>NC_136068.1:1124450149-1125177516 GCF_964261635.1 Lissotriton helveticus | reverse complement strand
TGTGATTTCCGAGAAAGGTTTCTGTTGGGAAAAAAAATCTAAAATCATAATATATCAAAAACGGTGTTGAACTGCAGGCAGCCCTTGGAAACAGCCAATAAGAGTCTGAGATTTAAATGTCAGCAAATTGCACTTGTTGAACTGCGGGTCCTAAAAATCCCCCTGCCACTGCGGTGCTGTCAACATCAATTTGCATCTGCCCTCATATGTTTGCTGATCTTTTGCCGCAGGGCAGACTGTACCATTCCATTTCAGCGGAGGTTGTTTCTTGCTCATGTTGCAGTACACAAAGAGAACAGCAATGTCTTGAGGGAACACTGACGCAATGACCTGGAGCAGTAATATTTATCCTGTCTTCGACACATAGCTACACCCCCCTTCCAAAGCTCCTCTTGCAATATCCAAACAGACAGCTTCTGACGAATGAAAGACCGAGTACAGTAAAGCTGCTTTTTGCCATTACACCTGGGTTTAAGATTTTGTGGACAGGCACCGATAGCAAACAAAACACTTCTTTACATAGCCAAAAGTATGAGGATTGTAGGTGACATTTAAAGAGAAATGTATTCAAGTACCATCAATATTTGTAAAAGGGGTGTGCTAAGTTTATGTCTTGAGACTTTGAATATCAAATATTGTTCTCAAAAACTGTGAAAAAAAACAACCTATGCAATGGCTATGCTGTGCCTCAAAAGTTGGGCTTATATATCAAAATCATTTGTCAGTGTAACTTACTGGCACAAAACGGTTTTCAGAGTACTGAACAGGAAAAGTTAAGCAAGGTTTACACTTGCATGCAAAATGGTTGTGAGTTGTTGGCGTTTTTTACCACTTGGGTCTGTAGGTATGGGAAAAGGAAGAAACGCTATAAACTGCGGGCATGATAATAGCCAAGACTGCCAAGGCACCATGCATGCTTGCACTTGCATAATCAAAACTTCACAAAATACTAATCTGGATAGATATAGAATTATTGACGCTGGAGGTGACAATTAGACCTTGACTAGAGGTTACGGAGGAGCAAAGAAGAGAATGCAAAATGTAATATGACAAGAAAGAGGCATTGGGAAGAGGGATCCAAATGAGATTACATAATAAATTGACCAATTTCCCACCATGTTTAGGAAATCGATTTACCTAAGCTGAATTGATCCTTTATCCAGTAATTCTGGGTTGATATTTCAAGTGTTTGGATGAAAGTGGAATCTTTCAAATCTCCGATCTGCTGTGCATGAAGGTGTATTCATGCAAGATGTCCTTTTAGTGCAATACATAAAATAAGTGGAATGGAGTGAAGATTTGTTAAGCTGTGCTGTAGAAATATTATGAGTGTTGGTAATTGAGGGCATCTTGGCTCATAAAAGAAATGATTAATAATTATTTCGAATTGTGTAGTTAGGGTTTTATGAAACAAGCATTGGGCATTTTCTTGTGTTTCGCTATATTAGTTCTACATTCATTCATACATTTCGGGGCTTTCAAACAAAATGATCTGAGGAATAAGCATAAAAACTCACAATGAACATGCAATTTGGCTTGGAGTTAGTCTATATTGTGTTGGCATGCTGATGAAAAGCCTATGAGCTGCGCGATGAGCGTTGTATTAGCTTCAGCTACTAGTTCTAGACAAAAGATCTTGACACAGTCCAAGAACAGACTCATCAAAATGCCCTTTGCTGCCAATAAGTAGCTCCTAATAAACAAATGAAATGAAATATATTTGTTAACTTCTGACAGAAATTAACAAGGCTTATCACTGCTGATAGAACATTCCTAAAAACGGGTGCTTGCCTTGTACAGCTTAGAAGACAACAATTTGTGTAGCACCTTCTTTTAATGCCGGGTACGCTTAGAAAGCTAGTTTGTGTATTCCTCCCTTTTGGTTATGGACACCATCTGACATACTAATAGAATTGTGTCTGACTGAAGCTTTAAAACCACAGCTTACTATATTGATCTTTGAAGTACTCCAGATAATACTGTGTGCTTATTTACTTTGAATATCTTGTAACCAGGGTTACGATTTAAGCAGCACAAGTGACTCGAACAGTTAACCAACATTACATATCTTATAACCTTTCCTCATTTTAATGAAGCAATGGTGGATGCCTTAGCCAATTTAAAGAGGACAAATGCAGTCAACCTATGCATACAAAACCTAATAATGCATGTACTCATGCGCATTTACATTTAGCTTTTAACGGATTTATCCAACCCTCATTATTCAGCAGAGTTACAGGATCTGTCACTTTGTTCTGTGTTAAGTTTAAAAACGAATCCAATCCTTGGTCCCCCTCTCACTGGCCCCCCTCCTTTGGCCCCTCCCCCTCACCTGCTCCCTCTGTTCGCACCTTGGGCATCAAGGTTAGTAATGACCTTTCCATGCACGCCCAAATCAGTTCTGTTGTTTCGTCCTGTTTCTTGTCCCTCCGTCTCATCCGAAAAATTCCCCGCTTCTTTTCTACCACTGCCCTTAAATCGATCATCATGGCTCTCATTACCTCCCGTCTTGATTACGGGAATTGCCTTTATGTTGGTATCCCGGCCTTCGAATCACGACGGCTACAGGCAATTCAAAATCAAGCAGCCCGTCTCATTTTCCATCTCCCCAAATTTTCTCACATCACGCCTGTCCTCAAGTCCCTCCACTGGCTCCCGGTGCACTTCCGCTCCTTTTTTAAACTAGCCTGCTTAGCCTTTCTGGCTTATACCCACTCTGCTCCTCTCTTTATTGTTTCTTTAGTCACTCCCTACACCCCGACTCGCACCCTTCGTTCCTCATCTCTTCTTCTCCTCCAAGTACCCCGTTTCCGCAAATCTGGAACCGGTGGTACCCGCTTCTCGGTCTTGGCCCCCCAGTTCTGGAACAGCCTTCCGTTGTCCATTCGGTCCATTCCCATCTATTCCTTCTTTCGTAAAGCCTTAAAAACTTTTCTTTTCTCCCAGGCCTTCCCAGTTTAGCCCCTTGGTAGCACTGTAGAATCTGACTCCCCCCCCAGCGCCAGGAAGCCGCTTGGCCGCAGTGCGCTTTAGCAAGCATCTTTTCATTTCATTTCTGTTTTGGGGATCACCTAGAGTTAGCTTTTGTTGTCTTGTTAGACTAAGGTAATAAAATAAAAAACATAAATAAAATATGCATCCACATATACACACATAGAGGGGCTTTGGGTGAACCCTCTTAATGTATTGGTTTGTTCACTATCTCTCACTTTTTACTTCTGTTTATTACTGCATACAGCATTGTTCATGGGTTAGCTCCTTTCAGCCATCGGATGTCTTGCACGGTGAGTGAAGGCAATTATTCATTGATCAGACTGCCTACAATGAAGAACAATTCAGGTGCAGCGCTGGAGGCCAATACATTATTTTGCGAATTCTTTTTTATTTTCAATCCTTTTTTATTTCTTTTTTTAACTCATCCTTGTGTGTTTATACTATTTCTTCAGGATAGAGTAATTCAAAGAGAGTTGTACATTTTTGAGGTAATAGGAATAATGTTTCCTTGTCATGCACATTAAAAAAGGGGTTTCTAAACCTGTTATAAGTGCACTTCCCTTCTAAAGACCATCTGTATAGCTCTATTAAAAATATATTCAATCGTTTTTTTATTCAATGCGGGTGGTTGTGAGTGGTCGTAGTCAGAGGGATGTTTCCTGAATAGACTTTCTACTCGAGAGGCAGCATAATCACCTCAACAATAGTGTGTGCCATTTGCACTGATTTTTCAGCACAGAACTCGCTACTGGCGCTTAAATCGGAATGCGATCAGCATGACATGCATTTTCCGCCACTTGGCGGAACCCCACAGAATCTCGCAGTAATTTCGAGGAGAAAAATTCTGCAAGTTCCAACCAGGTCTACTTTTCATATTAATCACTTTCTCCATTCGACGTTTGCTGCTTTCTGAATTCGAGACATTTGGGTCTAAGACCTGCATATGTGATAAGCGAGAAAGAAAGTAGACCTGCCTGCACCAAATTCCAAGTTGTTTCACCGTTTTATTCCACATTTTGGGCACATAGAGATTCAACTTCTTTCGATGATGTTTAAATATTTTAAAATACATGCTTTATTTTGCAATTATTTTTGCAGTGCTTTCAAATTCGTATCATAGAATGTATTTTAGTGCTTGCAGTATTTTTCTATAATGCTTTATACATGATAAATGCAACCTTAAAGGTATTAATGGACGCTATAGAAGCCAGGGTAGCTTACTTACAGTAGGGTTAATTTGATGGCTAGATGGCACTTTCATCAATGCAGTGTTTCTATATTCTACTCAATCTGAGACAGTCTTTTCAGTATCTCTGAAAGTTCAACAAACAAAATATTACATTTGTTTATTCTAAAGAAATTGGAAACTCTGCAATAGTTTCTCTTTCTTTCGTTAGTTATTTCAGCAGCTCGGTAGATGGCTGAGATTCCTCTTATGTTATTACGTTTTATATTTTGTACTTCTATCAGTGTAACAGTAATAGTTCGACATTGTGAAGATTGGAGAAATCGTATTTGGTCACTAAGGAGGAATTTATTATGTTTGTTGTAGTAATGCAACTACGACTGCTTGAAGTTCCTGTCCTTAGACGTAGTACCATTTGGGGAACGTATTGTCCTAAAATAGCTGGCAGAGGAGGAAGTCTGAAGAATTTAAAGTCAAGACCGGAAATTTCACACTTATGTAGAGAATCTTCATAACATTTTCTTGAATAAATGTTTGCTGAATTAAAAAGTCAGATTATCTGGCGCCACTATCCTCATTGATCAAGGTACTGTCGATGCACTGCACAGTGAGGCTGTTGAGAGACATTTGGCACAGATGTGTGCCCAACTGGAACAAGGAGTGCTGGTACACGACCTGAGAAGATGGTCGCGCTAGCCAAGTAAGACAAATCTCCATCCTACACTGCTGTGCCTAGTTGCTTCTTCTAATTTTAATTTGAATATTACGAGATGAAAAACACTCTTAATAAATTACAGAAACTCAAAAGTGTGCACATTTACCAACCTTTTTCTCTACAAGTTTTGTGAAATTGGGCTCAAATTCTCTCAATTTTTTTAAGTTTTGGGATTTTATTTAGTACTAAAGTAAGCTGAAACAAAGCCATCAAAATTAAATAAAACTGTAAAAAAAAAAGTATACATAAATCACATAATTAAATAGGTATACATTTTGAAAATGTTATTTGAAATGCTTTTCAGTCACTCACATTATTTTAAGTTTATAAAAAATAGGGGTGGCTTAAAACGCCGGGGATTGATAAAAAGTTATACGGCCACCTTTATTTTATAATATATTAGAACTCCTGATGGGCGAAACTTTAAATTTTTTTAGCAAACGGTCCTAATATTTAGTAAACAAAATAGGACTTTGGGGGGGGGGGGCGGCCGACCGAAGGGAGGCCTGCTACCCCCGGGGGGTTTTGGGGCCGGGGACAGGGGGGGAATATGACCAGCACCGTACGTTGGGCTAGTTTTGGGCTAGGAGTAGGTTTGGGCTGGGGCTTGGGCTGGATTGGGCTAGTGGTTGGGCTGTCTATAATAAAGCCAGCCATTGGGCTGGTTTTGGGCTAGCAGTAGGTTTGGGCTGGGGCTTGGGCTGGATTGGGCTAGTGGTTGGGCTGGCTATAATAAAGACGGCCATTTTGTGTCACAGGCCAACATTTCAGTGGAAAGTGACACTGCAGCCGAGCGGGGGGATTTGAGGCAGTAAATTGCTTGGTTGCAGTGGTATTTGTGATCGGGCCAGGTATTGGCGCTTCCGTTGTCTTCTGGGGCGAGTGGGTGGCTTGTGGTGGCTGGCTCGCTTATCGCGAAGGCCGGGGGTCTGTACATGGCGGCGGGGGTCGCATGGTCAGGTGCCTGGTGGGGGCCTGTGGGTGTGTGACGTGTAGCGGAGGGCGTGGTGTGTGCGGCGAGGCGGAAGGCACTTACGATGGCAGCCAGGGAGGACCTGCGGGTGCTGGAGACTCTGCGGCTCCTGCAGGAGGCGGGCCGCATGGACATGGTGCGGCCCGCGGTGTAGGTCAGACCGCCGCGGCGCGTTGCGTTGAGACCACCTTTGAGTTTTGAAGGGGGTCGGGGGGAGGGCGGATGCTCAGAGGGGGGCGAGGCAGGGGGGATAACAGGGAGCCAGGTGAGGAGTCTGGTGGGGAGGGGGAAAGGGTCATGTTGGGGGGCCAGGGGGGTTTCTCCTTTGCTCATTGAGGAGTCAGATGTGGAGGTGGCGTAGGGTCGGGGGAGGGCGGAGCGGGATGGGGGAGGGTTTTATCCTCAGGGGTGGGGAACATGGTGGGGCCCAGTAGGGGCAGTTCGGGAGGGGCCTGGGGGATGGGAGGTGGGAGAGAGGAGAGGCCTCATATGGGGGGAGAGGGGGGTTGGTCAGTGAGGGGAGGAGGGGTGGGATGCCCGGCTGGCACGGAGGGGGGCATTCCGTGGGCGGGGGTGCACGTGGGGGCGTCTGGAGGAGCAGGGGGTTGGGGGGGGCGTTTTTTCCCCGGCATGCTGGACCTCACCTCTTTTTCTTGGCAGGAACGCGGGGATAGGCGCTCGGGAGAGCAGCATGCGGCTCCACTCCACCGAGGGGATGGGCCGGCTCTGCCTAGTACGGGCAGTCGTGCTTCACCGTGGGACCAACCACGAGAGCACGCTGGGAGGCGGGGGGGTAGATCCCCGCCAGCCCCACCCTGAAGGGTCGAGACGGACGCCAGGGCTCAGGGATGGAGACAGGAGGCTGCGGATCAGACTACAGATCTCCGTACAGTGGCTAGGAGGAGGGAGAGTGGGGAGTTGGGGGAGTTGATGTGGGCAGGTGGGGAGAAGGTGGGGTTGAGCCGGCGTGAGCCCCTGGGGGGCGGCCGGGAGTGGAGTGGATGGAAAGGCCCGGAGATGGGCAGGGGGAGCTGCAGCTGGACTATGTGGAGGATTCTGCGGAGGAGGGGGGAGCGGCATAACAAAGTTGGTGTGTGTTACAGGTTACAGGTATGCCCAAGGCAAGGAGTGCCATGAGTGACAGCTCCCTCGGCTCCACTGGTTAGGCGGCGAGATCCAGTGTGGATGCCGGCCTTGACGCCAGGTAAGGATGGTGACGGAGCGGGGAGTGGTTTGGGCAGGCATTGTTGTGTGCAAGTGTCAGTGGGTACGGATGCACGGGGGGAGCCAGGGGTGCGTCTTCTGTGGAGTGGATGTAAGGGCCCGGAGATGGGCAGGGGGAGCTGCAGCTGGACTATGTGGAGGATTCTGCGGAGGAGGGGGAGCGGAGTAACAATGTTGGTAGTGTGTTACAGGTTAAAGGTATGCCCACGGCAAGGAGCGCCACGAGTGATGGCTCCCCCGGCTCCAATGGTTAGGTGGCCGGATCCAGTGTGGACGCTGGCCTTGACGCCAGGTAAGGATGGTGACGGAGCGGGGAGTCGTTTGGGCAGGCATCGTTGTGTGCAAGTGTCAGCGGGTACGGTTGCACGGGGGGAGCCAGGGGTGTGTCTTCTGAAAGGGCGGTATGTGAAGGACATGGGGGTAGGAACGGATGGGGCTATGGCGGGGAAGGCTAGGGGCGCGGGGCAGGGGCGGGGGGGCCGGTGCGGAGGCGGCGATGACGAGCGCCGAGGACAAAGGGGGTAAGGAGAGTGTGATGTCCCAGTGCGCGGTTGAAATGTTGAAATTCCGGATCAAAGGGCGAGGAACAGGAATTGGCCAGGCGCCCCGAGGTGCCACTGACCATTGACAATTCGTTAGCGGCTTTTCTGATATACGCTAGCGTATATTGTGTGAGGTACCCTGACTGGGCCATAGCTCTTTGCAAATACTTGGGCGTGATCAGGCGGGCTCAGGTGACTTATGGCGGGTATGCATGGTCGCATTACGATGAGGATTTTCGGGCGCGGTTGGCGTCGGTTCTGGAGGCAAGATGGGGCGAGCTTGATTAGGACTTGTGTCATCAGACGATGGGCGGAGCGAAGTTCGGGAGGACAATCTGTACAGCCAGTGGTTTGCCACTTGCGCCATCCCCCTTTTCGGCCCGCCCCACCCGCGGGGATTGGGGCAGTGAGAGAGCACTGCACAGGAGGGCAGGGGGCCGGATAGTGGGCCCCTTTTTCTGCGACGCCACTGCCAGGGCTGATTAATTCCCCTATCGGAGTGGGGCCCAAGAAAGGGCAGGTCAGTTTTGCTTGATACAACGCTTGTCGAGGCCGGAGGGGGCGTCGGTGAACGACTATATTTCGACGGAGCGCACGGCAGTGTCATATTCATCGGTGGACGTCGCGCACAGGATTGTGGCGGCGGTGGGAGCGGACGCCCTAATGGTGAAGTGCGACATTAAGTCGGCTTTCAGACTGCTCCCGGTACATCCGGAGGATTACCAGTTGTTGGGAATCAAATTTGACGGGGGGACAATTATATGGACAAAGCATTGCCCATTGGGTGCTCAGTCTCGTGTGCTCTGTTTGAGCGGTTTAGTTCCTTTTTGCAGTGGGCTTTTTCCTGGCGGACAGGCTCTTAGATGGTGACGCACTATCTGGATGACTTCTTTCTGGTGAGACAGCTAGGTCCGACGGACTGCCAGCGGCAGCTGGCTTGTTTTACAGACCTCATGGTTTACCTGGGGGTGCACTTGGCGCCAGAAAAGACGCACGGTCCCGAAACGGTGCTGTCATTTCTTGGTATAGAGCTCGACTCCGTAGCCATGGAAACACGCCTGCCAGAGGACAAGAGGACGGCGATGTTGGCTTTGGTGGGCAGCATGTTGGTTAAGCGGAAGGTAACCGTGCAGGAGGTTCAGGTGTTGAGGGGGCATTTGAATTTTGCGTCCTTTCTGCCGTCGGTTGGGTCTGGCGCTTTCCGGTTTGACGTTGCCACATCATCATCTGCGGCGGTCGGCGGGGACAAAGGTGGATTTGTGCATGTGGCAGGCTTTTGGGGCGCTCCAATGGTGTGCCCATGGCACCCCCGAGGACTGGGCATGGGAGGTTACTCTGTCATTTTGATGCGGTGGGAGTTGGCGGTTTCGGGATCTGCTGGGCAGGGAGATGGTGCGTGGAGCAGTGGCCGCCGCATTAGCAAGGTGGGGGGCGGAACATTGCTTTCTTGGAGTTGTTTCCTCTGGTGGTGGCCATTTCTGTGTGGGCGCGGGAGCTGGCATACAAACGGGTGTTGGCTCAAGTAGACAATAGGTCAGTGGTGCAGGTGGTCAACGGCATGGGAAGAGTTTCAATGGTGTGGAACGGTAAGGCAGGGAGACTGGTGGCGGAGGTAAGAGCAGGTGGTACAATTCATTTTAATTTAATGGACAAAGGGTTGTCGAGGGGAACGATTGTGGGTAAGTTGTCAGCGGTGTCCTTCATGGGGAAATGTGGTGGGGTACTCGCCGTCGGCGGAGGAATTGGGGACACGTCTGCTGGACGGCTGGGCAGAGGGAAAAGGGCCCAGGGTAAGTCAGCGGAGGCCCATTACAGAGGACCTGCTCGCAGAGTTGTGCACAAGTTGCCGTCGGGCTGCAGCGATTGGGGGGAGGCGGCTCTGTTGGCCACAGTGATGTCATGGATGTTTTTTGGGGCCTTTAGGGTTTCTGAATTGGTAAGACCGAAGGGTGGCCACGGGGTGCTTTTGGGGGGAGGTGGATATGAGAGAGCAGGAGGTGGCGGTGCGGCTTCGTCGTTACAAGACTCACCAGCGGGGCGAGGGTACTTGGCTGGTATTGGGTCCGGTGGGGAACAAAGCGGTTTGCCCGGCAGTTTGGGGACGGCGGCTGGCGTCGGGACAGCAGTAGTAGACGGGGGAGGTTTTTGGCCGGAAAGGAACTGGCAGGGGAATTGCGGCTCAGGTGTTGTGGGTCCTGCGGCGCGTGTCACATGTGATGGGTGAGGACCCCAAGGCGTTTGGGACACACTTGTTCCGGATTGGGGTGGCGACGGAGGCGGCGCATCAGGGATGGGGGAAGGAGGACATCAAGCGTCTTTGGCATTGGAAGTCGGATTGGTATCAGACGTATGTCAGGATGCGGGGGAGGGGGATAGAGCAATGAACTGGATGTGATTTCCCATTGCTGACATGTGTGTCTTTTTAGGTGCTGTGGCGGGGGCAGCTGCGGCAGCGCTGGAGATCTGCATTGTAGGACATTGTTTTGTAGAGAGAGCGGAAAGGGCATAGTGGGAGAAGCACTGGAGTCTGAACTTGGTATTGGATGAAGGGTTATTTCATTGACAGTGGCAAGGAAAAGGGGGAATGCGCTGGCATGTGCTGTGGCCGGCGTTGAACAAAGTTGTGAAGGGGGGTGTGGCCAGACGTAGTGATTATACACTAGGGGGAAAATGATCTGGTGGTGTGCAAGGGTTTAGCATTGGTGAAACAGATGAAGAGGGACTGATTGGAGATACGTCGCAGGTGGGCTGGATGCCATGTGATTTGGTCAGAGTTTGTTCCGAGGTGGGTTTGGAGAGGGGCAGAACGGCCGTCGGCCATAGACAAGACTAGGAGGAAGATTAACAGGGAGATGAAGATTTTGGTGTAAAGGAAAGGGTGGGTAGGATAGAACACCAAGAGTTGAGATAGGGAGCGGTGTATTTGTTTTCGTGAGGATGGTGTCCACATGTCTAGATACAGGATGGAGCTTTATATTGTACAGCTGAAGGAGGCATTGGATTAGGCTATTGGGGTGCGCAGGTATCTAAAGGTTCAGGCATCCTAGGGGGGGTCGAAAGTCACTAATACGTCTTTTGAGTGGCGTTTCTTTCTAAGTTATGGGGGGATTGTAGGAGATCTGGCTGGCTTATCAAAGAGGGGTTTTTAAGTATAACAAGTTATTTAGTAAGTTACAGAGGCAAAGTTTAAGTTTGGAAATTGTTGCAAGTTTGTTTATTGGGGGAACATTTTAGGGGAGGGGGTGGGGGTGTGTTAGGAAACCATATACTTAGTGAGGTTTAGTTTTGTACGGCACAGGCCAAGGGTTTTCGGTTTGTGTAAGGTACACCTGCTTCCAATAAAGCGACCTTTGTCACACTTTAAGTTGAGTCTGTGTCGGTGCTGTTCCCCCTCCCCGTGGGCCACAATAGGGCTTTGGGGGGCGGCCGACCGAAGGGAGGCCTGCTACCCCGGGGGGTTTTGGGGCCGGGGGAAGGGGGGGATGACCAGCACCGTACGTTGGGCTGGTTTTGGGCTAGCAGTAGGTTTGGGCTGGGGCTTGGGCTGGATTGGGCTAATGGTTGGGCTGGCTATAATAAAGCCAGCCATTGGGCTGGTTTTGGGCTAGCAGTAGGTTTGGGCTGTGGCTTGGGCTGGATTGGGCTAGTGGTTGGGCTGGCTATAATAAAGACGGCCATTTTGTGTCACAGGCCAACATTTCAGTGGCAAGTGACACGGCAGCCTGGCGGGGGGATTTTGAGGCGGTAAATTGCTTTCCCTCCCACCCTCCCTTGTTTGGGGAAGGTTTTTTGGTAGCAGTGGGGGGAGGGGTGTTTTTGGACAGTGCAATGTTGGTTCCGAACGTTTTTGTTGGTGAGCTGGGGTTTTCTGGAGGGGTTTTCTTGGGAGCTGGTGCACTGGGGATGTTTTTTGTATGGGGATTTGTTAGTCGTGTCGCTGGAACAGGTGCTGGTGTGCTGTTAGATGTCTGGGTGTTTCTTTCTAAGTTATGGGGGGATTGTAGGAGATCTGGCTGGCTTTTCAAAGGGGGGGTTTTAAGTATAACAAGTTATTTAGTAAGTTAGAGAGGCAAAGTTTAAGTTTGGAAATTGTTGCAAGATTGTTAATTGGGGGGAACATTTTAGGGAAGGGGTGGAGGTGTGTTAGGAAACCATATACTTAGTGAGGTTTAGTTTTGTATGGCACAGGCCAAGGGTTTTCGGTTTGTGTAAGGTGCACCTGCTTCCAATAAAGCGGCCTTTGTCACACTTTAAGTTGAGTCTGTGTCGGTGCTGTCCCCCCCCGCCCCGTGGGCCCCAAATAAATGTTATAATGTTAAAAATAGTTGGGTTTGTTTAGTGAAATGCTGTAAATAACCCTTGCTTGTTACCAACAAATACCAATGTTGTTTTGATATCAATCTAAATAACGTTTAAAATGTCAAACAAATTGGGATATGCTATGAACAAAATTAGGAAGAAGACATTGCAATCTTGAATTTTAATCTAGAAGGTTCAACGAGATGAACCAAGAGCACAGTTCTCACAGTTCATTACTTTGTTGAAGAAAAGTTCAGCCACCATTATGTGGAGCCCTTCTGCCACTCTACATGTAGAATTTAAATATATTTAAAGTGTTTTTAAAAAGTTGAACATCCATCTAGCTTTTTTCCACAGAACAGTGGTTGTGCATCTTTACTTTCAACACCAATCAGCTTTTCTTTAAGGAATTTGGAAATCAACATACATTCAGCCCTGTTTTAAACAAAACATTTGCTTACTATTGGTTACCTTTATTGTCACTAAAAAGTATATCTTCCTGGTGATCAACCTTGAAAGACAAAAATTAGCAGCCCATTAAGCGTGTTACAGAAACTGCCGGGGTTGGTGAGAAAGAACAGATGTTGAAACCTCTTTGAACTTCAGTGAAGTGCTGACAAGAAGAGCAGAGCAGAAGCTGGGACCACCGCAGACCTAATGAGGGATCTGGCAAGCATATTAGAGGAATTGCCAAGTGATCACCATTGAAAATAAATGAGGGCCTGATAATCAGAAGAGGGGGTAATATGAGAGCAATGAGCCTTTGCCAAGGGTGCAGGCAAGAGGAAGGACAACCACACACCACCGCACCCAACAGATCCCCCGCCGCTGCTGGAGCAAAATCACAGAAGATCAACTACACGCAAACCTCGCTCTCAGCCCACCCACCAAACCCTCCAACACTGACAACGCTGCCCACAGCCTCAGACGCTGGATCGAGGACTGCGCCAACACACTCGCCCCCCTGAAGAAACCCTCCCACAGAGAAACCAGCAAGAGGGCCAGCTGGTTCACCCCAGAACTCCAAGCCTCCAAGCAAACCTGCCGGAAACTAGAGAAGAAATGGCACAGTGAACAAACTCTGGACAGCCATGCAGCACACAAGGACGCCATCCGCAACCACCACCACCTCATCAAGGCGGCCAAGAGGACATCCTTCAAAGGCCGCCTCGACAACAATGGACACAATAGCAAGGAGCCTTTCAACATAGTGAAGGAACTCTCCAACCCCAGCTCCAACACCAACGACATCCCACCGTCGCAAGCCCATTGCGACTGCCTCGCCACCTTCTTCCACCGCAAGATAGCAGACATCCACGACAGCTTCAACACCCAGACAGCCCACACAGACCGCAACACAACAGACCCATTGTACACCATCGACCACGACCCCCTGCTAGCCTGGGCCAGCGTGAGCATCGATGACACCATCAAGACCATGCGCTCAATCCACTCCATCTCTCCGTCGGACCCATTCCCGCACCACGTCTCCAACAGAGCAAGCAGCACCATCGCACCCCACCTGCGCAACATCATCAATCTCTCCCTCGAGACCACGATCTTCCCAGAGATCTGGAAACACGCCCAGGTCAACGCCCTACTCAAAAAACCTAAGGCAGACCCAAGAGACCTCAAGAACTTCCGGCCCATCTCTCTGCTCCCCTGGTCATTGAGAAAACCGTCAACAGACAGCTAACCCAATACCTCGAAGAAAACAGAATCCTGGAACTTCCCAGTCAGGGTTCCGCTGCAACCACAGCACCGAGACTGCCCTCATCACCGCCACCGACGACATCAGGACCCTGCTGGAGAGCAGCGAGACTGCAGCACTCATCCTCCTAGACCTCTCTTCCGCCTTCGACACCGTCTGCCACCGCACACTATGCGCAAGCCTCCACGCCGCAGGAATCCGAGACAAGGCTCTGGATTGGACCACCTCCTTCCTCTCCGGCAGAACCCATAGCGTCCGCCTCCCCCCATTCTGTTCCAAAGCCTCCGAGATCATCTGCGGTGTACCCCAGGGATCCTCCTCAGCCCAACGCTGTTCAACATTTACATGGCCCCGCTCGCACACGTAGCCCGACAGCACAACCTCAACATAATCTCCTATGCTGATGACACTCAGCTGATCCTCTCCCTCACCAAGGACCCCATCACAGACAAAGCCAACCTCCATGAAGGAATGAAGGCCGTCTGAAGCTGAACTCGGACAAGATGGAGGTCCTCATCCTCGGCTCCAACCCTTCAGCCTGGGATGACTCCTGGTGGCCGACGACACTGGGGGCAGCCCCGACACCCACCGACCACGCACGCAACCTGGGAATCATCCTCAACTCAACGCTCTCAATGACCAACGCCGTCTCCTCCTCCTGCTTCAACATCCTCTGCATGCTCCGTAAGATCTACAGATGGATCCCGACAGATACAAGAAAGTCAGTCACCCAGGCCCTCGTCAGCAGCAGACTCGACTACGGAAACGCCCTCTACGCGGGAGCCCCGACCAAGCTCATCAAACGACTACAACTCATCCAAAACGCCTCAGCATGACTGATCCTTGACGTACCATGCCACGGCCACATCCCCTCCCACCTGAGAAACCTGCACTGGGTCCCCGTCAACAAGAGGATATCCTTCAAGCTCCTCATCCACGCACACAAGGCACTCCACAAGACTGGCCCAGCCGACCTCAACAGACGGCTCTCCTTCTACATCCCCAACCGCCAGCAACGCTCTGCCGACCTCTCACTCGCCACCGTCCCGCGCATCCGAAGAACAACCACCGGTGGGAGATCCTTCTCCCACCTTGCCGCCAAGACATTGAACACTCTCCCACTGAGCCTATGACAGACCCAAGACCTGCTGACCTTTAGGAGGATACTCAAGACCTGGCTGGTCAATCAATAGCGCCCCTCCAGTTCCTTGAGACCCTCACGGGTATGTAGTCTGCTTTACAAATGATTGATTGATTGATTGTCTATGAAAAGGAAGTTAAAAGGGGCCATGGTGAAGCAGAAGTACACAGTACAACTCCTTTGCCTTTCAGAGTATGTGGATGCAGACAAAAGCAGGTAAAATGCTGTCACTCAGACTGCCTGACAAGCACAACTACAAATGGCTCTCCAGTAGACTTCAGTAAAAAGTGACTGGCCTGGCTTACATACAAGACAAGTGCTGATTGGTAAATGTCCAGTACTCCACTCAATGCTTATGCTGTCCTGGAGTAAGAGCTAAAGTGTGAATGCCACACAAATAGAGCAATAGCTTGTCCAAAAGCAAATTGCTGTATGTACCATTACTTAGAAATGAAGTGATAATGTTCAATGATTTTACAAAAACAGGCATGACATATAAGGATGTCTAGAGCCAGAATATAAAAAAAAGTTTAAATCAATAACATCCAGAGTTTTGGTACCCCTGGCCAGTGTTGTTTCCCGGTTTCCCCAGCCAATTGGAAAATTTTCAGATAAAGAATGGATGTACATATTTTGCTAAAGATCCACTTTCCCACAGCTGTTTTGCCACATGTTTTCCGAAATGTGTTTTTTCATGTTTTAGAACGGAATTTAACTAGAAACATTTATAAATTAGGGTAGATGAGACCTAATAAAAAGTCCAATTTGCTCCTATTACACAAAGAAAAATCTTTGGCAATGTCATTAGGTTTGGCTTTAAAGAAATGTTGGATGTTAATGTGAAGCATTATGAGAAAATAGCACGAGAATTAATATGTATTTGTGTGGATTCAAAGAACATTAGGCTAATATTGGTATAGGTTAAAAAGTGAGGTGACAGTTGCACTGTCAAGTCATTCGTAAACATGCATAAATGTTAATGGCTACCATCCACTCATCAGTGCTGCAGCTAGGATTATTATGTAGGCCTAAATCCCAGCAAAGTTGTTTTGCAATTAACAAATAGAATGGGGTTCTCCCTCAAAGACACAGATTGACATTTGACCCCTGTTTTTGAATGCACAGCAAATGTGACAAGATAAGAAAAGGATTAAAAGGCCTGTTTACAGAAAGGGAGTTCTCTCCTCCCCTCTGGTCCATAGGGTGTACAGCCCCACAGTAAAGATTTCTTAATGCAAGTTACTTAAGGTCTGTTTAGGCCTATGCTCACCTAAAATGATGTTGGTAAAGTTTTCAGATGAATGTATTGTGTTTACATGATTTGACGTATATATAAAATATATCTAAAGCTATAACACGTGAGTGCAAGTGTGCAGTATCCGTCTAAATAAATGTGAATAAATACTATCTGCAGCGTCTTCTTTTGCTTGCGACAAAAATAAATGTGGATAAATACAGATAAAATTACCCAAAAATATATAAATGGATAAATAAAGATGTGAATGTTAAAAAAAATATACCATAAAACCGGGAACCCTAATTATAACATGTAACATTTAAAATGGAAAATATCACATTAATTTCTCATACATTAAATTAAATGTGTTCCTTTCCTATTTTAACCACTGCCTAGGCCTTATGGATATTAAATATATTGGGCAATAAATTATTAACTAGACAAACTATAGGTTTTAGTCTCACAGTTTCTGAAACATTATGCTTTGGCAAATAAGCAAACATCCTATACAGAGCTTAGATAATGTTTCATTTTTGTCAGGGACTATGAATCACACTTTATATTACTAATCATTATTTTTGGGCCAAAAGCATTTATTGTTGGTAATTTATATTATTTTAATTTGGTTTTATTTTGACTTTTTTGGGCCGCTTTTGTAGTACATTGAGATTCTATTTTTTTTAATCATGATTTCTTTGTGTTGATTTGTAAACTGATTATGAACTGGTACGCATTTACAACCATTTGCCAGTTGCGGCCCGTGGATGGAGTTCCGTGGGGTGGAAAGGTGGGACGGTGGGGGAGGGAGGGTTAGAGGGCGGGGGTAGTAAACACAGGAATATGGATGATAGCAGGTAAGTAAACAATCAATAGTTCTTTTTGCATTTGTCAACCCGAGTGGGACGGGTATGCTCAGACGTGAGTCCCGTGCTCTCCATGCCACTGGAATCAAGCTATCCTCGCTGAAGAGGGGTGAAACCCCGAAACCGGTCCTAAGATGCTTGTTTCCAGTCCAGGGAGGACCTGGCCTGGCAGTTTGGGCTGGACTGTTCCCATTGGGTGCAGGGTCAAGATTGATTTTTATATGGCTGGGTCCAAACTGGAATGGCATGGTGAGCAAACAAATTATGGTTTTAGGCCCAGATCACTGAACTGGGTGAATGTATCACTTTGTTCGCCCTAAGTGTGGCAGGGTATGCTCAGACGTGAGTCCCTTGCTCACTTGGCCACTGGATTCAAGATAGCCTGGCTGATGAGGATTATGAATCCGAAACCGGTCCCAGGATGCTTGTTTCCGGTCCAGGGAAGACATGGCTTGGCAGTTTGGGCTGGACTGTTCCCATGAGGCACAGGGTCAGACTGATTTGCATATGGCCATGTCTGAACTGGGGTGGCTGAGTGGGCTAAAGAATGGTGATGGATTAAACCCAGATCAGTTGACTGGGGGTGAGTGTTTGATTTGCTCAAACGCTCCGTCCATCACCCCCTTTTGTATCGCTTTGTTCGCCCTAAGTGTGGCAGGGTATGCTCAGACATGAGTCCCTTACTCACTTGGCCACTGGATTCAAGATAGCCTGGCTGATGAGGATTATGAATCCTAAACCGGTCCCAGGATACTTGTTTCCGGTCCAGGGAAGACATGGCTTGGCAGTTCGGGCTGGACTGTTCCCATGAGGCACAGGGTCAGACATGTCTGAACTGGGTTGGCTGAGTGGGCTAAAGAATGGTGATGGATTAAACCCAGATCAGTTGACTGGGGCTGAGTGTTTGATTTGCTCAAATGCTCCGTCCATCACCCCCTTTTGTATCACATTGTTCTGCATTCATTCCATCAATAGTTCTTTTTAGGTCTCGCCTAGCGACGCATCTCAAAGCGCTGCACGCTATCGGCGAGCTGTATTGTTGCCGACTTGAAGCCTGAAGCGGGACAAGACCTGTGCACGCACGTACCGCAAGACATGAGCTGTGCATGCGTACAGCTCGAAGCGTTATTACAACTCCTGCTGGCACCATACGCATACATATCTCCTGTCTGTGCGCGCCGCACTTACGTGAACACGTGTGGCCAGCGTGTAATTAAATCTACGATCATCAGCTGTCCTTAAACCCCCTCCAGTGTCAGCCAGCCATGCGCCATCTGCCAACCCCCATCATATTCCTCCACGACTAAAACACTGACGCCCTGCTTCAGCGCGATGCCCTGCAGCGTGTCCCCAAAGCTCACAGAATGCTCGGTGTACCTCTCAGCCCAGGCGGCCACCGTCATGCTGGCCGTGCTGCCGTAGGAGCATGTCAGGCACACGGACAGTTCAGCCTCTGAGTCAGACTAGGAGCCTCAGCGCCCAAAAACGGCGTGTCTTCTCCGGCGATCCTCAGCTTGCGCAGGGACAGCCGACATGCACGCTCACGTCATCTTGTGCGCTCCCACTGCGCTTTTAGTTTCACGTGCTGAGACAATGCCCCCTCTGCACTCCTGATGGCTCCATAGGCTGAATATTTGCAGTCCAACGAGGGAAGGGTTCCAAAAGGAGGCACCAGCGGATCCATACGTAGATGTACATAATCCAAGCAGTGTTAAGGTTTGATCCCTGGGTTTTCTTTTGTTAACTTTACTCTAAGCGCCATTCCTGTTGCTGTCCTGTTCTCGCCCCCCTCCCTTGTCTGCATTCCTTTTCTATTGAGCACAAGCAGTATTAGGGTTTGATCCTTCTGTTTTTGTTTTTTTTACTTAATTATTTTAATCTAAGCGCCGCACCGCTTTAGGGACAACGCGCTTGGTTTCATTCACGGTAAATTAACTGTACCTTGGGAGCCCCTCCACCTTTACACAGTGCCTCTCAGTAAGGAAGTTTTATCCGTATTGCCGATCCTTTAATTCGCTCTTCAACAAATACAATTACATGATTGTTGCATTCGCTACAGAGCGACATAAATCCATGACGATTTGATGCTAAATACTTCTCATATAAATAACCAGGTCTGTCAGTACCATAGCGCTGGGAAGGAGAGGGCTGAACTGGATTGGTTTTTTTGAGGCCGCAAAATTTGGCAAAAAACCCACAAAAACTGGGGGTTAAATGTGGTGTTGCTTTCTATATGTTAAACTGGAGTGGTAAGTGACTCTCCATCATGAGCGCTGCCATGTAGTGCTGTTCTTAGCATAATGTGTGCCACTCACTGTCCTGGCATTTTTGATAACCACCGAAGCATGTCTTAACCGAAATTCCTCCGTGCGTGCGCTCTGGCTGCTGTGACCTTCCTCATGAATGAATGAATGAAATTGGGTCTTATAGAGCGCGAACTTAGCCCAAGGGCATCAAGGCGCTAAAACGAACTGAGCGTAAGGAAGGCAGAAAGAATTAAGCTGCAGACTGAGTGAAAAGCCAAGTCTTCAAGGACTGACGAAAGAGAAGATGAGAAGAGAGGCCTGAGAGATCATGAGGGAGGGAGTTCCAAAGTTTGGAAACAGCTGAAGAAAAAGATCGACCTCCCCATCTGACCTTACGAAACCTTGGCACTATAAGCAGGTTTGTATACGCCGACCGTAGGTTCCTAGGGGGTGTGTAGCAATGTAAAAGAGTTTTGATACCCTCTGGGCCAGACCCAAACAAAGCCTTATGGACTAAACATACATTTTTAAAAAGAATCCTGTGGTCAATATGAAGCCAATGCAGCCTTCCTCATCTATGATGTTCAACGTAAAGTTGCCGGTGTGTGTTAGCACAGGTCGTTTAACCTGTGGAAAATGGTTGTTTGATCTGTTTCTGCACTTCTGGATTTTTACAGTCATTAATACTGAGAATGCGACCCTCATGACACTAATCCCAAACCGCCACCCCTCCCGTCCTGTGTTGCATGTACTGGGAGTGATTAATGTGCCAAGTGATCTGTCAACGCTGTCATTGCATCACATCTACAGCGCCCCATGCATACAGGTCAAACATTTGGCTGCAGTCTGGCACACTTGGAAATGGGTTCATGCGCTTGTCAGCCATAATGCTTCGCATTGTATTTGTTGACGTTCCTGAACTATAACAGTGCATGGTGCTTTTTTTTGCCAGTGGGTTGCAGCAGGTCATTTAACATGCTTAGCGTTCGTTTATAAACAAGCAATTGTAAGTGCAAAGCAGAGGAATGAGTTTTCCTTTCATTGGAAGTAATAAACCAGCTGCACGTGTTGTCAGTGTTTTTTTTCCTTAAAATATGCATTTTGACATCCAAATAATATACATTAGAAAAGTAAGCAAATGTTGCAAATGTGGCTTGTTATCTCTCTAATTATCTCGCCCCTCTCCATTGACACCCCAATCCTTATCTCCACGTTCTCTCTCCTCTCAAGCAAATATTTATTTCTCTTTCCATAGTTTCACTTCCGCTCTCCATTTCTGCCCTACCACTCTCTCTAAATCTGCCCTCCCAAGCTCTCGCTCTTTCTCTCCACCCTCTTCTCCTACACTCCTCAATGTCCTTATCTCAAACTCCATCCATCAAACTGTCTTTTATTTCCAGTCTCTCTTCCCCCCACTTTCGCTGACTCCCTGTTTCCACTCTGAACACTCTCACTCTCCCCCTCACTCTGTCTCTCTCCACATGCCTCTCGCTCCTGCCTTCTTGCCATTCTGTTTATTACCACAGAGCAAATAAAGCACATTCCCATAACAAACCTGGGGGCATATTATCAAGGGATTTATCTCCGCTTTTTAGGCTTTAAAAGCCAAGAAAGCGGAGATAAAATTATCTCCCTATTAGCAACAGGGTGCTAACACGCAAATTCGCATGTTAGCACCCTTTTTCTCTACGCTTCCCCTTGCATCTCTAATGAGATGCAAAGGGGGCGTTCCAGAGAAAAATAATAGGAGAAATGTTGTTAACCGCGGTTAGCACTGCTTTTTTTACACCTGGTATTTTCCTGACTTAGCCATGATATCCTATGGAAGGTGGATATCATGGCTAAGTCTGTGAGCCCCTATCATCAAGCTAACGCCAAACTTCGAGAGATTATCGTTGGTTTTCCAGTGATAATCTCTCATTTGGCAGTTAGCGCGAGGATTTTTATCACTTCTGAGATAAACCTTGCTAATAGCAAGTTATCGCTGCAATAATTTCCGGCGATGTTTATCGTTAAAAAATTCGTTGCTAAGCATCGTTAGCGATAAATATCCCTAATTGTTGGTAATATGCCCCCTGGTCTTTTCACATCCGCCATGGCACAAAAGCATGTGTGAAAAACTACGGATGGGTGGGATTGTGAAAGAAAACGTTCAAGGGAGATTAAAAAAAAAAATACCAAACGTGGGAGGTTAGGGCGTAGCCTAGCCTGCAGGGGGCAACCACACTTGTTATGGGGCAGGCTAATTGCTAAGGAGGTGTTCTATTCCACATGGACTATCCCAAAAGCACACAGGGCGCTGCTGTCCATTGTTGCTGCTCCCTCCTCCCCTGCAACCCCCTTATGTTCTTTCCCCAGCACTTTTTTACTCATAATGCACGGCAGTGATGGGTGCAGTGTCACATGGCTTAAAGAAGAAAACAAACTCCATGAAAATGTGTCTGTGTGTATGAATGTCTTATTCATATTCAGCAACCTACTAGAAAAACATTAGAGTGCAAATACAGTGTCAAAGCCAGAGGGACAGTCAACACGGGATAACTGGATACTGAGAGTGCAGAAGTGTCTGGTTGCTTTGTTGTCATGTGAGGTGTGCCTTCAGCCCCTTCCTCAATTGGAGCATGGAGAGGCCAGTTCTGATGGTAATTAGAGTGTTGTTTCAGATCCTGGGTGTATAAATGAAAAAGTCCTGTTGCTTTGTATTTTTTTTGCACTAATTCATCTTCAGTCTGATTGTGTATAATTGATAATATATCCTGTATACTTTTCAGAAAAGAAAAACAATATAAAAAAACAATGTCATTTACAATGCTAATAGCTCAATACAATGTCACTGCGAGACCTATTGCATTGTAAATGCTAGTTGAATTTGTTCTGGTGTCAATTTCCGGCACCTGGACATAATTCAGCAGCGCCTGCACATTGTCTGCATTCCGTTGGGAGCAGTAACCAGCCGGCAGGGGAGGGGGGGAGCTTTCTGACTATCACTTCTAGCCTCCAACAAACAATGGCCTAAATTAAAGAGCCATCAGCCAAACTTGTGTTCAAGGATGGAAGCCATCTGGTGCCTAACAACTAGACACCAATGCAGTGAAAGGAATAAAGGCGGACAACTTATCACTTCACAAGTACTTAGGAGAAACTATTGGAGGCAGGTTTTTGCCTTTCTTCAACTCCCTATGCAAGACATGTGCATGCACTGTAAGAGATGTGCATGCACTGCACGAATGCAAGATTTATCTATGAGTAATTACACAAATATTGATTCAAAGGGCACCTACTATTTCTTTCCTATTTGATTCTTTGGTAGGACACACTCATCCACTGTGTAAGGTGTCAGAGCACTTTATATCACACACAAGGGAACATAAATCATACAAGTGTGTAAATCAATCTACGGGTAATGTTACATAGGGCAATGAGAGTTAAAAGGTGTAGAAATCACATATCATCCATACTTATAGATGTTATATTTTAAGAGTGAATGGTCTAGAGTAACACAAAGTCAGGAATGAATGTTTCTTTCCTTTACCTTTCTTATATTATTCCTATCCTTATCTTTCTTTCCTTTATCTTCTCCTGTTCTTTCGTTGGAATCCTTTGGGTATCCTTTACCTCTCTGTTCTTAATACCTTATGGAAGAGTTTCTCCTAATAAGTGAGACCAGGAGAGTACACCCTTAACTTCCAGGAGAAGTCATGTTCTTCTGACTTAGTCTTTTTTTATTTGTATTTATTTAAGAAGTTTTCTATAGTGCTGACCAAATCCGGGGTATCGGAGCGCTTTACAACAGGAGGGAAAGAAAACATAAACATATACAGTTTGGGTGGAGGATAAACATGTTCATAAGTGTAAAAAAAGAACAATTGTGATGAGCGTCCGAGGTGCGCCATTGAGGTAGAGAGGTCTAGGGGTCCAGGGTGCGCCGTTGAGGTAGAGAGGGTTAGAGGTAATCTCGATACATGGGCTGTTTTGAGAGGAGGATAAACGGTTCATAAGTGTTCAAAAGATTACAATTGTGATGGGCGTCCGAGGTGCGCCCTTGAGGTCGAGAGGTCTGGGGGTCCAAGGTACTCCGTTGAGGTAGAGAGAGTTAGAGGTAATCTCGATACATGGACAAAGATTAAAGCTCAGAGATTTCTCTGAGCGGCGGTGGAGCTAGGCGAACGGGTTGGGGAAAGGGGGTGAGGTAGGCAGTGGATGCGCATTAAAAGATGTCTGATGGCTGGGGGCTTGAGAGTCATGGATTTCAGTTTGGGAAGGCACGGTTGAGGTAGAAGACTTTTAGGAGGCTTTTGAATTTTGCAAAGGAGGGGGCAGTTCTGATGGGCACAGGGATGGAGTTCCAGATTTTGGGTGCATTTCCTGCAAAGGAGCGGGCTGCGGTTTTTTGTTTGCGCATTTTCAGGGGAATGAGTAAGAGGGAGTTGGAGCTCCTGAGACTTCTAGACTGGCCGGCTTTTTTAAGTTTAGAGGCTAGGTATTCTGGTTTCCCTGTGTGCAGAGCTTTGTGTGTGAGGCATGCAGTTCTGAAGCTAGCACGCAATTCCACTGGGAGCCATTTTAGTTCTCTGAGAGTGGGAGAAATGTGGTCATATTTTTTGACTCCGGTGACCATTCTGGCAGCTGCATTGAGGGTTGTTTTGAGTGGCATTAGGTGGGAGAGGGCTGTTCCGGAGAGGACTGCGTTCCCGTAGTCGAGTCTGGACAACACAAGTGATTGGGTGGCTTATTTGAAGTCCAAGGGTGGACTTTAATACCTGTAGAGATCCTACGTATGTGGTTAAAACTACTAAGACATTCTTCTGGGAGTTTCCTTCACTCTAGTGCCCAAAATAAACAACAGAAAACCAGCACACACAAAAAATGAAAATCTCTAGTCAAAGTAAAACATAAAGGACCTGACCGTTTAGCAATCTTCCGCCACGCTGCCCCCTTGTGAGTAGAATTCCTACATTCCCATATACGGCTCCTCACCTGACTAAGCCATGCTACCCAGTGAGCATGGCTGGATCCAAGTGCTTCTCCAATGTCCCTTCTCTCTCCTCCTCCTTTGCCTTACTTCAGTCCTCTTCTTCTTCATGTGGAGATAGAGGGTGTCTTTTTTTATACTTCTCCTGTC
Organism: Lissotriton helveticus; assembly: GCF_964261635.1. NCBI lineage: Eukaryota > Metazoa > Chordata > Amphibia > Caudata > Salamandridae > Lissotriton > Lissotriton helveticus. The sequence continues at coordinate 1,125,153,263 of NC_136068.1, read as the reverse complement.
TCTGTCTCTTGTCTGCTATTCGTGTCTAATTTCTTTTATTTTCCTCTTTCTACAGGTGAGGCAGTCGTGTTGTGGAGTCACAGAGCCTCCGGACCTAAAGGTACGTGCCCTATGTGCCCTATGTCCTCCTCGGTTTCCTCACACTGATGTTATAATCAACTATCTTGTTGTTGACCTCTGAGGCGGAAGCCGGAGGTGTGTTTGTTTGTATCTTGTGCCTTTTTTAAAATTGAAAACTTATCTCCTTCACTGCTTTTAAAACTGCACTCACCTGCACTGAAAGCGCTCGCTTCTAGCGCCTTGCAGGCTCACGGAATTCCCCCTGACACAGCCGATTGAGCGCTGAGACAGGGAAACTCCCCTCCACCCGCCATCGCCGCTCGAAGGGCAGCCACGCCCACTTCGAGGCCACGCCCCCTCGTGGTATTTAAACGCTGATCACTAGCGCGGCTTCAATCTTGTTGTTGACCTCTGAGGCGGAAGCCGGAGGTGTGTTTGTTTGTATCTTGTGCCTTTTTTAAAATTGAAAACTTATCTCCTTCACTGCTTTTAAAACTGCACTCACCTGCACTGAAAGCGCTCGCTTCTAGCGCCTTGCAGGCTCACGGAATTCCCCCTGACACAGCCGATTGAGCGCTGAGACAGGGAAACTCCCCTCCACCCGCCATCGCCGCTCGAAGGGCAGCCACGCCCACTTCGAGGCCACGCTCATTTCCCTCTACCTCAAATGTGCCGGCCATACCAGCGCAGCGGACGAGCGCAGCGGGAGCGCCGAAGGCGCGCCGAAGGCGCGCCTAAGGCAAGCCCGTCTGCGCCCGTCCGCGCACGACCGGGCCTTGGGCCAGACTCCATGCCGGATTCTGCCACCAAAAGGGTAAGCTACTGTCGCCGAGAGCTTCTCAGCCTCAGACCAATTAAAAACAGTACTTGTCATATTATGAACGATCCCAATGGTCCTTATATTAGCTGCAATACCTGTAAACCTGAAAAGTTAATCCTACCCAGCCGGGTTGCCCCACCCCCAGGCCTCAAAATAGCGACACTTAACTGCAGATCGCTTCCCAAGCACGCCCTACTCATCAATCATCTGATTGTCGATCACGATCTGGATATACTTTTCCTCACCGAAACGTGGATCACCGGGCATTCTAACTCGGACATAGTCTTGGCCTTACCCCCTGGCTTTCTTATCATGTCCCAACCCCGCCCCTTGGGTAGAGGAGGCGGATTAGCCATCATCTATCGAGACTACTTCGCCTGCCGAACCAGCGAGGTTCTGAGCCAGGGGTCGGAGAACTGCCTCTTTACGATTCAGCTCTCTCCGACCAACTCCCTGTCAGGCCTCCTGATGTATCGGCCCCCAGGGCATTTTGGCCCCTTTTCTGCCGCTCTCTTGGAAACCGTCTCATCCTTGGCCCACCTAACATCTAACTTTGTGATAACAGGAGACCTTAACATACACTTCAATGACCCACTCGATTTAGGGGCATCTGATTTAATCTGTGAACTAGGAGCCCTTGGCCTCTCCCTTGTCAATTCAGGAGCCACGCATACGAAAGGACACCTGCTCGACCCCGTGTTCTCGAACATTCCTTCTCTTCAATTCACAAACTCCCTTCCCCTCCCGTGGACGGACCATTTCTTGGTCTCGGCCCACCTACCAGGGATATTCAAGAAACCCCAAAAACCTACAACTTACACCAAGGACAGATCATGGGCCAGACTCTTGGTGGTAGACTGGGCTAATGCCCTAGACGCCACGACCCCCAGTCTTACGGCTGATCCTTCCACCGCGGATATCCAGTTCAGAGACTGGATTTCCTCTTCCCTGGACAGCATCATTCCCATTAAAAATCGGGAGAATAAAAATAGGATTAAGGGCCATGCCCCATGGTATAACACCGATCTAAGAGCTCTCCGCAAAGAGTGTAAAAAGGCCGAGAGACTGTGGAGGAAAGACTGGCTCCATAGTAAGACATGTACCACAGCTCGGTAAGACGCTACAAATCAGCCCTTAAGCTAGCCAAAGCTGCATTTTATGAAAGCAGAATAAAAAACGCCACCAACTCGTCAAAAGAATCCTACCTGATAGTTAAAGAACTATTAAATATCCCAATAACACCCTCCTTTCACTCCCCTCCTCCAGACAGAAGTACGGACCTGGCCAACTACTTCGACTCCAAAATCTCGAGGATATTGGACTCCCTTCCAACCACCAGCCCACCTATCCACACGGATATAGAGGCCTGCAACAATAGCCCACGGCTCTCCACTTTCAGAGCAGTTTCCCTTACCGAGGTATCGTCCACGCTAGATAAAATGAAAAGTGGATCCCCCCTTGACCCAGCCCCGGTTAGATTCCTGAAAACCGTGTCGACCAACATAGCCCCCACCATCAGGGATCTTATTAACACCTCTCTCTCCCAAGGAACGGTGCCCTCCAACTGGAAGAATGCGGTTGTCAAGGCCCTGTTGAAAAAGCCCCAACTTAACCCGGACGACATGGCCAATTACAGACCTATTTCGCTGCTCCCATGTATCAGCAAAATTGCGGAGAAACTAGTGAATGCACAATTGTCCCAATTTCTTGAGACAAATAATCTTCTGCGCCAATCCCAAACAGGATTCCGGCCCGGCCATGGCACGGACACTGCCCTCCTCTCCGTCATCGAGGAGGCAAGGTGTATCCTGGATTCAGGAGGATCAGTGGCAGTGATCCTCCTGGATCTCAGTGCCGCCTTTGATACGGTGGACCACCGTGTCCTTCTACATCGCCTGGCCAGGGCAGGAATTGTGGGAACTGCACTAGCATGGATTGAATCCTTTCTTTACGGCCGCTCTTTTCAGGTGTGGGACGGTAACTCACGTTCAGACTCACTATCACTCAAGAACGGAGTTCCCCAGAGATCGTCGCTTAGTCCCACCCTGTTTAATGTATACATGGCCCCGCTAGAAGATGTAGTGACCCCATACGGGATAAAAATAATAAATTATGCTGACGACACTCAACTCGTCGTTTCCTTGTCCCACCTGGATAACCACCCAGACAGCCTGCTGAACTGTCTCCAGGACATCCACACCTGGATGTGTGAATCCTCCCTGAGGCTGAATGGTGCAAAAACCGAAATCATGCTCCTGGGCAATAAATGGTCGTCCATCCCTCCATCAGTTTGGCCGGACGCCTTCGGTGAAGTTCCCACACCAAAAAAAGAGATCAAAACACTAGGAGTATGGTTGGAACCTGACCTCACCATGAGGACTCAGGCTGTCAAAACAGCTGGCACCTGTTTCGGTCTCTTGCGATCTGTTCGCAAGATCCTCCCTCTTCTCCCTCTCCCATCCAGGAAACTACTGGTCCTGGGGCTCATCTTAGCCAGGCTTGACTACAGTAACGCCATCTATCTTGGGGCACCGGAATTCACCCTGGCTAAACTCCAACGCACCCAAAATGCGACGGCTAGGCTCATTATGAACCTCCCACCCAGAGCCTCAGCCAAGCCGGCTCTAAAGGCCCTACATTGGCTCCCTGTCCGCCAGAGAGTAGAGTTTAAAGCCTTGTGCACCACCCATAAGCTCATCAATGGGGTTGGTCCGGCCGCTCTGAAAGACATGGTTATCCCCTACAAAGCCCCCAGACTCCTTCGCTCTGACGCCGAACATCTGGCCATTGTACCAAAATTCAAGAAGGCTCGTACCGGTGGTCGCCGCTTCTCGGTCAAAGCTTCCACAGGATGGAATTCTCTTCCACGCAGTCTACGCCTGGAATCCTGTCACGCTCTATTCCGAAAAAAACTTAAAACCTTCCTGTTTCCCAAATAGTCAATTTCCCTCCTCCCCCCTCTCCTGGTCCACATAGATTTATAGCGCGGGGATGCCTACGGGTCACCAGGCGCTTTAGAAATCGCAAAATAAATAAATAAATAAATAAACTTCAGAATTGCTGGGCATACAATGATCGCTGCAGCTGGTGTCTTAACCCTGTTAGATATTTTAAAAGGTAGCCTCTTTGTGGCCAATTAATTAATATAGAACAGATTTACATATGTCCTTGTAGCAAATTTCTTAGCAGATTGTTTTTAAATAAATGCGTACGTTGACTATCAATTCTGCTTTTCAAGCTCCGTCCCTCCTTACTATTTCGCCTTTCTTCTGCCAAAACTTGACCCCCATGTGCAACTGGTGCAGCAACACTGGGTGCTAACCTGGGAAGGGGGTGCTGACATCATGGGGGGTGCTACCAATAACTTACGATTTTAAAACACTTGTGGCAGTGTTCCTTGTGTATCCACCTTTCAGGCAGCAATACAAATGTTATGATAACTCTTGTGGTTAATATTCCTGCTAGAGGGATCCGAGTTTTTATCTAGTAGCAGTTTTGAATCTCCATAAAGTAGCACAGTGGGTCAACATACCTGCTGCAAAGAATGTGTACCGTGTAGAACAAAGATCCTTATTTTATGTGGAGAGCTTAATGCAATACTGCTTTTGTCACATAGATCCTTTTGTTACCTCATTTCATAAGATATAGTCATAATATTGAATAGTGACTGTTAATAACTGTCATCAAAGAGCCGCATGCAAACTGCATCAAAATGGTTAGGACGTAATGTTTTTTTCCCCAGTCTTTTATTATCTATTCATAAAGTTGCTAAAAAGAGTTGGTTTGGGTAGATATACATTCTTATTAGTAAAGTCAGCCTTTACCAGCGCTTTAAAGCAAATGAAATGTATGTGGAGAGGGGCTGTAGAGAGGAGAGGGGCTGTGGAGAGATGAGGGGCACTTTCCCCTGGGGGTAGTGAGGGAATCCGAGGAGGCGGTAAATTACTGTCCCACCAGGGAACTCACTTGCGCTTTGAGAAGCTTTGATTACTTCGGGCAGAGTACTTTTTCGATTGGGTAACTTTCACCATAACTTAGCTTTGTAATTGCATCATTATTTATGGCATCTGCTAAATAAAGATACTCTGGGGATCAGTATTTATTTATGCAATAAATAGCACCAATTACGAGTCTTGCATTAAAAGTGGGAAGTAATAAACGGATTTTGGTGCGTTCCTGCAGCAAAATCCTCCTGTGCCGGTATTTAAAAGGTAAATTTCAATGTAAATACATTTGACCTGCAAACATTGGTCGTCCTAAAATTCTCAAATTCTGACTGCCGGATTTTACTAACAAACTTATGATACCGACACCTGTGCGTGGATGGGTCTTGAAATTGTATGAGGCACTCCTAATTGAAGCCTTATATTCTACCACTGGACTATATGTCCTTATTTTGCAGTTTAAGCTATGTGAGGACATTTCTCTCACGCAAAACTGGGTGCCTTAATGTCACAGTGCGCCTCCGTGGAAAAAGGAAGTATCGACAACATTATAAGGTACACATTTTCTTTTCATTGCTGTCACCCCTGGCGGCTGCAGATTCTAATAGCTGACCATTTCCTCATGACCTATAGAAAAAAAAAGGTATGGGTGGTTTTCTTAAAAAACAGCAAACTGTATTACTTCCCACTCGTGACGTTATAGTTTTATGTTGGGCTTTCCAGCTTTTTTAGTACCGTGCAGCACTAATCTTTTTTGTTATTAGCAAATATTGCTTTTATGAAAGTGCACACCATACATCGAACTGCCTCGTGGCTTTAAAAAGTGATATGACACGTCTTCCCCACTACCAGGCTGTGACACACTGGATCATATGATGTGTACCATACACATTCGACCTGGACTTAGTACCTCTCGAATAAAGGAAAGTCGACTCTTTCTGAAACCTGCTACATCTTTGGGACTGTGAAGACACTGCGTGTGCCATCTTTTGGGCTCACTGCGATTGATGACGCATACAGATCTGACGACATGGTGATGTCACATCTGCTGTTAATGAAAGTATGAGCGCTACCAGTTCTGCTCGGTAACCCGTGGACCAGCTCCCCAGGCCCCCAAAGCCTGGACAATGCCAGACTGTTCGGCTCCAGAGGCCTTGGAGCCCCGGCTAGTGCAGTACGTGTGCCTACTGGTCTGTAATTAGGTGTCGGCTAACATTCTCTGCTGGCGCGGGAGCACGCAGTAAAAATACTCAACAGGACTGGGTCCAACTCAAGCAGTACATGACGGATTTTTGACTCCGCGGCCTCTCTGTCTGAAAGCATTTCAGCTACTCGTGGAAAGTGCGGAAATGTGGGACCAGCTCCTGAAAGGCCAACAAGGGTGTTCCCCCCGGCACTCATGTCTGGCGGCAAGTCATTACTCCGACGGAACCATATTTTTGTCTACACAGTTGTAGAATCAATAAAAAAAAATATATATATATATAAAAAAAAAAAAATATATATATATATATATATATATATATTCACTGAAAAAAACATAGGTTTCACACCAGTTATAGTTAGGAATTGCCATTTAAAAAACCTATTAAATTCACTGAAAAAACCATAGGTTTTACACCAGTTATAGTTAGCTGGGAATTTTACTCGCATAAAACCATTGAAATTCCCACGTTATAGTTAGTTGGACTCACTATAACTTGCGCGTGCAATGCACTGCTGATGACGTCACATATTACATCACTCATGACATGGTCAGTGACATCACTCATGACATCACTGATGACACCATCCAGTGAATGTGTGTCTTTCTGAAAAATAAATAATAGTGAGTAATGTTTAAATATTTAAATATATGTATTAATGTTTCACTTTGTGTATAAGTGGCTGCATGGGTTGGTGAGTAGCTACATGTGTAGGTATATGGGTTATTAGATGTTTTTCTTAGTATCAGTATAAGTGTTTGTATGGTTTGGTGGGGGTATTACTTAGCACATAGATGCATGAATGACTGACTCTCTGTTTGTATGTGTTTTGAATACAGCACATGTGCAGGACTGTATGGGTGGATGAGTGTGTATATGTGTATGTTAGTGAGTGAATGACTGTCTCACTAGTGTCTTTATCAGTAACTACATATGTTTTAATGTAGTATATGTGAATTTTGATGTATATAAGTGAGTATATGTGAGAGTAAGGGATTGTAAGAGTTCCTGTTTAAATAAGTATGTGTTTCTATAAGTGATTGTTTAAGAGAGTAAGTATGTGTAAGGTTCCTTAGAAGTAAGGTGGTAGTGTGTGTATAGCTGTATATGCAAATAAATGGATGTTCAATAGTTTATTTGCATGTGTGAGTATGTGTGAGAGTATCTTTTGGATGACTGTCGGTGTGTAACAGGATGTACAGGTGTATCACTACATATGATGAGTGAGTATATGTATGAGTGACTACATAGAACTGTTGGTGAATGAGTGGATGTGTATATAGATGGTGGAATTACTGAATTGGTTGTTGTAACTGGTATGGGTATCTCCATTTTTTTGTAAATTTTAGATTCTATTTTTGAATATGTGTTTCAAGGGTTACATTACAGTGAAAGGAGGTCTGTCACTCTGTCACAAGGATGGTGTCATCAGTGATGTCATGAGTGATGTCACTGACCATGTCATGAGTGATGTAATATGTGACGTCATCAGCAGTGCATTGCACGCGCAAGTTATAGTGAGTCCAACTAACTATAACGTGAGAATTTCAATGGTTTTATGCGAGTAAAATTCCCAGCTAACTATAACTGGTGTAAAACCTATGGTTTTTTCAGTGAATTTAATAGGTTTTTTAAATGCTAATTCCTAACTATAACTGGTGTGAAACCTATGTTTTTTCAGTGAATTTCATCATTTTTTTAATAGCAAATCTCTATAGGTATGAAATAATATTTTTATAATGAATTTTATATTGTATAAATATGTAATTTTTTAAAAATACTTTTTTGCCCAGTGCGCTCCCGGGGCGGGTACCGGTGAACGCACGGGTAAGCGCAATGTTACGGCAACATCGTGACGTATCGCGTAGCCGCGTGATGGGTCGTATGACGCACTGCGTAAGCGCACCCGGAAGCACGCGATCGCATACGATCGCGCAACGTAAGCGCCCCGACGCGCTTACGCTACGCGCCCGGGGACGCGCCCAGGGCGCGTAGCGTAAGCGCGTCAAGCCATGTGACTTTAAAATAACACTTTTCATTGGTTCAGAACATTTTTTTTTCAAAATATTGAGAAACCCACCCATTTCTCTCACTATTGCTTTGTACTTGGAGAGAGCAAGAGGTGGTCTTTGCATTATCTGCTTCTCAAAGTTTCCTGATCTACAGCAATGGCTGCAAGGGAGTCATCCAGCAGTGATTCTGATGGTTTTTTGCGTGAGGACCCTCCTTACCACAAAACAAAGGACCACTTCATTTGGAAATTTTATGACATCCCTGAAGGAAAAAAAAGGTTAATGCTGCTAAGGTAACCTGCAAGATATGTGGCAGTATTTTATCCAGAGGCAATCCTAATAAAAAATATAGCTTTGGAAATGCCAATTTAATTAGGCATGTCCAGAGAAGACACCCAAAAAACTATGCCAGGGAGAGTGTGAGGGACCTGGCATGGAAATTACCAAGAGATGGCAGCAGCACCTCCACTGGTGGAGCAACACCTTCAGGAACACCACGTGGAAGAATGGTCCCTAACGTGCAGCCGGTGTTTGCAGGCATAAAATTTCTATGCGTGGACTGTGATGAACTGCTCTGTTATGAGGAGCAGAGCGTTGAACTCATTGCTATAAAGAGACAGGAACACCGCTGCCCTCCCCGTCCCTAATTTTTCACATTTTTTTGCTCCTGTTGAGCAGTTTTGGAATCCCTGTTTTTGTTTTTCCCCTGAAAAATATAAAATCGTTTTAAAAAAGCTTTTAAAAAAATAAAAATAAAAACATTTTAAAAAAAAGTTCTTTTCAGAACTACCTCCAATTTATAAAAAAAATGCTACATTTTTTAAAAACTCTGTCATTCTTTTTTCTCCATAGTACGCTCCCTGGTACGCTCCCCGGTGCGCGTACCGGGCGCTCCCCCGTGAAAATCGAAAAAAAAGAAAAAAATTTTTTTATGGCCCCCACATCAAACCTAGGGGGTCAGAGGGGGTGTACCCTGCCCCCTTTTGGTCATTTCCCCCTTTTGTTTTTAGCCACCTCTTGTGTCTCGGTCCTACCGAGACACAAGATGGCAGCCGCTCCGGACTGTTTCGAATGTTTACAGACACCCGAGAGCCAATCAGCTTCTCGTGCGCAAGTCGCGTGGCGCACCCGGAGCGCTCCCCGGTGCGCGTACCGGGGCGCGGCTCTAGATATATACATTTTTTTTAACCTAAATTACTCAAAATCCTCTGGAGCACATATCTTGAGACATAGCAAAGGCACATCGGGCTACCAGTCCCTACAATTTTGCCAAGTTTGGTGAAAATCCATTCAGCCGTTCAAGCTAAAAGTGCGACCGACCGCCCTATGGAAATTAACATGGGGAAAACACGTTTTGGGACCCCCCTTTTATCTCGGCCCCCACTTGACGAATCCCCCCCAAACTTTCACAGAAGGAGCGGAGCGCCGCAAGGCAAAGTTGCTGAAAAATTCAGGCCGATTCATCAACCAGCGCCAAAGTTATTCCAAATAGAATGTTGCGATTTCCCTATGGAAATCAATCCTAACTATAACTACCTACTGGCGACCACCAGTAGGTAATATATATATATATATATATAATTTTTACACAGGTGACCTTATCGAGCACACACAATTATAAGTATATGACATGATTACTTTCAACATTTAAAGTAAAATAAACTTTAACTTGCTTAGCTAATTATTTTTAATAAATGATTGTTACGTTTCAGGTTTATGGTTAAGGTTAGTGAATGGAAAAGTGTTAATGTATGGATTAGGGTTATAGGCAGTGATTTATTTGTTCTAACTAAAGGAGGAACGGAGTGTGCTTAAAGGTGCAGCACACACACACCACTCTACTCTTAGAATACTGTTCTGTTTTTAGGAGCAAGAGCCCTTACTCACACAAGGGTGACATGCTTCATCATCAGACTTAGCTCCTAGTTGGCCTGACACTGCCCAAAGGGTCCCTACGGGGGCGCTTTGCCAGAGATCTTTTTCAATTATGCCCTATACAATAGCTAGTAAACTAGACAAGCTCCTATCAATGTATATGCTGAGAAGGGTAGACTGGTAAATCAGAAGGTTAAAATTAACTTGAAGTCCTCTAACTGAATGCTTTATTAAAGGAGTCATGTTAAAAGCTAAAATCACAAGGAAATATTTAGGGAAATAATGTTCTTTATATTCTAGGCATAGTTCAAAATGTTTCATCCCTGTAGTAACACAATAGGATCTATGGCAATTTGTCAGGACTATAGCTTAATTCGAATCTACATGAAGTAGATATTCCAATAGAAAGGTAGTGTGATTCCACTATGCCTTAAATTTCTGTGCACTACCCAAAATGTAAGAGTTTTAAATTTACAACTTAATTTTGAAAGTGTGTTTTTTTGTGAACCCAAAAATGACCTAAACCGTATTAGAAATAGGCCGCCAATGACGTGTGGGTCATTTGCCATCGGGGACCAAGGAAACAAGTAGAATCACAAAAGGGACCACCAAACGGGCACTGGCCTTCCCAGTGCCAATGATCCATGAGTCTTAAGGGGCCTAACTCTAATACAGATTGGGTCATTTTAGTTTTCATGAAAAAAACAACTTCCAAAATGAATTTGTAAGTCAAATTCTGTTTTAAGGGTGTCCTTGCATTCTATCTTTGAGGCCACCCTGAGACTGAGCAGGAGCAGCCGCGGTCGGTAGGGGAGTACCTGCCAGGGCGGTGACGTGGGGAGGGGGAGGGGCAGGGTGGGGGTTAGTAATGTATGGATAATGGAGGTTTGCAGGTAAGTAAACATGTGAATAAATCACACAAATTTCGTTGCGTGCACTGCATCCCCAAATGCAATGCAGTGCGCGCAACAATTTTTTTTTATTTATTTAAATGTTTACTTACCTGCAAACCTCCATTATCCATACATTACTAACCCCCACCCTGCCCCTCCCCCTCCACACGTCACCGCCCCGGCAGGTACTCCCCTACCGACCGTGGCTGAGCAGGAGGCAGTGCATAGCTCTGGACCTGGTCAGAATGAATTGGCTGCCTGTATTTTTAAGACTTCTGCCTGCCATACATAGCTTGTGGTGAATGAGGAGGCTAAGCCTGTGTATGCAGTACCTTTCGGAGATATATGAAAAAAAATGCACCCTGAGGTCAAATACTGCACATGAGGTAGTTTCATTTAGAACCAAGAGGGTGAAATCAAAGTTTACACACCAACAATGTAACAATTTAGAGTTACTAAGTGCCTAGCTGACACCATTTCTAAAGAGAGCCATTAGATTATATATAGGATTTAGCTTTTTTCCTTAGGGATTTCAGTCAGCAGACTGATCAAAATATAATTTTAAAAGTGTGAATGATCCTGTCCATAGCAACATCCACACAGGTGCCCAGAGCATTATGTCCTCACTTGGAAGCAGTTGTCTGGAAGCATGCAGCATCTCTTACAATAGAGGCTAACATATTAAACAAGCTTTGACATAGCCAATAGGTCTTGTCTTTGAGACATAATACATATTTAGCCTTACAGCACATTATCCTGGGTGCCGTACTACCAGGTACTGAAGAGCTATACAAATAGTAAACACTTGTTCATGCAGTGTGATTCAATAAAACATGCTTTCCTCAGGAAATATTTATGGACACAATCCAAGGCTTTTTAACACACAGACAGAAAGATAAGTGCATCCATGCAAGTCGACAGCACTATAACAGTCTGTGTGCGACTGCATACATTTTAATACCTGGCTGTTTCAGCCAGTTTAATCTGGATTGCCATTGATTTTTTCCCCCTCTCCAATGTTTTTATTTTTATTATTATTATGAAGCTTATAAAGTGCGCGGCTACCCCCAGCGGGGGTGTCCCGGCGCTACAGACTGCAAGCAGGAGAGAAATGAACTGGTTATGAGATGGTAAACAACCAGGTTTTCAGTTTGCTTCGGAACAAAGGCTCCGAGTCAATAAACCTTAGATCAAGCGGGAGGCTGTTCCAGAGTTTAGCTGTTACTACGCTGAAAGCTCTGCCACCACTCCTGGCGCGACGGAATCTGGGTACCACCAGGAGGCGCAGGCTGTTCGATCTCAGGGATCTGACAGAATGGGACAATTTGAGTCTTTTTCTCAAGTATCCAGGGCCTAGCCCATTGAGGGCACGGAAGGCAAGGATCAAAGCTTTGAACTGGATGCGGCGGGCAATGGGAAGCCAATGCAACTTCTTCCGGTATGGAGCAACCGAGTGGCGAATAGGAATATTGCCAATCAGTCTCGCCGCAGCATTTTGAACTATTTGCAGACGGTCAATTAGGTACAGGGGGGCGCCCGCATAGAGACTTTTGGCATAATCTAGATGTGATGTAATTAGGGCATGAACAATGGTTTTGCGGGAGTCCAAAGGGAGGTAAGGGAAGATCTTCCTGATCATACGTAATTTGCCAAAGCAAGCTGCTGTGACCTTGTTGATTTGTGATTTGCAGGAAAGTGCATTATCAAATTGAAAGCCCAGGTTTCGGGCTGTCTGGACAGGGACCGGAGGAGGATTCAGAACAGTTGGCCACCATTGGATAGCAGGCAGCACGGTTTTCTGATTAAAAAACAAAACCTCAGTTTTGTCGGTGTTCAATTTAAGGTGGTTAGAGGTCATTCAGGAGCAGATGTTGCTGAGGCAGTGGCGAAAATTGGTGAAATTGGTGTCAGAGTGATCTCTAAATGAAAACACAAGCTGTGTATCATCAACGTAAGAGATCACTCTGACCCCCCCAAGATTCCATCATATTTGCCAATGGAGTCAGATAAACATTAAAAAATAGGGGGCTCAAGGCAGAGCCCAGAGGCACTCCGCAGAAGAGAGGTTTACCATCTGATTCAAAAGGTCGTAGAAAGACCTTCTGAGTCCGGCCTGTGAGAAAAGATCTGATCCAGGTCAGCACAGTACCTCCGAATCCCACCTGCCCCAGCCGATTCAACAGTATCTCGTGAGATACTGCATCGAAAGCGGCGGATAGGTCGAGGAGGACCAACATGGCCTCCTCGCCCCTATCCACACACTCACGAATAGACTCCGATACCTCTAAAAGAGCGGTTTTGGTACTATAGCCCATTCCAAAACCAGACTGTGAATCATGAAGCAATTGGTTGGATTCTAGGTAGTCTGCCAATTGTTTCTGGGCAGCCTTTTCCAAGATTTTTGCTGGCTTTGGAAGGAGAGAAATCGGACGGTAGTTGCAGAATTGCGAGGGATCTGCATCCGTTTTCTTCAAAATCGGAACTAGCATTGCCTGTTTCCATGCCGAGGGGAATTGACCGGTGCATAGCGAGGAATTCCAAATGGAAAGGAGAGGGTTAATCAGTACTGGGGCAAGCTTGCCCATCACCTTAGCAGGAGCAGGGTCAAGCGGCGACCCGGATTTACATTGGACAAATAGATTAATGGCAGTCTCAGATGTAAGCTCCTTAAAAAAATTCAACGAGGCGTTCTGAGAGTCAGGGTCACCGGTCGGAGGAGAGGCCAGAGTCAGATTAAATGAAGAGGTTAATTTAATAATTTTATCTTGGAAGTAGTCCGATAACCCATCGCAGAGTGCCCGGCTAGGGGAATTCAGAGCCATCATGGCCGGAGGATTAACAAAGTCCTTCACAATTTTAAAAAGAGTTTTAGTGGAGTTCTCTGCATTTTTAATTTGCTGGGTAAAAAAATCTCTCATCGAGGACCGTTTTAATTTTTGGAATTTGTTCAGAGCAGTCTTGTAAATCATTTTTGACTCAGCGTCATAGGTCTGCCGCCATTTGCATTCCAACTGTTTACATCGGCTCTTTTCCTCACGCAAAGCGGGGGAGAACCAGGGTGCAGAGGGCCTAGATCGCGTGGAAGTGACAGATTTTAATGGGGCGATATCCTCAATAGCCGCTAAGAGAGCGGAATTGTATTTCATCACTTCTTCATTAAGGTCCTTAGAGAGAGGGTTAACCTGGTAGAAGAAGCGAGGATCAATGGCATCACATGTGACTTTGTGCCATTTTCTCCCTAATTCCCCATTAAGGGCAGAAGGAATGGGTAGTGCGGGGATCGTAAAATCAAACGGAAGGAGAAAGTGATCCGACCAGGTCAGGGGGAGTGAGGGGAGGGTGGAGATACCAGGGTGATTAGAAAATATCAAATCAAGAGTGTGACCTGCTGTGTGAGTCGGACCCTGAACTAATTGGGATAAGGTTAGTCCTTGCAAGGTCTCAATTAACTGGGACGCTTGTGAACAGGAGGGATTGTCAACATGCAAGTTGAAGTCTCCTAGTACAGTAAAGTGTGAATGTCTGAGGGAGAGGTCCGCTATCATGTGCAAAAGAGTGTCTAGTGATGAAGCAAGAGCATTGGGGGGGTTGTAGACTAAGATGCCAGCCAGAATCGTAGTGGCCGAGTCCATGATTGTAAAATACATGGCTTTAATAAGTCCTATATTGGTTAGCTTCTTAACAGTCAACATTAGGTGTGGTTTTAAAATAATGGCAAGGCCACCCCCGGTTTTAGCATTATCACGTTTGATATCCACCAGTCGGCAACCAGAAGGAGTGGCTAAGTGAATATCGGGTTTAGAGGTATCTTTAATCCATGTCTCTGTGAGAAATAACATGTCCCAGGCATAGGTATCGAGTGACATCCAGATCTCACTAGCGTGACGAGGAAGGGAGCGGCAATTAATCAAAGCGGCCTTTAACGTCTGAGGGTGACTCGGGCATTTCACTAACTTCGAAGGCTGAGGGAGACGTGTCATCCAAGGGGCGAGCGTAAGCTCACAAAATGCGCATTTGAACGGACGGTCCTCTAGGCTGAAAGGGTTGCATCGGGCCGCTGGTGCGCAAGATACCTTGTCTCATCTCAAGTAGCTGGGTCCTAGACCAGCAGAACTTTGTGGCTAAAATGACAGGGGGACCGGCGCTAGGCGCGGGTCAGGGGCGGATGGGTGCGGACGGGCGCAGACGGGCTTGCCTTAGGCGCGCCTTCAGCGCGCCATTGGCGCACCCGCTGTGCCCGCCCACTGCGCGGACGAGAAGTCCTATTGTTTATATCCATCCTAGAGGAGGGTGGGAGGCGTCCAAGAGCTGGACCGCTACCCTGCCTCCCCCTAAGATGGCGGAATTCGCCCTCTGACCCCAGGCGTCAGCGCTACAATCGGCTGCGCTGGGATGGAGATCTGAATACCGGGAGCCTTGGCAGCGATGTAAATCTCGGCCCCAAGGATCCGTAAGGTAGGTAGGCAAATGTCTAAAATTGCGCTATTAAAATATGTACAGCTTTAAAATCACACAAAGTGCTCAGCGAAGGTAGATGGTGAGGGATAGAGGAGAAATGCCCCCGGCTTCCGCCTCAGGGGAAAGGTGAGGTAGTAGCTGCATTGTAATCTGTTCCTTATGTGTCAGTTAGTATGAGATGGACAGTGTTGGTGGATTGCACCACTACTTTTAAGGAAACTCAACTGCGGATAAATCAGTATGTGTGCTATGTTAGAAACTATGCCTGCGGAGCATATGTTTAGACATAGAAAGTGGCCTAGTCCCTTAACGGCGACTAGGACTCTAACATGCACTACAAATTGATGTGTGATATTCAATATGAGAACCAATATTATCAATGTAAGCATTATATATGAAAAAACACATGAAGCCTCAATGTTGTAATGTGAAAAGTTTCACAGCGTAATTTTCCATTAGAAAATTGGTTCTCATATTGAGTATCACACATCAAATTGTAGTGTATGTTAGAGTCCTAGTCGCCATTCAGGGACTAGGCCACTTTCTAGTTAGTATGAGATAGCACCTATAGGACACTCTTTAGCGCAGGGGCGGAGTATTGAACAGCCTATGAAAAAAAATCAGTGAAGTACTTTCCAATGGCGAAGACTTCAGTTCCTTCCTCCCCCAAGCATCTATTCACCAGGCACCCTTACCCAGAGTTTTCCATTCAAAACACTGCTCGTACCTTCCATTTACCAGTAAGCACCCATCCCCGCCATCTGTCCCAGCCCACTGGGTCATGGGACACAGGACATAGTAACAACAACAGAATGCTCCCATTTGTCAGGTAGAGGAGATATAATGAATAAACCGACTCAGAATATGCATCACGTAATCTCCGTTCACCTAAAAACACTTTTTACCTGACCTTGTGTAATGTAACTGGCACTTTTGTAAAGCATTCTAATACCTTCAGGTCAGTTGAGTTTGCACTCAATAAAAATGCCCCCGAAAATGAATCTGAGCCTGTGTAATCTAGCTAGTGCTCATGTATAGTGCTCCAACACCTTCGGGTCACTTGAGTTCACAATATATAAACAAGTGCCAGAGAAAATGTGAAGGGAGTTGCCCTAGATTTGCCCTTAACTGTGCTGCAAGGTTGGGCTTCTGAAGGTCCAGTGACTGAGGCTAGCTAAATCAACAAGTAGCAAAGCAGGAGGGGTTTAGGGGGAAATCCTGGCACTTTGAAGTCACCCCAACAATGTATATGACATTGTGTACTGCAAGTAGCGCTCATGTAAATCGCTCAAATAGCTTTGGGTCACTTGAGTTCACATTATATAAAAAAACATCAGAGAAACTCCAACGGGGGTTGCCCAAGCCTTGCCTTAACTGTGCTACAAGGTTAGGCTGCTGAAGGTCCAGTGACCGAGGCTAGATAAATCAACAAGCAGCAAAGTGTGAGGGGTATAGGGGAAATCCTCACAGTTTGAATTCAGAGAAAATTAGAGAGGCGATTTGGAGAGCAGCGTCTGAAGCATCTGACACTTCATTTCGGTATATGAACAGGACGGGGCGATTAAGTCACGGGCGCCGAAGCCGAACCACCAAAGACGGGCAAACAGTGATATGAGAAAAAATCCAAGAAAAAATAGTCTTCAAAATTAACACATAAACACAGAAGCGTAATGTTAACAGTAATTGGGTGACTCTCTGTGGGAGGAAATTAAACACAAAAAGGAGGGACAAAAAGGAAGGATTAACCACTAGCAAGCAAGCATTTTTGAACGACAATCGAAGGGACGAATAAAAAGGCAATGGGTGGGATGTAAGTCCACAGAGTCAATACAGCATGTCTCGAAGAGACAGCGCATGTGCTACCTAGACTTGACCTAAAAGAGAACAATATGAATAACGTCGATGTAAAAGAGTTCCCATTGCTAATTTAATGTACGAAGACACTAAAGGCAGTTTTTATACCATCTGGGGCTATTATATTGAAACTTATCTTTGGGCATCTGAGAGAAACTTATGTTATTTATGTATTTATGTATGTATGTATTTATTTATTTGTTACTTTTAAATTTGTTAATTAGGGTTTTAGAAAAGCATTGCATATCATCTTTCAGTTGCTTCAGAGCACTAAAAGAAGGAGCAATGCAGCGCAAAGAATGAATGGGAAGTTGAGCCAAATCAGATAGGTAAGTAACCATATTGGATCTTCTTGGATCATGATCACTGATCTCCTTTGAATTCAGTTAATAAACAGTTAGAAAAATTTAGTTGTGAAAAGTTTTCCCAACCACTTGCACTTGGGTTGAGTTCTCAGATTTGTTATTCCAGAGCCTTAACCCTTGCACAGTGATCTACTGATCTGCCTCCTTGTTTCACCCCCTGAAACAATCACCAGTTAATCAAGTGGGCTGACATAGACTGGAAGAGTATGGTTGGGAGCTACAGTGGGTGTGAGATTCTGCAAGTACACAAAGACTTTTGCACCAATATATTTTACTGTCACTGCTTGGCCTGCGAGAAATTTTACAGACTCCTGCATAATTGTGTAATTTCGGGAATTTTGTACTGAGCTTGTTATTGACATTTTCAAAATTGCACCATTATGCCACATTATGTAATTACACTGCAAAATTATATCACAAGAACAATGTGAACGACCCGAACTAGACCAGATGTTATTCACTGTACTTCTGTTTTTCCTGCTGTTCGCCTTAGTACAAAATGCGTCCTCCCATCAAAAATTGATGCAAAGATGCATTTGTCACTAAAATATAGCACCAAATGATGATTTGCATTTTAAGTAATGATGCCAAATTTCATGTAATTACATGAAGGCAAATAACACAAATTTCACACACAGCTAATCAGGGCATAATACTCTGTATTTAATCCTGGGGATTAGGGAAAGTTTCTTATGGAGGACAAGATACACTCCTGCTGCCTAGTCTGGAGTAAGCCTGGGTGGTAAATTCTGCTCCGCTCACGGAATTTGCTGAATTTTGACAATTCTGCATTCCACGGAGAACGTGGAATTGCTGAAAATTCCACGATCCTTGGCATAGCAGAATTGTTTCCTTGTTTGTGCTTTCAAAATGCATGGTTGCGTGCACAGTAGCAACTTACCAGGATCCCTGCATTCACCGCTGAGTTTTCCTATCCATTCGCGTGCGCCACGAGATTTTGGTTGCCGGCCGCACGATCCCGCGAGAGTGTGCGATTGCAAACACATCATTCGGACGTGCCACTGGACATCCGCGGTTGCGAACAGGAAGCGTGTATCGTGAAGGGGCGGGACAAATTAAATAAGATGGCCACGCCAATTGGCGACCGTATGAGCAAGTTCGCAAGATATTTCCCCTGAGCATGCAAACAGCATCCCCAAACAAAAAAAAACACATTGCGAATGGGCAGAACAAGCAATTCCATGTGCTTGCGGAATTCTGCGTAGCTCATGGAGATTTATTACCGTTCCGCGGAATTTTGCAGAACGCGACTACACAAATTCCGCCCACCCCTAGACTGGAGTTGGAGGAGCCTGGCAATGCATTTATTGGGGATATCATGGTAGATAATTTTGTGGTCGAGGGGTTCAAGGAAAACAGAACGTATATATTCTCTACTTTTGGCAAAGTAGAAAGCATGAGGGCCTGGTTAATAGTAGTGTATCACTGGAGATGGCCACGTCTTGTCCTCTTCCTCTTGAGAGAGCAACCATAGATGCAGGAGCGATCACAAGAATTCTGGGATGATTGGTCTGGGACAAATCCACTTTGCATCTGTAAGGGCAAAGGGATTTATTCATGAATAGCTACCAAGAATTTTAATGTCTAAATCTATTAGTGAATATGGCCTGTGGTATGCACCATTCATTGGGACCTTTCTTGGGAATGAGAGTGATTATGACTCTACTGAAGTCAGTTTTCAAGCCCACTGTCTTTCTGGCCTCCCTGAACATCTTTCCTTGGATAAGGGCTGATAGCCTCACTGTGTATGCATATAATTCATTCGGAAGCCGTCCTTTCCTGGTGATTTCCCGGATTACATTGTCTCCACAATCTCTGTGATGTCTTCATTCATTTGTTAGCTGCCCATTTAGCCCTTCTCAGAGTTGTCATATTAAATGTGGGTTGGGCAGGTTATTCAGGAAGACCTTTTGGGGGCTCCATCTGATGGTACATCAGAGGTATATGGACGAGAAAAAAATATGGCAACTTCTCAGGTAATGTCCCTCAGAAAGTAAATCATTGAGCCATTTTCATTGCAGATGTCCAGAACAGCTGATCTTAGGTCCCTTTGCTTCAGCTGTAGGGCAAAAGCATATTGACCTTTTTACTGTGTTCCTTTTGATACAATAGAGGACTTTCTCTGCCTGGTGTGTCTGTATGTTGCTTAGTTTATATTTCTTCATTGTGAGGGCTTCTAGATTGGTGTCCATCTGCTGTATGGTAGGTCTTATTTAGTTCTAGTATCCTAGCTTTGAGCTTCAGTTTTTGGGTTTGGGCTGCCTTAGGTGCTATTGAAACATTGCATATCATTTTGCATCTCATATATATTTACCTTGGTGCCCACAAAACTATGCAGCGGACACTGAAGGATCAATCAGGTCTAAGTGATCCTGCAAATAGCTAAAAAAAAATTGCTTTTTTCTTCAGGACTTCAATATTTTGTCACGTTGATTCTCCAGATTTTATCAACTGGGACATCTGAGGACCTAACAGTAAGACAATAGTATTGTGATCCGAAACATAGCGTATACCTATTGCACATTTGGTAATCTTCAAAAGTAATCTGATGTGTACCAGTAAGTAGTCGTTTCTGGTCTCTGTGCTGTGTGAACAGTATAAAAAGGTGTACTCTCCGGTGGTGCCAGCTAGCAGGGAAAAGTGGTGGGCAGCGGGGTGGGGGCAAAAGAGTCCCCCTCACCAATCCAGACACTTCTCTCATGCTGGTATTACTCAGCATAAGAGAAGCTCCAGGATTGGGCAGAGTGGGCTGGTGTCATGCTCCAGCAGAGACTGGAAGCCTCTGCTCCTGAGCACTGCTGATATTCCCAAGAAACAGCCTGGATATAGCCAAGTGTGCATGTTGGTTTGGCCATCCTAAGGCGACCGACCAAACCACAATGCCCACTTGCAATGCCATATGCCCACCACTCCTCCTGCTGGTGATGCCCCCACCCTCAACACTCGGCTGCAGCTCCTACTAGTAAAATAAAATGATAATAAAGCAGTTTTGTTAATTGCTTTTAATTGCTATCTCATTTAATTTGACATGTTTTGATCTTCTGGTTCCACAGTGGGGCGACGCTCCTCCGCCATGACGGAGGTGCTGCCCCTGGTACTCTCTTTCCGTGGGGTGTCCAAATGGCTTGGGATCGAGAAGGGAGAGTTCCGACATTAGGTCTTTCAGAAATCACCTGTCAGCATTGCTTCTATGATCCTGATGGTGGGAGTGGTTAGGAATTGGGTCATTGAAGAGGTTCCAATTACCCTCAACCACGATACGTGTTTTACTGGTTTGAGTGAGCACTTTGTCCAATTTTCAATTTTGCGGCATTGGACGTGTGCATAGAGCCAAGAAAGAGGATCTTGTCTCAAACTGTAACTTTGACAAAGTCTTAATGGCCTGCAGGGTCCCAATATATTGTATGCGTTCTCCCAGGTAGTGTTTTCTAAATCAGTATTGCTACCTCACACTTTCTATATGATACTTTTATATAGTTGGATATTGCAGGCAGATACTCAGTTCCTGAGGTCACTATCAATGTTCCTACCCAGTCTCTTTTAATTTTCTCTGCCTCTACTTGGGATATATGACCCTCCTGTAGCAGAACTACATCAGGTTTTCTTGGATCCGAGGTAGTTAAGTATTTTCTTATGTTTCTTACATAGCTCATAAGCCAATTCATATGAAGAGACCATAACAATAGTTTTCCTATTGTGGGCGTGGCCAACGACATGGCCGGTTAGGAAGTGACCTCCGTAGCTCCCGGAGAGCTGCCCTAATCTGACGTTTCTAACTTGCCAGAAAGTCCCATTTCTGCACCAAAAGGACCGCGATCAACCCAAGCCACACTAGGGTATGAAATTGCAGCGCCTCGCAGTCGGAACCAGAAATAACACGGCCCGGCAGTCGAAATCGGCGCGGACGCTTGGCCCAAGATGGCGGCTGGTGCCCTGAGGCAGAGAAGTGAGCCCGGAGCTGCCGCGTAACAGAGGCCGGAAGAGACCGGAGCCTCCGACCGGACCGCGGTACCCAGCGGTCTGTGGCCCGGGACAGAAGTAAGGACGGGAGGGGTATCCCAGGGGCACCCACAGGAGCGGTAGCGCCGGCACCCGGGACTGGAGTGGCCGAGAAGGGGCTCTGATCCGCCTGGGCCTGGCGCTGGGGGACGAGACGCCGCTGCGCCCATCTACGCTGGAGGGACAATGACGTCCGGTGGCACACTGCTCGTGGCGGTGGTGTGGAGGGCCAGGGCCGCTGAGAACGACACCGGGAGGCACGCAGCGACCGACGGCGCCTTCAGCGGCGGAGCCTGACCCCAGGACACGCATGGGGGCATGCACGAGACAGCGCCATTGCCTGAGGGAGGGGACCCGCACACCGAAGCTTGGCACAGGGCGGCTGGATATGACGCACACTGGCCGCGCTGCCCCTACATACTGGACAGGGGACCCCGAGACGGCAGGGGGGCAGCTGGATGGACATAAGGGGGATATCGGGACTGTGTTGCTGGAGGAACCGGGAGTTGCTGAGCTGAGAGCCTCGCTTTCTCGCACCCCCGGCGGGCTTCCAATGCTGGTGGGGGGTTGGGACCACATCGCGGACCAGCAATAAGCCCCGAGCCAAAAGGGGGACCGTGTGGTCTCCACCATAAAGACCAGGACGGGACCCCCCTCCTCCCCTCAACCTGGATAAGAGGAGAGGAGTGAATAGAGAGGACGGTATTGTGTCCTGGCCTACAGGGACGTTTGAAATGGGGAAGAAAGAGGCTAACACCAGGACCCCAAGACAGGGAACCCTATACCAATAAGCCACGACTCAGCCACCTGCGGAGGCAGTGCCCTCCGGCTCCCGTACGGACACTGACCTTCTGATGGGAGCGATCCAAGCTTCAAGGGTGGACATACAGGAGTCCCGGGCAGCGCTGGAGGTCAAGATTGGGGAGGAAGGCTCAGAAGTCACTCTCCTACGACAGGACTTCCGTAACTTGACGGAGAGGGTAACCACGGCGGAGACGCAATTAGGGGAAGCAGAGGACTCAATCACTACCCTTTGGAAAGACATGGCGGAACTCCAGGCATCTCATCGCCAACTCCTCTGTAAGGTGGATGACGCCGAGGATAGGGCCCGCCGCAACAACTTACGCTTTGTGGAATTTCGAATTGAAGGGTTTAATATGGCAGCTTTTCTCACGTGCCTGGCTAATGAAGACTTTCTCGGCCGCGCAGTTCTCTAATTGTTTTGTGGTAGAATGGGCGCATAGGTCATTGTTGGTAAAGCTGCCAGAAGGCGCAAAGCCGAGGCCAGTCATTGCACGCTTCCTGAACTTTGCGAATCGGGACATGATCTTCCGGGAAGCTAGAAAGATGGGGGAGATCAGATTGGAAAACGCACACATAATGATATTCCCGGACTACAGCCAGGAGGTTCAAAAACAGAGGCGCTCCTTTGAGATGGTGAAAGCAAAACTGAGGAACCTCCATTTCCAGTATATGCTGCTCTTTCCGGCAAAATTGAAAGTAATCTACAAGGAAAAAACACACTTTTTCACACACCCGGAAGATGTCTGGCACTGGCTAGAGGAATGCCCTCCGCTCCGGAGACCAGAGGCAGAGAGGAGAGGGGCAATGGCCGAAATGGATTGCAGTGGATTCCAATGGGGGCGGCCGAAGACCCAGAGGCGGAGGAGATCGAGAGGAAGGGGATGAGTGCAAACGACGCCGTATCCCAACCACAGAGCGTCGGGGAAATCAGAGGAGACACTCGGCATCAACCGGAGACGGAGACACGGCAGGATCTCGGTTTCGCTGCTTGGAAAGAAACGCTCGCTCTGAGGGAGAGGAAGATACGGGGGCCGCTCCTCTGGAGGAGAAGAGGAGGAAGCACCGTCACTGCACCCTCTAGTGACAGCAATCCGAGAGCTGGAACAAGATGCGACAGGACAGGCAGAGGACTCGCGGAACGTTACCCAGGACTCACACTCTTGAACCGGGACTAGATGGGCAACAGAGATACCAGCTCCAGTTGGATGGCACACAAGTTGATTCCACCCCCCCTTTTTTTACCTATTGTTTTTTCTGAGCTACTGTTTTGATTTTGTGAGAAGGATCTGTGGGTTTGTTATACATGCCCGCTAGATAGACTGTAAGTGCTGGTTGGTGGGGGTGAATTGTGGGAGGGCGACAGACCTTCTCCGCTGACAGTCCTATATTATGTGTTTGTGGATGATGGGACTGGACGGGGAGGGAGGTGGGGAAGGGGGATGGGTGGAGTTGTTGTTGTTTTTGCTTCAAGTTTGGGGATGTTGAGGGGTCAGGAGGGGGAAGAGCTGGGGGAGATGATGGGTGGCGGGAGAGGGGAGGGAACAGGACATGTCAGCGGGGTTAGTCATGCCAGCATCCAGAACGCACCACTACCACTGATCTTGAACACCGTATATCGAGACTGTAGACGAGATGCCGGGTGAACAAATGGGGACACTGCATGATATGGAAGGGCTCACGGTCTTAACATGGAATGTGAATGGTCTAGGCAGTAAGATTAAACAAGGCCTAGTGAACACGTATATCAAAAGAGAGGGCCCGACATCGTCTTGTTGCAAGAAACACATCTCCAGGGCAAAAACTGCAGCTTTTTAGCTAGAGGGCAATACAAAGTTTAAGCACATGCAGGTTTTACTACTGGCTCCCGAGGGGTGGCGATAATGATCAGGAAGAACCATCCATTTCGGGTGGCAAAGATATGGATAGACCCCCAGGGGACATATGTAGGGGTGAGGGGCACATGGAGAAGGAAGGAATACACGATCATCTTGGCATACGCCCCCCCAAATTGCAGGCAGGCCACACTGAACGGGGTCACGGATATATTACTTAACACATCCGATACACTACAGGTCTTGGGGGGATTTCAATGACGTGTTGACCCCGACGCTGGACAGAACAGGAGACAGGACCAGGGACCAGTCCCCAACCCTCCTCGCTACCATGAATGATACCTTGGGACTAACAGATGCCTGGAGGTGGCTACATCTAGACGAAAAGGCCTATTCCTTCTTCTCGAGCGCCCACCATGTCTATTCTTGACTAGATGATATTTTCCTAGCCCAACATGTCCTGACGTGAGATGATTCAGCGGAATACAAAGCGAGGGGGATCTCAGACCATTCGCCCCTCCTGGTGAAGGTTGGGAGGAGGAGGACACAGAGAGGTGGAACGTGGAGACTGTCAGCCTGGGACCTGCAGAACCCGGCACTATTGAAGGGCCTTAGGGCCGACGTGAAGGTATACGTGGCTGAAAACGAGGGGTCGGTCTTGTCTAAAGTGGTCTTCTGGGAGGCCTTTAAGACGGTCATGAGAGACAGGGCACGGAACAGACTGGCAGAAGAGACCCGGAAAAGTCCGAAAGAAATTGAGGAGCTCGAAGCTCGCATATTGGAGTTGGAAAGGGACTATCAGGCTAGTAAAGCCACGGGGATGCTTCGTAAGTTGACAGACACTCAATGTCAGTATAGGGACCTGGTAACGGGGGAGGCCAAAACGCAGGCACTGGCGACACTCCATCGTTTGTACGATGTGGGGGATAAATCGGGTAAACTGCTGGCGTGGCTGAGCAGGAAAGAAAGAGACGCCGGGTGGGTGGAACAAGTACGGGACGCACAAGGGACTCTGACGAGGTCAGATGTTCAGATCGCTGAAGCCTTTGCTGAGTACTATTGACTCTTCTATGACGCACGAGATTTAGGGACCCAGAAGGATGCTCTGCAATATATGACACACTTCGATCTCCCTGTTCTAGATGTTAAGGACAGCGAAGACTTGGAGGTCGCCATCACGATGGAGGAAGTGAAGAAGGCCCTCACAAAACTACGTACGGGGAAATCCCCTGGCCCAAATGGATTCCCGGCAGAGTTTTTTAAGCGGACGGCAGATCTGCTGACCCGCCACTTGCTGGGACTTTTTGAAGGGGCGATACAAGAGGGGAGTCTCCCTCCGGATCTCCGCATGGCTACGATAGTCCCGATATATAAGGAGGGCAAACCACCCGATGAATGTTCGTCCTATCGCCCTATCTCCCTTTTAAATATCGAAGTGAAGCTATTGGCGACAGTGTTAGCCCTCAGACTGAGGAAGGTCACACCGGACCTGATCCACTTGGATCAAACTGGGTTCCTCCCGGGTAGGGCCACTAGATTTAATCTACGACGGACCCACAACTGGCTACAGGAGGTGGGAAAGAGACGGGACCCCCACTGGTTTCTGTCGCTAGACGCTGAAAAGGCGTTTGATGCGGTCCATTGGCCTTTTCTGGAGGAAATCCTGGTGCGAATGGGCTTTGGTCCGAAGTTCAGGCAGTGGGTACAGCTGCTCTACACTGACCCTAGAGCCAAGGTTAGGGTAAATGGGGCCGTATCATGGGACTTCCCAGTGTGCCGGGGGACCAGACAGGGGTGCCCCCTATCACCCTTGCTCTTCACACTGACGATCAAGGTACTTGCGGCGGCAAATAGGCAAAACACAGACATCAGAGGTTTTCGGAGAGGGCAGCAAGATATCGAGGAGGAACAATTTCCCTCTACATGGACGATGTCCTCCTTTATATAACACACCTGGAAACGACAATACCGGCACTGTTCACAGAGCTGGAAAGATACGGTGCCCATGCAGGCTGCAGGATAAACTGGCAAAAGTCAGTTCTGTACGATCCCCGGGGACAGGAACAGTGGACGACTCTCCCGGAGAGGCTACAGATGACTAGTGAGGGCTTCACATACCTTGGAGTATTTGTGACACTGGATAGTGGCCGCTCGCATGACAAGAACGTTAGACGGATAGTGCGTAATTTTATAGAGGATGCGAGTAGATGGTGACTCCTACCCCTTACACTCCTGGGCCGTGCAGCCATGTTCAAAATGATGACGCTGACCAAGCTCCTATACGCATTCCAAAATGAATACTATCCCCTTCCCCGTAGGGTGTTCACGGAAACTAATGCAGAATTGAGAACCCTTCTGTGGCTAGGGAAGCAACCACGGGTGGCACTGGCGACCCTACAGAGGCACCAGTACAGTGGAGGGATCTCACTTCCCAATATCGAGGCCTATTACTGGGCGGAACACCTAGTGCCCATCAATGACTGGTTCCACGACCCGGCCCTACACCCCACATATGCACTTGAAAGGTACACGATGGGTGCCCGCCCGTACAACCATTATTTATACGGGGCAAGGGGAAAAGGAGGCTGCTTCCGGCCACTAGACTTACGCTGACAGTATGGAACCGAGTGAATAAGACCATTGGCTGGGAGAAAAAGCCCACCAGACAACCGCCGTTGTGGCATTGCACCTGGCTGCAGGAATTGAATAAGTTGAAAGGGTTTCAGAGATGGGACGATATAGGGATCTCAACGCTGGGGGACGTGACAGCCAAGGGGGAATTGAAGTCATTCCACGTGTTGCGGGCAGACTTTTGCCTGCTCCGCACGTAATATTTTAAATATGCACAGCTGAGGCATGCATGGCGGGAGGAGAGGATCCCAGCAGGCACACACCCTGAATATGCACCGTTGGAAGGCCGCCTGCTCCAAGAACAAGTACAGGAAAGGGCAGTATCGCTCACATACAGAACTCTTATGAACAACATGCCACACGATCTAAGTACCCTTAGGAGTAAGTTGGAGAGGGAGGTGGGTGAAATGGACATGGTAGACTGGGACACTGTACTTATGCACCCAAGAGAGGTAGCTATTAAATCCTGGCTAAGGCTCATTCAGTTCAATATACTTCATAAAACCTATTATGATAGGGTACGCCTCCACAAAATGGGTAGAGCTGGAGACACAAATTGCCTGAGGTGTAGACAAGAGGGGGGGGATTTCTACCATATAATCTGGTCTTGCTCGATGATTCAGGTCTATTGGACGCGGATCTTGAGAGAATTGGGGAAGGTACTGGAGACTTCTCTGCCAATTGACCCTAAATTAGTCCTGTTGGGCCAATGATGTTGATCTCGCCTGCCCGCGTCTGATTTTCCTTTCCCTGGCCTTGGTGGTTGCGAAGAGGGATGTGGCATGGAAATGGGGGGCAGCCACGATACCGCAATTGGAGGAATGGTGGAGAGGTATGGATCTCTATATGGCAGCCGAAAGGGTCACCTATAAGGCGGGGCTGCCCTAGGAAATTTGGTTGAGTATGGAGTCAGTGGCGAAAGTTTCATGGCCTCGATGGGCGACTGTGAAGTGGGACAAGGGGTTTGGGTGCACCCATAGATATGAATGTAGGGTTGGGCAGTCGGCCAGGGCACTACTGTCATGGGTATGGAGAGCTCTGGTGAAGTTACTCGATGTGTATACTGTTGTATTGATTTTACAGGTGAGGATCAGTGGGACGGGGCAGGGGGAAGGGATGTGCTGACCGATGTTGACATGACTGTACTGTTGTTTCATGATAAAATGCAAATAAAAATAATTAAAAAAAATAATAAATAGTGTTCCTATTGTGAAAATTCTTTAGAGAAGTAGATTAATAGGGTTAAATATTGGGTATTCATGTGCTCCAAGAAGCAGGAGATTTTGGAATCTTTGGGGTGCGTTGAACTGAATATTAATCGGAAGAGTATGAAAGTGTTAACAGAAGCATAACGTTAAATGCAATAACGCTAGTAGTGCCACGTTCACTGGGTGTCTCTATCTTTGTAAGGATGGACTGTTCCTTGACCATTGTACCAGGTGCTTACCAGTCTAGCTGTCCTCCTCCTCAAGATTAAAGGTATAATTGCTTTGGTGTGCATTGAAACAAATCAAAAGAGAGAGGTTATTTTTTTTTAGATATTATGACTCATTCCCCTCAAGTGGTTAGATGGTCTAGTACTGTGTCCGTTGTCAAGTTTTGAGGGGGCAATCTGGATTTATCTCTATCTCTCAATCATGGTTCTTCTTGATTTTTATGTCTAGAAGGGTATTTGTTTTTCATATGCAATGGCTGCAGTCTCAAAAATGGATTAGGACAGGTTTTATCAGTTATACTTGTAGGTGCAACGTCCATGGATATATGCTCCAGAGTGTCAAGATAGTGTTCCACATCTTGTGGATAAAGGAATTTGAGTGTACTGCCATTTGTTATCACCAGCATTGTTGAAGGGTCCACTAGGTCATATTTGATAACTCTCTGTTTTAGAAGCTGTTGTAGCCCTAAGATTTTCTACTGAGATGGCAGCATCTTGTTGCGCACCACAGGGCCCACGCCACGCTCAAGTGATATGCCCACGCCATGCTGAGTGGCTTTGGTATCTTGTATATTCTTTGCATGTTGCTAAGCGCACAGCCTGCTCTTCTAGGCACCGCCCACCAGTCTTAAGCTTGTAAGCAGTGTGCTCTGCTGCAGCCTCAAATTGCTCAGGTCATTCACAGCATACAAGGGGGAGTTACAAAGAGATTTTAAATTAAAAAAAGATATCAGGAGCCATCACTTCCCCAGTAATGGAGCAGTCATCCACAGAGTGCTTTAGAAGCCTGTCATCTTCATGGCCACACCTTTTTTTAATGATTTTGCAGAAATATGAAGCATGGTGATAAGCTAGTACTTAACCGGCAGTTTGGGGTCAGCAATTTTTTAAAGAATCATAGTAAATATGGCATACTTCAAAGGGTAAAATATGCTACCACAGAGAAGAGAGGCATTTTTTATGTTAGTTGTGTTTGTTGTAAGAGGGTGAGGAGCTATTTGGGGCAAGTGTTTGAGCAGGAGTCCAGGAACTGGATACTTTGTTTTGAGGGAAAGATTTAAGACTAAAGCTATTTTCAGAGGTGTGGAGAAGGTGAAGGCAAAATGTAAAAGTGGCGCTATGATGGGGTTTAAAGAGCCATTTCCTGGATGAGGTGATGTGTTTGTAAGTGTTGGCCTTGTTGGATTGAAAAATGTCATGAAGGTCTTCACAAAATTGTGAGAGAAAATGGAATTTTAGGGCGCCTGCATTTGGTAGCTCCTAGGAATTATTGAAGATTTTCTGTATTTGGTTGGGTGGCTTGTAAAAGTATAAATGTACAAGTTAGTAAAGTATGCTATTAAGCTCTCTTGATTTCTTCTCATCAGTTGGTGACTCAGGATGTCTGCCTTGAGGGTGGTAAAAAAGTACTAGAAAACAAGACCTAAAAGTAGGCAAATATGTATTCCAAAGTCCTTGCCAGGATCCTACACTTTCCTTTTCCAAGGCACAGTCCCTGAATTCCACTTGAATTAATTGTAAGCACAAGCATATTGCCCAAAACCAGAGAAAATGTGTCAAAAATAATCTATCAGTCTTAAATCTTTCCTTTATTTCTGCTGTGCCAACAAAGCTACATGACATAAGCTTTGCAAGTTTGTCTGCGGAAACGGAAGCCATGATTGCAAGGTAGGATGATGTGCTGCTAGACTTTCTCGCTGTCAGAGGGCCTGGCACCAGGCTGTTTTTGTTCTGGTTTGCTGGCACCTCCTCACGAATGGTTTCAACACCTGAATCGCACATTGCATTACTGGGGATAACCTAAAGCACTTTTTCAGCAAGTTGCTTGTTTTTCTCCCTGCACGAGTGCTGAAATACAGATCTCCCCATCTGACTTGTCCGCCAAAGAACCGCTGAATTCCAATATGTTGCCAATGTCAATTAAATGTACAGCTTCTTGTTCGTGTGGGTTGGCTTAACATACAATTGCCTGTTGCTTACTATGCGCTTTATCATACAGGGTTGTGCAATTTTATTAAAAGTAATTACCCAAAATATATTGTATATAACACATTTTTATTGAAATTGCCTTGGAGGAAAAAATGGCATTTAAAATTAGGTTATGCGTTAGTTGAAATTATTAGTTGGAAAATTTGTAATTTAAAATAATAATAATATTTTCCATTAACATTCTAAGACCATATAAATTATTGGGCTAATTTCAATTCTAGAATATTTGTCAGAGATCCTAGGCATTGTAAATGTAATCATAATCTAAGATGTAATACAATGTAGACTTAATAAGAGAGCTCTGGTTTCGATATAGTTACACTAAAAGGTGTTTTCTCATTATAAACATTTTTTTTTTTTGTTTTTACCATTTCAATGTTTTTCTTCCTGTCATTAGTCGCCTATCAAATAACACAAAACTCATCACACACCTCTTTCCATGAAATGCACATATTACGTTCATTCGTTGTTAATTGTTATTCAATTATTAAATTATGTTATTAAATTAGCATAAAGACGTGGTGCATCCATATTGCTTATCAGAGCATTTTTTCTTTTCCAACATCTTTGTCGCCGTTTGCCAAATCTTCGCAAAATTTTCAAAACAAATGGCCCACTCACTTCACTGCTGTGTTGAAAGTTTTGGGGTGATTCGTCAAGTGGGGGTCGAGAAAAAGGGGGGTCCCAAAACACTTTTTCTCCATGTTGTTTTCCATAGGAAACTTTAGACACAGCTACAGCCCGAACTGCTGAACGGAATTACACCAAATTTGGCAAAAAGGTATCTCTTGGTTCAGAAAGCACTCTTTTTGTTAAATGGTGTAAATCTGTTCAGTAGTTTCTGAGAAATGTAAAAATTTCTCAGATATGCAAATATGGCCAAGGAGGATCCGCTAACCCTCCCGATCTGGAGTCTACAATCTGATTGGCTGCTAACTGTTCCAACCAGGAAGTGTTGGCAGCCATCTTGTGACTCGGTAGAACCGAGTCACAAGGAAAAAGGTTCAAAAACATTAGAAATAAAGAAAGGGGGGCAGGGTAGAAACACCCTGACCCCCTAGGCCTACTCAGGTGGTTACTACAGGGACCCCGAAGGACCAAAAAAGCATGAAAAGAAGAATTGGCTGGATTTGTGCTGGGTGTGTGAATCCGGCCAAAGTTTTTTTTTTTATGTAGCGCGGGCTCCTTCAGTTTCAACTTATCCAACTGCAAAGGAGAGAGCACTGGCTAAGAAATACACTACTCTGCAGCCGCGATCGGTAGTGGGATGACCTGCAGGGCCGTGACGTGGGGAGGGGGAGGGGCAGGGTGGGGGGTAGTAATGTATGGATTACGGAGTTTTACAGGTAAGTAAATATATAAATAAATAAAATGAATTTCGTTTCGAGCACTGCATCGCATTTGGTGATGCAGTGCACGCAACTAAATGTGTTTTATTTATTTATATGTTTACTTACCTGTAAAACTTCGTAATCCATACATTACCACCCCCCACCCTGCTCTTCCCCTCCCCACATCACCGCCCTGCAGGTCATCCCACTACAGACTGCGGCTGCTACTCTGGATGAACAGTCAACCGATATAAGAAGATACAGAAGGGTATATTTTTATTTGCTGGCTAAAATGGAGGTACTAGATTTAATGATGATCCCCATCCTCCTATGATGTGCAAAGTTCTGGGGGCTAGGGGAATAAGTTAAAGACAATTACAAATACCCTAGGAAAATGAAATCCTCGCTCTAATCACACTGCATCCTTCATCTACGTGAAATCTTTCTATCTTGCATTGTGGGTGAGGATGAAGAGCCCAGAAGCCTTACTGTGCACAATTTATTTTGTAGTGCCCCATTGTTGCAAGTTGAATAATTAGGTGGAATAGCTGGAAGGCCTT
Source organism: Lissotriton helveticus (assembly GCF_964261635.1). NCBI lineage: Eukaryota > Metazoa > Chordata > Amphibia > Caudata > Salamandridae > Lissotriton > Lissotriton helveticus. The sequence goes on along the minus strand of NC_136068.1, from coordinate 1,125,121,175 downwards.
ACCATACACTATTCTTACAATTCACAGAAACAGACCTTGGATTCAGCAACAATAAGCCTTGGTGTAGTATGGTAAACAGCAGTCAGGCATTACTGGAGGAATAAGAGTTAAACTTTTTACAGTATCATTATCAGAAGAAATCCAACACCAATTTATAAAAATGGTGCTTATTTTTATATAATATTAACACCAAAATGAACTTACAATCATACAACCGGAGTTGTGTATTTTTGAAGTGTTCAGTAAACCTCTAAAACTAGTTCCATTGAAATGAATGGGGGAAAACACAGGTGAAATCTGGTCACTTGCAGGATGAATTCAAAGGAACCCTTTTGTGGATAATGTCATGCTGGTTCTTAGACCAAGTTCCAACAGTCATTAATGTGTTACCCTTCCCAGGAAGTCCGGGTGCAAATGCGACTTGGCTGTACTTGGTACTGAACGGGATCTGAAGGAACTGTCTAACTTGCAGCACTTGACAAAAACCATGGAGAGTAGAGGCCTTTGGTCTCCTTGAACCCAGATTCAACTTCTGGATTTCTTCTACTTGGTTCGAAGGCTCCAGATGAATAGGGAGCTGGCAGGTATTAATCACCAGGACAGGTTGTGCAAAAGATGCTTTACAACACACTCAACAGCTAGAACTTCAGGATGCAGGAACAGAGCAGCCCAGTAATTGCCGATGTTGGCCACTGTCTCAGTGACTTGCCGTCGAGCTGGAGATGTCACTCAAAGGGTCAATCACCCGACTGGCGTTCACCGAGCCTTGGCTGAAGCAAATGCAGGCCATGGTTACTTCAGTGGCTGAAGGTTGACAGGAGTGAAATAGTGGCTTGAAACTTGGCAAAAACATAGCTACCACTCCGGGCTTGCAGGACACTTCTTTTCTTTAGGCTCACTCTCGACAGGCCCAGTGGGTCGCAATTCTTGTCACGCAGCACATCAATTTTCCTGTAGCTTGCAGGGGCCTGGTCTCATTAAGCCAAGGTAGTCTGCATTAGTTTCTGGCATCCACAGTCCCTCTTGCTAGGAGCAATGAGCTTTTGCCACAAACAAATGTCAAACACACCATTCCAGTAAATGTTCTCTTCAGGCACTTAAGTGTCTTATCTTCACACATCAGCAGAGTCCAAAGTCCTGTTGTTAGTGATGGCATCTTCTTATTCAAGGTCATAACTGAGGTTCTGATGTCAAGAGAGCCCCTTAAATCCGAGTTTAGGGGCGTTAAGGGTGTGAGGGATAGTGGCCAATGTGCTACTGGTCCCTTCAGCTAACCCACCCCTGAGGTGGCAACATCCTGTGTTTGCACAGAGCCTTTCCTTGGCTGTTTAAACCTCCTAGCCCACCCTAAAGGTGTGGCTATCCTTTTGGAGTTGTACGCGTTCTGAATAACTAATTTTCCCACCTGTCAGTCTGCACAGGGTGGGAAGGGATTTGACCTCAAGTGGGGAACAAGAAATTACACATCAAGGGTGGTGAAAGCCTACCCATCCTGAGATGGAGGGGGTGACCTACTTCCGCCCCAGGCCTTTATCTCTGTCCTTGGGATGTCCTAGCACATCCCACCAGTATGGCAGACTCTTGTCTTGGTGGCAATCGGCTCAGGGAAGACCGCCAAGGCCCTGGGTCACTGTAAACTAGGGGGGCACCTACTCAGGGTGGCACACCTGTGCATGCCAGCTCACCCTCAACTCGAGAATCGGGTTGGGGTGAAAAAGCATGGTTTTTGACACCAAAAACAACACAATCGGGTCTTTCCATAATGGAACTGGCTATCTTGAGTTTTCCTGGTAGCCATGGACCGCTGATCACTTATAGTAAAACCTTACTTTACAGTGTTACTGTAGGGATATATATGTAGGTACATGCATATCCACACATTTATATAATGCACTCTACCTCCTGGGCTTTGGAGGACAACTTTAAGAGTGACTTACTTAGCAGTGGTGTGGTTCTGAAACACATGGTGTGTGCAGAGTCACTGTGTAGAAGACAGGCTGCTCGTGCAGGGCGGCAATAGCAGACACACTTTTACCTGGGTCACACAGGGTGGCACAATAAAGTGCTGCAGCCCCTGTGACCCCCTTTACAACCCTTGCCCTGGGTACCACTGGTACTGTATACTAGGGGCTTATTAGGGGATAAAGTACCTTGCCAATTGGGCATACCAATTTACATCACTTTTAGGGAAAAAGCACAGGCACTGGAGCCTTGGTTAGCAGGTCCCAATGCACTATTAGAGTCAAAAAGCAAAAAATGGGGCAAAGAGTAGGGAGCATTTGCAAAGAAGCCCAGTTTCCAACACCCATTTGGCTTGGTGGGTAGTTTGTGAGACAAGGAAGTCTCTTTCAGAGCTAAAACATTATCCTCAGGGGACGTGTATATGCAATACATGGGAACCAATTTATTATAGGTTTGTGCAGGTGTGTGCAAAGCATGGCAGTACATCTTGGCAGAAACTGCAGTGTCTATGAACTTTTGTGTGCAAAAACTTTTTTTTTGCCAAACTGTAGAAGCACTACACAAAAATCCTGTAATGTCACACCCCTGTAATATATGAAAAGAAGGTGTAATAGTGTTGGAACAGCACAAACACCCATAGGATACAGGCAAAGCCAGAATAACTAAATTGCATAGCCTGCATTATTTGAAAAACTGACCCCAAAGAAGCAAGGAACAAACAGGGGTCAAGTGGAATTTTATGTGATGTTCCTATGTGCAGGAATAGTAATGTCATGAAAGTAAACATTTTATGTCTCTTACGTTTGGTGGTTGTCCTTGCATTGAAATGTGGACAATAAAGCTTACCTTGGCTACAAATCACATGCAAGATACTGTTGACCACCCGTGAACTGCAGCACAACACTTAAGTCCAGATTTACTAAGCCTTTGTGTTGCCAGGGTGTAACACAGGGTAATGCAAGGCATTGCAAGGGCTTAAGTGAATTATTACTAAGCCACGCAAAGTCACATTCTGTGGCTCTGCGTGGCTTAGTAAATCCAGAGTAACGAAAGGCATTGCAAATTGCTGCTTTGTATTACTTTGCTTTAGGAAAGAAATCCATGGTGGGGTGTGGGTGTTCCTTTTTTTTTTTTTTTTTAAAGTATATTTATTATTGCAAGAAAAACAAATACACATCAGTTCACATATCAATGGTATGACAAAGTATTATCATAAAGTATATCTTTAGCTATCTAAAAGAGCAACTAAAGAAAAAGAAATCAAGAGGGAAACCTGTACAGTACATTTTAAATAATTATATATTGTGCCAAAATAATAGTAGATAGTCACAGATAAGAAATTCAATTTTTTTAAAGTTCGAAAAAGTGTTTCCAAATCTTTTCCTTTTTTTAAAGGCTTTTGGACCTCTATGCTTTGCTAATGTAAGTTCCATGATTCTTATTTCGCTGACCAAAGCGCACCATTCTGAAACATTAGGGGGATCCTTAGATATCCATGTTCTAGCTATAACTAATCTAGCACATGCAAAGAGTATAGATAGGAGGTCCTTATTCAAGCAATTGATTTCTTGGATGTCCAAAAGGACGAAGTGTGCAGAAAGCGCCGGAGTTGTGATTTGTTTACGTTTTAAGACCTCCATTATTCCTTTCCAATATATAGATAATTTAGGACAAGAAAACAGCATGTGTTCTAATCCTGCTGCATACAGATCGCATTTTGGACATTTAGTTTTATCAATTGCTGAGTTCCCCTGAGTCCAGGCAGATATTCTTTGCGGGGTATAGTAAAGTTGTGTGATTGTTCTATAAAGTTGTAATCTAAGATTGGAAGAGTGTACAATAGTATTTATATGGGATAATGCTGCTGTAATCTGTATAGGGTTGATATCCATATTAAGTCTACCAGACCATTTGGTTGCAATTTTGATAGTATCATCACACTTGCCGTTAGCTAAATGTTGGTAACCCAAGCTTAATAATGATTTTGTTTTTTCTGAATATAGACAAGCTAGTAAATCAGATTGGGTTATTTCTATTATTTTCATTTTACAAAAGAAAAAGTCTCTTATTTGCATGTATTTAAAGTACATATCGTTTGTTAGACCATTTGTTAATTTCAATCTTTCAAAATCTAAAATTCCTTTTGAACCGTAAAGGTCTTCCAGTGTGTTAATACCATGTCTAATCCAGCGGTTTCCTGTCCCATCTGAAAAAATACCAGGAAGACCTGGATTGTTCCAAAGTCTGAGTTCGGCATTAAAGAATGAACTTTTGTCAATAGACAGAATTTGATCCCATATTTTTTTAATATGTTTGGCCGTCTTGAATTTAACTCGTTTAAAGTAGTTCGGATCATGTACGCGAAACAAGAATTGATTACTATCTGGCCCTAGCATGTAATGATGGAAAAATAGAGGACTTTCGTTTTTCATTAAACTTCTTATTCGACGAAAAAAAGTTGCTAAAAAGTACAAATTGAAATCAGGAAATGTAAGACCGCCTTTTGCTATTGGTAGTTCCAGAAGCTTTATAGCCCTACGAGCTTTCTTAAATCCCCATAAGAAGCTGCTACATATGCCATTTAGTTTTTTTTTAAAAAGTTTGTTAGGTTGTAGAGGTATAGCCCTAAATAGATAAAGTATTTTAGGTAATATCTACATTTTTATCAAGTTAAGTCGCCCTATTAAGCTAAGTGGTATCTTATGCCACTTTTTGAAAGTTAAAGCAGTTTCTTTTAATAAAGATTCATAATTCATACTTAATATGTTCTCAACATTGGCGGTTAATTTAATTCCTAAATAAGTAGCATTTAGACTTATATATCATATATAGGTTCTTCTGGAAGATAGTTAGCAATAATCTGTGTTTTGCTCACATTGAATTTGTAACCTGATACATTACCGAATTTTGTCGCTTCTTCAATTATCTCAGGTATTGCATTGTTTATGTCTGTTGTATAAATCGCAATATCATCAGCAAAAGCTGTTAGTTTGAGGCTCTTTTCGCCGTGATATACTGGAGTGATATTAGCCTGTTCCATTAGCGCATTTAAAAAAGGTTCGAGGGATAGAGCAAAAAGTAATGGGGAGAGAGGGCAGCCTTGCCTTGTTCCTCTTCCTATCTTGAAGTTAGCTGAGTCTTTTCCCCCATAACTAGTCTTGGCCAACGGGTTATCATATAATGAGCAAACCCAATCCAGGAATGGTCCGGAGATACCCATTTTCTTTAACACTTCCCACAGGTATTCCTACCCCACTCGGTCAAATGCCTTTTCCGCATGTGGGTGTTCCAACACATCCATCCATGGATTTTGGACCATCCCCAGATTTACTAAGAGTAGTTGGTGCATTCCCAGATCTATAAATATAAACCACAGAATTGATAAAAATAGTACACTATCCTAACAGAGGCATAACTAGGAGAAACGTCAATTTCTCCTTATTATGTCCTCTTTCTACATGTGCATTCTGCAGCACACTTAGAAGAAAATACATCCGAGGACTGTTTTTGTCCAGGATGGTGGTGCAAGGGTGTCTGCATAGGTGCTAAGTAAGCATGGGCGGATCTAGCGGATCTCGCGTACGCGAACTTGCGGATTTACGGATTCGCAATCCGCGAAGATCCGCGAACTCTAGCGGATTTGCGGATTTTCCCGTTTTTTGTGTTGGCGCGCGTTCGCGCCGATTTTGGGACAAGTTCGCAATTGCGAACTTACTTTTCGGCTCGCAACGACCGCGACTATGTTGTTTCAACGTCTGGTTTATCATCACAGGTTCACAGCACCCTCTGTTTCACCACTGCCACCCTCTGGGACACCCATGCCACCCTCTGGTACATCCTCACTGCCACCCATTAGGTTTATTTATCACTGTAGATTATGGTGGTTGAAAAAAGCAAGCACACCTGCCCTTCTTCAACTGCCATCAATTAATTTGTGTTTCATTAATGTGTCAGTAATTTTGAAAGTTCCAGTCTGGCTGGCACCTGCTTCCTTCCTTATCTGTAATTTGCTTTTTGTTGCAGTGAAATTTTTTTTTCACAGGACCTTTATGGTCTACTTGTAGCTATTCTATGAGCCTGCTGTTTGGGTCATAGCAGGGTCATAGAATAGTTGCAAACTTTGGAGGGGCCCATCAGGAAGCACTACCTTGAATGTTACTAATGTTAAGTTTGAACTTTTGCACCTGCTCATTGCTTTCAGTTTAGCTAAAATCGTTTTTTTCTGCAATTTCGCGCGTTTTTTGGGGCGCGAATCCGTGCGAGATCGATTTCGGAAGCCGCGAATACGTGCGAATACAAAATTGTTTTTTTTGCGACGTGTATGTTCGCGTGATCTTGCGCGTGTTCGCGAGGCGCTTCTAGCTATACGTTTGCCAAGTTACCCTATCGGTCGTACACGGGCGCGGCCATCTTGTTGGCGTGACGTAATTCCGTTTCCGCCCGCTATGTGTAATCTCGCAAAGTGTGCTGCTCGCTAGTACAATTTCGCGCGTACTCGCAAGGAAAATCTCGCGCGAACTTACCCACGCGGTCGTGAACGGGCGCGGCCATCTTGTTTCTCATTCATTGCTATGGTTCTGGGCATGCTTTCTCTATCCTCTCTCAATCTCTGCCATCCTTTGCTTGTTTGAAGTTTTTTTGATCTAATTTTACTTATTATCTATCCCTCTATTTTTCTAGCTCTATATTTTTGTGTTTTCTGCAGCTTTTAGTTACTTTTAAACTACTTTTTTAAACTCTTTTCTTTTCTTCTTCACTATTCTATTTCTTGTTTATCATTTAACTCTATTTCTGCCCAGACCATGGTAAAGGGAGCCGGGAAGCACCCTGAGAAGGGGAAGGGTCCCGCACCCCGTGCCCGGCTCCCGTGCGGGCGTTTAAGGGGGGAGCAAGTGGTCCCGAGGGAGATCTTCAGCGCGGAGGAAGTGGCGGCACTGATCTTCCATGTCCAGCGCCGCCTCCCCAAGACGATCCTGGGAGGCGGCAAGATCGCGACCGGCTATGGCATCCGGGAGCGTCGCAAGCGGTGGGAGAAGGTGTGCCGGGCCATGTACAAGATCTCTGGGGTCCGGCGCACATATAACCAGGCCACCCACCGCTGGACCGATGTCATGGACCGGGAGCGGGACTTGCTGGACGCGCTCGGCGTAGAGGTCCCCGGGCTTGGTGAGTAGTAGTAGTAGTACATTTACTACTCTGTTTTATCCTGCTCTGTTATTTGCAAATCTTTGTTCTTTACCAAGAGCAATAATGCTGCCGATTACATTGAGGTAAATTATATTTCAAAATCTTCTATGCATTTCAGGTGCACTGCTCTCCTTCTCAGTAGCCTTGCTTGCTACTATGCTTCTTTGTTTTGTATGTTGTGTTCAGAAGCATTTCATTGGCCTGAGAAATTATGTATGAGTGTAGTGTAAAGAAAAGAACTGTGTAATGCTAGACAGTAAGGGTCATATTTTCAATTACCGGCGCATCCCTGCAAAGTAGCAGGGATGCGGCAGTAATTGTGTGCCATGCCACCACCACCCATTGGCCCAAAACGTCACAGAAGCCTTACGCATCTGTGCCGTAAAGGCAGCGCATTGCTGGAGTTGCGTGCCAACGATGGCGCAGCTCCAGCAATGCTCTGGGGTACCCTATCTCCCCAATGCTGCATCAAGCCGTACGTCGGCTTCAAGCGCGCAGGGTTTGAGTCATGCATCATTGTCCTAAAAGTGACTGATTGACATCTTGTAGATTTCCCTCAGCCACTTTTAGGATTCGTTCCTGCGCAGGTACGCCCTCCCTTGCACCGGAACGCCCCCTGATGGCGCAGGGCTTTACAACGTGATGCATCGCCCATATGCCCATATGTGTTTTTTTTTAATATATACGCCGCACCAACACCATGGCGAGTCTTTTGTTCTGCCGCTGCGTCAGAAAAGGCACGCAACAATGGAGGAAAATGAGCCGCAACTTCCGCAAGGGACTTCTATCAGCCCCAACAGACTGAAGTCCAGTCCTTCCTTTAGACACATGGCTATAAGAAGAAATAGTGGCGGTGGTGGCGGGTGGATTGATAGTTTGAGTATTCACTGATCTGCAAGCAGGATGGACTTTGTCTGTCACGTGTTGCACACTGCTGCCTGCAGTGCCAGGCCTAGGCAAACCTCTTTAGTAGTCTGTTTATTGAGTTACATAGGAACTTTCTAAGTCAACGTTCCGCAAATCAGGCAATACGAATAACGTAGTATACCACATGAGATAGATCCCGTGGAATAGTTGTCTATCTATTTGCTATTTTTCCAAAATATGTTGTTATTGTTCTTTTGAAATGTTTGATTTGGTTGAAAAATCTCATCCATGTTTTCTGGTTTTTCTTTCTTTCATGTTGTACATCAGCTCCCCCCAAGGGCAAGAGGACACAGGAGGAGGGTGCTGAGGATGCAGGCCAGGATCGGGCAGGCGAGGGCTCCTTTGCTGGCCCCAGTAAGTTTACATTTTAATAAACAGTACCTATTTTTTCCTAGCGTTCCTCATTCGATTTTTTCTAAATCGTCTTTGATCTTCTTGTAGACTGGATATAAATTCTTATCCTGCCTCGAATATGACTCCCTGTGGTATTACTAGACTATTCTTATTAGTCTGTCTGTGTAGCTAACTAAGATTGGACATTTGGCAATTCCATTGGACTCCCATTATATTCAGCAATACCTCTATGCACTGTCTCCTTACTGACTAGATAGTGTGGCAGAGTCATTCAGCTCCCGAAGTCACCGATTATAGATCCCCAATGATCTCTAGATTATCGTACGCAGGACAAGAGAGTAGTACGGAGTCACAGCACAGTCAAGAAGTGTCAGAGGCACTCATGCTTGCAAAAATTCCAAAACCTTTAGCTCATCCACTCTAGTCTAGAGGAACAAAAACCACAGAGTCTATTTAAGTTTAAAAGCTTTATTAAAAGTAAACACATTTATTAAAATCTACTTTGTCATAAACTATTTAACTGAAAACGGAAAAGTGGTTAGTGCTGACGATTAATTGGACACATTTCTTGTGGTCGAGCCGAGCTCTCACCTGGTTTGAACTTGATCCTGGTCGTGTTCTTAGGACTCAGGAGTCAAGCTTCTGTCTGTTAGGAGAAAAAGTGGTGCGTGTTAAAAATCAAAAGCAAGCATTCATCAGTTGTGCATAAAAGTGCAGCAAGACAACAGCCTTCCCTGGAAAATGGGACATTTTTACTATGGAGTAGACAGTCACAAATTATTACATTGTATTCTGTTTTTTTAACATTTCTCCTAGACCAAATATTATATAGTAGTGAGTGGTGTATTCTAACATTCTTAAATGTACTTTGTAGGTGTAACATCTGGTGACGGGGCCAGCGCGGAGGTGGCTGTGTTGGACCAGGACTCGGAGGCCTCTGGGGAGGAGGCGGTACAAGAGCCGGCGGACGTTCCTGTGGGGGATCAAACGGTGGTGGCGGAAACAGGTAAGCTATATATTCCTTACTTATTGAGATTGAAGACTGCATAGTGTGCTTTCTGCACGGGTGTATTACAATTACAAATCAACCAGGTAGTAGCCTCCTCGAAATGTACTTCGACTTAGCTGTGAAGTTTTTGGTGAGAAGAATCCCAATAAGTTCTTAGACGAACGTGATGGATGGGATGAACGAAAAGCGAAAGAAGGGTGTAAGTAAGTGGGACGCGAACTTGTATGATGGCTGGCAAAGAAGAACGATATGTGTTTGCTTGGCCCCCGAGGTGGCTGGGAAGGAAAGAATATGGTATGGTGCATGGCTGGGTCAATGATGAAGCAAGGATGGGTGGAAGGACAGCAGCCTGGGTGGGTGAAACAGAAACTGTATGTGTGCGTATACTTTGACTGAATGGATGCCTGGAGCATGGTATTCTCTGACTCTTAGATAGCACATGTGTATCTAGAGAGAGTAGATGGTCGCCAGGTGAAGTAAGTGTTACCTTGAAGAGCATGTACCACCGCACCCGCACGTCCGTTCCAGTGCAGGGAAGGCAAGGAAAAGAAATTGTAAATGTGTCCAATACTACCATGAATAGTAGCAGTACTTTGTATTGCGTTTGCATTCACAGCATATATCTGGTTATTACGGTGGACACTCCGTACCTCTCTTAATAACTTTAGTTTACTTGTAGTACATCATTCATGTGTGGGTGTATCACTGTTCACTCAATATTAAGCAAAGCACCTAAAGTCATCTCATCTGTCATTAAATACGTCCCATGTGAAGTGATAGATAATCAAATTAGTTAGCTTCTTCATTTTCCTTTTCTAGTACTCATTTGCACTGTAGGGTGAAAGGTAAATTAATTAAGCAGTAGCCCTTGTAACAGAGTATTCTCAGTGCCACCCGTAATAGAAAAGTAATAGCTTCACCACCTGCATGTACTGGACCGGTACAGTAACGCAAGTCTGTCTCACTCATCATGGTGTGCAACTTTTTTTCTCGGGTGCAAGTTCACTGTGCTGTCCATGTCATTCTGCCGGCTTGCATAAGATAACGTACCCATTTCCCTAAACAAGAGAGAAGAAGAAGAATAAGACTGGTGTACTGTCATAGTCGACTGTAATGGAAGTCCATAGTGGTCGTAGAATTAGTTCATTAAACTACCACTACTGTTAGAGCAAGGATGCAGAAGTGGGAGGTTACATAGATACTGTCCTCAATAGTTATGTACTGTGCTTTCAATTTGCTACTTGTACTCTGTGACCCAACTTTCGGCTCAATCACTTTGTGTTATTAATAAGGAGCATTGGTTACAGACTATGTCTTTCTTTCTTCATATAGTTGCTCCTTCCAAATCAACAACAAGGAGGGAGCAGGCTAGATTGGCCCGGCAACGGAGGCTGGAGGCCACAGTCGCCGAATATCGGCGGCTGGTGGCCCTGGAGGAGGAGGAGGAAACGCAGTCGAGCGGGGCAACAATGACATCCTCGACTGTGACCACTGCATCCTCCTCCGTGACTAAGCCAGCGGGACCGAGCCGGGCTAAGAAAGACGACCGCCACCGCCAAGCAACCGAAATACCAGCTGCCCCCCACAGGAGCTGCAAGGACCGCCAACGCCGCCTACGAGTCCGCATGTCCAACCTGGAGCAGGAGGTCCTGAGGTATAAGAACTTGGTTAAGGGCCTCCGCTCCGAGCTTGCCACCCTCCGCAAGGAGTATGATGCCCATGCCGCATCATGCACCAGCACCAGCACCCTCCAGTAGTGGAGTGTCCCTTGCCCTTTTTTTATAGACTTTTGGGGGGTGGGATTTGGGAGTTGGGATCGTTTTGGGACGTTTCAGAGACAATCGTTGGGGTTAGGGTGGGTGAGGGAGATTATTTTGTTAGGGCTAAATAAATATATTTTTCAACTTTATCTGACCATACCTGTTTTTTACTGCTTTTCAGTCTGGTGGGTGGGGGGCGGGGGTGTAACAGTAACTTTGTTTTCCTGAACAGTCGTAGGACTTTAGTAGTACAACCGTCAATCTCTTGTCTACTCCGAAATAATACTCCATTATACTACCTCCCACCAAACGCTTATCTTACCTGTAATTTGTGTTAGAAATTAGGGCTAGGCCCAGGGCTGGCTCCAGGTGAAATGGGGATTAACGTTGTCAATCCTGGGCGGGTGACATTTCCTCATTGCGGTGGTACTAGTGGTGTGACACAGTGGCAGTTGCATGCCTATGGAAAAAAAGAAAACGAAACCTTGTTTGTCCTCCTTACTGTAGCATTACAACGGTTACGGTACGATCGAGAAAATAGCAGGTGACAGTACACTAGAACAGTGCCATAATGTAGCCTAACAAATGGTAAAGTATTTGCTTGCAAGTATAACTAGTACTTGCGTTGAATTTATTTGACATTGGCTACTACTACTAGAAGATATAGTACTGAAGCTGAGTAAGTCTAGAAGATATCCTCGTATTCCTTCACCAGCCTGTTGCTGCTATGACCTTATCCTCCCCAGCAAGTGTGTGGAATTATTGATGTCATTTTAGTCAGACATCAAGCAAAACAACACAGCCCGGGGGAAGAGGGTTAGGGTTTGTAAAATGGATGGGAATGGGGGTTTCTTTTTGGGTAGGTTTTGTTGAGAGAAGAAAAAAAAAGCAGAGCATGGACAAACAATAATTGAAGATACAGACAATCTTTGGTTACAAACTAAAGGTAAGCACATGCAGTCACACTCATAGAATAAAAGACAACAATGGATACTGTATCTGTATTGCGTATGTTGTTGGAGTTGTCCTGTTGAATTTGGTAAGTAATAAGCATGCAGCAAACAATTCCTCTTATTGGCGGCACTCCTCCATTCCAGCTGACGCTTCGTCCATCAATGTGGTGACCACTGACAGAAGACACCCTGTCCACTGCCTGCCTGGCGGATGTTGACTGAAACCCGGCCTGTAATTATTGAACGGAAAACAGGAAGTGCTATTACAATACCACTGATAAATAAATAAAAGGTATGTACGCTGTGTGGTGCAAAAAGTCACACTTTGATTTCCCTAATAGACAGTACAATATTTTTGAAATTGCGTGCTCTGTCTGAGTCACCTTTTTAAGGATCAATAAGTATGGCCAAAATATTATAGCGGATCTTTCCCCTCAAGGTAGGTGTACTACTGTGTTTTAGAACAAAATTTGACCTTGAAAAAAAGGCTGTTCCTTATGGATTTTGTCCAAAACACTTCTATCCGGTATTAGACCTTCCCAGGAATGCCCCAGGCAAGACCCGCCAACCCACCCGCAAAAAACCACCCGACAACACCCCCAAACAGCGAAAAAGCTAAATCTCATACTTACAATATCTCTCGGCCTTCGGTCCAAATGCGGAGCTGTTCAGCTAGGTCATCATCATCAATCATCATCACTCCTGTTTTCCACCACGGATTTCCTGAAAAGCAAATGCAATCAAGATTAGACTGTCGCAGCAGTGCTTCGACAGAGACCCCGGCCGCAACCCACCCACGAACAGCAGGAAGCCCCCCAAAACGCTACATTGAGCAAGATGTCAGAAGAAATAGCAAAAAAAAGGCTGTTCCTTATGGATTTTGTCCAAAACACTTCTATCCGGTATTAGACCTTCCCAGGAATGCCCCAGGCAAGACCCGCCGGCGCCAACCCACCCGCAAAAAACCACCCGACAACACCCCCAAACAGCGAAAAAGCTAAATCTCATACTTACAATATCTCTCGGCCTTCGGTCCAAATGCGGCGCTGTTCAGCTAGGTCATCATCATCAATCATCATAACTCCTGTTTTCCACCACGGATTTCCTGAAAAGCAAATGCAATCAAGATTAGACTGTCGCAGCAGTGCTTCGACAGAGACCCCGGCCGCAACCCACCCACGAACAGCAGGAAGCCCCCCAAAACGCTACATTGAGCAAGATGTCAGAAGAAATAGCAAAAAAAAGGCTGTTCCTTATGGATTTTGTCCAAAACACTTCTATCCGGTATTAGACCTTCCCAGGAATGCCCCAGGCAAGACCCGCCGGCGCCAACCCACCCGCAAAAAACCACCCGACAACACCCCCAAACAGCGAAAAAGCTAAATCTCATACTTACAATATCTCTCGGCCTTCGGTCCAAATGCGGCGCTGTTCAGCTAGGTCATCATCATCAATCATCATAACTCCTGTTTTCCACCACGGATTTCCTGAAAAGCAAATGCAATCAAGATTAGACTGTCGCAGCAGTGCTTCGACAGACACCAAAAATTACCCACAAACCCCCGGAACCCCGCCAAAGAGCACCTCAAAGGCAAGCAAGTCAGCAAAAACGGCAAGAAATTTCCACCTCATATTTGGTCCAAAACACTTTTGTCCATTATTAGAGCTTCACAGCAATGGGCCCAAATCCGTCAACTCACCCGCAAAGAAGTACAACACCCCCACAAGTGCTGAGTCTTTCTTCATTGGGCGTAATCCAGCACTCTGCTTGGAGGGAAATCGCAGTCTGGAGGAGGAGGATAGAGGAGCATGTTCTTCGGAACTTGTGAACCTGAGGAATGTAGACTGCGGCACCTTCAAAGCAATAAGCAAACAAGTGAAGACAGTTCTGATGATGGTCTTGTTTTTGGGATTAGGTGATTAAAGTTTGAATTTAATTAACTGTGCAAAACAAAGAAAGAGAGACACAAAGCACACAGGAATAAAAGTGAATAAGGATGAAAAAGAAAGTTCTTGATTGATTGTCTCATTTTCAGGGCTCGGTGTCAGGGAATAAGAACAAGATTTCGTCATCATACTCTGCGAATTCAGGCTGGATGAGGTCAGTGCCACCGAACAGAGAAAAAATCCCCTCATCTACGTTGCCGTCCTCCTCGTCTTCATGCGGCGTGCTTTCTCGTACTTTGTAATCTGGTGGTATGAGGTGCTGATTCATCTTGATCATTGTCAGCCGCTCCACATTTTTGGGCGAGAGGCGGCTCCGTTTGGGAGTTACAATGCCACCAGCAGCACTGAAAACACGTTCAGAAGACACACTTGCGAGTGGGCAAGACAAATAGTTTATAGCCAGGTTGTAGAGCTGTGGCCACAATTGTTTTTTGCCATGCCAATACTGCAATGGCTCCTCATTAAGAAAGACCACTGTTGAGTCATTCATATAGTCCTGCACCATCGACTCAAGGTCATCAACGGTTCCTCCACTTTGCTTACTTTTTGCTGTGGCTGTGACATTTTTTCGAGAACCATACCCAAGCAAACTTAGCCAATCCTCTACAACAGCCACTGTTTTTGTTGTGTGTGGTGCAGATGATCCAGTTGCCGGTGTCTTTAACGGCTGAGAGGTCACTTGTGCCCCAGCCACAGGTGCAGAAGTGGATTCTTGTGACTGGGGATGGCCTGCTGATGCTGATGCTGATGTACTGGCTTCTCCTTCAATAACCTACCGTTCTTTTTCAAACCTCTTGGCTGACAAGGCTAACCAATGTTTGTACTTTTGAACATCTGCATCATCAAAAGGAAAGAATGCTTCGCCTGCCAGCGCCTTTTTGTAGCGTGGATCCAGAATAGTAGCACAAATGTAATGCTGATCTGACTTGATCTTTTGAAGACGTTCATCACCACGTAGGCGCTCTAATAATTTCTCTGACAAAATGAAATGGTTTTTTTTTTCTTCATCTTCTTTTTCAAACTCAGAAGACACCGCCATCAGTTGGTGCTCCAGCATGCACAACAATGGGATAGCTTTTCCCAAATTACAGTCCTCCTGGCTGACTGCACGCGTGAAGAACTCAAAAGGACGAAGCATGTCTGTCAGGCTTTTAACTATGTCCCATTGCGCCGCACTCATCCGCAGGTCCTCCTTCTGAGATGTACCCTCTGTGAAGAAATAGTGATCGAGTACCGTATACTGCTCATACAGACGCTCAAGCATGTAGAAGGTTGAGTTCCAACGTGTTGCCACCTCCTGGATGAGTGCTTTCACTGGCATTCTACGTTGAAGTAGCAGTCTCCGCAGATGCTTCCGGGCCTTAAAAGAATGGCTGAAATGGTTGCACATTTTGCGGCAGGTGGCCATTACCGCGAACGCTGCACTGTCTCTATCACTCAAGAATTTTTGAACTACCAGGTTGATACAGTGCGCCAAACATGGCACTCTGAAATAGCCACCCTCCGACATGGCCTTAACTACATTGGAGCCATTATCCGTGGAAACATAACCAATCTTGCGTTTTAGGGGGGATAGCATTGTCAAAACCTTTTTGTTAAACTCTTGCAAAAGGTTTTCTGCTGTGTGACTTTTCTCCAAGCCAAACATGGCTAGTGTTGCATGTTTCCGAGCAGCTTTGAAAACTTTGTCCGGGTCAACACCTGCGTTTAGCTTTGCTTTAACACCTGAAAAAGAGACCCAGTGTGCAGTGATGCACATGTAATCATGGCCTGGGCCACTGGTCCACATGTCTGTTGTCAGATGTATTGTGTGAACAGCACTCTTCTGCAAAGCTGCCCCAATCGCCTGCAGCACATCTTCATGTAGTGCTGGAACCGCAACTCTGGCAAAATAGAACCGGCTCGGAACTTTCCATTTAGGGCAGAGCGTTGCCACTAATTCAAGAAAACCTACCGCTTCTACAAAAGAAAAAGGTAGAAGGTCCACAGCTAGCATTTTAGCCAGCTTAGTGTTATACAGACGCGTCAGTGGGTGGTTGCGTTCATATGGCACGTCTGAAGTAAGCATTGTTCTAATGTTGCCCTGGACCAAGCATTTACGGGCTGATAATGACTTCGTTGACCCAATTTTGCTCGCTGGTGAACTTTTGTGCGTTGGTGTCTCACTCGCTCCAACACTCTTAGTGTGCCTCACATTGGGTGTGCTGCTGACAGGGGTACTGGGTGTAAGGGACGTGTTTGACACGTCTTCTTCCTGCTCGTCATCATCAGATGAAACATCAACGTTTCCTTGATTTTGGCCTTTCTTGATCGCATCTAGGTGCGCAAACCATTTGACAGCGTGCTTTCTCTCAAGATGACCACTCTGGCCGCCGGTACCATAGTTGGTACCTGACTTACCACGACTAACTGCAAGCTTACAAAGGGTACAAATGGCAAACTTTGGATTTTTGGGACAAACAGTAAAGAAGTCCCAAACTGGGGACTTGAAGTGTCTGTGGGACCTGGAGGAGGCGGCGATACTGGTGGTGGTGGTCATGAAGCTAATGCCAGATGAAGTGGAGGATCTGGATTGCCCAACTTTTGTACGTTTTGCACTTTCACCGCCACTAATTAAGGTCGAGGTTGACGGAGGTCTCTTCTTGCCAGAAAGAAATATGGAAGCGGGACGAGTTGGTGTACTACTTAACTCCAATGATTGTGGTGTTTCCACTGCCTCCTCATCGACAACATCATCATCATCATCATCACGCGCAGCAGCTCTTCGGGCTAGGGTCAAAATGTCTGTTTGCTGCATGCCCGCTGGGGCTGCAGTGACCTTTATGATGACTGGGTCGTCGTTGGCAGAGTCTTCATCAGCAGCAGTATCCGCCACTTCTTGTTGAGCCTCATCACACTCCATAACTCTGAGACTTTGGACGAGCTTCCTTTTACGCTTAACTACCTTTGTTGGATCATGGTGTGCCTCACTCTCAGACGGCTGTGGTGCTGGTTCCCAAGTTTGATCCGTATCATCAGAAGGAGGTGTGCTTGAAGAGGATGTAGACACCACCCTTGATCTCTTCCTTGCTAGGGGTGTGGAAGACAATGAAGGATCATCAGGAGGAGTGGCTTCCTCAAATGATACCTCGCCTTGATTGTCGATTTTCTGATGTGCCCCTACTTCGGGAGGAACAACTATTGTGGGCACTTGTGACCCTCCATGCACCTCTGCTTGCGCATCTCCTTGCGCTGCCTCTCCTTCCACATGTACTTGGGCTTGTACTTGCACATGTGATTGTTGTTGCGGCTGTGGTTGTTCAACACTCGTCAGATGAGCTACAACAACCTGTGTTGATTGAGGGACATTGCTGCTGCTTTCTTGCGATGAGCCAACATCACTGGTCGATGGTGATTGAAGAACTATACTGGCTGCCTCTGCAGCACTCAAGGGCTTGGACTTAAGTTGGCGTGGTGGTGGTGGTGGCACTGAGCCCAATGTAGCGGGGGTGCTGCTGCCAGCTTGGTCCCCAGCAGATCCCGCTGCTGCTGCTGCAGGCATACTTTTTTTTTTACTCCCAAAAAAAGGGGCGGGCGGCACACCAGTCTCCTTGGTAACTTGCTTCTTCTGCTCCTTACTGGCACCTTTCTTGCTAGAGGAGCTACGGGTTACTTTTTTTGGGGCCATCCTCTTCAGAGCAGGTCAGCAGGCAGCAGTTGCACGAGTTGCAGAGGGTTCTGTGTCCAGACGTGACGTCGCGTGACGTTATGCTGCACACACCGCTGCAGGACTTCTTCCTGGCACTGGTGGTTCTCTTGAGTCTTCTTGTGCACCTAAAAGCAATGGAAGACAGAGGAACATCAGTTCAGTTATACACCCCAAAAAATCGACAAAACACAGAAAAATGAGCACAATCCCATGCCATCCTTGATGTTTACATTGAAGACACCCCACAGAAAGACTACGGACATGCAAGTATGCAACACTCACTACCCCTGGGCATAATGGATGAAAAGTAGGCAAAATAAGTGCAGGCCTCAGACACTGCCTCTCCTCAAAATGGCCCCCTTACACCCCAAGCACATGTTGCCTGTACCAGCCAGCACTCAAGAGGGCCACCACCACCACCCACATGGCCAGTCCACATCAACAGTACACCCCCAAAAAACAGAAAAACAGTCAGAAATCACCACAATCCAATGCCATCCATGATGTTTACATCAAAGAGAGTGAGACCACACCACAGGCACACTCAGTCCATGCACCACCACCACCCCTGGGCAAGCAAAAGGCCACACCAGCAGCCCCCCAAAAACGACAAAAAACAATAAAATAAGCACAATCCCAGCCCATCCATGGCCTCAATTATGTTTAAATTCAAGAAGACACCACACAGAAAGACTAGGCCCATGCAACACTCACCACCACCCCTGGGCAAAGGGCCACACCAGCAAGCCCAAAAAAACGACAAAAAACAATAAAATCTGCACAATCCCAGCCCATCCATGGCCTCAATAGAGTTTAAATTCAAGAAGACACCCCTCAGAAACACTAGGCCCATGCAACACTCACTACCCCTGGGCATAAGGGATGAAAAATAGGCAAAATAAGTGCAGGCCTCAGACACTGCCACTCCTCAAAATGGCCCCCTTACACCCCAAGCACATGTTGCCTGTACCAGCCAGCACTCAAGATGGCCACCACCACCACCCACATGGCCAGTCCACATCAACAGTACACCCCCAAAAAACTGAAAAACAGCCAGAAATCACCACAATCCAATGCCATCCATGATGTTTACATCAAAGAGAGTGAGACCACACCACAGGCACACTCAGTCCATGCACCACCACCACCCCTGGGCAAGCAAAAGGCCACACCAGCAGCCCCCCAAAAACGACAAAAAACAATAAAATAAGCACAATCCCAGCCCATCCATGGCCTCAATTATGTTTAAATTCAAGAAGACACCCCACAGAAAGACTAGGCCCATGCAACACTCACCACCCCTGGGCAAAGGGCCACACCAGCAGGCCCAAAAAAACGACAAAAAACAATAAAATCTGCACAATCCCAGCCCATCCATGGCCTCAATAGAGTTTAAATTCAAGAAGACACCCCTCAGAAACACTAGGCCCATGCAACACTCACTACCCCTGGGCATAAGGGATGAAAATTAGGCAAAATAAGTGCAGGCCTCAGACACTGCCTCTCCTCAAAATGGCCCCCTTACACCCCAAGCACATGTTGCCTGTACCAGCCAGCACTCAAGATGGCCACCACCACCACCCACATGGCCAGTCCACATCAACAGTACACCCCCAAAAAACAGAAAAACAGCCAGAAATCACCACAATCCAATGCCATCCATGATGTTTACATCAAAGAGAGTGAGACCACACCACAGGCACACTCAGTCCATGCACCACCACCACCCCTGGGCAAGCAAAAGGCCACACCAGCAGCCCCCCAAAAACGACAAAAAACAATAAAATAAGCACAATCCCAGCCCATCCATGGCCTCAATTATGTTTAAATTCAAGAAGACACCCCACAGAAAGACTAGGCCCATGCAACACTCACCACCCCTGGGCAAAGGGCCACACCAGCAGGCCCAAAAAAACGACAAAAAACAATAAAATCTGCACAATCCCAGCCCATCCATGGCCTCAATGGTGTTTAAATTCAAGAAGACACCCCTCAGAAACACTAGGCCCATGCAACACTCACTACCCCTGGGCATAAGGGATGAAAAGTAGGCAAAATAAGTGCAGGCCTCAGACACTGCCTCTCCTCAAAATGGCCCCCTTACACCCCAAGCACATGTTGCCTGTACCAGCCAGCACTCAAGATGGCCACCACCACCACCCACATGGCCAGTCCACATCAACAGTACACCCCCAAAAAACTGAAAAACAGCCAGAAATCACCACAATCCAATGCCATCCATGATGTTTACATCAAAGAGAGTGAGACCACACCACAGGCACACTCAGTCCATGCACCACCACCACCCCTGGGCAAGCAAAAGGCCACACCAGCAGCCCCCCAAAAACGACAAAAAACAATAAAATAAGCACAATCCCAGCCCATCCATGGCCTCAATTATGTTTAAATTCAAGAAGACACCCCACAGAAAGACTGGCCCATGCAACACTCACCACCCCTGGGCAAAGGGCCACACCAGCAGGCCCAAAAAAACGACAAAAAACAATAAAATCTGCACAATCCCAGCCCATCCATGGCCTCAATGGTGTTTAAATTCAACAAAACAGTTGTATCATGCACCCATAACCAACCCTGGTCCTACTGGATACTGTGGCTACCCACAATATAATTTATTTAATTTTCTGAAAAAGTTCAAAAATTGTACTTGCAGCAACTGTAATGCCCCAAACAAACTTACTTGTGAAAGTTGATTTCTAATCCAAAAGTGATCCAAAGACAGTCAAAAAGGCCTCAAATCCAAATATCCAGCAGCACCCACAAAAAGTAATCCTTCCAGCTCCAGATCCAAATGAAAGTGACCAGGAGATGGACAAAGCACTGGGAGGAGCCTGCTGGACAGGAACAGGAAGTTGGAGACTGTGGGGCACTTCCTTACTCCCCCCCCCCAAAATGGACTCCTTGCAAAAAAAAAGGCCATGCAAATGTCAACCTGAGGAGTGATTCTGATAAAAATCATAATTTTCTGAAGGTTTATCCTGTTTGCTGGTGATTTTCTTGTGCGAAATTGCAAAATCTCTATTTCGCAAGTGCGAGATTGTTCCTTTCCGCCGCAACTACGTGTTCGCAATTGCGAACTCTCGCGAGGTGTGCTGTGCAAGGTGGCAAGCCGCGAGTACGTATTCGCGGGCGACAAACTCCCGCGGGAACACGCAGCAAGATCTAAAATGGCGCGTCACTCGCAAAGAAAAACAACTCGGCAAACGCTAAAATGACGGAAAGTGAACGCCGTGCACCACGCCGCGCGCCGCAACCAAGCAAAAAATCCGCCGCGAGCGGATTCACGGATTTTCGACAAATTCGCGAGCGTTCGCGGATTGCGAATTTGCCGAAAATCCGAAAAATCCGCGAGCGGAGCGGATTTTACGCCCATGCTTAGTGCTAAGCAGCACCCAGACCCCTAAGATACAGCGCATTCCTGCTCTTTCCGTGCACTTGTACACTGAGTGCTGCCTAGCGCCACTGCAGGCACCCTTGCGCAATGGTGCCTGGGTCCCTGTGTTACAGGCAGGATTGTTTTCGTGGAGGAAGGGGACACCTTCCTGCATGAAAACAATAATTTGAGTTTTTTTCCTCTTTCTATGTGTGCTGCAGAATACAACACACATAGAAAGAGGAAATAATGAGGAGAAATAAAGATATTTCTCTTTGTTACGCCGCTGTTGGGAAGGTGTACCATTTTGATGCATTCCAAGCTTTACAAGACTTTGGGAGTCTGGGAGTACATTGCAAGTGCAGAAATCTCATAAACTTTTTATACGTAGCTCCACTTTAAACTTACTAAGCGAACCGCCAATTTCCACGCCTCTTCGGGTTAATGAGTGTTTGCCATGTATTAGAATTTCAACATCATCTTCAGCATTTGATGTTCAGTCAATAATGAGAGGGTTGATGAAGTTTATTTTCAAGAGATTAGTTTGTCATTTTGTCTTATTATTCAGGTTGGGGAAATAAATCAATTTACAGAAATATAGAGAAAATGTTGTTAGAACAAGCATAGAAAATAACAATGTGTTCCATAAAGGAATTAGTCCCTACTCTAGTCTAAAAGGCCTAACCTATCCTAGCAAGTACCCATAAAGAGTTATTTTTAGAAAAGAGCACGTAGAATGTTTGGAGCAAAAGACTGATAACAATGAAAAGGTCGAACTCCACATAAAGAGTAGTTATGGAAACTCATCCGACAGCTGCAGTAGCAACCACTCAAACAGGTAGAAGTAATTAATCACAGCAGTAGAAAGGTAGAAAGTCTCCTCAGTAAGCGTAAAGAAAAAAATAAATCAACAATAGCAGTAGCTTATGACAATTCAGGCTAGCACAACAAAGTTATAAGAGACATGACAGGATAGGGTTGCGCAGAATGCCTTAACTCTCTAGCTAGGAACACTTACTTGATAGAAAGCACAAAACATGTTGTAAAAACAGGTGGTTATGTCATCTATAGCCAATAAGGAAGGATCTTCCCATGGTCCGGCATCCTCTCCTTTGATTCCCACAGTAAACATCCACGTTGACATGTAGTTATTTGAATGTGGCTACAATGTAACACAAAAAGATACATCTAGGAAGGTTCTCATGAGATTTTGCAAGCCTACTCTGTGTGCTGCTCAATGTCCCATTGTGTAACAATGAGCAACTCCATGAAATGAAACATTACTATCTCACATGTCCTTGTTAGATCATGGAATTTAAACTATAGCAAGGATTGTCTTTCATTAATATACTTGTTCATTATAAGCATGTAACAGAGGAAGCAATCTAAAAATATAGTGAAGTCATATGGTGTGAGGAAGGACATTTTATTTTGCAGCAAACAGCACATTTCACAATGATGTCAAATTGTACAGTTCAGTTGTAATGCTAAATCATTATTTATAGAAATATATTTATTTTTTGAAAGGGATAGGAAAGAATCAAGAAAATCTTGATGCCTAGCAATGAAAGAATAGAAATAGGAGCTTTCTGCAGAAATAAGCAGAATTTCTATTATTTCCGCTTTTACTAAAAGCACATTTTCTAACCTCTAATTTGATATGCATTTTATTTGTTAACATTAAAGCACATTTCTATATCATAATGAGGTAAAATGTACATAAAAACTTTCAACTTACACAATAAACTGTCTTATGATTTTATTACTCATCACATATCTATGTTTGCTGTAAATCCGTTTCAGAGTGCACTCTTATCGTCAGTTGAGTCTCATCTTTTTCTTTTCAAATCACTAAATCTCACTGAGTTAATGTAGTCATCGTTCATCATACCGCTCAAACACAAATCTTTCTCATATCATTTATTTTCCAACCTTTCCTTTCTCCTGTGAAATATGTATCTACAGCCCAAGAACAGTGCACTAAGAAATATTAGACAAAGCCCTACCAATACTATTAGCATTAAAATAGCTTTCAATATACCCTTTCCTGCTGTTGAAAACCAATTTCTATTTTGGCAGTTCCTCTTCCAAAATTTTCAAACAAACATAGTGTTTCCAAATCAAGTAATTTGGGTTCTAAACCTGAGATGTTCTTTTCAAAGTGCTCTATATTTCCCTACTCTCATCAGGGATGTATGTACATCAATGAGTTAATTTAAACATTTTGCAGACTCTGCCCTTTTCTGCAAATAAGATGTCTAATGCAAGTTGGTCCTGTAAGACCATCAAAACAAGCTATTAGTTCTGCATTTATTATAAGCAAATCTCAGGATGTTTACACTTTTCTAATCTACACCCCTTTTAAGATGATGCCTTCAGATGGAATGACAGCTCCAAATATATCTCCTACTAGTCAAGTTCACATTTTTGTACTGCGTTTTTGTCTGTCTGCCGGTGTTAATGTTAGCGCATCTTACTCTTCACAGGAAAAATCTTTGGAATTAGTATTCCTAAATAACAGATTCACTTCCAGTTAGCTGGCAATAATGACAGAATGTCCACGAATGTAAGAAGCAAAAACAGTTAGTTTAGGACCAAAGGGATTTTATAAGACCAAACTCTGACAGATTCCCCAGATACTTTTAACAACAGATATGTCAGAGGGTCTGAAAAAAGAAAGAACTAAAAGAAAGAACTCAAACAATGCACGACTTGTGTTCCAGATGTTCACTTAAACATGTGTGTGACAATCTAAGGTCATACCTGTAATGGTCAACCAAGGATGCCCATCAGTCACCATACCGCCCTTCATCATTTGGGATTCCAATCAAGACCAAACATTAGGAATGCCACTATATTTTCACAATCAAGGGTCCAGATGTATATAAAGGTACCCTTAACCCGTCAATTGGGTCTTATTATGGTCTTGTTACTCACTTAGGAGAATCGTGAAAGAAACGATGCGGACCCCTAGTGAATTCAGGGTATGTCCGTAATTGTTCTGATTTTGAGCACAAATTTTGGTTTCTTTTATCACTATTATTTGCAGTAGCCATTACTAATCACGGTCCTGAAGAAAGCAATGACAATTGTGTCAAGAATTGCTGAAACATGTTGACCATATATAAACCATCTAGACAGTCCATATTAGAGTGACTGCCAGTAACTACTTTTTAACAGTGGAGGCTTGGGTAGCACCCGAATAAAGTTATTAGTACCCTCTCATCCATTTTTAATCACATTTTCTCTCATTATTTTTCACACTTATTTTTGTACACTGCAACATCAGTCCCGCATGTATCATGTGTGCTACGATTCTCCTAACTGAGTAACAAGACCATAATAAGATCCAAGTGACGGGTTAAGGGTACCTTTATATACATCTGGACCCTTGATTGTGAAAATATAGTGGAATTCCTAATGTTTGGTCTTGATTGGAATCCCAAATGATGAAGGGCGGTTCCGTATGGTGACTGATGGGCATCCTTGGTTGACCATTACAGATATGACCTTAGATTGTCACACACATGTTTAAGTGAACATCTGGAACACAAGTCGTGCATTGTTTGAGTTCTTTCTTTGAGTTCTTTCTTTTTTCAGACCCTCTGACACGAATGTAAGAAACCACTGAAATAGCATTTTCATCTCCCTGTAAAATTTGCCACGATCCCCCTGTTAATTCAAATGTGTGTTCCCCTACTAATCCCTATATGTCTAATTATTTCGGTGTCCGTCTTCTGTACACGCATATGTTCCCCTTATGTTGGCTGTCAAGTTTCAGTTTAGGGTAAACCATACTCTTTCTAAAACTGTTTTCTTTCTTCTTCCAAGCATTCTGTAAAACATAACTCTTTTTGTCAGTTGTTTGTGCCATGTTAGTGTATCTTTCTTCTAAGGCCAATATATAAACCGTCTTTATTGGTCACATTAAACAGGTGAAATTGTCTTTGTAAGCCTTCACACTATCTATGGGTCTAAAAGGGAAAATAGTAACGGGCTGTTAAAATTGTATTCTTGTACTAACCAAGAATAAACTTTAATAGAATAATCATTTTTCTTATTGCTTACAAAGGAGTAGCTGAAAGGGTCTTCCTTAGTATTTTAAATAGGTGAATTAATAATGTTCTTTGCTTCAGGCTCTGACTCTGGCTCTACATAAAATACTATTAGTACTGTAGTGATCATTATTATTGTTATTATGAAAATTGAACCCATAATACATTTACACTTATTTTTAATGTAACACATTCTCTGAGTCAGTTCAAAGTACTAGCGATAGCTTGTAGCAAGTATCAGTACATAGCTTCTTCAGTGCAATTATTTTCTTTCTGTTTCTCAACAGTAAAGCTTCTTACCAGATAATCCTTAACCCTACTCCGTGTTCTTCTAAATGTTGTCCCTATTCTTCTGTAACTTTCAACTTGGGCCTGGCTGATCTTCTCTGTAAAACAAATAACTAAAACAACAAACATCTAATAGTCACAGTCAATGTTCCCTCTAATTTTTTTCCTCTGTGTGCACAGTGGAGGGTCTCTGTGCATTGTAACCATGGCTATGTGCGACAGAAACCAAACGGCGCGTGTCTGCGGCGCCAAATGGCACTCAAAACGTTTACTTTAAAAAGTGAAAAGATGGTGCATTTTAACACATACAGCGCCCCAATAGGGGTCTTAAGGGCAGTTTGCAAATTGGATAAGCACGCCATGACATGAATTGGTTACACTGGCAAGTACACTTCAAGTTTAGAAAAGCAGAAGACTTCAATGGTGCTACCATCATAAGATTTTAATAAATATTCTTAACTGGAGCACAGTTCATTGGGTGGGGAAATGTTGTGAGCCTATACAATATCACATATGCACAAGAAGGGAGAGGGCTGTTCAGACAGGTCAAGTGGTGTCACTAGATGGGTGACAGGGTGGCTTCTTACGGCGATCCTTGCCAACATCTTCTGGTGTTTCACAATCACCCAGGACATTTTTATACTTTTCAACAAGTCTTTGAATATTCTCAGTCCCAAAATCAAAATGTGATTGTGTGGCTATTGCCTGGATCTCAAAACTTGCCCATTCTTTTAGCTCATCTTCCGGGAACCTTTTTTGCATGTGCTCACAAAGAAGGGAAACAAAAGACAAAATAGGCCCACTGTCAAACTCTTGCCTTTCCTTGTACAACACCATCAGATCTCTTACATTGCTGTTCCAAAATACAGTGTCCCCCCAAATCCTGTTGCTTAATTTGGCCACTCTTTGCTCTTGCATACTGTACAGCTTCAACAGTAGTCAAAGAACTTTTTTGGAATAGTTTGCACAAAGATGCAAATTCACCCAGAATGTCATTAAGTACTTCAAAGGGAAATATGGTAGTTGGAGTCCGATAGCTTTTTATAACTATATTTAGCAATTGGATCATTCTCCTCAAGTTTCTCATGCTCAAAGCACTTAAGAACAGTCTCGTAATTACGAATTAGTGCACCAATAGCAAAAATGCCTTGAAAGCCACCGGACTTCATTCAGTGGTCGAAAAGAGACAACTTCACATTCAGTGACCAATGCAATTTCATCCAGCTTGGACTTACTTGCAGGAGATCTGGAGAACCCAATGTAGACAGTCCTCAATGATGTCTCCATCTCTTTAATCATTGGAACCCTCTTCCAGGCATCATCAACTCCCAAATCTTCTCGATGGGTGACACAATGCTGCTCAACTAGATGAGGAATGGATTGTTTAAGGCGAGTAGCAACACCATCATTCTTAGCCAGCATCACAGACGCACCATCGGATGTTAACATGACCATTTTCATGAGGTCCAGTTCATTGGCAGTGTAGAATTCTTTCATGGCAGTAGTGATAGCCTCAGCATTACAGCTAGTCAGCTTCACTATGCCCACAAACTGCGTTTTGTGCTCAGTTGATGTTACAGGTCGGAACTTGAAGTACAGCATGAGCATTTTTGTAACAGAAATATCTGTGCTTTCATCAATTATCAAGGTGTGATACCAAGCTTGCCGAAGTTCTGTCATAGCTTCACAGGGTATCACGCTATTGATGGCCTCAAGGAACTCAAAGGCATAGTTCTTGCTCCTCCAGCTATCTGGTATCTTCACATACAATGCTAGGTGGTCATGGATGTCTTGTACAGATAACAATGAAGTATTCATCTTGACTGCCAGCAACACGTTGTTGATGAGAATCTTTATCTCCTCAGGCATAGATCTTTGGCGTTTAACTACTTCCATTCTATTTGCTTTGTCAGCGGCAGTTTCTGTCAGCATTGCCCGCACTCCAAAACCAAACCTGGCAGCAGCACTTCTGTTTCTCAATATCACCATGGCAGACTTGTGTACTTTGCTAAGTAGATGGCGTTTCATGTAGTCCAGTTTCCAGCCATCACATCATTTCTTCCCTGTGGAAAAGTCCCCAAGATTCTTGGCTTCGGCACATGCTTTGCAAATCAAGACACGTCTGGACTGTATTGAAGTAGTTCCCCGAGTTGCATGCGAACCTAGCTTTGTGACTTCTGTGTCTCAGCCTCCACAATTTCCTTCATTCACTCTTCCTTGAATACAAGGCAACATTTCTTTCTTTGTGGTGAAGCACTGCACTCTCCCGAAATTACAGCTTTACGCTTGAACATTTCCGTACCCGCCGGTTTGAACCTGCTGTGCCACAAAGCCTGCAAAATAAGGAAACACGGCTTACGTTGACGCCTAGCTCAAGAATGCAATCTGTTATACTACAATGTACAAGATGCACCACAGTTTAACTCAACCAAACAATTACCTCTTCTGCTTGCACTCACGTGCGCCTGTTTAAATGTATGGGGTGCTGGCTGCGAAACATGCAACAGAAGAAAACATGGGTACGTATATATGGTGTAAGAAACAAAAATAGAGAGTGAGGGTATCTCCACAATGTGGAGGGAGGTACTCCTGGTCCCCTAGACCTAAATATGTATAAACAAAAAAGAGGAGTATTACCATAGGATCAGGTAGTGGTCCTAATGGAGAGTGGGGAGAGGAATGAAGTCAAAGGGAAATTGTTCCTTTTTTAGAAGCCCTCTCACTCACCAAACTGGTTGGTGACATGCTTCATTATCGGGGTCCCACCCAGACAGCCGAATGCCATCCGGGTGTGCTGCGACACCTGAATTACAGTGGAGTGGGTAATTTTTGTGAGTGTAGTGCAAAAAGTGATTTAAAAATTGGCGCAGTATTCCTTCAATAAAACTTTCATATGAAGTTACTGGACAATAATAAAAACAAATCAAGATATCAGAGTAGGTTAAATTGACCAACTATATCTATGTGAAAGTGCTTGGGTCAATACATGTTTCAACCTGTGTTGGAGATTCACAGGTTTTCGTCAGGATCAAAAAGTGAAAGGAGAAAGAATCTGGGGGGTATGCACACGCTAAGGTGCACCCAACCCTCGGCCCTCAGGACCTAACTGTTACTCACAGTCAGGCGGATAAACATCCAGATTCTGGAGTAAGGATAAAATTAAAACCTGTGGAAGGAAACGAACAAGACACAAACATTCAAGTACATGCCTGTAACGTGGTGGTTTGTCAACCTGTCTGGTGCTTCATGCTATCCCCCAAACTACATAAAGTTATAGTGAAATCAGATTCCAATCACTGACGTAGACTGCATAATTGCAAGGATCCGTGGGGTGCGCAAAGGTGTGCTACTACGGTATTATACGTGGTGCCCACTGCTGTCACCTTTTCAAATAACAGATTGTATACAATTCATATACACATTGTGCCATATGTAAAAACACGTGCCAAATGTACACTATCAATAGCACCTGTGTAAGTACATTATATGTGCCACTGACACGCATTCTCATGCAGTGGAATATCAATGCTCACAGATCAACGGTGAGCTTCAGCCATGTAATTAATCTGATCAGAAAGTAGACTTTTTGATAAAAAATAGCGATCGCTATAGGAAGGAAAGGTGGGAATGAAGGAAAATGCTTACTCGAAAATCGAGTAGGTTACGCCTCATAGGAAAAGTCCCCAAGAATCTTAGCTTCGGCACATGCTTTGCAAATCAAGACATGTCTGATCTGTACTGAAATAGTTCCCCGAGTTGCATGCGAACCTAGCTTCGTGACTTCTGTGTCTCAGCCTCCACAATTTCCTTCATCCACTCTTCCTTGAATACAAGGCAACATTTCTTCCTTTGTGGTGAAGCACTGCACTCTCCTGAAATTACAGCTTTGCAATGGAACATTTCCGTACCCGCCGGTTTGAACCTGCTGTGCCACAAAGCCTACAAAATAAGGAAACATGGCTTACATTGACGCCTAGCTCATGAATGCAATCTGTTATACTACAATGTACAAGATGCACCACAGTTTAACTCAACCAAACAATTACCTCTTCTGCATGCACTCACGTGCGCCTGTTTCAATGTATGGGGTACTGGCTGTGAAACCTGCAACAGAAGAAAACATGGGTAAGTATATATGGTACTACAATGTTCAAGATGCACCACAGTTTAACTCAACCCAACAATTACCTCTTCTGCTTGCATTCACGTACGCCTGTTTAAATGTATAGGGTTCTGGATGCGAAACCTGCAAAAGAAGAAAACATGGGTAAGTATATATGGTACTACAATGTTCAAGATGCACCACAGTTTAACGCAACCAAACAATTACCTCTTCTGCGTGTACTCACGTACGCCTGCTTAAATGTGTTGGGTACTGTCTGCGAAACCTGCAACTGAAAATGCACTAGTTTAACTCTACCAAACAATTACCTGTTTGTTCTGCCTGCACTCATGTCTGCCTGTGCAATTGTCTTTGTATTTGGATGGACCACACTTTATCCTACGAAGGCCACATTCACCGCCTCGTTGGAAAATGTTTTGGAGTCCTGAAAACATTAAATCGCACCCTGGATTTACTCCCGCTGGAGGCCAGACGTACTATGACCCAGGCGCTGGTGACCTCCCGTATGGATTACGGGAACGTTCTGTTCTTGGGTGCTACAGAACATGGGCTAAAGCGCCTACATGTCCTCCAAAATACAGCAGCCCGTCTCGTACTACGACTCCCCAGAAGAGCAGCATCCAAACCAGCTTTAGCTCCTCTACACTGGCTATCGATCAAGAAGAGAGTGATGTTCAAAGCCCTCTTAATGTGCCATAGGATACTCCAACGTAAAGCACCTCCCTATTTGTTCGATCTAGTACTTAGGTATCAGCCAACCAGAGCCCTCCGATCAGAGGGGATGGGGTTGCTGACGATCCCCCGTGTAAAAAGAGCAAAATAAGGTGGGCGCTCTTTTAGATATATAGTAGCAAAAAACTGGAATGCTCTTCCCACATCCCTAAGACTGGAAGAATCGGAAACTAAATTCAGAACAATGCTAAAAACACACTTATATAAACTATAAGCAGGGGGATTGGGGGTGGGGGTTTGTGGGAAGTCTGTATGTCTCTGATGACTTGCTTTCTTCAGCGCGGGGACACGCCGGGATGGCGCTTTATAAATTACCTTATTATTATTATTATTAGTACGGTCTCATGAACCTGCAAAAGAAAAAGGGGTGCAGATTGTGAATCTATTTTCCAGCAACCCCCAACCCAACGGGGAACGTAAACTGAATTACCTTGTCTTTGTGGTACTTGCACCTGACCACTCAAATCCAAATACCTTACAGACTGGAAACCTACAAGTAAAGACAAGTAAGTCAGCAAACGCCGAAGAATTACAAACTATGCATGGGACCGGTCTAGAGGCCCAAAAGGAATAATGACCAAATAATTACCTGGGATTCCAGCCTAGGACAAACAGGGGTGTGCCCATGTGTTCCATTATTAGCATCCATTATCTTAAACTGGTCTATAAATCTGAATCCCAGGGGAGAGTGGCATCACAGAAGGTGTAACACAAAATACAAACTGTGCAAATGGTTGAGATGGGTGAACAAGGTAACCCATAGGATGGCTGAGAAGCACACAATCCATCAAAAGATCCCACCTGAAGATGCTGCAGTGGCTCGCACAAAATATGATAACTACGTTCAAGCAATGTTCAGGCAACCATAAATATGTCAAGATAACTGAAGAATGATGGACCTGCTGCAGAGAGATCTAAGTTTTGCCTACTGGAAGTTGACTCATTAAGTTGCCGAGGAGGTTAAAATGCCTGATAAAAAGCTGGTGAACCATACAGATCAAAAATCACATGCAATGTAACTAGGTCAGTGCATTACTGCTTCTGTCAGAAAGCTAATTTTGTTACTTGCAGTTTATAACTTTAAATTCTCATATAGAACAGTAACCTATTAACTACCAAACCGCTGCATTTCTATTCATTGCAATGGCATAAAACCTGCGACAGACCACCCGAGTGGAAGAGTAACAGCTTTTGATTGTAATAACTTAAGGGTGCTTTTGAACAGTAAATAAAACATTTTTAAAAAATGCAGCCTTAAATTTAAAAACCTGCATCAAGAGGAATAACCTTCAATCTTTTTTTACTTGTAGAGATTTTTTACATATTTCCCACATCTTCATTGCTTTGATTTTGTTCACAAGAAAATGTCACCCTTAGCCATTGAATGCTAATCATTAGTACATTGACATTACGAAAATGTCACATAAGCAATCTGAAACCTTGGTCCAGTCTGAGGCGCGTGATATTGGAATGTAATTCATGCAACAAACGTCATGTAAAAAATGGCAAACTCACAATTCCAAAAATGGATACCCTCAGGAGTGAAATGATTTTGTTCTGTACACATACTGAAATTGAGGATTCAAAGCTGCTGTCAAATGAAGGAAAAAGGAAGCACTGTGAAATAAAATAACTGCCTAAGATCACCCAGTTTGGTCAAGTGGGGAAGCCGGCAGTTTGTTTTACATCAAAGAGTATGCTTCATATTTAACTATTTGATGGGCTACATCAGTACTGTACATTAAAAAAATACACTAATAACATGTCAAATCAAGTTGTGCAGGAAGCCATTCCGGAAAAAAGTACAAAGTTAAAGCAAAGTAGGTTGCTTTATTTTAATGTTCACATCACGGACTTCCCCGACGTATCATAGCGCCCGATTTTAGGAGAGGCTGACCAGTGCAGTGTGTGTTTACTGAAATGCTATGCATGCATTAAAGAATCCGGAAATGCCTCATCCATTCCTGTTTGTATTTGCAATGTCTGAGTGTAAGCACTATAATGATCACAATCTATATCTTAACACCTTGAACGCTATGGGGATTTTTCTCCTGTGCTGGGATTCTACAGATACCACTTTACATGACGAGCTGGGCTCGTCATCAGCGTAGCAGGAGGCTACTGCATGACGAGCCCAGCTCGTCATGAGCGTCGAAGGGGTTAAACTGGTGCATATGTGATACACAATTGTCAATTAGTTCCCCATCATGTTGTTGATGCGTCATACTGATTTGGTAACCTGAAAGTGTTCAGGAAGACGATCGTCAGTAATGTGAGGAAGTGGACCCCCCCTCCTCTTTACAATGTACAGCAACATCGAACATTGGTCACTGTGTGTTCTGAGACAGTGGTTCCCAAACTTTTGACTCCTGTCCTGAGGACCCCCACTGAATCACTAATGGAACCCGGGGACCCCCAAGCAATTTGTACAACTTAAATTTCTTTTTAAAAACGCCTTTTGAAGCCGTGGCAATTTCAAGATGGAGACAGCCTGAATTGGGTCAATTGGCATGGACACGCATGCATACAGCAGTGTATTATTTAGTGGTACGCAAGGGCTTGTGGAAAGTGAGCAATCAGACAGCAGCACGAAAACCCTACTGCTGATCCTGGCTGCATCTATTTTTACCTGCCTGCCAAGATACTGTAACCTATACACATGTGCCTTTCAACGTTTTATTGCTTTTATTGTATTGCCTGTTTTTTCATTGTTGTGTCTGTGACTGCTGTTGTCTGTCTTCCCCGCTGCCTGTACGTGGTCCGTGCCCCTTTTTCTTCCCTCTGTTCCCCTCACTGTCCCCGTGCTCTCTCTGCCCGGTCTTTCCTTCTGTACCCCTCGCCGCCTGTGTCTCTGCCCAGTTTTCCCCTTCTGTTCCCCTCGCTGCCCCCCGTGCCTCTCTGCCCGTTCTGCCTTCTGTTCTTAGCTGCCCCTATATTTCTGTATTCTGTATTTTGCCTCTGTGCCATTAGTTTTTTGTGCCCGTCTGCCCTATTTGGCACTTGTTTTTGTGCCCCTTTTGCTTTCTGTTCCACTCGATTTTCCCTCGTTTTTTGTGCCTTTCTGCCCTCTGTTCCACTCGTTTTTTGTGCCTTTCTGCCCTCTGTTCCACTCGTTTTTCCCTTGTTTTTTGTGCCTTTCTGCCCTCTGTTCCGCTCGGTTTTTGTGCCTTTCTGCACTCTGTTCCACTTCGTTTTCCCCTCGTTTTTTTGTGCCCTTCTGCTCTCTGTTCCACTCATTTTTTGTGCCTTTCTGCCCTCTGTTCCACTTATTTTTTGTGCCTTTCTGCCCTCTGTTCCATTTCGTTTTCCCCTCGTTTTTTGTGCCCTTCTGCCCTCTGTTCCACTCGTATTTTGTGCCTTTCTGCCCTTTGTTCCACTTCGTTTTCCCCTCGTTTTTTGTGCCCTTCTACCCTGTTCCACTCATTTTTTTGCCTTTCTACCCTCTGTTCCACTCGTTTTTTGTTCCTTTCTGCCCTCTGTTCCACTCGTTTTTTGTTCCTTTCTGCCCTCTATTCCACTCGTTTTCCCCTCATTTTTTGTGCCCTTCTGCTCTCTGTTCCACTCGTTTTTTGTGCCTTTCTGCCCTCTCTTCCACTCGTTTTTCCCTCATTTTTTGTGCCATTGTGCCCTCTGTTCCACTCGTTTTTGTGTGCCTTTCTGCCCCCTGAGCCACTCGTTTTTCCTTGTTTTGTGCCCCTTTTGCCTTCTGTTCCGCTCATTTCCCCAGCCGATGTGGCCTTTTGTTTAAGTATTGCTGTTAATCAGATCCCCTTCGCGGGCTCAGATTAACAGCAATACTTAAACAAAAGGCCACAGTCTGCCCCGCGCTCCCACATAGCCACAAGCCCCACCAGCCCCCCCACCTCCTTACCTGCACTCAACATGAAATGTGCATAATGAAACTACACTACATACCTTTGTTTGGTCTTTGCTAATATACAAATGTGAACTCATAACCAACTCTAGGTTCCTCTATATTTGCATTTACATTCAAAGGGGCAGATTTATCAAACTTTCGTGCTGTGCAGCACGTGCAGCACAGCAAGTCACCTTTCTGTGCTGCCTTGCGTGATAGGGAAAGGGCACGATTGTGCCATATTTAACATTATATGGCTCATTTCAGTCCTTTCCTTGCACTGGCCCACAAACTGCTGCCTAGCTCTAATGCAGGCACCCATGAGCCATGGTGCAAGGGCGCCTGCATTGTGGACAGGATGTTTTTGGGCAAAAATGGGCACTTTCCTGCACAAAAACAATCCTCTAAGGCATCTTCCTCTTTCTATGAGTGCTGCAGAATGCAGCACACTCAGAAAGAGGAAACAACAAGGATAAATAAAGATATTTCTCATAGTTATGCCTCACCTGGGAATGCGTAGCATTTTGACACTTTCCCAGGTCTGCCAGTTATGGTAAATCTGGTAATGCGCCAATCTCCATGGATGGATGCGTGGGAACACCCATGCACCACTCAGTAGAATGCCACCCTGGGACAAAGTAACACAAAGCAGCAATTTGCACTGCGATGCGTTGCTCTAGAATTGTCAAGCCAGGCACGGCCACTAAAGGTGGTCTTGTGTGGATTGATAAATCTTACTTAGTAGTAGTGTCACCCTTCCACCCCATTGCTTGGTGCAAGGGTGATGCAACTGCATGATAAATATGCCCAGAAGGGGTATATGTGATACTTTTGTAAATTAATATAATGTTTTTTTCACCTCAAGTATGGAATTATATTTATTGTACTTAATACGTCATTATGTGCTAGGGGCATTATTTATTACTCGAGATAAAATATTCAATTACGAGTTTCCCCATAATATTGGAAAATCATCAATTTCCTCTCAGTGGAGATTTAGACTGTTACACACATAATCTTGCATAGTTTTGGTAATTTTACATTATGGTTATTACACAAAACTCACATGATTACACTATGATGTAAAGTAGTAATTACATGCGATTTGTGGCAAGAATTTTGTGCGAGCTCACTGGAACAAGGGAACAAACAGAACATGAGTCGCTGTTGTTTGAGGCGCTTGTATTTTTTGCACTATCAGGAAATGTGCCCTTGTGTCCACTTCACTCTAAAATATAACACCGAATTCCGGTTTTGGATTTTGCATCATTTTCCAAAAGCAAATTACAAGAATTTTGCATCTCCCTTATTCTCACCTTGAGAACTGCAAAAAAGCAGCATAGGCATCAAATTGAAATTATGCAGTTCAGCTTCTGTTTGGCTCGAGACATCAGGACCACATATCCCCTTCCCTAAAATCCTTTTACTGTCACCCAGTAAAAGAAAGAACATTCTTCAAAACTGTTTAAATCGCAAGGCATGGTGTTGCTGTACAATAGCCTAACTTTCAAAGCTTTTCCTTCCCTCCAAATATCCAGAAGCCTCAGATCCATCACAGGGAGCACACTGTTGATTTGTTTTTCAGATTAAGGTGGCTTGATGGATGGCCCTTTCCTTCCATGGACCACCCTCTGGAACTCACTAGTCCTTTATCTAAAGTTGTAAAAATTAGTAGATCAAATTCTGCAAATTGTTAAAAATTCATCTTATCACCTTGACGTTTGGATAATTTTCTCTATCTCTGTTACCCATGTCAGATGCATCCAATGTCCTGCTATTCGGTAGCCTGCCTATGAACACTTTCTTCATTGAGGTTTTCGCACCTCCTCAAGATCATATTTGTTGGTGTACTTATGCTGTACAATTAATGTCTGTGGGAGTACTTCTGGGTTCCTCACATATTTTCCAAATTACATATCTTTTGCAAATACCTTACAAAATCAACGTTACGAAAGAAAGTATCATACAGATGTTTTGCACGAGTGTATAATTTAATTAAATTAATCAATCAGACAGGATGAGGCTCTCCAGGCGCTGAGAACCCTGCGGGGAAGGTGTTCAGTTAAACAGCTAGGCATGAGTTTTTTCCTGAATTCTAGCAGAGAGGATTATGTTCGAAGGTCAAAAAAGGCTTTGTCACAAGATAGGAGAAGGACCGACCTCTGCTGTTGCTTTGGCGGATGCAGGGGAGGTGAGAGAGGGAGAGGGAGGTGGAGAGCAGGTTTATGGTGAGCTGGTGGAAGTTGAAGTGGTGGTTGATGTATGCTGGCCCTTAGTTGTGAAGAGTTTTGTAGGTGAGGATCAACATCTTGAATTGGCATCTCTTCTGGATGGGCAACCAGTGAAGTTTCCTGAGGTGTGGGGTGATGTGTATTTATCTGGGTAGGTCAAGGATGATTTGGACCAATGCATTCTGCATGGTCAGGAGTCTTTTCACGAACAGTGAGGAGGTACCTACGTAGAGTATGTTGCGGTAGTCGAGCCGGCTGGTGACTGAGGCTTGGGTGACGGTTCTTCTGGTTTCCATGAGGAGCCATTTGAACATTTTCCAGAGCATGCATAGGGTGTGGAAGTATGTGGCAGAGACCGCGTTGATTTGTTTTTTCATGGTGAGCTTGCTGTGAAGGTGGATGCCAAGGTTTCGACATGGTCGGTTGGCGACGGTCCATGTTCGGAAGGCCACCAGGAGTCATTCAATGAAGAGTCATTGTTCCCAAAGATCAGTATTTCAGTATTGTCTGTGTTGAGTTTGAAGCAGTTGTCTTTCATCCATCTGGCGACGCATGTCATGCAACTGCGGAAGTTGTCCCTGGCTTATTCATCAGATGGCTTAACATGTGGATTGCAGGCAGCCAACTGAACAAAAGGTTTAGCAAGAGTTCTTGATGGAAGCAATGTGGGCCATATAGAAGGAGTGGTTGGAAAGAATTATTGCCTTATGATATTACATCATAGCAAGTTTATAGAAAATCTTGCTGGAAGGGCTATAATCCTGATAGTGCAGAAAGAGTCCAGATTTATTCTCAGTACCAGTTCCACCTATTACTTACAAGAATGGACTCCAATTCCATGCTGTAATTTCTTCTTCTTCTAGGCAACAGATCTTCACCACTGTGTATGAATGGAAAACAACTCAAATCAAATCATTCATCAACATAATTTACAATTTAAGTTTACTCAATGATGAGAGTTTTAAGTAAGATTTTAAAACCTTAATTTCTCATTAAGAGATTAGCAAGTTCTTCATTATTCGTATTTTTATTCAGTTAGTAAAACATATATCTATTTACCAAAATTATGAAGAAAATATGGTTAGAGTCATCAATATAGCAAAATAACAGCATGTTCCTTAAAGGCATTTGTCCCTAGATTAACCAAAAGGAACCTAACCTAACAGAACCCATAAAGAGTTCTTGGAAAAGAGCAAGATCAAAGGAGCATCAAATCAATTCTAAATGATTTTGAACGCCCCATAAAGAGTACTTCTTGTACATCAGTCGAGTCTCATCTCTCCTAAACCATTAGCATACATTTGCAGTAGCAATTGTACAAATACATCTAAATTAAGTAAAATAAGAAAACAGAGACAGTAGTAACTGCGCCCTTCAGGGCAAAAAAAAGGTAAGAAATTGTCACTGAAAAAGTGGCAGGCAACATCAGTCACCGTTAGCATTAGCTCACAGCAACTGGGCAGGAGTGGGGCAAGTGAGAATGGAGAGAATGGGTATTTGCTAGCTAGAAACATGCATTAATATTAAAGACATCAGAACATGTTATTACAAAGTTGCAGCTCTGATAGTTCCCAATCAGTGAGAACAAACCTTCCATCTGTAAGCAGCGTCATTCTTCCTTTCTTTTGTGAAGCTCACATTCCATTATCAGAAATGTATCCTACTATTCTAACATTTGTACAACTGGGACCAGCTAACCTTGGTTCCCAGGAAAACTAGAGGAAGACTATTGCAGTGTTCAGTCTATCATTTATTAAATGTTTAACTGAGGAACAATGAACTATGCTACAAATAGAAACATTTACGACAGATCTCCAGTTAGGTAATGGCATTCATCTTTCCTATAAGCATGCGTTTATTGTTAAAACACAGTTCTCTATTCAATACTAAATAAGCATATGACAAAAAAGAAGTTTAGTTTTAGTTTATTGAGAATATGTAGCTGAAGAAAGCAGCCGCGGTCGATAGGGGAGTACCTGCTGGGGCGGTGACGTGGGGAGGGGGAGGGGGAGGGGCAGGGTGGGCGTTAGTAATGTATGGATAATGGAGGTTTGCAGGTAAGTAAACATTTAAATAAATCAAACGAATTTCGTTGCGTGCACTGCATCACCAAATGCAATGCAGTGCGCGCAACGAAATTCGTTTGATTTATTTAAATGTTTACTTACCTGCCAACCTCCATTATTCCTACATTACTAACCCCCACCCTGCCCCTCCCCCTCCCCACGTCACCGCCCCGGCAGGTACTCCCCTACCGACCGTGGCTGGAAGAAAGTAATACATTTTATAAACTCAGCACATTCTGCAGTTATGAGAGAGTCTAAGCAAGTCATATTAAGGTCAAGCTATTGAATACACTTGTGCATGGTTCAGCATTTTCCTAAAGAATCTATTTTTTGAAATGAAGACGCCTAGCTGAGGCCTGGCAGTAGAAATTAAAGCCTGGTGTGTTTTGCACAATTTTTCTGCGTGTCATTTAAACTGGACTTTACGTGTTGAAACAAAGTAAATTAGCATTGTTATCAATTAGTTTTATATGCAAATGTTCTACTTTTACAATTAATCCCGACACCACTGTCTCGCTGAGAGTTTACACTCCTGACTAGATGATCTGATGAGAACCAAGGGGAAGAATGCCTTTCTGGGTTTGTAATAAGTGTAATTTATAGGAACAGAAAGTGTAGTAGCCTCCTGCAACCAACTGTTATAAATTGTGGCATCGTCATTCATGTTACCAGACAGAGCCAGTTGAGTTGAAGTCAAAAACAGAGGTTTTCTAATTTCTCTCTCTCAATGAAAAAGGAAAAAGAAGTGAAGAGGTGTGGTGCAGCGGTCAGGGCAGCTGACTTCGGAGCGCAGGGTTCACGGTTCAATCCCCGGTTCCGGTGGCAGCTTTTGACTCTGGGCAATAGCTCACTTATTTTCCACGATGGCCCCCAGCGCCTTGAGACCCGTAAGGGTGAGTAGTTTGCACTTTACAAATATGGATTTACTTTTTTTTACATCTGACCAAATCAAAGTAGGTGGAGCCTCCAAACAAAGAGGAAGTTTAGAAAAGATGAGATCCAACATATGACATATGGGTTGGGTGCTTATCAAACTGGGAAATGGCTTAAGGTCTGACAAGCCTCCACTGACTTTTTTCATCTCCTTCCTTCTGTGCACATACACAGAGCAGTGCAGCGCTTCCTCTTGTGCACATATATAAAGTGGTGCAGCAATCCTGTAGCCATTGGGTGGAAGTGGAACCAATACACTCAGTCACAATGCAGCAAGCAAGGAAGCAAGTGAATGTCATGGAATACTGAGAGATGGATGGGATGAACCACACTCTCAGATACAGCTCCACTCTGTCAAATCAATAAACAGGAAAGTATGTTGGTATGCTTAGAAGAGAAAAGTGCATACAGCATCTTTAACGGCAGCAAACATTGCTAAGGGGAACACAAAGGCTATGCATGCACAAGCGAAAAATGCTGGTGGGTATATATGTCTGCAGGAACCCAGCATGCTATCATGACAGCAATGCTGAGAGGCAAAATCATTGTACTCCCAATGCCAGTAGAACCAGTGGCAGCAGAAGTATACTTCTAAACAGTAGCTGCACCTCAAGTTCCCTTGGCACTGCTAATTAGCTTTCCAAAATGTTCTGTTAAGTTCACACCTAATTAATTTTTGTGGTTTGCGCAATCACATAATTTGCTTTTGATTAATTATTCAAATTTTCGCGTAATGCAAAACTGCCATTTGAAGATATATTTATTTTATTTCAGTAATTTTTTATTGTATATAGAAAAAAATATATATTTACATGGAGTATGGTTTGCGTGCTCATGTCCGCTTTGATGTGGAGGAGGAATTAAGTGCAAAAAAAAAAGTGCAGAAACAAAAGCACCATGAACAAAAGCCATTCGTGTTCTGTTGTTCCTGGGGCAGTCGTGGTAAACATTTACAATGAAGAGCTTGTTCATGGTAAATATAAACTGCACATGGCACATAATAACCTGACGTGGCATAAGAAAATGGAGAAAGAATTTCTCCTTGGAGACTAAAAATTAATATAGACTGGCACTGAGAGCTTATAAGAATCAGTTAAAAATTGCACAATCGTCTTACTACCAAGTGAAAATCTCTGAGGCTGCTAATTCTCCTAGGGAAATTTTTTAAATTTTCAAATCCCTGGTCACCCCCCCTGTCCCTCTAATGATGCCTCTGACCCTCAGAAACGCTGTGATGATATGGCCTATTTCTTTGCCACTAAGGTTGCTAACATCTATTCAGCCTTCCTCCAGCTTGATAATATCGATTCGTTCTCCCCCCTGATGGTGTCTGTGCCTATGGTAGTACATGAGTCTTTCCCCACGCTTGATCTACCAACGGTAGAACAACTGCTCTGGAATCTTAAATCCGGCTCCCCGTCAGACACCGCTCCTCCATCTGTCCTTAAACAGGTCTCGGAGACCGTTGCTCCAGTCATTAGGGATGTCATCAACTCCTCCTTGGCTGCAGGTGTGGTTCCACCTTTATGGAAGCAGGCCAGGGTCAAGGCGCTCCTAAAAAAAAACAGCCTGGACCCGGAAGATTGGTCCAATTATCGACCTATCTCTCTTCTGCCTGGGCTCAGTAAAATTGCAGAGAAATATGTCAATTTGGCATTATCATCGTTCATGGAGAACGAGGGAGCTCTTCACCCCACCCAAACGGGATTCAGAACTAAGCGAGGTACAGAGACCGCTCTGGTTGCTGTAGTGGAGGAAACCAGGAAAATTGTTGATGCGGGAGGCTGCGCTGCAGTGGTCCTGTTGGACCTCAGCGCAGCCTTCGACACAGTAAATCACCCACTCCTGATTCACCGTTTGCAGGAGGTAGGAGTCACAGGGGTGGCCCTTAAATGGCTCCAGTCCTTTCTTTCGGAGAGAACCTTTTCAGTCTTTGAAGATGAATCAGCTTCCAAACAATATCCGCTGCATTACGGCGTTCCCCAGGGATCCTCACTGAGCCCGACCATGTTTAATATCTACATGAGGCCTCTGGCTGACGTGGTTCTTCCCTGGGGAATCCAGCTGGTCACCTCCGCCGATGATATCAGCTGGTCGTGTCCCTTGCTAGGGTGGATGCTGCGGATTCTGGCATAAATAATCTGTCCCGTGCCTTACCAAGGTTCTTCAATCGATGGACTCCTCCTTCCTAAAGCTCAACAGTTCAAAAACTGAGATTATGCTGTTAGGCTATAAGGTCCCCATTAATCTGGACCCTTAGTGGCCGAAGTGTCTTGGTCCGTCCCCCATTCCGAAGACCCAAATTAAGAGCTTGGGGGTCTGGCTTGATTCCACTCTAGGCTTCCAAGTTCAGGCTCGTAAGGTCACCTCGACATGTTACGGCCTGCTTTGGCTGTTAAGGAAGGTTCTGAC
Organism: Lissotriton helveticus; assembly: GCF_964261635.1. Classification (NCBI taxonomy): domain Eukaryota; kingdom Metazoa; phylum Chordata; class Amphibia; order Caudata; family Salamandridae; genus Lissotriton; species Lissotriton helveticus. The sequence goes on along the minus strand of NC_136068.1, from coordinate 1,125,079,301 downwards.
CCTCCTTCCATTTGAGGCTAGACGGCTCCTTGTCCAGTCCCTTATTCTCTCCCGACTGGACTATGCAAATGCGGTCTATTTGGGTGCACCTTTAGGCACTATTAAAATATTACAGTCGGTCCAGAACTGTGCAGCCCGCTTGCTCTTGGATGTACCGAGACATTGCTCCGCGAAGGCTTTTGTGCGTTCTCTCCACTGGCTTCCGGTGCAGGAAAGGGTCCAGTTTAAAGCCATGTGTATGGCTCATAAGTCAATAACTAACAACGGACCGGTCATCCTGCGCCCTTTGTTCTGCCATTACCAATCTTCCAGAGTCTTAAGATCCAACCATCTTAATCTGCTTGCAGTCCGTAGGGTCAAGCGGTCACGCATGCGTGACTGACGGTTCGCATTTAATGCAGCTAAATGTTGGGACCAACTCCCCGAGAATATTCGGCTTGAACCCAACCATCTTGCTTTTAGGAAGCGGTTGAAGACCTTCCTGTTTCTTTGAGTGGTGTCGTCCTGCTCTGGGTCTAAAAGCGCTGGGATGCCTCCGGGTAGCCATGCGCTATATAAGTAAGTACTCATTCATATGTACTCATAACGTAATTTCAGGAATTTTGAATAAAAAGAGTAACACAAAATGGCTGAAATTATGCTAAATTATGCCAGACAAATGAACATTTCTTCCGATCCTAATTAATCGCTATAAAATGAAAACTCAATCCCAAGGATGGGATGTTCATAGCTGTCACCTGACTTTTATCAAATAGATAGTGTACAGATTCAGCGGGTTTTCTGTTTAACCCTTTGGGTGCTCATGACAGCTCCACCCCGTCATGAGTCACGGGCGGCGTGTGCTCATGGCAGCGTGGAGCCATCATGGCACTGCCGCTCTGCCCACGTGGCACCTATTCCCCGCCTGTGCAGGTGAATTAATGAGTGGGAGGGGTCATGACGGCTCCACGCTGTCATGAGCACATGCCGCCCGTGACCCGTGACTAAGTACCGGAGCGCCACACCCACCCCCTAGCCCCACCCGCGCCACGGTGGAATTCACGGCGCAGGGAAGGGGTTAAACGTGAACACTCAGTGCATCAGAAGCAGTGCTTAAAGAAGTTTAAATGTATACACGTGCAGAAGAGACAGAAGCATTTTTATCACAGGGATGTCAGGCCTCATTAAGTCATAGGAGTTCCAGATACAGAGAAGAAAAAAAAAACTGAAAGGAAAAACTAACAAAGAGTTTTTAAACAAGATCCTAACCATTGCAGAGTTGGAAAAACGGAATCTTTTGGTATCTTCGTTTGCCAAACTCAAAAACCTCTGCAAGGGAAGCTCATCAATCATTTAAATTAAAAAAAAACTTCCACAGTAGACGCAAAGGATCTGTGCCCAGCTGTATACGCCAAGTAGTACTATAAATGTTTTTGGCTTTGGTAACTACATGTTCACTAAGCAGCTGCACCTCCTTTAGTGTAGGAAACACTGAGGTTCAGACTGTGCAAATGATAAAGACCCTGGCTTGGGGTTTCTGCCCTGAGAAGACACTTGTGAAGACATTGCCTGAATCGAGTCACTACTTATTCTGGTAGCACAACTTCCTACTCACATCAGAAATTTTGAAATGAAGTATATTTGCCTTAGCAAAGGAAATAAATATCTTTAGGTTAATAATCAGCCCCCTGCAAACTATATTGCACTAGAAGTAGTGCAAGAAAACATTGGCAAAGGTCTAGCAATGGGTGGCATCCTTTTGGCTTTGTAAATGCTTGTTTTGTTCTGTTTTGTCGTGTTTTTATAAAACTTTATTGTTGGGAGCGCTGCTGTACCCTCACTGTTATAAAATAGTGAAACTATTGGCTGAAAGCAATCATATTTTTTGTTTTCAAAAGGCGTGAGCTGCCATAGTAGTCCCTGGCACTGGAAGGAACTACTTTACGTGCGGCTGCGCTCCTTGTGAAAGAGCAGAATGCCATCACTCACAGTGAAGTTAGCCAATGGCTGGAATGGGCTGACCCTATTCCCTGTGCTGTAGTGGCAGAAGAAAAATGTGAATGAAAGAAACACCAGACCAATGTATGAAGAGGGGTGGCTTAAATTCCCTATATGTAAAAATATCATATGTATAATTTTTGTAAAATCAATAGGTCTGGAATGACATCAGACATAAACATTACCTTGGTTTAGGAGAGAAGGTGCCAGATGGAGATTTATGGATGATAGAAATGTATGACAATGTACGGAACAAGGACAGTGATGTGGCCATAGTAGAGCACACTTCTCTAAACTGTTTGGCTTACTACACAGGGTGTCCCCACTTTCAGAGTGTGAGATTTTAAAATGTGTCTTAGTGTAATCGTTAATGCTGCAGCCATTTGCTGCTCATGCTTACAAGGCCTTCAATCTGTGACCATCGTTGATGTGTATAGCCTTGGTTCCATGCTCGGCATTTGTGGCCAGAAATGTCTCACTATCTTGCTCAGTGGTGAGATCTTACATTTGTTTAGCTATCTGAAGGTCATTTGCACATGCACTTGTGTAATCCTTTAAATTTGGATTGTGTCTCCTCTTATGCAGCCAATGCTCATTTAGGTGCTGGGGCCCTTGTTGCCCGACTGTGTGTTTTGTAGATATATTTTCTTGTGTTATTAAACATTTTTTAAACTGCGAGTTGCCGTGTGGGCATATATTCTTCAACAACTAACTGACACCATCTACAAGGAGAACAGTAGAGTCATTGTTATTGTACTAGGCTCTGCGGGACTTTGTGTAGATCTCTTTCTTGTATTGTCATAAAACTCAGTATACAAGAGCCTCCCAACTTCATCCTTAGATAATGGTGTCAGGTAGTTTCTATCATTCTCCTCAAAGGTTTCCGGATGTGCTGACAGCAGATGATTTCAATTATTTTTAACCTGATGACTGAACCGAGATTCCAAAATGTTTGTTTAAAATGTATAAATGCAACATCTGTTCAATATATATCAGGGCCTTACCTTTCTTAAACACAGATTGAATCCAGTCTTCCAAAGCAGTGTCATAGGTCAGAGTGAAGATCTAAATTGTAATCTTTTGCCGCCCAAAGCCTGTGTGGTGAAGACTCTTTCCATGAGACAGGTAAGTATGTCTCTGCTGGGGACAGAAGAGAACTGGTCAATTTGTCAATGCTCTAGTCAATATAAATCTAGATAACAATAACATTGATTGTGTTTACTGTAAGCACAAACAAAGATTACCCGCAAAGCAATTAATGAGAAAGGAAAAATATAAATATAGGACAGATGCCCAGCTTTGTGCACTTTATTGTAAAGATGGATGACAAGAGCAGTGCTACTGTGTACTATACTGTTTCATAAGGTATCAAATCTTCCCTGGCGCAGCAAAGGGCGTTTTCTGGAGCATATGCAGTAGTGATAAAGCTGAGTCAATACACATTTTTCAAATACCTTCTCTAGTCAGTAAAAACGACAAATGCAAATAAATAGGACTCAGGCTGAGGAATAATCCAATAGGAAGTGAATTATGTAGGCAGAGATGTGTGCCTTTGAAAATGACGCACATTAAAAAACACAACCAGTTTAGAAACTCTCCAAAAGGACTTTGATTCCCACAGAAAAAAACTGTGTCATTTTTAATATTTATCTTACTGGAGCAAACAACCATCCCTTTTCTCAGACAAGCACCTTTGACTAGCTTCTGTAAGGCAGCAGTATCGCAGCTGTTTTGGGGAACAGCACACACTACTGTATTCTAGGAAAAGTTTAATAGCCCACAATAAAATTCCAGCAACTCCTGCAATAAGACCCTTTTCCCACTACAGACACAATCTGAAGGTGCTGTGATGTGTGTCTGTGTGTGTGTTTTGTTTGTGTGCATATTTAACACACTGTTGGGATCAGACTGTTACTTACAGTGTTTGCAAAACCTGACGAAACTAGACTAACGCCTCTGTGTGAAGATACAGTGCCTTCCTAGCAATTAATCCTTCTAGAAGGGAAACCTAACCATGGGAAATCCAATAGTGAAGAGTACAGAGTCAACATCTACTACATGTACATAGTCCTACCTCTATAGAGAAGTATGCTGAGAGACAATGTTGTTAAGATTCATTGCATGGGTTCTATTACTGATCAGGGAGATCATCACCTCACCATCATCAAAGATGCATGGCACGCATATGTGCCTTCTACTCCACTGTGAGCACCCTGACAGTGGTATCTGCATCTGAAAAGTACAACTCTAATTGTCATCAGAAACTGGTCCTTGAGAAACACGAGGGAGCTTATGCCTAGTGCATTATCACTCGCTAGCTAGTTTGTTAGGTTGGTGGATATAACATATGGAGGAATGATCCTGTGATTTTGCTACAGTCTTACCCATGTGCCTCCCCCCAAGTATTGGCCTTTAGAAATTTGGGGGCTCACTTTTGCGCCACCGGTGCGTCACTTATTGTGACGCACCAGTGGCGTAAAACATGCGCTATGTTGCGTCATATTTACGAAGTGACACATCTAGGTAGATGCGTCACTTCGCAAACCCCTGCGCTACATTATAACTGCTCCAGGTATAATTTTTGCAGGGTGGGCGTACCCTCGCAAGAAAGGTTCATATGAGTGGCGCAGCAAAATCTATGAGATTTCGCTGCGCCACTTCTAGGATGCCCCATGTGAAAGGAACATTGCTGGAGTTGCATCAGGCTTCCAACACAACTCCAGCAATGCGCCACTTTTAGCAGTGACCGATATGTCAGTTATACTGACGTATCTGTCCTTCCTTGCGACATGATGCGCCATATAGCATCATTGGTGTCGCAAGGAGGGTGCATTGAGAAGTGGCGCATCGCTGCTTTCAAGCAGCGATGCACCACTTCTCGTAAATGAGGTCCTTGGGATCCAATGAGCGTGTCTCATTGAGCCGGCATGCATGGACAGTCTCCTGTCTCAGTTTCTTGGAGGCAAGGACCATTGTCCTCCAGTACACATGCCTGCAGCATCAGTGTCATTATCCTACATTGTCAAGTCTTAGCTGCCCAGTCCTTTGCTCTAAGGAATCTCAATACCAGCCGTGGTCTGCAGTAGGCGCTCCTGCAGGGCGGTGACGTGGGGAGGGAGAGGGGCAGAGTGGGGGGTAGTAATGTATTGATTATGGAGTTTAACAGGTAAGTAAACATATAAATAAATAAAACTAATTTCGTTGCGCGCACTGCATCGCATTTGGTGATGCAGTGCGCGCAACGAAATTTGTTTTATTTATTTATATGTTTACTTACCTGTTAAAGTCCGTAATCCATACATTACTACCCCCCACCCTGCCCCTCCCCCTCCCCACGTCACCGCCCTGCAGGAACTCCTACTGCCGACCGCGGCTGCTCAATACCCTTACAATTGCTGTTTCTTTTTTTTTTTTTTTTTTTTTGGGTTAAAAACTTTTATTGAGCAATCAGAGAAGAGTTACAAAGATGGGCCTACAACCACACGGGCTGGCCGCTAACAGCAAAGCACAACGTAAGAAGCATACGATATCTCCCGTGGTCAGACATAAGTCAAACTCCAACTGTCACTCAAATTATCGGATAGGACACAACAATTTTCCCTTTTATACATATAAAAACAACGAACTACAAAAAGGCGAATGCATACTAATCAAAGTCAGCCCAGAAGGCGGAGGGGAAGCTAACAATCAGGAACACAAAAGCACAATCAATGGGACTTGGCAAGGTGGGGGGGGGGGGGACCGCGGGGAGGATAGGAAAATCACAGAACAGCATGAGAGATTTCGGGAACATCAGCCTAGGGAGACAGGGTAACATCAGGTGCGTCAACAAAGGGAGGAGTACAAATATTCCCACGATAGTCGTTCCACTGACCCCAAATCTTCGTCCACGGCCTGGGCCTGCCCCTAGCTACATAGACGGTCTTCTCGCGGAACATGGACCAATCCATGTTATCTTCCCACACCGAAACATCGGGAGGTTTAGAGGCGCCCCAGAGTTGCGCAATGTCCCGCTTTGCGACCATGTATCCCAAGGTCGCCCATCTAGTTTGGGCCACAGAATAGTCGGTGGGTTCCCACACGTTCAACAGACACCGTCGGGCCTCAGGCCGCAGGGCAATTCCAGTCACAGCAGTCATCACCGCAAGCACAGCAGTCCAGTAGGCCGCCACCGCAGGGCACTCCCAAAGAATATGCAGAAATGTAGCACTCATCCCACAACCACGTTTGCATAAACCATCCGGGGAAAAACCCATCACTACCAGACGCGGACCAGTTACATACACCCGGTGGAGGATCTTAAGCTGAACCAAGCGGAGACGGGCGGGGATGGCGACCTCTTTCGGCGAAGAGAGTGCCGATTGCCAATCTTCGTCATCCAAGTCCAGCCCGTCACCGACCCAAACCTCCCTAAGTCGGACCAGTAAGTCAGCGCGATTATTAATCAGTTTCTTTTAAATCAGGGAGATAGTGCTATCGGGAAGGTGGCCATCCAGTATGCGATCCTCGAGGGGGGAGGACTCGGGCAGGGTCACACCAGGAGTCAGAACAGAGGCCAGAGCATGTCGGACCTGCAGATATCGAAAGAATTCTCTATCACTCAAGTCATATTCGGCCTGAAGGGCCTCGAAGGACTTCACTTCACCTTTTACACAGACATCACCCACTTTACATATTCCAATCATATCCCAGCGGTCAAAGCCCTTAGTAGACCAGAGACATCCCAAACGTTCGGAAGCATAAAGCGGAGTAGCCATTGTCAGTCGATTCTCCCAACCCAGACTCACATTCGCGATGCGCCACACACTGACTGCGATCCTGGACGGGCCCGTAAGACGGCGCCCGGCCGATCTGGAATAAAGCGCTCTATTAAAATCCCCTCCCGGCAGCTGGAGTCTATCCATCTCGAAGGCCGGATCCCGACCCGGGGAATACATTGCATGATTAATGGCAGACAGCTGGGTAGCCCAATAATATCTTTTGATATCAGGGAGCGCCATGCCCCCGTCATACCAAGGGATGGTAAGTTTCGCAAGGGCAATACGCGGGCGCCCGTCCCAAATCAGTTGCTTTTGGAGACTCTCAATCTCTCGAAAATAGGTTGCGGGAATGTCGTCATAGGAATTCTGAAGGGCGTATAAGAATCGTGGCAAATACATCATTTTAAAAAGGGCCACCCTGCCCAGAGGAGACAGGGGTAGCTTACGCCAGCGGGCCACATCCAGTCGCAGTCTATGAAGCGGGGGGAGGAGATTACGCTCGAACCGGAGTGAAGAATCCAGTGTAATAAAAATCCCCAAATATTTGAAGCCAGACTGGACAACCTGAATAGGAAATCTATCCGGCAATGGGGGCAGAACACCCGAGAGAACATACACACAGGACTTAGCCCAATTAATAACTAGACCAGAGTTAGCGCCAAACGAAGTGAGAACGTCAAATAAGACGTTTAAAGATTTGCGTGGGGAAGTAAGGTAGAGAAGAATGTCATCCGCGTAAAGCGAGACGTGGTCCTCAAAATCTGGTGACCAACGGATCCCTTTGAGGGAAGGTTCCCATCGAAGCCACGCGGCTAACGGCTCCAAGGCAAGCGCAAAAAGCAACGGAGACAAGGGGCACCCCTGTCGGGTCCCCCTACCAAGACAAAAGGGGACAGAAACTCGACCATTAACCACAACCTGTGCCAAGGGCTCGGCATATAACAATTTCACCCAACCAATAAACCCAGGGCCGAAACCAAATTTCTCAAGAGCCGCCCAAAGATAGGGCCATTCTACTGTATCAAAGGCCATCGAGGCATCCAGCGAAGCCAAAATGGCTGGCTCCGTCAGAAGCCCCGCCCTCGCAATGGCTCCATGGAGACGACGTAGGTTAAGAGCCGTGTTGCGATGCGGGATAAATCCGGATTGATCCGGATGAATCAAGCTGCTAATAACCGTCAGGAGGCGGGTAGCCAGGAGCTTAGCCAGAACCTTGGGTTCGACATTCAACAGGGAAATGGGCCTATAAGACGAACAGAGGTCCCGGGGCTTACCTTCTTTGGGAATAACAACGATCGTAGCCAGACGCTGATCATATGGGAGAATACCCCGATCCCGGGACTCCAAAAACATGGTACGAAGATAGGGCGCCATCTTATCAGGACGTAGCTTGTACAACTCAATTGGCAATCCATTCGGGCCCAAAGCCTTGCCCGAACGGAGTGAGCGAATGGCAGTCGCTATCTCGTCCGTAGAGAAAGGGGACTCCAAAGAGACTCCGTCTAAATCGGAGACACAGGGCAGAGCTATATCGCGCAACAAGAGGCGAGAGTCATCAACATCACGTTCAGACACAGGGGAATAAACCACACGAAAGAGGTCCGCAAAACATTCCACAATCCCAACCGGGTCAGTCACTCTCACACCATTCAAAGTCTGAATCACTGGTACCACACGATTCGCCCTCTCCTTCTTGTTCAACCACGCCAGCAATTTACCCGCTTTGTCCCCCACATCATACAAACGACCCTGTTGTTCCCGAAACATCATTTTAGCCGCGTCCGTAACCAGAGACCTATAAGCAAATTGTTTCAGATCCAGGGCGTGGAGTTTACCAGGAGTAACATTCGACTCCAGGTCAGCCTCTATCTCAACAATTTCCCTCTCAAGGTCCACCACCTCCCGATTCCTCGCCTTCTTGGATTCAGCTATAAGGGAAAGGGCCTGCCCACGGATCACTGTCTTAAATGCCTCCCATAGGGACACCGCAGAGGAGACAGACCCCTCGTTGTCTAGACAGTAATTGTCCAACGACTTGATCAAGAGACCACGGGTCTCGGGGGAGGTGAGGTACCATGGATTGATAGGAGCCACCCGGCCCGCCGCCTCCACCCCCATCTCAAAACAAAGCCAGAGCGGAGAATGGTCCGAGATGCCCCGGGGGAGGTGTCTAATCTCCCGAACAGCCGGCGACTGCGCCGCAGGCATCAGGAAATAATCCAGTCTAGACAGACTCCCATGGGCCCCGGAATGGAACGTGTATTGAAGCTGAGTAGGGTGCATGAGTCTCCAACAATCCACCAAACCAAAAAGTATCCAGAAACCCACCCAGCCATCGTTGAGCCAAAGGAGTGTCCCTAGGGGGGTGACGATCATGTAGACCGGAGAACACAGAATTAAAGTCCCCTGCTATGAAGAGAGTACTATCAGGGAGGCTCAACAACACTCGACCCAAGTCGGAAAAGGTAGAGGTCTGTAGACCGGGGGGCACATAAACGGCAAACAGGGAAAGGGTCCGACCCTCATAGCGTCCCACGAGGACGACGTAACGCCCTCGATCATCAAGGATCACATCATCAATTGCGAGGGGGAGGGAAGCCCGAACAAGGATACCCACCCCCCTGGAACCGGTGGTAAACCCCGAATGTGCGACGAGGCGATAGCCCCACCTATTCATTGCACGACATGTATTGCCCACCAGATGGGTCTCCTGTAGAAAAACAATATCAGGAGACAAACGTCGTAGACATCGCAACACCACACCCCGCTTTATACGATCCCCCAGACCATTGACATTCCACGAAATGAACCTCAACCCGCTACCCCCCATCCCACACGGTAATGCCGAAACCCCCCCCCCAATGAGCATAACACAGAAAACATCATTAGCAAAATAAATTCGCCTTGTGAAAACAAAACATAAACTTCAAACTTCCCAGCAACCCACCCCCCAACGAACAAGAAAACACCCCCCACCCTGCACCCCTGCAAGAAGCTAAAGAGCCACCCCAACATGCAGTGTGCCTGTCGCCCAAGAACCCCCATTCTACAAAAAGACCCCGGAGGAGGAAAGGCCCTGTCCCACCCGCCACCCCGATCAAGACAAATAACGAGGAGAACACACAGAAAATAGAGGCACTTAGGCATAAAATCCCAGAAGAAGTTACGCTGCAAGGAAACCCGGGCATAGACAAGTAGTTCAGCTCTCTATACCACCCTCGGCACCACCCGGGTGTTCAGCAGGCTCAGTCCCAGGAGGTCGGTTCGGCAGAGAGTCTAGCCAGTCATTCACTGACTCAGGCCGATCAAAGAAAAAGGTCCGGTCATTGTACTCAACTCGCAGCCTGGTCGGAAAAAGCATAGCGTAGCGCAGTCCCATGTCCCGGAGACGCTTCTTGACTCCACGGAAGCCCATACGCTGTTTCTGCACCAATTGAGAAAAGTCCGGGTAGAAGTTCACCGTGGCATTCTCAAAGGCCACCGGGCCCTTCACACGCGATGCCTGCAGGATAGCGTCCCGGTCCCTATAGTGAAAGAGTTTCGCAACAATAGGCCTCGGCGGGGCGCCCGGCTTGCCCTGGCCTCCCGGAACACGATGGGCACGTTCCACTGCGAAGAATTTACTCAACCCAGACGGAGAGAGGTAGTTCTGTATCAGGTCCTCGACCAGGAGATCAACAGAATGCGGGTCCGGATTTTCCGGAACGCCAACCACACGCACGTTACAACGACGTGCCCTGTTTTCAAAGTCCTCCAAGCGCCGGGTCATGAAATCGTTCACCCTTCGGAGATTGCCAATCTCCGTCTGTATCTCCGAGACGTCGTCCGTGAGGCTGGATGACTTGATATCCAATGACTTCACCTTCTCATTGGTTTTAGATAGGTCAGCCCGAATCAAGTTCACATCAATGGCCACGGTGTCGATTTTGTGGGCCAAAGCTTCATACTGTTGGCCTATTGTTTCCTTCATGCCAGAAATGGCGCCCATGATGTCCTGCAAGGACGGCTCCGTCGACGAGTCCACAGGGTGGTCAACTGCACTCGGGCCAGGCAAGGCGGCTCCAGGGGACCCCTTCGAATGGGTGTACCGGTCCATAATGTTAGACTGGACCGGGCCCCCACGCAGGGGCGTTTTGGTCTTTCGTGTCTCTCGGTCCCCTCTGCCCGCCATGTTGGAGACAGCGTCACCAGGGACACACTCGACCCGATGGGAATGGCCGCAGGAGAGTCGGGCGCCGAGACCAAAAGGGCAGCGACGAGGGTACCACTAGGTGTGAACCAGCCTGGAAGGACAATAAGCTAGCCAAAGGCACAACAGCAGTCTCGTGCGCTGGACCCAGCAAGGGCCAGACTCCTCTGCCAGATGTCTCAGTCTGAGGCAGAAACGAAACCGAAACTTAAGAGGGGGACCCACGAGTCGAATCCCCCTGCCGCTGTTGTTCAACTCAGAGTCGGCCACAGTGCCTCACCCAGACCCGGGCGCACCTCGAGGGCGGACCCCGAAAGTTTGAGTCGTCGTATCTTCGGCGCCCCTGGTCCAAATCAAATTCCAAAAACCACAGGAAGATCAGCCCGGTGTCCTCTATACAAATCCTCGTGAAGAATCAGGATATGTTCAGGATATCATGCCGGGAGTGGCGGGGGTCGGGAGAGCGCTGTGCTCACGCGGCCATCACGGATGCCCGCCAAGCTCCTCCCAATTGCTGTTTCTTGATATCAAGGTCTCTCATCAGTGAATAACTTGATATTCTACTTCAGATGTGATTTTCCCCCGTAGCACAAACCACCTGCTTTTCCAATTCATAAAAAAGAGTAGGCTTCCAATAATGTACAACTGTGGATTGCTTGTCAGTATATCATTAGCAAACATTTTGCCTGAATGAAAAATTTCGTATGAAATATTGTTTACAAAACTATCGCCCATATAGGTGTGGATTTTCTATCAGCATCTACAATAGTACTAAAATGTTGTAAACAATATCCTGATACCACACCCACCTGAAAAAATCTTAACCATTTCAAATCCACAGACTGTCTGTTTTCCCTTGATTTAGGAGTCATTAACAAAATGATGGGAAAACTTTAGCTCCAAGTCTAGTAAATGAACTGTCAATTGTGTTCAACCACATTGGGATGTCACTATGATTTTAATTTAAAATTGAGTGCCATAGTGTAAAAGTGACCTCATTGGTTCTCGTGCCTGCTTAGTCATCACCTATAGGAAAGCAAAGGGGAAGCTTTTTTCTAGCGGGGAGAGCATTGTATGCACCCCTTGTTAGAACAAAACAGAGTATGAACACTGGCTGCTACAGCAAAAGCCTCTTCTGATTTTTCCAGCCACAAAAATTCTGTTCAGTTCTCCAACCCCAATAAAACCGGGTGAGGAAAAACCAAAGATCTCATAATTACGTGTAACAAAATTAAGGCTCAAAAGTATGTGTTATTATGTTCCCCGTGACTTGTAATCAGGGGCTATAACAGTACAGCATTTCAGTACCAATGTCATATCTGTAACAGTCCAAAGACAATAGGATAATATTGTCTTTTAAGATGACACTGAGCCTTGATTATCTTTGTAGTGTCTACCAGGAGAAGACTACAAATACAGTTCCTAGAGTTACACCTGTCTGCAACATATGATGAACCATTTCTGTGTTCAGACTGTAGAGATCGTCAATTACAATGCTTTTAAATGGGATTGTTAGCTGGCTCCAATGTTTGCTCAGTGCTCTTTGAGGAAGTTTCTCTGTAGCAGTTAGTGCTAGAGCTTTGTAGTTCTCATGCAACATCTTCATTTCAATCTTTTTATTTTTCTCTGTGAGAATTGAAAACTAATGCCGCTGACTGGACACCGGATTTTGTATATTGTATAGATAATTGTGTTATGTTTTATTTGGCACCAGTCTTCATGTGCCGCACTGTACCTGTCAATTGGCTTCAAAAGGGGAGTAAATGGAAATAGTGAGTACAACCTCACCACTGCAGTGCTAGTGTACCAGTCCAGAGATCACGTGACCTCACCAAACTCAGGGAGCAACTATTATTAGTGCAGGAGGTGGAACCAGGGCCCAGTGCCCTGAGGGTCCCATTGAACTCTGATGATTGCTGTTATGTAATACTTGCTTGTTCCAGGGCCCATGGAATTCTTGCTTCGATATTGACTAAACTAACAGAGCCTGGAGTAAGTACTGAAGGTTAGAAGGGCCTCTTGGGTACAGATACATTAATTTGTCAAAGAACAACATTAATGACATATCATGAGGTTGTTCACCAGTTAGTGATGAAACATTGCAGATTGCTGTGCACCGAATCGTTCGTGAAATGCGCGGGATCCGTTGAGCGCTTGGAAAATGTTGGTGGATGTTACAGAAACTGCTTAGTTAAAAAAAAATGGCTTTGAATTTGCTATGAAAAAGTGTGTGTTCAGATCCTAGGTTGGTCATCTGTGTATTTAATTAAACAGATTGAATAAGATGTCTGAGCAGTTGCCCCAATAGGTTCTCCTTTATGCACTGCAGACTAATGCACTGGGCTCTGAACTTGATCCTCTATTCTGCCGGTAGACTTGGGCGACTTTGGCGCGGCCTTGGGCGTTTTTAGTGCGCTTGTGATGCTGCTGTTTCTTTTCCAGCTGAGGCACACCCCACATGCTCACACTCTTGGAGCCAGCCCCATCTTTGACAGGTCTTCATTCAAAAACTTACATAGTGGCAGCATTATGAAAAGGAAAGTCGTGTAGGGTTACTACTAGGAATCCACACAATTTGCAATTGCTGCATCGGGCCATTTCTATTTCCATAAAATCTGGCCTCTATTACTTGAGCAATGGGTGCCAAACAGCCAGCCATCAAACCTTCCCGTGCCTGAAATAAGTTTCCTAACTGCCTCCCCTTCCGCCAAGACTTCAATCATTTCACAGCGGGTGATGTCATCATTGACATCCTCCCGTGCCGGTACAGTTTATGAAAAATAACTCTTATAATACTCGGAAACGAATTTAGTGTTTCAGCCTGCTCTGTGTACAAACATCTGCCTTGTTATTCGAGACAGTAAAACTCCCGTTCAGGGCTCGTTGGAGCCAATTATCCTGACGTCAGCTCATTCGGAAGGCTAAAGAACACTGGAGACTTTAAAGAAGGAAGACTGAATGTGCCGCACAATATGGTGCGAGTTAGTCAGATAATGGCTGCTCTCGACTTAACAAGCGGTATCCGCCAATAGTGCTAACTATCGCCGTAAGACTGCCACTAGGTTTAACTGCTGATTTCCTGAAGGGAAGACACTGACTTTCCCCTGAAGAATAGAGAGATGAGTGTAATGTGTATGGGCGGCAAATGTATCCCAGATTCATATGGCGGGAAATGTTCATTAGCATGGGGTGATATGTTCATTAAAGACTATGGGACTTATTTAGAGTTTGGCAGAAAGGATGTTCAATCACACACATGACAGATGTCCTGCCAGCGGTGTTACAGGTGTGCTATAGATGATGCCAATTGAATTATGACAGAAGAGATGCTTGTAATTGTAATGTGTTCATGCATATGTATTAAGCATAATTATGACAAATGATATATATTGCCAAGTCCTCCAAATTGTCCAGTAATGCGCAGCAGATATCTTCAGTTATTCCATGCATGTTCACTTGATGATGACAACCCAAAGCAGCTATGTCTTATGTGAATTAAAAGGAATACAATGTAATTGTATTGATGACTGCTGCATATTGTGGTCTTACTAACATTGTGGGTTATAACTGTTATTCGTGAAGTACACAACTATATTTTACAACAGCAAACCATGGGTCAGCCCTTCTTAGCTTACCTACATATCGAAAGCAGTTTGCTGGTTGAGATCTTTGCAATTCATGGGTTGTAACCCGAGGATTGTGCTTGAAGGTGTGGCTGTTTTATGGGCTCTATTGCCGGACTTACAGTAATGCAGTTATCTATGAAATAACCATGTTTCCAGCTATCTTTAGAAGTGTATATGCCTGTGGTTACTTCTAATGATGGCTTGTAGTGAGTTCCAGAGCTTGCCAACTTGTGCTCAGAAAGTGTGCCTCCTGCCGCTTTCTTATGGTAAGGTGGTATGATGATGAAAGTGTGTAGTGCAGTGTTCTGTTTGGTTTGTATTGGTTAAATTTAACTTGGAGGTGTTGCGGTCCTTTTGCTTGGGAGGCTTTGTGGACAATGCAGAGTGCCTTGAACATTGCCCTTCCTGCGTAGGTAGCAACTACAGTGATTTCAGGACTGGAGTCATGCATTCTTGTCAGTGTTAGCGTAGGATTACAAAATAAATAATAATCAAGAATATCCCTAAAATCAGGATGATAAGTACCATAATCATTATGTAAATATCTCACTAAGGAGCACTTTAGGGAAGAGCCTAGTTCTAAGGAGCATGGCAAGTGATGTAGCCTTCCATTACTTTAGTGACAGGGGATACAGAGCAAGCTGCAAGGTACCTGCATTTCTAGATCAGAGACCAAAAGCACAACTGTTCCAGCTGAAAGGAACAATGAAGCTCTACACCCACCATAAAAAACTCTCAGAGAAGTGAGAGAGAGAGAATCAGAGTTGTGACCAAGGCAGCGCTGAAATAGGAAGGTACAGGGGCATAAAACAAAACAAAATGTCTAAACCACTCATGCATTTCCTACCTGGAGCACTGGGACCTGATAACAACAGTCATATAAAGAGGACAGCCGATATGTTACAGAGACATTAACAGGGAAGGTGACTCTGGGAGAAAATAAGCAAACTAGACCACACGTTTACATAACATCTTACTCAAAGACACTGTCTAATGGTATAGTACATAGGAATATAGGCCAATTACCAGAACGAAGCATGTGAGGCACCTTCTGTTTTTCAGAAGTACTGCCTAACAGAAGCAAACCTAAACAAAAGAGTGTGCTCATGGACAGCCAGGCAGCACCAATATCAAGCCGTTGCTAGGGTCAGTTAACTCTACAATCACTCAGAATAAACAAGTAATGCAGTCCTTACAAATCAAAGTCATTGTGTTCCAAATGAGACTAGATTCCTTGGAATCAAGACTCACAGAAACAGAGATGAAATATGACAACCTGCCCTAATTAGGCCCAGAGCTGAGGACAATGTATAAGAAAGTAATCGATCGATTTGGAGGACAGAAGTAGAAAAGATAATATGAGGATACCTGGAATAACA
Organism: Lissotriton helveticus; assembly: GCF_964261635.1. Classification (NCBI taxonomy): domain Eukaryota; kingdom Metazoa; phylum Chordata; class Amphibia; order Caudata; family Salamandridae; genus Lissotriton; species Lissotriton helveticus. Next base: position 1,125,063,370 of record NC_136068.1, on the reverse strand, counting down.
GAGAATGTAATAAATAGTTATATGTTATCCTTTCCTCAAATTTTTGTGCCACTAATACTGAACAAAACCGTTGATTCACAACTGGCATTACAAAGGTATTTCATATAGAGTGAGATTGTTATTCAAGGATAGTATGTTATGTGTTATGATATGTATTGCTAATGAGGTTACAAAGCATGTGGTTACCCTTGTGTGTCCAGATGCTAGGAGAATATGTGTGCCATAAGTACAGCAAGATGGTATTATTGTGAAGATGAATAAGTCTTTAAAGCTTTACGAAATTGGAGAAAGTGAGACAAGTGTTGTGAATTAGAAGGGAGACTGTCCCACAAACAGGCAGTAATTATGGTAATGGTAACAGCATGTCCCAAATACCATATATTTTGAACTGGGGAAGGTAACCATCCAAGAGTAAGAAGATCCCAAATTACACTTGGGTTTGTAAAAAAATATGGCAGGAAGGTGATCGTGAGAGGAATAAAGCTTTGTGACACAAACATAGTGTTTTGAAAGTAATGCGTTTATGAGCAGGAAACTAATTTAAGGAGCAGAGCAGTAATGAAGTAGGGGCACATTTGGCACATTCTAAATCAGTCAAGTTGCTGTGTTGTGTACATGTTGTAATTTGTGGCTCATAAACTCAGAGAGATATGTGTAGACCAAATTGTAAAAGTCCCATCTACTTAATATAAAGGACTGATCCAATAAAAAATCAGTTGAGGGCCTAGCTTCCTGAGTACCTCCAGCATGAAATAGCACATGGATATGAGCCTGTAAATTTAGAACTAAAGGACAGATTGTAATTGACAATGGATTCCCAGATTATGTGCTGATTCTACTGGTGTTTGTGGATTATAAAAGGATGTCCCATCATAACGGAGACAGACTCTAGCCCTTCTTGAGTATCATCCGCAGGCTTGTCAAGCTATTACAACAGCAAATAAACATGCCCTCTACTCATTTAATAATCATCAGATTTATTTGTCTGCTGGTTATAAGTGAGACACTATTGCTAAGGGGAGATTGTTTTGGCATTTAGACTGCATCCCTGCAAACCTTATATCCAATGTATTTTACCTGATCCTGCAATTATGCTTCTTACTTTCAATGGAATGGCTGGCTGGGAAAGACAAAGAATATGAAGAACCTTAAGACCTAGAAACATTTGTAAATGCAGTAGAACCTATAGAAATGTAAATGTCCCTAGATGATGGATCATCAAATCACATTTTGAAGGATGGACAGATCCACAAAAGAGGATCATGAAGAAACAGAGAGTCTACAGAAAGTAACGCTGATGTGGGTAAGCATGCAGGACCAAGGCACAGAAAATACTCTCCACTTATATATAAGTCAAGTTAACCTCATAAAGACTGATTTAAAAACATACAGAGATTTTTTTAGGGCATCTGAAGTGATGAAAACTTGTTGTGCTTATGATACTAGGTACTTTAAGAGGTACTGCGCCTAAAGAAGTGAATGGTTAAAATTAATTGTCGGTGTGATTAGTTTTTACACTTTCAACTTTGAAATTCATTTTCTCTTTTGTAATCATTTGTATTAACCTGCTAACTATAATTCTTGTTCAGTACTTGCTTTAATCTCTGATATTTTATGGAGAATGGCAGAAGGGCAAAAGGAGGTGGGGCTGTGAGAAAATTATTAGAATTGGCTAGTATTCAGGATAAATAATGCTCCTCTACTGCCACTGCCACTGAATATTTCTGGACAAGGAAGACTACATCTGAAGAAGAAGCCCTGCTGGAAAAATACTGACTTAATGATATCTGACTCGAGGCTCCTGTTGGAAGAAAGACTCACACAAGGACTCAAGGACCAATGAATCCTGTTGGTATCCAGGGACTTAAACCACTCTCCAGGTGTCAAGTGGTTGGCCTCCTGTTTACCTGCTTCAGGGCAAAAAGCAGAAGAATCCCTGACTCCAGGAGGACCCAGTTGAATAAGAAGGATTAGCCACTACAGGAAAGCTGCTTGGGGAGAGACCTAGTCCCGGAAGCCTTTCCTGAAAACCTAGGTCCTGCAGCACTGACCAGAAGAAACATTCCTTACAGTTGGAGACTTAAGTTTTAAGGTAAAATCTTTGACAAGGACAACCCACTTAGTGTATCCAACCTCCAAACTATTGTGGGCAGACTAAATGTGTGCCTATATACCAGCCTACCTCAAACTGTTGTTCTTCCATAGTGCTTATCTGTGTGCTCATTTTCGGTCTTTTTCTAAATTGGCCTGGGGAATTTTATTGTGCAGTGTTCTTTATTTTGAAACTGTAGGTACGGCTTGAATTTAACACACACCACACCGAGGAACACCTGCTGCTTGTGCCATAGCTTTCAGGGGGGAGATTCTTTCAGAACTATGATTAACCTAACCAAAATGGGTTTATTGAGTTGGTAAGCGTAGTCTTCTCCCAAGATAAAAAGCCCAATTTCCAAGAAGTTCTATATGTACTCCAGTGCAGAACTAGAGTAAGTCCAGCACCACACATGGCCAACCACTGGTACTGTAATACGATCTCATGGAAAATAATGGAGGCAGGGACGTAAGGAACTAACATTACATACATTAGCTTAATTTAATTATGAAATACATTTAATTTCATGTTAGTAATATATCAATAAAAATATAAATATTAGTTTATTACAAATTATGTTTTCTTCATTTCTAAATAAAAAAATGACCAGTATTTTAAAATAAAGTAAATTAAATTAATTGTTTATAGATCTTCAATTACATTTTACTACATGTTGATTATATATACATTTTCATAATTTGGGTGGGATTTGTTTTATTTAAATCTTAAGAAAATACATTTTAAGTTATTATATTGAAAATAATTACATATTTCATTTCAAATTAAGTTAATGCTGTAACCTTCATTTTATTTTATTTTACATTTAAACTAAAGATTTTAATATAACTTACATTAATATTTAAAAATTATTTTTTAACTATTGTTATGGTTTATAAACTTTTAAACTTTTCCCTTTATAATAGGGAGATCTCTACATTTATGGCGTAGACCTCTGCCTATGAGTGAAAAGTTACATGCAATAACTTTACATTTGTAAATAATGTTTCAACCCCATGAATTCAGGGGTTGCTGATTATGTAAGTCTACAGTTTTGAGTAACTTTACACTTGTAAATGGTAAATAGCCAAAAGTAATACAGTTACACAAAACAGTAAGTGTACATTTACTTGTTGTAAATCTCCATATGTAGCATTACCCTTCGCCACAGAGCCGGAGATTTTTATGAACTCCGCACTCCGAATGGAGTGCAGAGTCGCGAAAAATCTGCAAAAGCCATCCCCAGAGTGGAGTTGAACACCCAGGATTAGTCAAGACAGGAATGTCCACATTTTCCTTTACTATTTTTAATAATCATGTATTAGAGCAGGGGATGCATATTTGTGAAAATACCAACAGCTTTTGTTCCAGCGAGCCTTAACCATGAAGCATAGTGTTGTGAATTGTATTCATAACTCTATTGGTAGAAGTGGTGGGTGTAGCAGGATTGTCATATGCCCTCATGTAAGGAGGAAACGGGGCCTAAGTGAGGTAGAGTGAATTACCCACGTCCCATCACCCCACTGAACTAATAATAGCTATACCAGAGATTAAAAACCAATTCAGAGTCTACATGGCTCTACATGGCTGGTTTCCCATTATCCTCGTTCAGCAAATTCAGGTACATAGAGGTAGCCTGCATTTGTGGTTTTTGCAGCCTTTATGATAATCTCTGTTGGGAGCTCTCTTTAAATATATGGACTAAAGGTACTCCTGCTACTCATTATAAGGATATTGCAAGTCCCTGAGAACCATGACCACATAGAGGAATGAGACCAAAGGACGAGTTCTTTTAAAAGGTAATGGAACTCTTAGGTGAGTAGTAAAATCCATTTAATGTACAGCAGGGGGATTATATTTTTTATAATACTTGGTCACATCATCATCCTTTCCAAACTTCACTTTTATCCTTAGTGTCTTACTGTTTCGTGTTCATTACAGAAAACAAGAATAAAAGCAGAATCTGTACTAAGAAACGAAACATGGCAAGAAGTAGTTAGTTATTTTTGCAAAAGATATTAGAATCAGTTTAATTATAAATGCTGTGCTCAGATTGTAGAAAAAGCCAGAGAATCTATCTTTCCTTCAATGGTCGATTATGTGTAAAAATATGTTAACATAAGCATCTTCTTTTTGCTGATCACTTTTTTTTTTAGAAAAATATATCAGCTGACAGTAATGTCAATTCCTGTTTTTCTTGTTCAAACTGTCACTGTAACTATGCTTTCAGAACTGTTCACCTAGGCTGCTGGTTTTGTCAGCAGACATTGTGAAGTCAGAACTCAACTGAAATAACTTATTACAGCTGAGCAGCTACTAATTTCTTTATTACAGGTGAATAGTTTACCAGAACGCGCTTGTAGAAAGGATATTAGAGAGAGGATTTTATACAGGGATTAGATGGTCTTATGGGTTATAATATTATTGTGGTCGAGGAGCCTGCACAAATGTAGATTTACTCACTTAATCACAGCATTGATTTGGGTACAATTAACAAGTCGGATTTAATATATACCCAGGCTTTTGCCATTTTAAATGGTGACTGGTGGTGTCCCCACTTTCCCTTTTCTAAAAATGGGACCAGATTACTGCTAAATGTAGGGAGAAGAAACTGTCTTTTATCAAAAAGAATGTATAGGATGCTGACTTACTTTCTGAATTATTCTCAAATTTACGTGGAAACAGTGGGCCGGATGTACGAGCATTTTATTTTGCGCCTCGCAATTTACAACTAATTGCGAGGCACAAAATAAAATGTACAACAGTATGTTTAACACTGTTTGCGATTCCCAATGGGGTCTCGAATTGCGAGGCTTATTAATATTAATGATCTCGCAATTTGCGAGCCCATTGGGAATAACAGGCCCACCCTGGAATGGTGGCCGGCTGGGCTCAGTAGACAACCATGTCTGGGACTGCTTTTAAATGAAGCAGTTTATTTTTTTTGTAAATGCAGCCCGCTTTACTTTAAGGAATGCATTTAAAAAAAAAAGAAAAAAACGTTTTCGTTTAATTTTTTAAGGGCAGTCAGTGGTCCCTGGGACCACTGCCTGCCCCTAAAAAATATTTCCGCACGCATTTACAAATCCCATTTGTGAATGCATTTCCACCTACTTGAAGTAGGTGGTAGTCGTGAACGTGGTCACAAAACATTAGTACATGGTATTGAGACTCACTATTTAGAAGGGATCGTCCCTTCCAAATAGCGAGTCGCAAAACCTATTTAGCGAGTCACAAATAAATTGTGACTCGCTAAATAGGCTTTGTACATGGCGCATGATGTTTTTGCATGCACAAACGGGTTCGCAAACCCGTTTGCGCATGCAAAAACAGGTGATACATCGGGCCCAGTGTCTTTTACATGAACGCAATGATGCTCCGATATGTGTGCCAGCAGATGCATATAGGTATAGACTAGCAATGAAGAGAGGAATGAATCTAACTGTTCTGCATGGAACCCTAGTTTATATGTACATATTTTTGTTAACTTACCCTTCACATGGATGAATGCTGGAACATAATGTAAATACCCTGTGTCCTACTGAGTATGTAGAAGCAAGATGAGTCTTTACACATTTCTGACACATGGCCATAGTTATGGTCTTCTTTACTGCAATCGGGTTAGGAAAATATTTTGTCAAACTTGAACTAATATAGAATCAACCATAGTCTTGCTTTGTCCACAGAGCAGACTTCCTTTTGGGATGCTTGCGCTAAATCCTGAAACTATTAGAGTTTCTATTTCAAACATGGAAGTCTGCATGTGTTCAACCTTCACATGCATCCTTGGGACCCAGACACAATAATGAAGCCCTAGTTGCCCATGGCTAGTCTGATTAGCAATCAAGCAAAAAATCAGAGTAATGTAAACCGTAGGCCATATTCCGTTATATTCTGTTAGGGCATATCCTGTTGAACTTGCTGGCACAACTTCTTATTTCAGAAGTTAAAATCTTCTGCCTTGTAGCAAATCAGCTGTAGTCTCTGTATCTAGAACGCTCTGAGTGGCTCCTTAGAAGTTACTCACATTGATGCTGTCCCCAGACCTTTCCAGAACAAGTGGGCCTGTGATTTTGCGGTCCACTGTGGGAGACCACATATATTTGTTTCAACTGTTTTCTATTTGTGTGAAATTGGATCCCAGGAATGCTGGTTTTGCCCAGTGATTGATTTTCACACACTGCTGAGAGAAATAATTATCATAGTTGTGACCCATGCTCCGGAGAGATTGAGATGGATCTGAGTGGCTCATTGGCCATCATCAATTGTGAGTGATGAGTTTTTTTCTACTTTGCACAGGTCCTGCTTCTCTCATGGTCTTAGGGCCAGATTGGCAACTGTAAAGTATGCAGTTTTGTTCTGCATTCTCCTTCAGCAATAGAACTACACTGAACTGTGAACAAGTTGACTCAGAATTACTGAGGTCTTGAGTAAGCTATGGGAATGTAAAAGTCACTAAACAGGGAGTAGAATTTTACTTTATCTCACTAGATGACTTTAGGAGGAGGTCTCGTCTAGGGTGTTATGTCTATATATAAATAATTCATCCCGGCTATTTTTGCCTGTTCTCGATGTCTAGTATGATGAGGCATCATCTGGACTATTGTCTCCAATTCTGGAGTACACATCTAGCATATGTTTCCTAGTTAAAGAGGGCCTATTTTGGTTACTGTGACTTGTTCTGGAGGCCACATCTACAATACTCTGGATTAAGGCCGAACGCAGTTCAGTAACTAAATAAATAAATAGAATGAATTACATTGCGCGCGCTGCAATGCCAAACCGGCGTTGCAGCGCACAATGTTATTTATTTTATTAATTTATTTAGCTACTAACCTCCGTTCGGCCTAAATCCAGAGTTTACTATCCCCCACTTTGCCCCTCCCCCGCCCCGCAGCACTCCCTCCAGGAGCCGCTACTGGTCCATAGTACTGAAGGTCATATTTCCAGAAAGATAGATACATATTAGAGACAGACCACTAAAGACTAGGGGTGGAGGAATGTTTCATTCTGCCTGTGGAATTGGTGGAATTAGGTGAATGTGGGTTACTCCTGTAGCATGGAATTTTGCCCAAATCACACATATCTGCTTGTGGTGGATTTTTTCCCGCAAGGCTCCACAAATGGGAGCTAGTGAGCACGAGTAAGATTTTGCCTACCGGAGCACAATTTTTGAACAAGAGCGATTGTGAGCAGTCGTTTGGATTATCAGGTCCGTTGATGTTTGGATTATCAGGTCCTTTGACTTTCGGTGCTGTTGGTAGAGAGTCTGTGAGCTGGAGGCAAGTGCTTGAAAAGATCGCTTGATGATGACCCAGTCTGGGGTATCCAGTTCATCATGAAAATGATACGTTAGTTGAGACTTTTATTGTGCCATGGAGTAGCACTCCATGATAGGTGGCCTAAGATTGTCTCCCATAGTGTCAGAATACAGTTTGGACATAGCTAATCTGGGTATCATGGGTTCCCATACAAAAGGTTTTGATCTGACTGTCAATTGACAGCAGCACTTTGCAGGGTGTGAAGAGAGAGTATGCCAAACCTGTAGTACCACCCTGTTGATATCAACACTGACTAGAGTGCCTAGTTATTTAATCTTATCCGGTATTTGTAGTGGAGACCTAGCAATGCAGCCTCATCGTCAAACATATCATCAGCATGGCTTCACTCTCAGTCCATATATTGTATGGAGAGAACCTAGTAATCGTGGTCAGAAGAAGGAACCGAGGTGCGAAGACAGACACTTTTATCAGTATGTCATTCACATATAACATGAGATTTAGGGGCTGGCAGGCTTATTTATTCCCTCTATTGCCGTGTTGTTCCGGATACCAATCGCCAGGGGTTCCATTGCAATCAGGACAGGAGTGAAGACAGGAGGTGACCCTGCCTCAACCCTCAAACAGCATAAATTGGATCAGAAAGGAAACTATTATTATTAACCTGGGCTGTGGATAGCATGTAAAGTGCCCGCCACAGTTTGAGAATGTTAGCTCCAAAGCCCATTAATGTCATGGCTAAAGAACCCCCTCCCCAATACACATGATCAAAGGAATTGTTTGTGTCTAGAGAGATGGCTACTTCTTCCTGTTCAACTAGACATGACTAACAGAAAAGGTATAGGAAAGTTCTCAAATGATTCTCCAATGAACGTCCCAGGACAAACCTCACTTTAGTTGTATGAACAAGAGAGGGACATACAGTCCATAGCCTGTTGACAATGACTTTTCCCCCATAAATGTAATATCACAATTAAGAAATGAAATGGGTCTATAGTTTGTAAAGAGTACTGTATCCCTCCCTGGTTTTGGGATCAGAGCTATGGGTGCCCTGTTGAATTCTTGTCCGAAATTAAAGGAAGACTCCAGTCGTAGTGGGATTGCCTGTTCTGATGTGTTTCATAGAAGTCTACAGGGAAACCGTCTTCACCTGGAGCCTCCCCTTTCCCAGCTCTAAATGACTTGTGGATACCTCGAGTGTGGTGGAATGGAAAACCAATTAATTTAAATCAAATGTCCAATGTTTTCACACTCTAGATGCCCTCTTGGTCCACATCCTTCTTGAGTACTGTTTTCAAAGCGCTGGAGTAAGCACGCTTTTTCAGTGGATGCCAGAAGACATAAAACCAAAAATAGAGGGCCAAAAATGTATAGCAGCGAGCATGTTTTCAACAAACCCCAATACTGATGCTGCCTGTATAATAACACCTTTGATGATTTGTGATCAGATAACCAACTAGTGACAAACAGATCAAACTGACTGAGATCAAGTATCACCAAAAAGGAAGAAAAATGAAGTTACAGTAACCACAAAAACTAGGAGACACTAGCACAGCAAGACAAAAACAGTGCTTTAATTTATGCAAAAACAAATCAAAAGACTATCAAGATACTCCTGCTATCCAGACATTAACATATGTCCCATCATAGTGACACAGGTAGAGAATACTGTCTACTTATACCTCAATCAATGTGAACTCCCATGGATACTACTTGACGTAAGGGAAGTAATGTGAGAAGGATGTGTGTTCTACAGGCTGAGATTATCACCAACTAATTCAATTTACCCTGCCCTTCCAGAGAATGTTACAACTCCCCTCTGTGTTCCTGAAAAAGGAGCAAATCTAAGAGCATGAAAACGGGATCATTTCATCAAAAATGGAAAAAAGGCATGGACACTTATTTCACAAAACTACATTGCAACATTCAAGTAACAGTTGCTTTCAGACACCAGGCGTAGGCAGGCCTCAGACACCAAAACTGTAGATATTCATGTCTTTAAGACTTGTAGTTTTTAGATTAAGATGCAAGTATAAAAAAGTTAAATACTTCCCAGGAGTATGACCCTACATGCTCTGGCACACCTAGACCAGCATGTCTACCAACAGGAATGGTTTGCTAATGCATTTTGTTCATAGGACTATGGCAGACCAACACTTTTGTACAGACAACAACAAAAAAATCATAGCACATTTATAACATATTTGTAAGAAGTGTGAATCACAGGAGAATGAATGCGTAGCAATCAAGTATTTGTACAGGATTTACCACCAGCTCCTTGCAGCCTGAGAGTACTATAATTAGATGAGCCATCAATGTCAACCTAAGTCACAGAGACTTACACAATCAAGCATACAATACATTTGCATCAGATCAGAGCGACTTACACAATGGAATTTTAGCCAAATATCATAAATGTAATGACATTACCAGCATACAAAAAATAGAAGTCCGTAAGGCACTGCTATAACACCACAACCAACATCTATACTGAAAGGGGTAGAGGCATCACTATAAGGATGAGGGGAAAGGGAAGCAGGGGGATAGAGGGAGGCAGTTACTGACCAGCACTGGCGGCCGCCAAGGGCGGGGTGCTGGCGGGGAGGCAGCATGGCTGGAAGGAAGTCAGGAACGAAGATATGTCACTAAGGGACCCCATATGTCAATTGGGCGAGATCTCGCGGGGAGTAAGTCCCAGAATTCAGAAAGCAAGATCTGACAGCTTAAGGCGTCTTCAAGCCAGTGAGCGAATTGGGGTGACGGTCTGCGCCCCCAGAACATGGCCACCCCACGCCTGGCCAGAACAAGCAGCATTGCTATCAGGCGGCGAGAAGCATTCGGGCAGTATTTAACAAAACCTACCAGACACAACGGTGGAAAGGGCTGTGCCGATGCAGAGGTCATCTCGGAGATGGCGGCGCATACCGCCTGCCAGAAATCAGACACCTTAGGGCACAGCGACACTAGATGTGCAAAATTCGCAGCAGGGGCGGCGCCACACCTGCAACTATTGTTGGGTATTAGTCCAAGTTTGTGAAGCTGAGCAGGAGTACGGTATAGTCTGTGCAGATATTTGAAATGGATAAGATGAAGCCTGTAATTGGGTGACAATTTCTTCGTCTGATTGCAACAGTGAAGCCAGTCAGCCTGAGCGATATCCATGCCCAAGTCCTCACCCCAAGCCATGCGAGCTCGATCTGCGGAGAAGGAAGTGGATGATAACGTGAGTGCGTATAATTTAGTGACTATTTTATTAGCTGTCGGGATGTATAGATGAATTCCAGAGCAGGCATCGTAGGCGGGGGCTGGGGAAAACGTAGGGTGCAACTCCCTACAAGCATACAAGAATTAAAGTGGAAGTGCACATGTATGTGTCTTGGTCCCACACCCCACAGGCTCCTTGCAGACCCTGGCGGTCAATCATTAATTCACATTAATAAATATACTGGGTGAGTTTCTGGATGTGGCCGTAGCAAGCTGCCAAACTTCAATCATCATACCTCAGAAAAGTAAAAGAAAAAACAACAGTGAAATGAAACAAGTGATGGGACCTGGAAGTACAGGACGTCCGGTGAAGGAAGGTATTTATTATGCATTCATTACAAAAATGGAATGCTAAAATACATTAAATGCAAAGGGCTAGCGCGGTTATCTGTTTATTGGACATGACTCCGCCTTATACTATGAGTAGGAAGTGGGACAGAGAAGCATTACAAAAGGTTCTCAAGTCTAGAATACTGTTGAGGTTGCCTGGATGCTTGAAATTCTAAGACAAAACAGCCATGGTAGTTTTTAAAAACGAGGAAGTTTCTCAAAATCAAGGGAGCAGTAACTATTCTGACTCAAATAATGATTTATTTATTTCCTTTTCTGTTATCCTTTCTATTTAAAAAAATAACCAACAAAACGAGAAAACCTGAAATCAGGAGACCTATATAAATAAGGCAATGAAAAGAGTGCTGTTAGCGATAAAATACGAGTATAAATTTGAAGGTAATTTGTAACCTTTGACAGTTTGAAGAGGACAGACTTTTGCTCATACATCACTATGACCTTAAGGACGCCTCTAAGTTTCCACAGTCTTAAACACGGATTTCTCAGGCATCTTAAGCAATCCTTGCTTGTTGACAGAGTTGAGATGATTGAAAGTGTCTTTTCCTTACTCCTACATACAACACGTCCTTCATTTCAACGGGCCCATTTAATCTAGGCGAAAACAAGTCTGTCGTCTTTTTGTTGCAGTAGCCGTACGGCGTGTGCCTGCTCACTTGGGGCGTCACATGTCCTCCCTTGTTTTGGACTGACAGTCCGATCGCAAAGCTCATGCTAGTGGGTCAGAAGGGCAACGCAAACAAGAAACCCATTGCTAGTTTGGTTGCAAATATTCATTTTTCCGAATCTGGTAATTGGAGAAAATACACTTTGGAAAGTTTTGATATCCACTTGCGCGCGATCGCTAATTAGTGTGAAATAGAAGGGTGTGTGCCCTCTCCCTGCTTTGGAACATTAAGCAAACACTGCTTTTTTGACATTTTCATGATTTAAGAGCATGTCGAGTCGAGGTTTGAAAAAATGTTCAAGAACGAAATCGGTGTGGTTAAATTTCACCCATTTCCGTTTACTGAACCAATCTCATAAAATGTTTCACTAGATAGAAGGGACAGTTTTTGTATTACACATTAAAGATAAGCCCTTTGCAAGTTTTATTTTGTGAAACCTGGAAGACTCAGTGGCATCTCTAGAAGTGATGTTCTATGGGGCACACATTGGGTCTCATATTAAACTGGTAAAGCCACCTAAACTTATACAAAACCAGAGAAATTCAGCAGTTATAGTTTGTGCCCCCACAATGCACTGCTCATGACCTTACATATTAAATCACTCACGACATGGTCAGTGACATCACTGATGACATCATCCAGTGACTGTGAGTGTTTTCAAAAAGTTTATGAGTGTTAAATATATATTCCAAGGTGTATTGGTGAATCCATGGGTTCACCAAGTGCCTGTATGGATGATTCAGTGCGTGCGTGACTTACTGTATACATGAGTGATTAGGTATCTCAGTTAATATATGGGTGAATGATTAGGTTATGCAACTGTCTGTAATAATCTGTCAGTTGGTGTCTAAGTGGCAGTATAGTAGGGTGACCAACTGTCTGTAAATTTCACGTCTGTTGTCCGTTAGGATCCCTTTTACGGATGCCTTTTGTCCGTAATTTTGGGCCTTTCAGGGAACAGACCTGTTCCCCTGCAAAAGGCCTCAGCTCCCTGATGGGGCTGCCTCGCACTCCTCTGAGCACAAGAGCAGCTCAACCCCACCCATTGTCATTCTGTGTGGGGCTTATGATTGCCACATACAGAATGACAATGGGTCATTCTGGGCTGGCACAGCATGTGGTGGCCTCCTCCAGCCTGGGTCCTGGGCAGGGCATTCTGTCACAGGGAAGTGCAAAAACGCCCATGTTGCTGCTAGGTGAGAATCCAGTTAACCAAAGGAAGGTGGTGAAAGAAGTTCAAAGGAAAGGATTATTGTTACAGTATAGCAGCCATGGTTGGTGCTTTTTTATTTTATGCAGCTAACAACCATTGACAAAGCCAATAGTTCTGGTTTGTTGTAGGTGCAACGTTACTTGTTCTAGGTGTAACGTTACTTGTTGTATTATATATCTGGATGCAATGACAGAAGCAACAAAAATACCAGTCGGGTGGCACATTATATTAAGCACAGATTTTTAGCTTATGGGTTTTAAGTCACGCATTTTTATTACATCGAACACCCTTTTGGAGAGACCCCCCCTAGTTTTTTCATCCCACTTAAAGCTCTGGAAACAACACCATGTCACAGTCGCCCCACGTCAAGGCACTATGCATCAAGCATTACTTCCACTTTTTCAGATTGCCTATGTGCAGGGGGATAGTGAACCCTACCTCACTCCACCCCTTGCTTAAGGAACTACAGCGAGGGTGGAGTTCTTGATGACACTCATAATTAATGTGAAAAGGTGAGTGAGTAAGTAAGTGAAGGGATGGGTGGATTGATAGCTGGATAGATGAGTGAAATGATGGATGGATGAGTGAAATGATAGATGGATTGATGAATTGATAAATGAAAGGGTGTATTGATGAATTGATAAGTGAAAGGGTGAATGGATGGACGGATGAGTAAAAGGGTAGATGTAAGGCTGGATGAGTGAGTGAAAGGGCGGGTAGATGGACAAAAGGATGGATAGATGAGTGAAGGAGTGAAAGGGTGGATGGATGAGAGAAAGGATGGATGGATGGTTGAGTGAATGATAAGTTCAATGGATGGATTCATGAGTGGATGAGTAGATGGATGGGTGAGTGGATGGAAGGATGGATGGCTAAGTGAAAGGGGAATTGAAAGAGAAAGGGGGTTGCGTAAATGGATGACTGAATGGGTAAATGGGTGGAAAGATGAGTGACTGGATGGATGAATGAGTAAGTGAAAGGATGGCTGGATAGGTAAATGGCTGGATGGATGAGTGAATGAATGGATGGGTGGAAAAGTAGATGGATGAGTGTACGGATGAATAGGGTGAAAGGGTAGACTGACGAATAATGGATGAGTAAAAGGGTGGATTAAGGGATGGATGTGTGAAATGATGGATGGAAGGATACGTGATATATAGGTTTGTAAATGTTTGAATATGGACATGGATGCGCACACAGATGGAAGGACAGAATGAATGACGAAAGACTGAATGATGGATGAAAGTATGATTACACATTGTAAGCCCTATTATCTTAAGCAACATTTCCTATACATTAACTTTCATATTTATATGAGTGATTGTCTCTATATAATATGTGTGTGTTGTAAGACACTCCAACACTCTGCCCCACATACTTGGGATGAGTAGCACTACAAAAGAAATTAAATATACATGAGAGAGGGTCTATGTGAAGACGAGGGGCACTATTTGAGGGTGGTAGCAAGGCCAGACTCGCCAGACCGGGCATCAGGCGTTTTCCCTGGGAGCTGAAAAGGTGGGGGCGGTTTTGTTACCACAAAAAGACCTGCACATTTGCTTAAAGCTGCGCACAAATGGACAAACCATGAAGTGCACAACTGTTTCAACCTAATATAAACTTATTTTTACTTGTACTTTAGTGGTTGTCTTTATTTACTTATATACTATTGCGCAACCGCCTCTGATGTGTCTGTAAAAAGTACCTTTTGTTCTGAATTTTGACCTCCTGTCCTGAATTTTCGTCCTTAATTTGGACCCTGTGTCCTGAATTGTTACACTCACTGTCCTGAATTTGAACCCATGCCAGTTGGTCACCCTACTGTATAGGTTGGTGAGTGGGTACGTGAGTGGCTGTATGGGTGATTGATTGGTTGCCTGGTTACCTGTATGAGTGTCTATGTGATCAGGTGAGGGGGTGTGTGACAGCCTACATGGATGAGTGAGTGGGTGAGTCAGTGGCTGTATGGGTTAGTGAGTGGATCTGTGAGGACTGTATGGGTGACTGAGTGTGTGTATAGCTGTGTCGGCGAGTGAATGGATGTGTCAGTGGTATATGGGTGAGTAACTGCAACTGTGAAAGGCAGTATAGGTAAGCTTTGGGAGTATATGAGTTTCTGTATGTACTATTGAGTGATTGCGAGATTGTCATATGGGTTAGTGTGTGCTTATGTCAATGACACTATAGGTGACGGAGTATGTGTTAGTGAGCCTCCTTCCACGTACCCAGAAGAAACCTCCGCTCTGCTGACCTTGCCCTGGCAGAGTACCCCGCATCCCTAGAAGCAGAGAAGGCGTAAAAGCCTTCTCCTACATCGCAGCCAAGGCCTGGAACGAGCTCCCTGTCGACATCAGACACTACCCCACCCTGCAGACATTCAGGAAGAACTTCAAGACCTGGCTTTTCAACTGACCGAGCTGGAGCTGGGCTGCACACACCCCCCCCCCCCAGTGCCTTGAGACCCTCACGGGTGAGTAGTGCACTTTATAAACCCCTGATTGATTAAATGATTGAGTATCTGTATGAATGAATGAGTGGGTGTGTAATATGCGACGTCATAAGCAGTGCATTGCGGGTGCGCAAGTTATAGTTAGCTCAGCTGCTGAACTTCTCTGGTTTTGTATGAGTGAAATGTCAAACTAACTATAACGTCCCTGAAACCTTTGGTTTTTTTCAGTAAATTTTGAAGGTTTAATAAAAAGTTATATTTCCTAACTAAAACGCCCCTGTAACCTTTCTTTTTTCAGTGAATTTCTTAGGTTTTATAAATGCTAATTCCTAACTATACCATTCCTGTAACCTTTGTTTTTCTCAGTGAATTTCTAAGGGTTTTTTTAAATTGTATTTCTTAATTGTAGTGTCCTTTTTTTAAGTGAATCTCTAAGATTTTCATATTTTCTAGTTATAATTGGATATTGTGTATTATATTGATAATAAATATCACTCATTTTTTTATTTGGTATGTGTATCAGAAAGAGCATTAACAGCTGGTTTTATTTTTGACAATTTTGAGAGTTGGCATAACATTCTCACATTTACTGTGGAGAATCTGTGATCAGTAAATGTATTTCATATACTGAAAAATAGAATTAAAGAAATTTTTTAAAATAAAGTTTCAGTCTAAAAATTCAGGTAGATATTATTTTAACTTTTCTTTCTGTGATCAATTTAGGAGAAAACCAACTTTATAAAACAAAATGTTAATTCGCAACTACCGACGTCATCACGGTGACATCTGTAGTCACAAAGAACATGTGGTTTGTACAAAGTGTAAAACATATATATATATAGACATATTCTAAAGTATATTTAACAGCAGAGCTTTATAAGTGTACATTTGAAACTCTTGCATTTGTAAGTTTCCAGAAAAATCATCTTGAAACACTATTTTCCATTTTCGCGAAGACAGCGGAAGTTGCAATGATGTCGATAACTGTGACGATCGCGCCTTTTCCATAAATTCTAAAACACATCTATTCGCACATACTACAGTATTTTACACACTGTATGATTGTTACAGTAGTCTCTAAAGTCATGTTTTAATAGAGAGTTTCTATAAAAACCATCTCTAACACCAATTTTGTTTTTTTGCGTAGGCGCCAGAGATCGAAATGACGTTGGTAATCGCGATTCGTTCAGACACGTCATAAAAACGGAAACAAAAGCAGACATTCAATGACCACTAAGACAACCAAAAATATTATATAAAAAAATCCATTCTGAACATTGCACTACACCTATTACTGTATACATACTTCTATCAAAGCATGCTTAAACTCATATTTTTGTACTAAGTTTCTTTAAAAACCATCTTTCAGACATATTTTCAGTTTTCACGGTTATTTGGGACATCACAATGACGTTGTTAACTGCGATAATCTGGCCTTTTCCATAAAGTCTAAAACACATATATCCAGACATACTACAGTATTTTCCACACTAGGGGTTTCTTTCAGTATTCTCTAAAGTCATTTATTTCTAATGAGTTTCTGTAAAAAGCATCTCTAAAACCTATTCTCTGTTTTCAAGGTGATGCAGGAGATCGCGATGACATTAGGAACTGCGATTCACCCAGACACAATGTGAAAATGGAAACAAAATCAGACATTCAATGACCACCAACACATCCAAAAATAATATGTAAAAAAAAAACATTCTGAACATTGCACTACACATATTACTATACACATACTTCTTTCAAAGCATGTTTAAACTCATATGTTCTTTGAAAACCAGCTTGCAGACCTATTTCCCATTTTCGCTTTTATTTGGGTTGTCACAATGACATTGTTAACTGCGACGATTGCACCTTTTCCATGAAGTCTAAAACACATATATCCACACATATTCATGCCTGCCAAGTATCACGCATCAGGCGTGACACTAGCGCATTTCAGTGTGGTAATCCGCATTACCGCACTGAAATGCATTGTCACGCATATCGCTGTGTCAGCTGTCACTAAAATCACTGATAAAACTGAATCTGTGCAGCGCGCCACCCGTGGCTTCCCCTTGCTGCTGCAGCAGGCTTGGGCTCGCAGTTGAGCTAAGTTTGCTGGCAGCGCTTACTCAACTGCTATAATGTATCTTGTGCTTCCAATCCGCGCCGCTCTCACTACCAGCATGGTACAAAAGGGGGTGGTGATGGATGGAGCATCTGAACCAATCAAATACTCACACCCAGTCAACAGATCTGGGTTTAATCCATCATCGTTCTTAAGCCCACTCTGCCACCCCAGTTTAGACATGGCCATATGCAAATCAGTCTGACCCTGTGCCTCATGGGAACAGTCCAGCCCGAACTGCCAACCCATGCCTTCCCTGGACCGGATTCAAGGTTACTAGGACTGGCTTCTGGCATTACAGCCGTCTACAGCCAGGCATGCTTGAATCCAGTGGCAAAGTGAGCAAGGGACTCACGTCTGAGCATACCCTGCCAACTTATGGCGGCCAAAGCAGTACAAAAGGGGGTGGTGATGGACGGAGCATCTGAACCAATCAAACACTCACACCCAGTCAACAGATCTGGGTTTAATCCATCACCGTTCTTTAGCCCACTCTGCCACCCCAGTTCAGACATGGCCATATGCAAATCAGTCTGACCCTGTGCCTCATGGGAACGGTCCAGCCCGAACTGCCAAGCCATGCCTTCCTGGACCGGACTCAAGATTCCTAGGGCCGTTTTCTGGCATTACAGCCGTCTTCAGCCAGGCTTGCTGAATCCAGTGGCAAAGTGAGCAAGGGACTCACGTCTGAGCATGACCGAGTACAGGGAAATCATGACAACCAATGTTAAGTTACGGTTACGTTTCACCGATGACCTGTTTGTGATATGGGACGGCAATATCCAAGAAGCTCAAGAATTTGTCAATGCTATAAATGTGAATGATTTGAATCTACATTTTACAGCTAGTATCATTGCAACTCAAGTTAGCTTCCTGGATACCAAGGTTTATATAGCAGACAACAAGATAGAAACCAAGCTATACCACAAAGAGACTGCTGGTAATTCAACGCTACACGCGAGCAGTTCTCATGCAAAACACCTTGTGAATAGTGTCCACTATGGGAAAATGTTACGTTTGAGGCGTATCCACAGCAATAAAATTGATTTGGTGGAAGCCCCAGCAGTTAGCAAGTTGCGGTTCTTAGATAGAGGATATCACAGTAAAGTTATTGCTAATCCAATCCTCAAATCTATGCGTAAAGATAGATATGAACTTCTGGTTCAAAAACAGAGCAGTCCTGACCAGTTCTTACCACGGTTGGGCACCAAGGGTACTGTGGCCAAAAATTAGTTTAGAATAATTTTTAAATACAGCCAACAACACAAACAGCTCCAATCTATCATTGCTCGAAATTGGGCCATGGTACTAAATGATCCTGTGATTGGGCCAATTTTACAGATGAGACCCTCAATTACATACAGCAGGGGTCTACCTATGAGAGACTAATTGGTCAAAACAAGTCCTGAGGTCATTGAGGCAACTAATTGGTTGCAAACGCACAAAGGTTTTTTTAAATGTAAAATCTGTAAGGTGTGTCAACACTGTGAAAACAAGACATTTTACACAACTCCATTCTGTACCAGAAAGAATAAAATAACCACACTTCTGACTTGCAAAACCGAATTTGCAGTGTAAGTCTTATCTTGCCCGTGTAACCTACAATATGTAGGCAGCAAAAATTACAGATGCACAAAAGGTTTTTACAACCTATACGGGCAATTAACAATCAAGATAACACCTACCCCGTGGCACGCCATTTTAAAATCAGATATGATTTTAGGAAGCAAGACTTCAGGAACTATATTATAGACTTTGTACCACCCAGCAGGAGAGGCGATAACAGAGAGCATAGACTGCATCAATTGTAAACAAGGTACATTTTAGAGCTGAATACCAAAGAACCATCAGGGTTGAACTGAGGATCTTTTTACTTGCCTTTAAATCCTTACATATCATGTGTATAAGGAATTTTACATGTATTTTATTGTAACTATGCTTTTAGTCGAGTCTCATTTAATATTTATTGTCATTTTAGCATCATATATATATTTGTATTTATATCTAAGTTTTTTATCCACTATGGTATATATTTTATACATATGATTTGTATTATATATTTATATATATATATGCATTGATAAATGTCATTGATTTTATTAGAGATACTAAGAAAACTATTAGTAGTTACAAGAAGAAATTGTGTACAGAATCTCACACATATCTCCAACATATACTTCGCTGCTATAACTTCACCAAAAATGTAACAATAGCAATTATTTTAGCATTCTGGTATTGACAATGACAAAGAACACCATTTGGCTTGACAGTGAGCACTGATTCAACAGTGTAAATCAAGATAGTCAATTACAATGTATGCAACTGCGGTTTTGCTCAAGTATGAGATTTAACAAGCATAAGTCTATTTTGCATGGGATACTGGGGCTCCAGTACCAGGGCAAAGCTGAAAAATGATTTATAAGATTTAACCATATTGTATCTGAAAATGAAAATGTTAGTTTGTTGTTTGACAGTACAGAAACATGTATACAAGTAACAGGTGATACTCACTATTGCACTTTAGCACTTTTCGCGCTGTTTTTTTGACTTTGCACAATGAATAATCCAGTGGAATAAAATCAATAGATGTGTCATAAAAATATGGGTGAGATTGAAATTGTGTAGTAATAATTATTTTACAGATTATTTTTAACAATCTACTCAATATTACAGAGGCAATCGTATTGTAATACTATTATACAAATGACAATCTTTCTTTCATGTCTATTGCAAAGTCTACTCACGTGGTCATTACCACACCTGCACTGCAAAGACTCAATTGCACTTTTCATTGTGGTCTGTATCCATTTGTGGCAACAATTCTGTGAGGAAAACGGCATTGGTTGGATATATATATGTTTGTGTATATATATGTGTGTGTGTATATATATATATGTGTGTGTATATATACACATATGTGTGTGCGTGTATATATATGTGTGTGCATATATATATATATATATTCACTGAAAGAACCAAAGGTTAAAGTAAAATTATAATTAGGTTAAAAGTTCAGTGACAACCTAAAAGAAAACACTGAAATTCACTGGTTATACTTATCTCTAGGAACTATAGGTTGTGACATAAAGTAACTAAAACTCACTCCACCCACCATGCACAGTCCTGTTATCAATGATGTAATTGCAAATGTTGCAGTCATGACAATGCAATGGTGTCATAGATCATGCCTCGAGTGATTAATATGTGATTAAATTAGCAGTGCATGGCAAGGTTTCATGAAGATCGGTCAAGTCAAAAAATGCTAAATATATCTACCTACAAGGCGATCATGAGTAGGTAAGACATATATGTGTATATAATATATAAATAGATATATATATAATTTTTTTCACTGAAAAAAGCAAAGGTTAAAGTAACATTATAATTAGGTGAAAAGTTCAGTGACAACCTAAAAGAAAACACTGAACTTCACCAGTTATAGTTATCTCTAGGAACTATGGGTTGTGCCATAAAGTAACTATAACTCACTCCCCCCACCATGCCATGAGTGATTAATGTGTGATGAAATTAGCAGTGCATGGCGAAGTTTTGAGATATAGTTACATTAGGGCATGAGTTATAGTTACTAGAGATAACTATGACTGGTGAATTTAGGCATTGTCACTGAAATTTTCACTTAATTAAAATGTTACTTTAACCTTTGTTTTGTCATTGAATTTCAAACTTTTTTTTAAAGTAAAGCCAGACATAACCACAATCCATAATTATCACATCACTTTAAACATAACTATTTTCAGAAACTTTCGGGGGGGTTTAACCTAAAGTGATATTTTATTATATACGTAAAGCTAACGCATGCCACACACAGGCTTTGAACGTGAGTGGCATGGGGCATCAAACCCACATGGGAAGGCAAGCACAGCATGCCTGCCCAGTGTGGGGTTACCACAAGGCTTGGCCGCTGCATCCAAACCCCACTGGTAGCCAACACCCCACTGCCCATGACTGTTTGTCATGCACAGGGTGGAGTTGGTCGCAGGGCCTGGTCTGCAGCCCAACCCTTGTGTCCAACACCCTGCAGGCAAGCAAACCCATTTCGCTCCCATTGTGAGGCGTGAGTTTGGCGTGGGGCCTGACCTGTGATCCTATGAGCACCCTGTGTGCAGCCATCAACCTAGCCTTGCATCTAAACCACTACAAGCGCCCCATGTCCTGCAGCACATGGCCTTGTGTCATATGTTTAGCATGCAGTTGGCCTCACAGGTCCTGGCCTTACCTAGGCAGACTTACTGACTTTGTCAAAGAGTCACAACAACATATTATAACAAGCATTGAATTTGTCAATGTTTTCTGTATGTTGGTCAGCATTTGATATGTGTGTGTAGTAATGGGTGCTCGTGCACAGTGTTTATGCTTAACTTGTAGAATGATGCCATCATTATATGATGCCATCATTATAGTTCCCTTGGAATCAGTGTGTTTGTCAGGTTCTGCCTTTGTCACATTGTATAAGGTGCTGTTGAATAAAGAGTTGTTACCTCTTATGGGGCCATGGTGTCTTTGATTATAACAATGTGCAACATGGCTTAAAGTAAAAAAAAAAGTGTGATGATGCAGTCAATGCTGTCTGCGTCATACCTCTTTTTTTGTTACTGTATCATAACTTGTTCTTTACTTTAAACCATGTTCTAATGCAGCTCAACATCTGTGCAACAAGTAAAAAAAAAAGGTAAAGCCAATAGATTTCAAATAGGCATAGCCTATTGGGTTTGCCTTTGCTTTGACATTTCATCTTCTGCAGTGCACAGATTCACTTTTAGAATTTCATCTAGAAGAATACCATGGCTGCCAGACACGAGGTCAAGCACTCCCCCTTCGAACGATACTGGGAAATCCCAGTGATAATCAGAAACAATGGGCTATTCCAACACTGTCATGTTTGCAGTGATATATGTGCAAGAAGCTATGGGAAAAATTAGTAGGGAGATGGGTTAAGCAGTAAGGCAGGTGGGGGAAAGGCAAGCAAGGAGGAGGAAAGAAAGAAGCAATAATGAGGACACAATATCGAGTAGGGGGTGCTAGGAACAATGTGGGAACAGCACCGGGTAGGACAGGAGATGGCCTTCAGATGTACTCATATGGAATGCTAGATATAACATTTTTAAGAAATACCTTCGGAAGTGTGAAGCCTTTAGAAGAACACTGGCCACTAGCCACAGGCCAGTGACCAGAAGCTGTACTTGGGCCATGCTCCACAGCATGGAAATGCAAAGCAGAAAGACATGCAAAGTGAAAGCAGACAACTTGCTGACCAATCAGAAGCATGGAAATTAGATTCCAAGAAATGGTAAGCATCAGTAAGTATTTGGTGAGTTGTAAGCCCCTTTTAAAATGTGTTTTTTGGAATACAAGAGATTACGTAAGCACTGTGCAGGCGAAACCTAAGAAGTGGACCTATTACAAAGAGGTGAGCATACCAATACATTTAAAGAAAACGTATCACCTTTGTCCTAGATTCACCAATATTTTTCATCAAATGTATATTATAGTAATTCACACAGTGCAATGTTGAATACCAATGATTATTACAAAAATATTTAACGAGTCTTTCACATAACTTTTTCACCCCGCAAAATAAAATCATAAAAACAATCACAAGAGGGTAGTGCACTCCAGCTGCAGAGCATAGAGTTCCCCCTAGAAGTGCTTTGAAAAATATGGCAAGTTCTCCTGGGGTCATGGATTTAATGATCCAGGAGATCAACTATTTTCTTTTATGCTACTGGGCAGCTGCTGATCCCTGCACGATCCTCCCGCACAACATAAATAATGCTTTGTGGTGGCCCTACCCTTCTAGGGACATCACCAAGGATAAACAATTGTTAATAGCCCCTGCAGGGCATTATGGGGCGCTCCTTCAAGGAGAAGTAAAAATTAAATAAGAGACTCCTGCCGTCCATTTAAAATTACATCTTTAACCCCAAAAAATATTGTTCTTGGTGTCCACTTGGGACACTCACATGTTTAACATTAGTTGGGGGAGTCTGGGGAGCCCCAGAGCCCCCGCATATCTAAGCCATTCTCCAACCGGCATACATTATGTGTGCCAGTGGGAGCTGTCATCATTTTCATCATGTGGGTGGCTAGGTGACCACCTGAGGCACCTACAGCTCCATTTTTGTTGTGGGGTTGCAAGGAAACTACAGGGCCCCTGTGGCCCCTGGAAGCCACCTTTTTTTGTTGATTGGTGCCCTGATGCCCACCCAGGGCACCCACACTGCCAGGGGCCATTTAGAGCCATGGGGGAGCACCAAGGACCGTGCAACCATAGCCGGTTCCCTTGCCAGCACCATACTAGGAGTTGACCGGATCAGGCACTTTCTCTTCGTTCCTGTCTGGGTGGGAAAAACATTTCTTTAATGTTTCCGCAAGGTGGGAACAAAGTTGTACTCCCTGCATTGGAGAGTGTGGGCAGGAAGCCACAGTTTCCCAGGGATGGGCTTACGGGGATACTGTGAAATATTGCACCCTGGGGATAGCATCCCCAGGGTTGATACTGGCACAGAGAGAGGGGTGTGTGGCCCGCTGCTCTTTATTTGCTATTTGGTCCCAAGGATGGGGTCCTCAGTGCCTTGTGGAGGGTCAGGGAGAGGGGACATTCCCCCTCCAATTTTAAAAATCTTAAATCCACTGGGGATCCCCTGGGCCCTATAGTTGTATTCCCCCTTCCCTTTAATTGTTATTTGGCTCAGGAAGATGGGGTCCTACGGGTCTCATAGAGGCTAGGGGAGAGGATGTGCCTCACCCTCCAATTTGAGTAATATGTTTTGCCCGAGGGAATGGCATCACTGGGGCAATACTTAGCTCAGAGAGGGGACCCCATGCTCACCACCTTCTCAAATATTAATATGCATTGACCGCTGAGGCCTGGTCCCTCCCAGGGGTCATATTAATTTTCTAAAAAATTGCTGTAGCCTTTTTGCTTTTTTATACCTCGAGCAACATGGAGTACTGCAGGACTCCTAATTTTGGCTCTCCACAAGGGCATTGTGGGAAGGGTATCCCTACCCTATGCCCTTATATAACTGGGGACTTAGGGATATATTACCAAGGTGGGCGATATGTGATTATCGCCGCTTTAGCGGCCGTTTTCGGCCGCTAAGCGGCGATAATTCTATCACCCTATTAGCAAGCTGTAGCTAACAGCAGTTAGCGACAGCTTGTAGGCTATAGCGAGCGGTTTGGGGCCCACTTTGCAAGTCAGCGATATTTATTGCTAATGAAACGCAAAGTGGGCGTACCCAACCTGTTAGCGACTGAAAGCAGTCACTAACGTCACTATCGCCTATTAGCAAGGCAGGTGTAGCGATGGAAATATTCGCGCTAAGATCTCCAAAAACTAACGCCTGCTCAGACCAGTTCTTAGCCATTATATCCAATGGGAGTTGGATATTATGGCTAAGTCCTCATTAGCGATAATGCGTAAATATCGCTGGATTACCAGCGATATTCACACATTTCGCCGCTAACGCCGGATATTTTATCGCTTTAGAGATAAACGTTGCTAATAGCACTGCGATAATTTCCGGCGATGCTTGGCGTTAGAAAAATACTCGCTAAGCTCATTTAGTGATAAATATTGCTAGTTGTTGGTAATATGCCCCTTAGTTCTTGAGTTCTTTAAGGGCTGCCACAACATTTTCTTTCATGTTGAGGCCAGGCAATGAGAGCACTCACACCTCCGTAAGCCTCATTCTGCGAGATAGTCCAAGGTAAAAAAGCTTCCTATGCCACTTGCTGAACTCTTGCAAGAGTCCCTCAAACCCAACCATCCAGATATACAAATATTTTTGTAGCTTCATTTCTCCTAAACTACTCAACAGGTTTACACCAAAAAGCATGCTTTCTGGATCAAGCTATAGCTTCCTGCCAAATTTGGTGTAATTCTGTTCATCTATTTTAGCTGTGGCCCTTTTTGAAAAAGTCTACATAAAATGCATGGGAAATTTGGTTTTGGGACCCCCCCTTTTTTCTTGGCCCCCCACTTGTCAGATCACCCAATACTTCCCAAGATAGATTTGAGGTAGGTAAACATTTTTGGAGAAAGTTTAATGAATTATCTTCAAATGGTGCCAACGTTATTAGCAAACCAACAAAGGCTCTTTGGCATATGGTGAACAAAAATTAAATTGAAGGTATAGTGCAGCATGGTAATAAGAGTTTAGTTTACGTTAAAAAAATGAGAAATTCATTGAAAAAACAAAGTTTAAAGTGCTGTTATAGTTAGGCATGATAGTAATGTGTTACATTACAAAATAAATTAAATACAATGAAAAGACCAAAGGTTAAAGTGACTTATAGTTAAGTGTTGAAATAAAACTAAAACTAACACAATAGTCTACTGAGATAAGTATAACTTGTATCCCTGCCTTGCACTGCTTATGCCCTCACATATTACATCACTCATGATATGTTGAATGATATCATTGATGACATCACTGATGATATCACTAATGGCATCATCCAGTCTACTGCCATCAGTGCTGGCATTTACCATGTCAATGGTTATATAATGTGTGAGGTTTTAAGCAGTGCATAGTTAAAGTTTAGTAAACTGCAACTGGTGAATTTCAGTGTTTTCTTTTTTAGCATTTCAATGTTAGTTTTTCTATTATATCCACACCTAACTCTAACATAACGTTAACGTTTGATTTTTTTAAGTACATTTCTAAAGTGTGTTCAAAGTAAGCTAAATCCTGAGCCCAAAGTCCCACAGCAGCCAAACCCCTGCTGCGCAGAACATCCTGCTATGTTAAGGCACTTTGCCCTACCCCTAACCCCTACCCAGACAGCCAACCTTTCCATTGGTGCCCAACCCTCAGCGAACAGTCAAGGCCTGAGCCCACACCCTATGGATGACAAATCGGCAGCAGAGGACATGTCCTGTATGTCTCTGGGCTCGGGGTCGGATGTCTAATGCAGTGCACACATCAGAAAAATAAAATGGCAATAAAATCCTTTAATTGCCTTTTTATTATTCCTGCATGTCTGGCAGAAGGTGAGGGTGTGATGCTAATCCACCCTCGAGCAGAAACTGCTGTTGTATATAGTGCTGCATATCCCTAATGAGGCATCAGACGGGAAACATTCCACACTGAGGGGAAGTGCTTGGTTGGCACAGCATTCAACTTCAATCAGACCTATGTGGGAAGTGTTTGGTGGTCTGTGTGGTTGGCAATAGTGGTGTTTTTATCCTGATAGTGGTTTCAGAGCTTAAGCAGGTAGCTGGGGAATAAATGCATGAGCGTTATGTTAGTGTGGGTCATAGGTGTGGCCTAGCCAGAAATGTTTTTGTTTTGTGCGTGATGAGTATTGGAATGCACGTCTTATTTTGCAGCATTCAAGTAGCTGTGCTTCAGCTTGAACTGAGCAGAGGGGGAGATAGATGTGCATGTCTTTCTCTTGTCCTGTATTAACCTAAGCTCTTTTTATTGCGAGGTATTTGTCCCAAATCATCTGATGCAGATGACTTTCAATTCAGTACCCCACTGAGAGCCAATGGACCTCTGTCAATACTTGTATGTGCCTGCATATCCTCGGGTTGAAGCACATTCTAGATTCCTGTATCGGGAGCCTTTTCCTCTTGTTAATAGGTTTCATCTTTTTGATAGGAGCTTTTAGCTAATGATGTAACCCATTATCACTGCAAGGACTGTTTGATGTTCTTTGGTTCCAACATATCAAGAATTCAATCTATTTTAAAGTCTAGGGGCCAGATGTAGGAAAATCGTAATTACCGATTCATAAATACCGAATTTTACCGATTCGGTATTTATGAATCGGTAATTATGAAGGAGGGAGATTTAGGAAGATTCGGTAATTGAATTACCGAATCTGTAATAATCGGTATTTACCGAATCGGTAAATACCGATTCGGTATTGCCCATTGATTCCTATGGGCCTTGAAGCCCATAGGAATCAATGGGCAATACCGAATCGGTATTTACCGATTCGGTAAATACCAATTTCAGCCAGGGTGCAGGGGGTGTCACTTTGACACCCTCTAGCACCCCAAATACAGGCATGTGTGCCATGTGGCACACAGACATGCCCTAGGGCATGTCTGTCTGTCACATGGCATAGGTGTGCATGCACACATGTGCACGCACACCTGGATTTGGTATTTTACCACCCAATTGGATTGGGTGATAAAATACCGAATCTGTAAGGCCTTTGGCCAAGGTCTGTGAAAAGGCGGTCACCTTGCAGCTTACCAACTATGTTACGATGTCGGGCGCGCTACATCCTGCGCAATCGGGGTTTCGGGCCGCCCATAGTACGGAATCGGCACTGTTGGAGGTTGTTGAGTCTATCAGGGACTGTTTGGATGCCGGCGGGAGAGCAGCTCTGGTGATGCTGGATCTCTCGGTGGCATTCGACACGGTCCCCCACTCCCTCCTCCTGGATCGACTCTCTGACATCGGCATTGCGGGTTCGGCGTGGAGCTGGCTGCAATCCTTTTTAGAGGATAGGTCACAGCAAGTCTGGCTCCCTCCGTTTGCCTCGTCCCCCTCCCCTCTTCCCACTGGTGTCCCTCAGGGCTCTTCCCTTAGCCCCCTTTTGTTTAACATCTTTGTGACTCCCCTGGTTTATCTGGCGGAGTCACTGGGGGCTAGGGTGATGGCCTATGCGGATGACACGCAGTCATTGTTTACCTGGAGAAGGGGCGAGGACCATCAACACGGCTCAGCGCTGTCTTTCCGCGGTGTTTCGCTGGTTGGCCAATGCACAACTGAAGTGCAATGAGGAAAAGTCTGAGGTGCTCCTGTTTGGAGCCTTTCCGGCAGATTTCCGATCCAGACTGTGGCCAACTGACTTTCCACCCCCCCAATCTGACAAGGGCCTTGCTAAAAACTTGGGTGTCTGGTTCGAGGAAAATGTGAATTTTGCGACACACGTCAAAAAACTCACAGGGATCTGTTTTGGCATACTTAAAACCCTGCGCAAATTCCTCCCTCTTTTGCCGGATGAGGCGAAAGAAACTGTAGTTAGGGCATTGATTCTCTCCCGGCTGGATTATTCCAACGCACTTTTAGTGGGATGCCCAGGCTTCCTGATAAAAAAACTACATGTAGTTCAAAATGCGGCTGCGCGTCTTCTGCGGGGTCTTTCTTCCAGGCAGAGCGTGCGGGTCCTTCTTCGCCACCTTCATTGGCTCCCTGTTGAGGCCCGCTTGAAATTTAAAATGCTAGTGATTGTCCATCGGGCCTTGTATGGATTGGGCCCACTATATCTACAGAAGCGCTTTTTGTTCTATATTCCTTCTAGGACTCTGCGGTCTTCGGACAAACTTCTTATTCAGAACCCGCGATTTTTACGCCAGAGGCTGGGGGGCTGCTCTTTCACTCGTAAGGCTGGTTTAGCTTGGAATGAGCTTCCTCTTGCTCTTAGGCGGATTGCGGATCAGGCTGTCTTTAAAAAGAACCTAAAAACATTATTATTTTAAGTCCATTTTCCTGTTTAGCTGGTAGGGGGTTTAGGGTAGCAGCGCCGGGATACTCTTAGTAGCTGAGCGCTTTAGAAATGTAGTATAACATAACATAACATAACCTACATCAGGAAATTACCGAATCGGTAAAAATACCGAATCGGTATTTTACCGATTCGGTAAATTAACCGATTCGGTAACTTTACAGAATCGGTAAAATAGGGCCCCTACATAACAAATACCCATTTACCGGTCAGTAACGGCCGAAATCGGCCGTTACCGGTCGGTAAATGGCCACCTACATGGGGCCCTAGATGTTGTGTTTTTAATGTGCCCAGATCCAGGCAGTTACATTGATATAGATGCTTAATGTGAGTATTCCATGGATATTGAAGATGAGCACAAAATAGAGTTTGA
Organism: Lissotriton helveticus; assembly: GCF_964261635.1. NCBI lineage: Eukaryota > Metazoa > Chordata > Amphibia > Caudata > Salamandridae > Lissotriton > Lissotriton helveticus. The sequence goes on along the minus strand of NC_136068.1, from coordinate 1,125,034,078 downwards.
GACATGATGGATTTTAATGGTATGCTCACTGCCATTCCTCTAAATTGCAAGTAAAAAGCAGGTTGACACAGTGGAGTAACATTAGCCCCAGCAGCCCCCGCGGTGGTAGGGGGGCCCGAGTTCCATGGGACCAAAGTACATGGGCAGCGGCCACCTAGCCTTAGAGCTGCTGACCAGGATGCAGCGTTGGTGGGGACGGATCGGAGGGCCCCCAGGTACTTTCCAGTGGGCCCCCTCAAGTTCTGTTACACCACTGGGTAGGCAGACACAGTTATGGCAGTGTTTATGTTTGCATTTACATATTATGAGATTATTTGGGAAATATCTTTTAGTTGCACTTTGTAATATTGTATTTGTAGTTTGGATGTAAATGTTGAGTGACAGACAATATAAATTACTCTGAACCACGGGAGCATGGTAATAATGGAGATGAAGAGAAGGTCAGCTGATGTTCATATCGGATGCGATTTCAGATTTAGTGTTAGCTTAAAATGTTTGCTCACATCCGGTTCGAGCTACACAACAAAACTTCAAAAAGGTATACCACAATTTTCTGTAAATACAAAATACTGAGACCTGAGAGTGTACCTTTGAGAGCCTAACACACATTGCAAGTAATAAAATACTGTGATATTGCAAATAAAGTTGGACTTTGATGGCCTTATAAATGAACCATGTGGCATGAATTCCGTTTTTCATCCAGGTGTCACAAATGATTTTGGTCATGTTAAACTTCTATTAGTGCTCTGAAGTTGCTTTCTGATGGTGTGTGTGCAGTTTAGGTATAGTGCTAAACATGTATGCAATACATACTCCTCAGCCTGGGAGCATGTAAATGCCACACATGGAGCTTGGTATTATATGTCTTTATTCCTCAGTGTGTAACCATTTATTGAACACTCTACACCATGAATTCTATCAACAACACCCAAACACTTATGTTACTGTTCTATGGAGTCTGTCAAGAACCAAAAGGGTCCCATCATTGCTAACTCAAAAGACACATCTCCCCCATTTGTTAAATAAAAAGTACACATAATACTTATATACATCATAACTCTTCAAAATGTTGTTTTGGGCCTTGACTCAATCACCCAGATCTTGTCATGTGAGGCTATGGAGATATACGAGAAGCGTCCATGACTGCCACTGGAGACATAGACAAGTGTGTTGTTGGGGTCAGAAAGATTCTCAGGTGGAGAAGTCTCATTTCTGACATCTTGAGTTGGCAAATGATGAGTTAAGTGCTTGAAATGCATAGAATCTCATGTAATGGACTTTCCAAGATGCTAAGCAGTCACAATGTGTCCTTTACTAGTCAAAAACCTCATTTGGTCAGCATCAGTAGTAGTTTCAGAATTTTGTTTTTTGTTTCTGTCTGACAAAAACTCAGTCTCATTTTGTAAAGACAGTGTTCGCACATCGTTTTTTATCTGCACAGGTCTTCATTTTGTGTAGATGATATGAATCTGTTTGATGAAGTACATCATCATCAATCAATCTTAAAGTAATCCATTGTGGCAACTTGTTCTTCATGGCTTTCCTAAACATCAGTGTTGCAGGACTTTCACCTGTAGTTGAATGTGGACTCGATCGGTTCGGACGAAGAGCAGAATGAAGAGCTGATTTGAGTTTAAGCTTTTCCGGTTCAGCACGCTGAACAGTCTCTTTTAGGGTGCTCATAAAATGCTCAACCATGCTGTTTGATTGTGACCAGAGAGCTGTGAGTTTTTGATGCTTGATGTTTAGATCAGTAGGAAAGTCTTTGAACTCTCAACTGTTGAAGAGTTTTTTCCTGAGTGATCGACGAGAGGTCCTCTACCAAGGGAAAGTGAGAATACTCATTAATGATTGCCATTAGATGATGTCCATTGTCAAGGGGTCCAAAGTCTTCAAAGGCGATTCTCTACCATACATGCTTTGGAAGATCTGGGGCACTGGAGACAGTTCATTGTTCTTCTCCTCACCCATGATGTTTATCGAGGCACCATTGCCTATGACAAAAATTAATGGAATAACCATTCATCTTTAGTGTGATTTTAGGGCAGAGTCTAAATAAATTTTGTGTCTTTACTTTTCGATCTTTCTTCGACTTGCATTCCTTCTTGCATGTGGCCAATCCGACATGTGCACTCTTCAGTTGAAATCAACATCATACATCCATCTTCTTCACTATCACTTGACAATGACAATGACATTGAAGAGCTTTTGGATGAAGGATTAGATGATGATAGATTATATTTAGTTTCCATTTGCCTCAGTTGATGGGGCTACTTGAATTTATGGGTGTGAATAGAACGTCGTTTATGAAACTTTCAGGCGTTCATTTTGTTTTCTCGAAGTGACACACTTAGCTTTTCTATCACTTTGCAAAACATCACAAAACAGTCCATTTGTCCACAACCCTTGCATATTTGTTTAATGGCGGGACATTTACCTTCATGTGGAAAAGAAAATCTGCATCTGAAGCACAGTTTTTTTTGGAGACATCACTTTGTGGCCCTGGACATTGTGTCTCTGCTTACTTTTCATGTTCATTGCTGACTGGCTCTGGGCTCCTCCGGCCTCCTTGTCAGCAGCTTGTCAGTCTGCACATTCTTCAGTCCTTGCAGCCATAAGTACTCACTCCAGACTGAGTGTTTCTCTCAGCATTTTTTGTCTGAATGAATAGGATAGGCAACCATCTGTGGCGCCGCGGCCAGGGCGACTGACTCCGGAATCTGGGGATCACGGTTCGATCCCCGGCACCGGCGCAGATTAGCCCAGCACCATGTGACTCTGGGCAATAGCTTGCTTAATCTTCCCGACGGCCCCCAGCGCCTAGAGACCCTAACGGGTGATTGTGCGCTTTACAAATGTGGATATTATTACTGGGAGGCATATAGCTTCTTAATTTTATTTATTTATTTATTTATTTGCGGGTTTATAAAGCTCTTGAATAAACTCCCAAAGGAGTATCTCCGCGCTCACATCACTAAATTAATTAAATTTACAATGTCGGATGAGCATATCAAGCCTCTCAACAAACTCGTCAATTGTTTCAGCAGCTTTCTGCCTTTTTTGGTTGAAAATGTGTCTTTGGTAATCAACAATGGCATCTCTTGGATTTGACAGTAAGAGACTTCATCAGTGTGTTGTATTTTCTTTATTGCTTCCTTTACTCCTTCTCCTACAATATTCTTGAGATCATTTATTAACTTTTTGTTATCTGCTTCTTCCAATGCATTGATGAAATTATCAAAAGTTTTGATCCAGGAAGTCCATCTGGCACTTTCTGCTTTGGTGGTATCATATGGAAGCAGCGATTTAAGGAAAATGGTGGTGTTATAACCAGTTGTGGACCATACTGATATTGGCAGTAGGTGCTGTTCAGACAGAGTTTGATGGGCACCTAATTCTGTACTTTCTGGAAATGAACTCATGTGATTTGGCCCACTCACAAAAACACGCAGTGCCTTCTTCCTCTTTTCCATAGGTACTTTTTTGTCTCTTGCATGTGTCTGTCACCATTTTCAATATGCACCTGATATCCAGTACATTTAGTGTTTTTCTGTATCAGGCTATTTCTCTTGTAGCGCATTCTACCACGTGGCTATCACCGCTTATAACATTTCTCTGTACCTAGTGGCCACTGCCTTTAGCATTATTGTTCCATATGGTTTATGGCTCTTTGTTGCGTTGTGGTGCAGTACCTCTTTTACAGCTTCACCAGCAGGTTCCTGGCTGATAATACACACATTTCTCTGTATGGCCTTTGTCTTCTTTGGAAGCTTTGACTCCACATATGCTAACCATTGATCATCACTTCGTCTGAGGCACGTGTGGCATGCATGAGTGGTTTGCAGCTACAGAGCAAACTTTCGAGGAGACCACTGTCGGTACATCAAGTTATAAATCCCCTATGTCGTCACTAGTTATAGCATCCACCCCAGGCACAGAGCATGTAAATGAATATGCCACACATGGAGCTTGGTATTATATGTCCTTATTCCTCAGCCTGCATTTGATAATTGAACATTCTACATCACAAATTCTATCAAACACATCCAAGCACTTATGTCACTGTTCTACGGAGTCCGTCAGTAATCAAATGGGTCCCATCATCTTTAACTTACCAAACACTACACATAATTTATTTGAAATTTTTTATAAAGCACGAACATGACCCTTGCGGGTATCAGAACGCTGTACACAGAGACAGAAGCATGCATGAACTCAGAACAGTTAAGGTCAACATTGTAAAATAACAAGGAGTAAACAATGAAAGTCAGATACCTACTAGTTCAGTTTCTCATATAGTGCAAAATATTTCCCGTAATATTCTGTGAAACAATCATATAGTGGCTTGTCACATCATAGTAGAGTAAATGACAAATCTGTAATCGGTCCACAAACTATTCCTGAATTTTAGTTCTGAAAGGGCCTAAGTAAAATAACAGTTTAACAACCAAGTAAAAATACGTAGCGAAAGATACGTTGGGAAAAATGTCAAACCTGTCAACAAGGGGACTAGAGAAATAGTACATCAAGATGCAGTTAATGTCCACACAGGAAAAGCCATTTGGCCTGTTTCTTGAAATAGGCAGTGGAGGGATTAGTTCTCATCTCCGTAGGAAGAGCGTTCCAAATTCTAGGTGCAAGGCCGGAGAAAGCACGTTTGTACGTACTTCTCTTTTTGAATTTAGGAGGTTTCAAAAGTAGTGTGGACGTACTTCTTAAGTTCCAAACGGATCCAGAAAGAACAAGCTTGTTCGCCAGATAGGCCAGAGTGTTCAAATGCAGGGAATTATGTGTGAGGCAAGCTATTTTGAAACGGATCCTGGTTTCAATAGACAACCAGTTGAGCTGCAAAAGGTCAGGTGTGATGCGATCGTGTTTTTTGGAGCCTGTGATGAGCCTGGCCGATGCATTGAGCGTGGCTCCGAAAGGGGCCAAGCTCGCTTTAGGAAGTCCTGCAAGGGTCACCAGGCCATATTCCAGTCGTGATATCACCAGGGATTGTACTGCAGGCTGTAAGACTTCTGGCAGAAGGAAAGGCTTGAGTTTCTTAATTGTGTTAAGATGAAAGTTGGCACCCCTAATGGTGGTGCTGATGTGAGTTTGAATATTAAGGTATTTGTCCAAGGTAATGCCCAATGATTTAGCGGAATCAACCACGTGAGGGGTGCAGTTAAGGGCTGTGAGTTTTTTTTTAGCCTTTCGCGGTTCGGTGCAGAGTGGTTGTGTGGGGCTATCAGCAGGAATTCAGTTTTGAGGGTATTCAACAAAAGATGCTTCTGGGCTAACCATTGTTGAGTTTACGAGAGAGCCTCATTTAAGGTTTTAATGTCTTCCAGAGAGGAGAGCTTCAGGTACAGTTGCGTGTCATCCGCGTACGTGCGATAATGAATTTGAGAAATGTTCAGATATTTAGCATCAACGTTTTTCATACTGCTACTCTCAATCCCATTTTTCACACCTGCCCTCACAGACAAAGAAATAGCAAGGAGAAGCGAAGAGAAAGCATTGATAATCCCACAGAATGTCTAATACCAGCCAACCCCAGATATACTTCCCCTCCGCTTTACAAAGTGAGGCCTGCAACGTTCACTAGGGCCACAAATAAGAGGCCAGGCATGGAAGTAGTACGCTAGCCTCACCGTTTGTTTACAACAGGTCTCTCCTCTTTAATTATACCCTCCAGATGCAGCGCCAGACGTCAGGATGAATGCATGTGTGGGTGGGTGTTATCAGCCATGTGATACATGTGATAGTACATTCATCATCAACTTTATTTTGGGTAAACTCATCAGCAAACAGCTAACAATAAACACATTCAACTGGAAGCATGCCAATCTTTATTTCCAGTCCAGACTTTCTGCTGGCTGTCACTGTACTCACATAGTCTCAGAGGTAGTCTGGTCAATGAATGTGAGACTGGAGTTGGTATGGGGAGCCTCTAAACCAGGCACTCTCACCAGATTCTGGGGTTATTGGAACAGTGCTTTCTTCTGTGTGAATGTTGTTTCCTGGGGTGCTTGCTCCTTTATCCTGGTCACCTCTCCCCCACTTGGCATTGCCTTCATTATCGACGGCAGGGTTGGTTTCTTCACTTACCTCCCTCTCAGTTCGTGCACTGCTGTGCCACTTCTTGAAAGCATGGCACACATAACAGGAGTCACACATAAACCCAGAAGGAATTGTATCTGCAACAATGTCCAAGAAGGTATCATTAACAAGAAAAAACGTTTTTATTCATAGAATACTTAAGGAAAATGTATTGTGTATGTACATTAATTAAAAAGAGATATGGCCAATGATATTCCAAAATAATCATGTATTTCTGGAATTAAAATCTCTGGTATTATTGTTTGGTTGCCTTTGTTGTCAGACCAGAATGCAGACATGCATTCTGGCCAGACAACATGCAGACCCGCAGTGTGGGTATCCATGAGGAGGCATGAGGAATGGTGTCCCTCATGACATGGTTGAACAAGATGCCAGCTATTGGCCTGTGGAATTTGCAGCTGGCAGTTTCAGATGAGGCTGCCAGGAATTCAGTGAATGCTCCTTTCATGTGTTGGTTGCCTCCAATCTCTATTACTTTGTTAAGAATTCTTATTGGTCTTTCCCCTTTCCCGTTGTCCTGGGAGCGCAGGTGTGGGTAAACATCACTTACAACGAAACTTTTACAACGCACTACCATACCAACGCGGTCATTACAACGCAAACTATTACAACGCATTGCGCTGGGGGGCGCTCTAGGATAGGGAATACGTTTAATTTACTATCCAACACCTTCCCTAGTGTCCACGGGGACTGGAGTTGGAATAGTAAATTAAACTATTCACTATCCAGCACCCAAAAGCGCTATGCGTTGTAATGGTATGCGATGTAAAAACCGCGTTGTAAAGGCAGGCGTTGTAATAGCCTGCGTTGTAACGTCATACATCCGCAGGTATGATATTTGTCTGTGCTTGATATGCTGTGATTCCATGTAGATCTTAAAGTGACTACCTTAAAAGGGTGGGGCATTGTCTGACTTCAGGGTTTGGGGGAACCCAAGCATTGCAAATGCTTGGTCTAATGCCTTCTGTGTTTGTGCAGCGTTTGTGCTTGTCACAATGTCCCAATTGGGTATTTGAAGTACATGTCTGGTATGACCAGCATGTGTTGCCTGTTCAGGAGCAAGCTAAAATTTACACTGACATCATGTCACAGCCCTTCTCAGTAATGACGGAGGCTGGCTTGTTGGGGGTGGTGTGTCCCTGGCACTACAGAGCACTGTGCTACCAGTTCATACGTTGGCTTATCCATCCCTTGGAACCAGCCTTTGCAGCTAGGCCCCACCCTGGTTTTGTTGCCCCTTGGTGTTTGACATTTGCTCTGCATATGGTGCATTGTTGAACGCTGTGAGGTATTACAATGTGCAGTCCTCTCATCAGGACACCCGCTTTCGTGACACTGAGTTCTTCCCTCACATGCCAGAGTGTGGAGTGTTCCATTTGACCAGCTTCATCGCACCTTCTTTGTGCCACACAAAAAGTCACTCCACATGTTGGACTCTGTCGCAGCACAGGCTTTACCGAGACAGGGGGCCATTTTTGTAGTGTCTGCAATTTCCATTAGTCCCAATGCTTTTGGACAACTCATTGACTCAACCCATCCTATATAATCATCCTTCCCGCTTCGGACCCACAGTTCTGTGAGTGTCTAGAGAGATAGTCTGTGGGGTTTGTGCATCCTGGCTTATACTGCAGATGCATCTGGTATTTCTGAAGTTACATGCCTCACTTCTCTATTCTATGAGGGGCCTGCATTGTTGTGCTGGCGAAGAGAGGAATCAGGGATCTGTGATCCATTGTGATCATGAATGTTTATCCGTACAAATACAGATGGATGTGTGCACACCCCATTTCATGGCAAGCGCTCTTTTTCAATATGGTGTGTCGTATCTCTGTTGTGTTTAGCACCTTGCATGCAAACGCAATGGACTTCCATGCCTCAATTTAGGTGTGCTACATCAAGACAACAGCAAGTCTGATGGAACTGGCATGGACTCTGAATTCAGCTTCTTTACCTGGATCAAAGTTGGCCATTCTCCTGTCATGCAGGAGCGCCTCTGTAAGGTCAGTATACAGTGTCCTCCATCATGCCCCATGTCCAGATGCTTGACATTATCATGAGTTCTGCAGTTGGTACAAGCATTGTGGCCTGATCAGGAATGCACCTTCCACAATACGTTATGATTAGGCCTGGGCAGATATCATAGAGTTTCACTATGCAGAATTCTACAGAGGTACTGACAACAAGTGCGCAGCACTTCCATATGTGCCAGCAAGGTCCCATCTGTGAGACAGGGTGGTCATCAGACACAGAGTTTGATGAAAAGTGTTTTAAAAGTGGCAGTCAAGGAAGTAGTTATTGAGATGGTGGCAGACAATATACCACACAGACCCACACACCAGAATGTGATTTGTAAATGTATGTTAGTTTGCAAGTACTGCAGTATGTGCAGGGGCTTTACCCTTAGAGTACACGCCTAACCAAATACGCTGCAGCCTCTGCTGTGAAGTTCTTTGACTTCACTCACATGACTTAGGGAAGTCCTTTCAGTGTACAATACACAATTACAGCTCCATGCAGCATCCGTGAAATGGTGAGCATCATGTCTGATAAATTCTGCTCCGCCCATGAATGGCATTGTTTTTTCTTAACTCCGTGCTCAAAGCAGAGTGCGGAGTATCAAAAACTCTGCGAACTCTGCCAGTTGAGCGGAGTTCACTGGCCAACCCTATTTGCGAGCCAATGGTGCTGACTCCAGAAGGACACTGTGAAGCATCTGAGCCTCTGAGATTAGCCACCTTGTTTGAATGCACCCTGATTCCATTGCCTGAAAACATGTATCCAAATCATTTACCTTCTTATTTCAGGAACTGGCATTGGTTCTTGTGAAGGATTAACCCCATGTCTCAGATAGTATGCAGGGCAGCTGTGAGTAATTTTTGGTGCTCAGAAATAGTTGGTGCATAGATAGGAATGTTGTTGCTGACATTGGGCATATATTACTGGCCTAACAGGACATCCTTGATCGCACTTTGATATACTTTCATGGTCTATGAAATGCCAACATTAAGGCTGTGGTATTTGCGTAGTATGACATGCATGGAAAAAGTTGTGATGTAGCAACACTCTTCCCTCACTTTTAAATTGCTGATGAAGTTGTCTGTGGTTGGAGTTATGTGGCCTTCCATGTGTATTGCATTGTTTGGGAGCATCATGTTGATGCAGGGGCATATTCATTCTAGTTTTTTAGGCTTTCTGGTCATGATCATTGAGGAGACCCTCAAGGATGGGTCTGAAACTATTTAATTGACGCTCATGCCTTCCAGTTTATGTAGTTTGGCCTTTACGGCAAAGCGTATGTATGAATGAGATGCTGTGGTGTCTGAGGGTGTATGGACATGTTGAAGGGAGGTTCCACTGGAGGTGCCTGCAGCTTGCCGACCTCTTGGAAGAGATGAGGGAACGGGATAAGTTGGTCCATTGTCAGGGTGCGGATGACAGTGGTAAATTGAATGAGCTTCAGGTCTTTGGCTATTGCACAGTTAAGTAGGATTTCAATTCCATGGGTGGCAACAAAGAAGCACTGGACAGCGTGAGTTGTCATACAAAATGGTGCAGTCTAAGGTGCCTGCCAGCAGGAGAGGGGAGGTTCCTCTGTATGCAAATATTTTCACCCTGGCGGGGTAGAGGCATAGTTAGGGCTTGAGTGTGGCAAATTATACAGAGCTCATTACATTTACTGACACTTCCATGTGTCAAGATGCCTGAACTTTCGATCTCCTCTGGAGCAGATGACTAATCCCCTAAATCCCCTAAACTACTGCATGCAGCAAACTATCTCTGTCTGCTATGAACACCAACCCGGGGGAAATGGGAAGTGGAATGAGAAAGAGAAACCACCTCATTTGTCTGGTGCTTTAACATGAGAGTCTTCTCACGGGCACCTATAAATAAGCACAAACATTTATACCTCATGTAATTTCTTCTCTATGCTGTACACTATATTAATCCCTCTTTTACCTGTTTCAATTTTGAGGGGTAGCCTCTCTCTCTTTTAGATGCCGTAATCCTCACTGAAATAAGAATCTATTGAAGAACGCACATATACGGTATCATTATTGATGATTCCCATTCATAGCAGTTAGATTTGGAAATTGCTGCCTTTGAACTCTGGCAATACTGTCTTTTTTCTTTTTTGTCTCTGTTAAAACCAACGTTTAATGAGTGGAAATGGTGACTGACTGTTTTACTAAATTGCGTTGCTATATATATAGGAATGTTGATGAATGGAAGTTCATTTTTATTTGAATACTGAATTTGCTGATGTTTCTAGTTACAGTTCAAATCTCACATCAATTTCTGTATGTTTTAAAGTTTCTCAAGCACTCATTGCCTTAAGCGCTTCCACAACTAATCTCCATAGAAACTCTTACTTAAGATTTAGAGAACTCTTCACAGAAGTTCCCTCCGAATGCAGGAACGCTGCTTCCCATGACAGCGATCCCTGCGGAGCATTCGAGTGTTTGCGGAATTGAGACTGAACACTCCGATAATTTAATCTCGTTACACTGCTGTCCTTCTTTTGGAAAAGTGTTTTGTGGCAACTTGAGCATGTGCAATACTGAATGCTGATTCTCCGATGACCTTCTTGCTCAGCTGAAGAAATTCGGAGGAGGCACAAAGGAGAGACACTTCCTCACGCCTGAAAATTATGGTTGAAGTACGCAACACGATACTCGCGCAGGCGCATTAACGCTCCTCCTTGGACTCGTGGCAAAACAACTACAACGCAAACCAGATTTGAACAAAGTGATGGAAACCTCTGGAACTTCGTTACATGGTAACTTCAACTTTTGTAAAATTAATCTGCGAGGGGATTTCCAACAGGGGTCTAGCCTGTTCCATTGTGAGCATTTCTTTGCAAAAGCGTTTCTTGTTCTGAAAGGGGTTGTTAAGGGTGAAATGTTAGAGGGTTCCTGACACCGTGTCAATGATGGACTGGCTGGGCATGTTCCTAACAAGGCTATGGCAGCTTGGGCACCACTTTCCTGGATGTACATGGTCCTAACCCATACAGGAAATTAGGAATATGTCATTGTCATTGGTGTCTAGCCCATTGAGTTCAGGTGGGGTGTTTCACTCTCCAACAGGTGACTCTTGCTTATTGGCATTGACATGCAAATGTTGTCATCAGGCCGGGCTTTCACTCGTGAAGTGGGCGGTCATCACCCCTCCTGCTTTACAGACCCTAGCAAAGTTTTTGGGTCGCCGAAAGCTGTAGAGACATGGCCCTTGGCAGGACATGCTTGAGCAGGTGTTGGTCAAGCCCACAGTAGCCATACGTTATCTGCCTGGGTGAATTGCTTGGGGCTGGTGTGCATGTGAGTCATGTTGTGTGGTCTCCCGCCATTCTGGCAATAGGTTTGATTTTGATTGGTTTGAGGTCTGGTGGCTCAGCCTTTGTTGTCAATTGTGAAGAATTTCATTTGTTCTGCCCGCTCATGGGACAGTTTGTAGGAGAGAGTCATTTTTTTCAAGTTTGATGCCAGGTTGCCTGGGGATGAGACGCCACAATGCAGCTGAATCTGCAACCTTGTATGAGTTGCATTCTAACTTAATTCTGAGGGTCATCCTCTATACACATGCTTGCAAGGTTCTTGATTTTGGGTTGAATCATTGGTAATTCCAAAAGGACTAAAATAGTGAATGCTAAATGCTACCACCCCATTTTCCTCCTAGTTTCTTCTGCTAAGACCTTGGGTAGAGTATTCCTAGAAATCTTAGAACAAAGGGCTAAGGATAATAGAGTCCTCACAGAGTCACAATGTGGGTTCAGGAAGGGTTTGGCAATGTTTGACCAGTGTGTTAATTTATATCTCCTTATAGAGAAATACACAATGGCTAAGATTGGCAATTTACACATAAGTATTGTTGACCTGTCTAGTGCTTTTGATTTGGTAAATCATTCTGTCCTGTGGCAAATTATGTCCTTGTTATTGCAGTTATACAGAAATATATCACCTAGTGTGTGCTGTTGGCCCATTGGGGAGTCCTCTCCATTGTTTAACATTCAGAGAGGAGTCAGGCAAGGGTGCATGTTGTCACCCTTCTTGCTTTCTTTATTTATAAATGGTGTGGATAGCTTACTCCAGAAATTGGCCGCAGACTCTCCATGAATAGAAGTAAGTGCAGTTCCGGTACTCCTCTATGTTGATGAATCTGACATCTTGTCACGAACCGCAAATGGCCTGCTAAGACTATTGGGCCACTTCACTGTCTTCATGGAGGACAGGGATCTTAAAATAAACTTGAAGAAAACCCACATGCTGATCTCTTGAAAAGGAGCTTGTCAATCACATGTTGGTTATATCAAATGCACTCCAATTGAAATGGTCATTTCATTTTCCTACTTGGGTGTCCTCTTTAGCTGTAATGGTCCCTGGACCAAGCTTATAGAAAATAACAGGCTATAGATGATTCATGACTGTGATGGCATTTGTAGGTTTGCCACTAAGTTAGGTTGCAAACCAATTCAGGAGATGATGCCAATATATGGAGCAAAATGCACATCTGCAACTTCTTCTGAGATTGGGTTATGGGTTTACACAGAATCCAATACTTCATAAATTAAAGAGATTTTTTTTTCAGTGACTCAAGAGAATTGGTTTTGGCTGACTTCTTGCCACACCACAATCTACATCTGCATCTATAGTACACAGGGATTTGGGCATGCAGTATTTGGAGTATCTACTAGCAATAAGCCCGTCAAGTTGTGGCATTCTATTCGGAACAAAGAAGAGACGAATTTCACAAAAGCAATCATACAGGATTGTTTAAGTCTAGACAATGTATTGAGAATCCTAGGGCTCGTGTTTATCTCCAGACTGATTGCCCAGTTTAATGGTCATCCATTACGGAATGAACCTGATAGCATACCGCACAATAATAAAAGGGAATTTAAACTTTTACTACTTTAAGAGAAGGCTGATGCTAGACATGCCAAAGAAAGGACAAAACCCTCAGTTGTTAGATACCTCTCTGTGGCACAAAAGGATGGCCTCCAGATGTATCTTACACTTACATCTATTGCCCAACATTGTTTTTTCTTGACACATCTGCAACTGGGTTCAGCTCATGCCTTGGTAGCCTTTCCAGAAATCAAACAAAGGCCTGAAGCCTCTGTTAAATGCCCATATGATGGAAGATCCACCCAAACAACAATGCATTTTATCCTATTTTGTTATTATGGGATCAGGAAATTCTATTTAAAACCATTGTTTTCAGCTAATAATATTAGGAATTACAATGATGCTTATGTATATCTATGTTCTTTGATGGATCCAAACATGTATGTTATTGTTGTCTCCTTTATATGGAAATCCATTTCCATTAGGAAACATCCTAATCATATGCATTCAAATCTCTTATGCATTTTTTGTGACTCGCTGATGGCCTAAACCTTTCATCCACTTATACTTTGAAATTAGCATCCCACTGTTGGGTAACGGCCTGGTGGGCTAGCCATAATATCCAGTTTGTATGTAGGTACTAGCATGACTAAGTGGAAAGGATGGATCGCAGTGCTGGAGTAACTGTTTTGGAAGTCGTATTTTAGTAGGATAACCACTTTATTTTATACTAACATAGCGAACCCTAGTTAGAGAGTTTTGTATTATAGAGGATAGTGGTTAAACAGGTGTCATCATAACTCAGCAACCTCATTTGCTAAAGATAGGTTCTAACCAGGCTTATTTTAATGCACAAAGATGCACAGACACCTTATAGCCCTATTGGTCTGGTCTAAAGTTACTGCATCGCATTAGCACTTTACGAGTTGGCTAGTCTTATATCTTATAGTCACAAACAAGACCTAGACCACTTAGGCATTAAATCTTGACCCACTTTGTGGTGTACCGTCAAATGCAAGTCATTTGCAAGATACTCCTCTCTTTAAATAATAGAGGTAGGAGGTACATCCAGGTTATGCCTTATTTAAAACATCTGCCCAGTCCCCTGGAAAAGAAGTCAACAGTTGTGAGACAAACAAAACACACACTTAAGTGTCAAACTGAGACAAAAATAAGAAAAAAGTGTGTATGAGCAAGATGGCGCCTCACGGGCGAACCACCAACGGGAACCTGGCAGGTACTCACCAGGATTGCCCTGTTCTCATCATTGGCACCATCAAGCTCGAAAAGAAAGACTTGTGTCCACAGAACAAACCAAACAGTGCTTGTAAAAGAATGCAGTGTGTAAAAACAGACCAAAAACACAAAGGAATGTGTCAAACATAGAACATATAAAAAGCCACACAAACAACACAAAGTTTAGCTTTATTCTCTTAATTAGGTAATGGTTGTGGGAAGTTAAAAAGAAGAGGAAGGCTAATACCTATCTAGCCCTGCTCTACTTGCCGACATGTTTCATTGCCAGTCTCAATTCAGGCAATTTCTTCAGGGCGTCACAAGTTAGGCCACTGCATTAGGACTTACTTTGTCTTCACAACCTCAATCGACTACCATGGCGCATACCAGTCGAGAGGTTCAACCCCTGGAAGATTTCGATGTAACCCCAAACGTGAGTCACCTTTCCTTCTGCACAGTTCACAGGGAGAGGGTCGGGGCCGGCAATAACTCAGCACTCGCGAGTTATTGCCGGCCCCGACCCTCTCCCTGTGAACTGTACAGAAGGAAAGGTGACTCACGTTTGGGGTTACATCGAAATCTTCCATAGGCATGGGCAACACCACCCTCTCCTCTGTCACCTGAGCACCAGGTTTGGGCTCACACTGCCCTAAAGCGCCTGGAGCGCTTTGTTTGTTTGCGCTCAAGTGCGCTGTGCCCAATATTCTGTCCTCTTCAACAGCAGTTTCCTCTGTCTCTGAGGCCAAGCGCGGCACCCCAGCGAGTTGCCGTAGCAACGAGGGAGCCGCGAGAGGAGCCGCCAGAAGCCAGGCGAAGATGACAGGTGGAAGTCAGGGGGAGGACGCCTGGTTGAGGGAGGGGCTCAGTGCAGAATAGGAGAGCCCCGCATGCTGCCTGTACCTGGCTGTGGCGGGAGCCCGACAATGAGAAGGAGTCTCGCGGGCTCCTGTTGCAGGGAAGAAGTGCCTGAGCCTCGTGGGCTCCAAACCACAACTTACTGCCCCCCACCTGGGAGATGGAGAGGCGGGTGACAACTGGCCGCAACGAGAGTGGGTCCAATGGAGAACTCGCTCTGTATTCCATGGCAGCTGTTCCCTTGCACAAAACAGAGCGGCTGTGCAATGTGGTTGCAGGCAGCCGCGGGCCAATGTGCCAGGGTAGAAGGCCCTGGCCCAAGGGGGACTGTTTGCTCCGTGCCTCCCAGCCCAGAAGGGGGCCCATCCAAAGCACGGAATGTGAACCGGTGTTAGCCAGACATACTGTTGCGACCAGAGGCGGGTGAGTGTTGACACCCCCACCTCCTACTGAAAAGAACAAACTGCAAGGCAGCCGGAACGTGGGCCGCTGCTGGACTCCTTTTGCCTCCTGTTGTGAAGAGATCTACTGGTGCAGGCAACCATGAAGCCCAGGAGCCTACCAGGAGGGGATTAGGGTAACGAGCAGTAGCTCGGATGACTGTACAGTGGAGGTGTAATTGTACTGTTGGTAACTGACTAGTAATCACGGTAGTGTACTGTGGATAGGGTGTAAACCATGACCCTGCTTATGATTTATGTGCTGCACTGTGGCCAGTGTTTACTATGGTGCACTGCTGCTAATGTTGCTTATGCATAATGCATTATGCATTATGCATTATGCTAAAAGGTGACCTTACTAGTGGTTACTGGTTGTCCTCGCTAACTGTGATGTGTATGGGATGTTTATGAAAATGGCCCAATTGGCCTGTTGGTCTATACAATACCTGTAAATTCATGACAAGTGCTTGGTGGCGCAGTGTATATATGTGATAGTAGTCTAATGTGTTTTATGTATGATACAAATGCTATTTTTAAATAAACTTTTGTGGAGTTACTTTTGTGGTGTGCCTAGTGCGTTGCCTCTGGGATAATACGCCTGACTGCTCTGCCAAGCTACCAAGGGGGTGAGCAAGGGTTATCTTCAGTGTGTAACTCCCTTGCCCTGACTAGAGTAGTGGTTTCTGGCTAGCTTAGGTGCTTGCCCTAGCGATCCGGAAATCCTATATCTAACAACTTAATTTTAGCATAGGACATAAGAAGCAATACCAACATAATAAGGTATTTCTTTGTATGCATTTTGAGAGTTCAATCAATCAATTAGGGATTTTTGAACCACACTACTCACCAGTGAGGGTCTCAAGGCACTGGGTGGGGCTCCATGCATTTCCTTTTCATCCAAAGAGTTAGGTCTTGAGACTCTTCCTGAATGCTTGCAGATGGGGGGATCGTCTGATGTTGCATGGGAGTTCATTCCAGGTCTTGGCTGTGAGGTAGGAGAAGGCTCTTCCTCCTGTTCTGGCTCTGTAGATGTGTAGGTTTATGGCCAGGGCAAGGTCGGCGGAGTGGAGGTTTCTCTTGGGTGTGTAGAAGGAGATTCTTTTCGTTTAGGTATTGGGGTCTTGTGTTGTGGAGGGATTTGTAGGTGTGTGTGAGCATCTTGAAGGTCACTCTCCTTTTGAAAGGGAGCCAATGGAGGTCCTGCATGTGTTTGGGGATGTGGTCTTGTCGTGGAATGTCAAGGATTAGTCTGGCTGCAGTGTTCTGGATGGTGTGGAGTTTGCGGAGTAGAGATGTGTTGATCCGGGCGTAGAAGGCGTTCCAGTAGTCCAGTCTGCTGGTTATGAGTGCGTGGGTGACTGCCTCTCTGGTTCCATTGGGATCATATGAAGGTCTTGCGGAGGATGCAGAGGGTATTCAAGCACGTGTAAGTTCTGTTGCTGATCTGTCGGTTCATGGTGAGGGAGGAGACAAGTATGATGCCGAGGTTGCTGGCGTGGCCGTGGGTGTGGGAAGGTTGCTGAGGGTGGTGGGTCACCAAGTTATTTGTACTTTTATGGTTTTATTTCAAAACCAAATAAAGATTTTAAATCAAATCAAATCAAGTCTGGCATAGACAGTTTTGATGGATTCTCCTTCCTGATGGTGGGCTTGGAGAAGTTTAAATCAGTTGAAACCAAGATTCATGTGTGGGTTAAAGTAACTGTTGAGGGATGTGATGGCACCATTTTAGTTGTGAAATAGAAAATCTCTTCTTCTACATAATGAAGGAGAAGGGAGCTCTTGGTGTACCCATTTTCTTCTTTTGTGGCTTTGAAGTAGTTATCAAGTCTGGCCTCCCAGAACTGCCTGCCAGCATAGCATTGCCATGGTGAGGCCACTCAATTTGCTGAATGCTAGGAGGGGGTGCTTCTTCCTCTAATACTTTGTTGTGGCCCAACCCAGGCCAGAAGGTCCGAGTGAGTGGCATGTGGATCCTCAACTGCAATTTTAGGGGCCACAACCCCATCGCCGCCTAGGCTGCTCCTATGCATGGTATGCACAAGAGGAGCCATCCCTATTTGCAAGCATATGGTGAGAATCCTGTTTTTCCTGGGGTCCCATATGGGGAAATACTGCTTCAATCTGGCTTGTTTCCTGTGCCATCCAGAACAAAATTTCCTTACGCCTAATGGGAACTTTCCACATGACCTCATTTATAGTTTGTGGGCTGATACTCAGTGTAACCAATTGTGGTTGTGCAGCTTTAACAGCCCCAGCAGGATTCAAGGTAATTGATTGCATAACATAATGTGTCAAACTTCTATATATTATGACCAAACTATTATACGGTGTTCATACTTGTGCTGCTGTTAAATTAGCAATATTTAGTTGTGGTGTGTAGCCGGTTAAGACTGGCCATGTTGCTCCCTGATTGCTAAAGGGACCAAGTCTGACTTCTCCTATTTTGTGTGGTAGGTGCCATTAAACCAGTTCTGCTGTTCTTGGTATGTTAGCGGTATTTCTAAATCTTTGTAAGCGGTGTTGTACGTAGAATGCCAGTTGCAGTCTAATTGTGAAACAATCTAGAGTGATCAATGGCTGCTGGGAATTTAACCCATGAATACAACACATGTATCCTAAATGCTCCATGAGCCTCAACCACAACTGTAATTTCCCAGCCTGTGAGTGGGAGACCATTCTGTTTCAGAATCTGAGTAACTGCATGCCTGCAGTTGTCAACTTTACTTACTGCTGCTGGCTCGGACATCAGAGTTTGTGGAAATCAGAGAGGGTACCACTATGGGACAATCCTTTTGCAAAGTTCAAGCTTGAACAACCTACAGCCAATAAACAGGAAATCCTTACTTAGCTGGGAAAGATTTCCCATAACACCTTGGACGTCTACATTTGGTCAGTGACTAGGGTTCTCAAGCAATGCATTAAATAAGAGCCTGCACTCTAACGTTGACAGAACCATGGCATACAATTTGTACGTCCATTGATAAACCTGTGCGTTTGTAGGACAACATAAACCATCAGGATTGTGCTAGACTGATTCTGTTAACACACTCAGGATATGTTGGCATATGGTCCACCAGGCTCACAGTGCATCATCCAAACCCATAACCTTACAGGGTTACAAATGTGTGTACCAGCTCAGATTATGACAACCCTGATCCCCAATGAAATCTAGGTATCAGATTTAGAACCTTTTTGTTTATACTCTCATGCTGATATATTCCTGAGTTAGACCCATGTAGCAAAGCTGCTTATTTCTTACATTGTCCTATTTTTCAGCAGTGACCTTTTGCACATATTTGCATGTGCAACAATGTTGGATTAGTTTCCCTGAAATTAAACTTGTTTACACATCTAGCTTCGTACAACATTATCACAATGCCACGAACATCATGTACGAGATCGTTTCACGAACTATGGACAAATGTCGTCTCTATCTTCATCCATGGGGCGACAAGGCAATCTACATATCCATAACATTACAAATCTTTAGGCACACTGCAAGGCTGCTTCCTATCATAAAAGATGAGCATCCTGTTAGATTAGGAGTGGAGGCAGTTCAGCTGACAAAGAGGGTCCTTGCATGCTGAAACTTCCACACTCACCTGTCTGACATCTCGTGAGGGGTGTCTATTGCGTGACCAAGGTAGGGTCC
Organism: Lissotriton helveticus; assembly: GCF_964261635.1. Taxonomy (NCBI): domain Eukaryota; kingdom Metazoa; phylum Chordata; class Amphibia; order Caudata; family Salamandridae; genus Lissotriton; species Lissotriton helveticus. The sequence goes on along the minus strand of NC_136068.1, from coordinate 1,125,014,939 downwards.
TTCATTATCTCCCATCAGGTAACGGGTTGTATCGTCCATATACACACTCTAGGTACAGTAAGAGTAGGGTTTGCATAGTAGTAGTATGTTCAATTACTGCCATGTTTTATGTGCCTGCATATATACATTGTCTTAGAACCATGGTATAACTATATCTACTGTTCACATTTTGGTGCTTGTAATCACTTTTATCTGCTTCTGTCTATTAATCATTGGAGCACACGTATTTCATACAAGACTAACATTGGTTCATTTAACATATTGAAAATGTCCCACTTTGTTTCCTCTGTATTCTTCCCTGTGAAGAAGTGAGCACAAAGCACAAGTGACTGAGCTAGAGGTTCTGTACTGTTTCCACAATTCCTGAGGTGTCAGGGTTGTCATGTTCAGTGGTTGCCCGAAAGCATTTGCTCCCTAGTACTGCGGCACTGTGAGCTAGCTGGCCTACAGACCTCATATCCTGTAGGGGTGTCTGGAATCAGTCTAGGCACCAATCCCCTAGTGTATGTTGTCCAACAAACACACAGACCCTATGGATTAGAAGGAACTACAAGACATAGCGCCGCCAACAGTGGATGGGTTCTTATTTATCAGTCAATGTAAGTGGTTCAGTCGTCTTTTCTCAAAGATCCCTACTCACATTTACAACCAGAGATGTCTAAAGTGAGAAAGGAAATGAATCCAGCTCAGATGAGTAGGTATAGACTTTGTATTGGCTGTAGGTTATTCAAGCTTGGAGGACTGAAAGTTGCCGCTTTGTGTGTAACATATCTCCATAAAATGTATTTGAATTATTTATTTTTTCTATTTAACAATGACCAAACAAGGTGAAGACATTGAAGAGCAGGTAGCTGCTCTAAATATTACAGAAAATTGCAGACAGGCAAGTACTATGAAATTACTACAACATGGCCTTTCAGCAACGGGTCGAGATGTTACCTTCATGGTTGAGACATATGTAGTATTCAGAACAAAGGTATTCTACTCTTTGGTTAAATTCCCACCTGCAGATAAACACACACAGTGGTTTCATACTTACATTGAAGATAAACCACCTGAAGAATATTGTCAATACATGGACAATGAAGTCATGTTAACTTACCCAGAGCATATTTATTGGTTTAAAGGCGCCCTACCCCATACCACAGAACATGTGAAACTCGGTCCCCTCAGTAAAGAAGAAGTGATCTGGACTGTCTTAGCTTCTTATCGACCACATCCAGACATTGTTACTCTACCAGCAGCAGAAATGCATACACTGTAGAGAGACCTAGTAAGGGTGCCACTAATGCTGAACACCATTATGGAAAAGATTCTCACCACTCAGGAACAAATTCCGTCCTGGATAGTGTAGAAAACGGCTCCACTTCAAGCAGTTTTTTCCCATACTGGTCCACAAGAAAAACACAGATTTTTAACAATTTGCTTGTCAATAGGAATGGCTCCCACAATAGAAGACTGTGCCACTTAGGGTAATATCTTCACTGTTGTTGATACCAGAACTCATGTTACCCCTTCAATAGCAGTAATGCCAGATGTATGGAAACTAATACAGAATGAGTGCAGGGCAGAGTCTGCCCTGGATCTAGGGATAAGACTAATGGGCAGTTTTGCCCAAGTATCTGTAATAATGTTAAGGGGAGTCAGCAGCAGTGGCTATACTCCAACACCTATGGGAGTTTACTCCTGCACAACAGGTCCGAGAATCACCTAAGATTATCAAAGACACATATTCTTCACTAAGTAGAGATCATCTGGTAGCCAATAGTTAAGAGAAATTCTGAGAAGGATAACTCTAAGTAGGCACACAAATCTTCCAAGAAGGAATGGGATAACAGACAAAAAATAAACAAAACAAAACACAGTCACAGAGTTGATCTCCTCAACAGGAACGCACAGAGGGATAATACAATTTAAGAAACAAGGACAATGTTTTGGATTACACAGTAAAGTAAAGCCATTCTACGATGCAATTAGACCTGATTTTTCAGTCCATCATTGGACACAGGAACATACGGATATTGTTCTGTATTGTAATTGCATTTATATAGCGCTGTACCCCTGACGAGGCGTTGAAGTGCTTTTTCAGCAAGTTGGACGCTACTCCGGAACCCATGAAGGATTAGTGTTAGTGCTGAATTAGTATAGTGAAGGGGGCTATGCCAGTGAACCACACCTCCGGATAGCCGATAGGTGACCACGCCCCCCGATGGTAATGGCGACGGTTCGCTCCAAATCTGGCGTGCTCCGACAGCAGCATGTGTTAGTGCTGCAGACATCGCGGGAAAAACGGGAAAAGCCACCGAAAAAAAGCCCAGGTTGCCACTGCTGCCTCAGCTGAGTGGAAGTCCGGTATTTTGCCTGCTATGTGTCCTTTGTGAGAGCGAAGGGACGGAGGAGTGGAGGAGTGATTTTTTTCATCGAGAGCTCTGGCTGCTGGGTGCTTCGAAACGCTCAGAAATGCTGAGGAGCTGAGAGGAAAGAGAGAGGTGAAGAGGTGAGGAGGGGCAGGAGAGGTGGTGTGTGGCGTGGAGAGGAGAGCCAGTCCGAGTTAAGGACTTGAATCTAAACAAGAAATAAGGAATTTATACAAGGAGCTCCAATAAATACACTGTACACTGTCTTTTTGTAGACAAGAAAGATAGCTCGGACTGGAGCAGCATTTTTTTTTTTTTGGTTGTTCTCTCCTTGGTAGAAGTAGAGGTCGATATGGGGAGGCATAATAGATTGAACCAGCCAGCCACTGTACTAAAAGCAAAAACCCGCTTGGTTCTGGCACAGAATAAAAATGCGTCAGTGGGAGGAGGCAAGCCAGGATTGCTGGGGAATCGTCAGGAACTGAACTCTAGCTTTGAGAGCTCTGAAGAAGAATCAGTGCCAGAACTTATGGCAGAATCTTCTGGCGCACTCCAGGGAGCCAGTACTTCCCCAGCAGTATCTCTATCTGGTTCACCTAGCCAGGTAGGAACAGCTGAAAGTGCCAAATCTGGGAAAAAGCTAAAAAAAGTATAAAGAAGTTTCCTCTTTTTGAGAAAAAATTAGCACCATCTATTCCTACCCAGCTTAATACATCCCAGAAGGTGGTTCCAGATTCCAGATCTCGCCTCCCCTGGGCAGCTACCACTGGATTTAAGTGCTTCATCATCACCGGTTAATCTTATGGAGATCCTAGCTCTCTCTACCACCCAAAACCTGCCAGCCTCTCTCCCAACCTCATTGTCTCCTGAATTGGAATCCAATCAGTAAAACTTGGGCCCACCTTCTGGTTCAGACTCTGCGCAAAAGCCATCTGCCCAGCCATTAGACCTAACAGATAACATAAATGAAGACCAGAATTCTAATGGGAGCAGTCCGACATCTTCTATGGGGCCACTGGGCCAGGAAAATCAGCAAGTGACACTCCCAGATCCGGATTTAATATCTCTTAATGCCCTAATGGAGGCTCCAGCTCTCGATGCTACTACCAAACAGATGGAAATCGAAACACTACTTAACCTTATTTTGGAAGAGATTAGGGACATGAAGAGATCACAGGAGAACGAAATCTTCATTCAAGATTAGATAAAATAGAAGAGGCAGTTGCATGTTTTCAGGAAAAATTCAGGAAGCGGAGACAAGGATCTCCCAGTTGGAGGATCAGATGTCTGGACTGCTCATCAAAGTGCGTGAAGCAGCAAAGGATAAAGTTTTATTAGCAAACAAGCTCGAGGAGTTGGAAAACCACTCTTGTCGATCAAATTTACGCATAGTGGGCATACCCGAGAGAATGGAGGGGGCTCAAGCACCACAATGGGTGGAGTCCTTCATTATGGAAAAAGTCCTCCCGGAGTTCAGTGGAGATTTGACAATCACCAGAGCCCATAGAGTCCCTTTTCACCCTTTGCCAAGTTCAAGTGGCCCACGCACAATTTTAGTCAATTTCTCAGACTATCGGATCAAGGAGAAGATCCTCACCAAGGCCATACAACAAAAGTAGTTCCCAGTGAACGAGACTTCTAACTGTAGATTTTTTCCAGACATGTCCGCAGCTGCAGCCCGGAGGCGAAAGGAATTCGTTAAATTACTTTTTCTGTTCAAGGCACAAGGGGCACAGGCATCGATTGCCCAACAGTCAAAACTACGTGTCCTTGTTAAGGGAAAGTTCCATATGTTTACTAATATAGAGGAGGCACAGGAGCTTCTCAAGGAGTGACAGGCCCTCAATAAGTTGGTAGACGGGTGTATGGTCAACAGCTGGCTCCGGTCGAATGGTTTGGTGGGTTTTTTTTCTCCAGAATTTTAGTCGGAGATGAAAACGCAAATGTGATTTAAAGGCTTAGGCAGATGGTTTATAATATATTTACCACGGGGGGAGGGTTAACCTGGCTGCAGATCCATGGCACCCTTCAAAGTAATTGGGGAGGGCAAGAGGTGGAGCGTGTGGGAAATTTGGGGTTCAACCTCTAGGGGGAGGAGGCTGGGGAGGGCTGGGGTAGGGTTAGGGGGGGATAAAAAAAAATTCAGTAAAAAGAGCAGTAACAGAGGCATTGAACTAAAAGAATTTGAGAATCGGTGTAGAGAGATGTTTGAAAACTTAGACAAAAATGAATAATAAGTGTCATATCTTATCTTTCAATGTTAACGGTATTCTGAATAAGTCAAAATACGGAGCTCTAATAAGGTGGTTGGCTTTCTGTTCACCACAGGTTTTATTTTTTCAAGAAACCCATCTGAAATCAAATTGTCCGAAATTATATCTTCCCTGGTGTTTCTCCCATGCTTTCTTCGCCTCGGCTGGGTTAGCTAAAAGAGGAGTTGTCATATATTTTTGTCGTAGTCTTCCGTGGGAGTTTGGACAAATTAAGAGAGACCCAATGGGACGTTGGATTTGGGTAGAGGCTAAACTAAATGGGATGTGTTTAAATTTTGTAAACTACTATGGCCCGATAAGTGACGATACCATGCCACTACTGAGGATTACAGAGCTACTCAGAGGGATCCCGGTAAAATTAGTATTGGGTGGGGACTTCAATTTTATCCAAGATTTTAAAAAAAGATACCTCCAATATAAACAAAAAAGAGTTGAAACCACAAACTAGGAAAGTCTTGAAAGCCCTAATGCAGGAACATCAGTTAGTGGACCAATGGCGAAATTGTAATCCGTTAGTGGCAGAATTTACGTGCCATTGTAACCAACTCTGTACGGCCTCGAGGATTGATTTCTTTCTTAATTCATGATCATTGTTGGTGTCAGACACTTCTATAAGGATAAATCCCTTCTCAAATCACTCTTTAATATCACTCGAGTGTGTGATTGAAGGGGGAGGAGAGGCCCAATCCAGGTGGCAGATGGATCGTCTACTCCTCCAAGATAATAACTGGGTGACCCTAACAAAAGATTGGATATTAGAGTTTTTTAACTTTAATGAAGGCACTGCAGAAATCTTCTCAGTCTGGGGCGGGTTTAAAGCAGCTATTCGAGGTCAGATGATCGCACGCACAGCCGCTCAGAGGAAAGAAAGGCGGACAAGATCAACAACCTCCAACAGAATGTGTCTAATGCATTGAATAATAGTAATTTTTGAAGGGAGGACGCGACATTACAATTGGCAAGGGCAAAGGCTGCCTTAAAAGAATTTTTTGTAATTGAAGAAATAAACAGCTCTAGAACGTACCAACAGAGAGTTTACGAGGAGAGCCAAATGGTTGGAAAGATGCTAGCAGGGCAAACTAAAACCAAACAGGAGAAAGCCACTATAATCGAGATCATTGATCCTATAACGCAAAATATTGTTAGAGAAAAAAATGACGTCGCTCGGGTATTTCTGGACCATTATTCTAAGTTATATTCTACAATGTACAAGGTAGGGTCAGATTGTATCTATAATTATTTTGATGAAGTTAATCTCCCCATTTTACTTTGTCCGTCATCGGTACAATTAGAGAGCAAATTTTTATCCTCAGAAGTTTCAGATGTAGTGAGATTAATTGCTGGGGCAAAAGCGTGTGGCTCAGAGGGGCTCCCAATCGAATTTTACAAAACTTTTGTTAAAGAACTGACCCCTTTTTTGGTTAAGTTATTTAATTTTGTTCGATTGGCAGGAGCGGTACCTTTGAGTTTTAAAGAGTCCATTATTGTTAGTTTTGTTAAAAAGGGGAAAAATGAGAAGGATGTCAACTCATATAGACCGATCAGTCTTCTTAATGCCGATTTTAAGATTCTTATGAAAATATGGGCCCAGAGGTTCACACCAATTGCTCAGGCGTTAATTCACTCTGACCAGTCAGGCTTCGTTTCAGGAAGGTCTATTTCATCAAACACCGGGTTTTTAATTCAGGCGTTAGATTTTGTTTCGGTTAATAAAATTCCTACTTTAATTTCAATGGTTGACGCAGAAAAAGCCTTCGACCTGGTGAATTGGGAGGCACTTTTTATTGGTTTATTGAAATTTGGGTTTCCAGTAATGATAATAAGCATGTTAAAAAACATATATCAGGATGCGCAAGCAAAAGTGGTAGTCAACGCCAACTCGATAGGAGTGATTAATATCAACCGTGGCACCAGGCAAGGCTGCCCGATGTCTCCTATCTTATTTACCTTTTTTATTGAGCCCTTGGCAATAAGAATACACAGTAACCCTAATATCAAGCCACCTTTAGAAGGAATGTCAAAAGTTAAATTATTCGCAGATGATATTATCTTATACCTTCATCCCGATAAATTTAATTTTGATAATGCTCTCTAAGAGTTTAAACAGTTTGAACAAATTGGTGGTTACAAGATTAACCAGAATAAAACCAAGGTGCTAGTACTGAATTCGGACTGCAACTTTTTAACATCAAATTTAAGATCACAAGCATTGAAGAACGAACCGATCAGATACCTAGGCATTTATGTCTCCAATCAATTCGATCAACTATATAGCTTGAACTATCTAACAACTCGGAATAAAATTAGAACTTTACTGGAAAGATGGACATTATTGCCCTTAACTTTGATTGGCAGGGTCGAACTTATTAAAATGTTGATCCTTCCTTTGCTGTTTTTTCTTTTTTTAAATGTTCCACTAAAAATCAATTCGCGCTATTTTAGGGAGATTGAGTCGATGGTCAGGGACTTTGTTTGGAATAAGAAAGTGGCAAGGGTGAAATTAAGTACACTACAGCTGGGAACTACACATGGGGGCCTAGCTTTACCAAATATACGAACATGCTACACGGCCACAATAATGGATCTTGCAGCTCGCTTATTGGCACCTAATCGACAGCTCGACATGTTTTTTTACGAAAAAATGGTCCATGAGGCAGGCTCGCAAGTTCCGATATTTTTAAAAACAGCAAAATTACCAAAGAAGACCAGATATAAGACCATTCGAAATATAACATATAGATTAAAGTCTTTTTTTAAACAGGAGGTGGGGGTGGTTTGCGCTATTTGAGAATAGAGGAGTGCAAGAGCCTCGGTCTTCAAATCCACTCAAGTAAAATTCAAAAATGGATGGAGACAGGCTTTGGGGATTTGGGGTCCTTCTTTGTTTTGGGGAGGCTCATTTCTTGGCAAGAGGTCCTGGCCAGGTCCGATAATAAACTAAAAACGACGTTTTTGGAATTTTTTCAAATCATACATTTTATACATAAATACAATGTGCCGGCAGGGGAAATGCCCCTGGCTATTGCCCTATACAAAGTAAAATTAACAGGATTAGGGAATTGGCATAAATTTCTCAAGAAGGGGGAAGCGTCTCCACTAGTTGACGGAATCCTGGCCAAAATATCGCTGGAAACCAACTGTTCCTTCTCGTGGCAGGAGTGGGAGCCGATCTCAGAAGTGGGTCGTAAGTCCCTCAGAGCGGCCAATTTTAAAAGGATGTCGTTCCTATCCCGTTGGCTGGTGTACCTCACTCCTAAAGCATTAAGCAAGCGCTTTTCGGGAGAAGAAAACAAATGCTTTAGATGTCAGTTACACGAGAGGGGTGATTGGTTGCACATTTTTTATACATGCCCGAAGCTGTTTGAATTTTTGGTGTAAGATCTTTTCTTCAATCAGCAGGGCTATAAACAAAGTAATCGAACCCGAAGCCGAAATAGCCCTGTTCGGCATGTCAACAAAGAGAAAGGATTTGCCTAGTGTAGAAGTAACTTACACTGCAATCTGTACTTCAGTCGCCCGTTCTCTAATCCTTCAAAACTGGAGGTCAGAGGAGGTACCATCTTATTTTAAATGGGTAAATAAAATGCTACGGATGAAAACATTTGAAGAGGCGTATGCTAAAAGAGTAGGGTCAACGAGAAAATGTATAAATATCTGGAAATATTTTTCCGATTAGTGCATCCACCACTACCACATAGCATTTCACATGAGAATATACTAAGAACACATGGGGTCTGAGGTATAGAAATGAATACTATTCACCGAAAAAGCAGCACTTTAGTAAAAATGATATGGCACGATTGCACTTTAAAATTTTTAGCACTTAAGCACTTTAGCACTTTAATTCAAAGGCTCAATTGGAGGAGAGTACTCAGTTTTCTATACTAGCCGTGTGTCAATTATTGATGCTGCTAAACTGTTTAATAGTAACTGTAATTGAATTTTCTTGGTTCTTTGGTTTTAGCTTTTTTTTTCTCTCATTTTGGCTCCATTTTACTGACACTTGAATGATTATTAATGACTGTTGCTGAATCATATGAATTATCCGACTGCGCTTGATTTCATTCTGATTTTAAATCTGATGATGTGTATAATAATCCCTTGTGAAGTATTTTTGTAATATAGGTACTTTTTTGTATTTCTTGCACTGACCTCTGCTCTGCTCAATAAAAATGTAATTAAAAAAAAAAAATTAGTATAGTGAAATATGAGTGGTGGATAGGTTAGACAGTTATTTGGATTCAGAAGGATAGTGGAGGGATAGAAGAGGGAAAACGGCTTGGGATGAGTAAAAATGGGATGTGAAGTGGAGAGGGAAGAGTTTAGAAAGGCTTGTTTTAGGGGGATTACTATAGAAAACGAGGTGTAAGATGATGATACATGTAGGGGTAGAGTAGGGGAGAGTCTAGAAAGGGTTATTTTGAGAATCATAGTGGTGGTACGGGGTGTTGGGATGAATGAGATAGTGGATGCAGAAGATATATTGATAGAGGCATAGGGTGAGAATATGATAGTACATTGTAAAGAGTAGTAGAAAGAGGTTTGAGATGAGTCAGAGAGTTGAGGTAGAAGATATATTGAGAAAGGCATCGGGTGAGAAATAGGGTAGTGCATTTGATATGCTGAATTAGAAGAAAGTAATAAATATATAGATCCATAAGTACATGAAAAGTATATAGATGCATAAAGGGAGTAAGTATATTTAGATTAAAGATATTGATAGAGGTATAGGGTAAGGAATAGGGTAGTGCATTTAAAATGCTTTTTTAGGAGAAAAGTAATAAATAAATAGATCCAAGTACATGAAAGTTATATAAATGCATAAAGGAAGTAAGTATATGTAGATTAAAGATGCACAAGATGAACCCTGGTTTTCAAATGCTGTGTTATTAAAAGAAAAATGTAAATATAAATATTCTACATGTTTATACAAAGCAATACACATGTATAGGTAAATATCTATAGTACAAATAAATGCTTATATACAGAGGGATATGCTGTATATTTCTGTTTGCTTATGGTGCTTATGTGGGCAAGAGCCAATTCTTGAGTAGTTTTCTGAAGATAAGGTGGTTGTCCATGGATCTTATTTTGGGGGGTAAAGAGTTCCATAGTATTGCTGCTTTCACAGAGAAGGATGTGCCACCCATGGTTTTGTCCTTGTATTGGGATTTTGAGGCAAGGTGCCACTCTAGAGCAGAGGTTCCTTTGCTGAATGTGTTTGGGGGTTTTATTCCTGATGAAAAGCGGTCCCATTCCATGCATCGCTTTGTGGGTGATACAAAGCAGCGTAAACGTGGATCTTCTGGCAACCGGCAACTAATGCAGGGCTTTCAAGGCAGGGGAGATGTGGTCTCGCGGTTTGTTATGCAAGAGTAGTCTGGTAGCCGAGTTCTGAATCCGTTGTAGTCCTTTCATGGTTGTTAAAGACGATCCATGGTAGAGGCTATTGGCATAATCGAGTTTGGACAGAACAAGGGAGATGGTAGCTTGGACTTTCTGTGAAAATCCCAAATTATTATTATTATGCGTTCTTATATAGCGCTCGATTACCCGTAGGCATCTCGGCGCTTGCCTTGGGAACCCATCCTGGCTTTTTCCCTGTGAGATACCCATACTGGGCATCCCCAAGGTGAAAGCCAGGCATCCCGCCGCAGGGGGGCCGTAGTGGAGATTAAGTAGCTAATGCCCAGAGCTGCAGAGTGTGAACCTGTGATTCGAGTAGGCACCGAAACGAGAATGATCAAGTCCGTGGATATTTGGGCTCAAGACCCTGCCGCGTCGGGAATTGAACCCTGGTCCCGGGTCTGACCTCTGCTTCAGGGTCTGCCTCCTCTAACCAGTGAGCCACACTTCTCCACTCCTCAAATGGGGGAAGACTCATTGTAGAGTTTGTATAGCAACAAAGCTTGATCTTGCTAGTTTGTCCACTTGGGCATTCATCGTTAGCTTGGAGTCCATGGTCATTCTGAGTGTTCTTACTTCCTTTGATACTTTAGGTGGTGATCCCAGTTTATCAGGCCATACAGTAAGCGGGCCATAATGTTTCCAATCTCCACAAATGAGTAATTCCATTTTGGAAGCATTCAATTTGAAATGGCTCCAAGTCATCCATTGATCAACGACTCTCGGCCAACTGAAAAGTGGCGAGTTCCCAATGTCTTTGGGGCATTCCAGGTGAAGGAGTATTTGTGTGTCATCTGAATAGTTATAGAACATGAGGTGAAATTGATTGATCAGTACTGGTAATGACTTCATGTAGATGCTGAAAAGCATGGGCGAGATTATACAGCATTGAGGGACCCCTTCTTTTGTGGAGTATCATTTGGACGGGAAAAGTGAGGTATGGATGCCATTAGTACTGTTTTGAAGGTAGGATGCGATCCAGTCTAGAGCAGTCTCCTATATGCCTGTTTCATAGAGTCTTTGTATCAGAGTGTCAAGGCCAACCATGGCAAAGGTAGCTGAGAGGTCCAAGAGGAGTAGTGCAGCAACCCCGTTGCGGTCAACTGTGTTCTTCAGGTCATCCCAGATGGCAAGGAGGGCAGATTCTGTGCCTCTTCCAGATGGAATACTGTTTGGAAGACGGAAATTATTGCATTCTCTTCAATAAATTGTGACATGTGGGCAAACGTTGCACGTTCTATCAGTTTGCCCAGGAAAGATCCATTTGTAAGGGGTCTGTAGTTGTCAAGGTTCAGTGGGTCCAAGTTTGTTTTCTACAGTAAAGGGCGTATATATGATTTTTTGGGTTCCTCTGGATGTAGTCCAGTAGTTAATAATAATAATAATAATAATAATACTTGCAGAATTTAGAAGAGCGCGAACAGCTACCTCAAACAGAGGTGTCCTGATGGTCTAGTGGGCGCTAAAAAGCACCACGGGTGCACCCGTTAGACCGGCAGGTGTGGTACCGAGCTAAGGATCTAGACTAAAGAGCCACGTCTTCAGGGCTTTCGTAAAGATGGGCTCCGATTTGATCTGCCTCAGAAAGTTGGGCAGTGCATTCCAGAGCGTTGAAGTCACGGTCTCAAAGGATCTGCCTCCAATACGAGCTTTCTTGAACCTGGGGCCACTCAACAGGTTCAGGGCATTAGATCTCAGAGTCCTGTTTTGTTTGTAGCTACACAGACGTAGTTTCAAATAGTTAGGGCATTTTCCATTGAGAGACCGGAAAGCAAGGGTAAGTGCCTTGAATTCTATTCTCCTAGCCACAGGCAGCCAATGGAGTTTCTTAATATGTGGCAAGATGTGATGCCGGAAGGGTACTCTCCTAATCATTCTTGCTGCATTTTGGACTAGTTGCAGTCTTTTAATTTCGTAGGCCGGCAGCCCTATATATAGGCTGTTGGCATAATCCAGTCTTGACGTCACCGTGGCATGTATAATCACCCGATGACATTCCTCAGGCAGAAGTTGGATGACTTTACGCAGGCTTTTTAGTTTCCCAAAACAGGCCGTTGACACCTGCGTGATTCGGGCTGTCTCCCATCTAACCCCTAGATTTTTTGCCGATGCTGCAGAGATAGGTGGATGGCCCATTTCCTGTGGCCACCAAAGCTCGGTGGGTGGGTGGCAAATATATCCAAAGAATAATACCTCTGTTTTACTGGCATTGAACTTCAACTTATTATTGTTCATCCAGCGAGAGATATCTGTCATGCTGTGTCTCTTTGTTCTTTGAAGTAGAACACCAACTGGGTGTCGTCGGCGTAGGATATCGCCTTCACGCCCCAGTTGGCAATGAGGGTGAACAAGGGAGCCAGGTATATCTTAAAGAGGAGCGGGCTGAGCGCAGAGCCCTGGAGGGCACCGCACCAGATCTCTTTCCGTTTAGATTTAAGTGATAGTAGAGCTATTTGGTGTGACTGGTTAGACAGAAAAGCGCTTAACCAATTTAATGCCATCACCCCAATGCCACTTTCTTTGAGTCTAGATAGTAGTATCGCATGGTCCACCGTATCGAAAGCGGCGGATACATCCGGTAACACCAGCATTGCCGAGGTCCCCGCATCCATAGTAGATTTGAGGGATTCTGAAACTTCCAGGAGGGCAGTTTCAGTGCTGAAGCCAGGTCTAAAACCAGATTGGGTTAAGGAATTGTTAACACGATTGTTGCACGATTAAGATCCGAAGGAGTAGAGCTGGTGGCCACTCCTTTAGGTACCTGGCCCCGAAGTTGTGGAACTCGATCCCTCTAGGGGCTCGGACCACTTCTAATCACATGCTGTTTCGTAAACAGATTAAAACTTGGTTGTTTTCTTCCATTTAAATCATCTTCACCTGTTGCGTTGCTCTGTTCTCTGGTATGTCTACAGCGCTGGGACACCCGTTGCCGGGGTAGCCATGCGCTATACAAGCAGATCTAACATAACATAACATTGTTGATGATTCTTCTTACTGCAGTGGTAGCAGAGTTTGTTAGAGGAATTGTATTGAAAGTTTGTGGTGGACACGGGTCAGAAGGGCTGCTGGCAGGCCTGCTTGCTTTGACCAGGTCCATAAATTCATCGTGTGAAATGTGGTGGAAGGAATGGAGAGGCGGGGTTAGAGTATCCCTGGATTGTTGTTTTGCAAAAGGGTTAGTGCTGGTGCTTTGCCTCTGTTTTAAGTCAAAATTGTCTGCTTTGTCTATGTAATTATTTGACAGTTTGACAGTGAAATCTTGAATGACGGGATGACTTTCTTCTAGGCAATTTGGCTTATGAATTTCATTGAGTATTTTATAGAATTCTTTATTTGCACATTTAGCATTTTGAATTCTGTCTGAATAGTACTTTTCTTTGCTTTTTTGATAGCTGACTTATATCATCTGTGCATTTTCTGTAAGCAAAGTTTGTCTTATTTGGCGTTTGTTTTGAGCCAGGCACATTGCAGCTTTTTAATTTGTTGTTTTATGTCTTTTATCTCTCTATTTCTCCAAGGTGCTTGTTTTCTTTTGTTCTGTTGTGTGGTTTTGAATGTTATCAGGATATTAAAAGCTTCTAATAGCTACTCATATAGTTTGTTAACATAATTTATTGTTTGCAGATCTGTACTGGATGTTAGTTATGTTTTTAAATGTTCCAAATTGAGTTTGTTTAATGTTTAATAGGTGGATGCATGTAAGATGGTTTTAGGTGAGTCGCTTAGTGTTGTTTTATGCTGGAAAGAAAGCAAATTGTGGTCTGACCATGTGACTGGAGTTATAATTTGAAAGGTAACTAGTTCAGGATTAGCAAAAATGACATCTAGGATGTGCCCAGAGATGTGTCTGGGTTTGTGGATGATGTGATGCAGGTTCAGTGCGTCTAGGCCAGTGATTATTGTTTTTGGACATGGCAAATTGGGTTTATCAAACTAAATGTTGAGGTAATCCAGAACGCATAGGTTGGAGTGTATTGGTATTAGGTTTGAAACTTTGTCTTGAAGTGGGTCTGGAAATGTCACCTTGCTAGGTAGAGGACTGTATAGGATCAGGAAGTTACATGAGGAAGATGGTGATTTGCATCTGATGAGAAGAGCCTCACAATTCTTAACGAAGATGGAGTCAACTTTAGTGATATGTAATGTTTGCCTGAACACAACAGCTAGGCCAGCTCCTTTTTTTCCTATACGCTTTTGGGTGATTGTTTGAGAGCCTAGAGGAATGGCTTCATACAGGACTGAAGCCACATCAACTCCCAACCATGATTCAGTTAGGAATAGTATGTCTGGTGTTGCGTTAGTGAGAAGGTCTCAGATGTGATGTTTGTCTTTAGCCTCTTCCGTGCTCATGACGGCCTCCGGACGTCATGAGTCACAGTGGGTGTGTACGCATGACGGCCAGGTGCCGCCGAGCCATGACGAAGATTGGAATGTCCCAGCACAGCGGTAGAATTTGCGCTGCAGCGAAGAGGTTAGAGAGTGATTGAGCATTTATAAGTAGACAGTTTAGAGAACGTGCTTTGGTGACAGTGAGATTTTGTTTTGAAGAAAAGTGATCGGTGTTGTGTGGGTTTGTAGCAGGTCTGTTTCTAGTGCTGGTATTAGTTGTATTAGGATATCAATTGTGTAGCTGTTCAGCAACATGGTCCTCGAACAGCAAGCTAAGAAGGCATTTTGATGGGTCTGTGTGCATAGGTGGTGAGGATGGTGTTTGAAAGTAAGTTGGTGTGCTGTGCTGTATTTTTGGTGTAACCTTGTTGTGCAGTAAAAAATGGAGACGCAATGTTGTGATGTGTGGCATGTTGCTTATATTGTTTCATACAAGCTGACATGATAGCTTCTAAACCTTTACACACGCATGTTAACACAACTAACCCAGTGATCCATGTAGTCGCGGGACCAACTGGGTACACCTATATTATTTTCAATGAAGGCGATACAGTGTCTATTGCGTACAAATCTCATTTGTACACAAATGCTGAAATGCTTTACGCATCTACTGAGAAAATACTCACAGCGGTACAAACTGCTGGAGTAAGAAAGAAAACATGAGCGGTTAGAAAACGCATAACTGTCTTGACCCCGGTACCAATCTTAGAAGGCACCACCAAAGCAAGCACTCCAAATGCAAAAGGTTTACATCCAAGATGGATTAAATGGGCTAACTCTCTCACTGCAACAGTTGTAGATAACAGATACGACTCTACATCACAAGCATTTTTACAGTACAAACAAGAATATCTCCTGCCAAATTGTGCCTCTGAGTTGATATGAATGCATCATGTATACAGATGGTTCTGCACAACCTGCCATAGGAACAAAACAGCAATATTCTGCAGCATGCACAATTGTAAAAGGGTGCATGCAGGACAGAAAGTTCCGTCCTGGGAAGAAACACACACAAGTCTGGCAGTCTCCTATATGCCTGTTTCATAGAGTCTTTGTATCAGAGTGTCAAGGCCAACCATGGCAAAGGTAGCTGAGAGGTCCAAGAGGAGTAGTTCAGCAACCCCGTTGCGGTCAACTGTGTTCTTCAGGTCATCCCAGATGGCAAGGAGGGCAGATTCTGTGCCTCTTCCAGATGGAATACTGTTTGGAAGACGGAAATTATTGCATTCTCTTCAATAAATTGTGACATGTGGGCAAACGTTGCACGTTCTATCAGTTTGCCCAGGAAAGATCCATTTGTAAGGGGTCTGTAGTTGTCAAGGTTCAGTGGGTCCAAGTTTGTTTTCTACAGTAAAGGGCGTATATATGATTTTTTGGGTTCCTCTGGATGTAGTCCAGTAGTTAATAATAATAATAATAATAATAATACTTGCAGAATTTAGAAGAGCGCGAACAGCTACCTCAAACAGAGGTGTCCTGATGGTCTAGTGGGCGCTAAAAAGCACCACGGGTGCACCCGTTAGACCGGCAGGTGTGGTACCGAGCTAAGGATCTAGACTAAAGAGCCACGTCTTCAGGGCTTTCGTAAAGATGGGCTCCGATTTGATCTGCCTCAGAAAGTTGGGCAGTGCATTCCAGAGCGTTGAAGTCACGGTCTCAAAGGATCTGCCTCCAATACGAGCTTTCTTGAACCTGGGGCCACTCAACAGGTTCAGGGCATTAGATCTCAGAGTCCTGTTTTGTTTGTAGCTACACAGACGTAGTTTCAAATAGTTAGGGCATTTTCCATTGAGAGACCGGAAAGCAAGGGTAAGTGCCTTGAATTCTATTCTCTTATCCACAGGCAGCCAATGGAGTTTCTTAATATGTGGCAAGATGTGATGCCGAAAGGGTACTCTCCTAATCATTCTTGCTGCATTTTGGACTAGTTGCAGTCTTTTAATTTGGTAGGCCGGCAGCCCTATATATAGGCTGTTGGCATAATCCAGTCTTGACGTCACCGTGGCATGTATAATCACCCGATGACATTCCTCAGGCAGAAGTTGGATGACTTTACGCAGGCTTTTTAGTTTCCCAAAACAGGCCGTTGACACCTGCGTGATTCGGGCTGTCTCCCATCTAACCCCTAGATTTTTTGCCGATGCTGCAGAGATAGGTGGATGGCCCATTTCCTGTGGCCACCAAAGCTCGGTGGGTGGGTGGCAAATATATCCAAAGAATAATACCTCTGTTTTACTGGCATTGAACTTCAACTTATTATTGTTCATCCAGCGAGAGATATCTGTCATGCTGTGTCTCTTTGTTCTTTGAAGTAGAACACCAACTGGGTGTCGTCGGCGTAGGATATCGCCTTCACGCCCCAGTTGGCAATGAGGGTGAACAAGGGATCCAGGTATATCTTAAAGAGGAGCGGGCTGAGTGCAGAGCCCTGGAGGGCACCGCACCAGATCTCTTTCCGTTTAGATTTAAGTGATAGTAGAGCTATTTGGTGTGACTGGTTAGACAGAAAAGCGCTTAACCAATTTAATGCCATCCCCCCAATGTCACTTTCTTTGAGTCTAGATAGTAGTATCGCATGGTCCACCGTATCGAAAGCGGCGGATACATCCGGTAACACCAGCATTGCCGAGGTCCCCGCATCCATAGTAGATTTGAGGGATTCTGAAACTTCCAGGAGGGCAGTTTCAGTGCTGAAGCCAGGTCTAAAACCAGATTGGGTTAAGGAATTGTTAACACGATTGTTGCACGATTAAGATCCGAAGGAGTAGAGCTGGTGGCCACTCCTTTAGGTACCTGGCCCCGAAGTTGTGGAACTCGATCCCTCTAGGGGCTCGGACCACTTCTAATCACATGCTGTTTCGTAAACAGATTAAAACTTGGTTGTTTTCTTCCATTTAAATCATCTTCACCTGTTGCGTTGCTCTGTTCTCTGGTATGTCTACAGCGCTGGGACACCCGTTGCCGGGGTAGCCATGCGCTATACAAGCAGATCTAACATAACATAACATTGTTGATGATTCTTCTTACTGCAGTGGTAGCAGAGTTTGTTAGAGGAATTGTCTTGAAAGTTTGTGGTGGACACGGGTCAGAAGGGCTGCTGGCAGGCCTGCTTGCTTTGACCAGGTCCATAAATTCATCGTGTGAAATGTGGTGGAAGGAATGGAGAGGCGGGGTTAGAGTATTCCTGGATTGTTGTTTTGCAAAAGGGTTAGTGCTGGTGCTTTGCCTCTGTTTTAAGTCAAAATTGTCTGCTTTGTCTATGTAATTATTTGACAGTTTGACAGTGAAATCTTGAATGACAGGATGAGTTTCTTCTAGGCAATTTGGCTTATGAATTTCATTGAGTATTTTATAGAATTCTTTATTTGCACATTTAGCATTTTGAATTCTGTCTGAATAGTACCTTTCTTTGCTTTTTTGATAGCTGACTTATATCATCTGTGCATTTTCTGTAAGCAAAGTTTGTCTTATTTGGCGTTTGTTTTGAGCCAGGCACATTGCAGCTTTTTAATTTGTTGTGCTGAAATGCTTTACGCATCTACTGAGAAAATACTCACAGCGGTACAAACTGCTGGAGTAAGAAAGAAAACATGAGCGGTTAGAAAACGCATAACTGTCTTGACCCCGGTACCAATCTTAGAAGGCACCACCAAAGCAAGCACTCCAAATGCAAAAGGTTTACATCCAAGATGGATTAAATGGGCTAACTCTCTCACTGCAACAGTTGTAGATAACAGATACGACTCTACATCACAAGCATTTTTACAGTACAAACAAGAATATCTCCTGCCAAATTGTGCCTCTGAGTTGATATGAATGCATCATGTATACAGATGGTTCTGCACAACCTGCCATAGGAACAAAACAGCAATATTCTGCAGCATGCACAATTGTAAAAGGGTGCATGCAGGACAGAAAGTTCCGTCCTGGGAAGAAACACACACAAGTCTGGCAGATCTCAAAGCCCAGATACTGGCACTGCAAAATACAGATCGTGAATTTCCCACACTTTTTGTGTGTGATTCATTTTACTGTGTCCAGTCCTATAACTACTATTTACACTATTGGGGCCAGAATGGATTTAGAGATTCAAAAGGTTGCACACTAAAGCACAAGATGCTTTAGGAACAAGTGGTGAATCTCAAAGAAGGCCTGCCACAAGCTCATTTTATTCATACATTTAGTCATCAACGTGTTGGCATTCATGTAGGAATTCTATGATAGATGAAGCAACCAAGGCAACAGTTTGTACTGCTGCAATTGCTGCAATAACTCTTTTGAATAAGAGGATAGACGGAATAACTATGGTGGTAGTTAATAGCCCGTGCAACGGATCAACAGAAAACATTCCTTATGCTCAGATTCCAGGAGTGGGTGATAGAGTAATACCAAACATTGATCGCAGATTAGATCTGATCCTAGCTGTATATGAGGGTTTGGATTCTGATCATGCAGGGATTACTGCTACAGTTTCATTACTGAAGCACCGCTATTGGTGGCCAGCTCTATCAAAACAGACCAAGGACTTTAGCTTTAAATGCGACATCTGCCAGCAGGTAAAAGGTTCCACCGTACCACGTCCAGCACAGACACCACTATTGAATTTGGACAAGCCTTTGGCTTGTGTTTATCTGGACCATTGCAGTCTCTTACAATCAGATGGGGCTTACAGGTATATCTTGGTGGCAGTGGATTCATGCTCCAGATTCTTTTGGGTTTGACCACAGTGCTCGGCTGACGCTCAAACTGTTATAAAGAATTTGTGAGTTTTTATCAGGACATACGCAATTGGCACACTACATTGCGACCAGGGTCTGTGTGTACCTCTTGGGCTTCCAAAGAAGCCATGGGAAGTTTGGGTGTGACCTTGGGGTACTCCCCCCCTATCATCCATAGGGAAATGTGGTCATTGAGAGGAAGAACCATTGCTTAAAGCAATCCTTAACAGCAAGGGTATTAGGCTCAGGTGACAGCTGGGCCAATTACCTACATGGGATCCAGAGGGCACTTAACAACATGCCAGAAAATCCCAAGGGGTCATACACTTTAAGAACTTCTGTTTGGTGTGAGAATGTGGGTACCAGACCTCAATAGCGTCAGCATAGAGGCAGCTGAAACACCATTTGACATCAATGAACGTCTGGCTGTTTAACCCACACTCAATGAATTCTGGGCTTTACAAAGCAACATCCAAGTAAAACGCATCACCACTGGGGAAGTGAATGTAGTTCTGGCAAGACCTGCCAGGGTCCCGACGATTGGGGACCTTGTTAGAGGATAAAATTGTTAGAGGATAAAATTGTGGACAAAAAATAATTTGGGCTATCTTACAGAGCACCTGTCCCTGGTCTAGCTGTTAGAGGTACCAGAAATGTACTTCTTCTGCCCCTAGCTGGTCGCAGAGACAAAAGTTTTGTCTCCATTTAACTGATCAAACCACACTATGTGCACAATTTACAAAAGCTCGCCATTGGGGCTCCTGGGTAGAATCAGCACTCCTCTCGCTACTGTACAGGAAGCTCAGATGGAAGCTTTAATTGACAGATGATTCCACTCTCCAAAAATAAGCTATAAACAACATTGAAATGATACTTCTCCCTGTTGAAACAACTACAACTGTACAATTGACAAGTACTGAAATCTCATTTCGAAAAATTGACGACGTCTATGTAAATATGCCACAAATCAAGTCATCTTCCAGTTCCCAAAAACCTGCTGAGCGTCCAAAAATAGACTGGACGGCATCTGGCTACTTTGTGCATTATGACGACTTCTCATCAGATTCAAATGAGCAAGAGCTGCCCCCACCACTCCTCCCTTTCAAGCTATGCGTGTATGCTTTCTACTTTTGGCTGAAAACGACTTACTTTATCCCACCCTGGTGACATCTCTGGATTGCAATTTGGTTACTTTTCCTGATACTTTGGATTGGTTTGGGGACTGCCTTTTTCCTACTTCTGAATGGACACTATCCCCCAGAATGTTCAGCAGTACAACTTGTGAACTTGGTTCTTAAAGCACATGCATCATCACACTGTGAACTAAGGGACCTGTCCCTGGTGAACATTGCAACAGTTCCAGTTCCTGAACAAATTGTTTGGGTCAGGGTATCGTACAATGTGTATGGTCCTACTGAACCTTTGCAAATTCCTTATTTATTTAAAGTTTCTTTAAATTACATCATCACCTCTACAACTTTCTCTCGGATGATTGGGACATTGAAACTGTGCACAATTTGCTTGCAGATCTAGAGGAATCAACTACATTTTCTAATGATGAATTGTGTGATGGTACATCCAATAATGGAGATATGTTCTGATATCAACATTATGGTAACCATATTCTGCACAAAGCTTGTATCCCATGTGCTGTTTATAATTACACACAAGCTAGTATCCCATGTGCTGTTTATAATTACACACAATGGGAACACTGCCCAACACCACAGGAAGGTAGTTCAAAGACGTTTGCACAAAAGTTTGCTTATTTTTCAGGTTTTGAAACATCAGACCCAGCATGATATTATTATAAGCTTGCACCTATAACTGCAATTTAAAATATGCTTACAAAAACCAAGCTGATATACTTTGCATCCGTTATTCCCCAACTATCTATACAGGGTTTTGACTTTTGGAAAGACACCATAGGCACAAAATCTGTCTGTGAGACAAAAGATAGGCAGGTTCAGGGAACTGAGGCCTTATTTCGTGCTTGCCTCATACCACATGAAATGATTTTCCTGAACAAAACAGTACATCAAACTTCATGTCTATGTATTGCAAAAATTAAGAATTTAAACACACCACGTATTACTGCATTCTCACGCTTCGGGAATTTGCAGATACACAAGATACCATGACACATAATGGTTCTTTCAATTCATCAAATCCCAATTGGAAGGGATTGTTGGTCTGGCCAACAAACACAAATAGGTGTCAATCTAGATTCCTGGGCAACACCGAAGGGTTAAGGATCAATAGACCTGATCAGAGATATGTACAAGCAGAACACTTGGGGTGGTGATGTCATATAGTGTTGGGAAGTTGTGTAACATTTTCCCAGGTGAAAATAACACTTGACCCTTCTTTCTGATGACATGGATCTTAGAGGTGTTTTATTAGGTCCCCAGAACTCATGTCAAAAGCGCTTTTTGTCTGGAATAAACAATGAGCTGTGGAAGATTTCTCAACCGGAAAATGCTGAGAGATTGCGCAAGATCGACAGGGTTAATTTAGAAAAGGCTTTGGCTGTGGTTCACAATGGTATGACCACATTATCATCTAGGATTTATTCATTGGGCAACATAGTGTCTTCTGCAATTGACATAATGCAGCATTCCATCGGAATTCTGAGCTGTACGTTACAAAAATTACGTTCTGGCCACGTGCCATGGTGTTACATCAACAGTACTAGTCTGATTTCTGAATATGAATGAAAAGACAGATGGTAATGGCACGCATAGATGTAAAGTACACTTTGTTGCACATTGAAAAAGTAGACCAATAACCTTTCACCCTGTGTAGGAAAGTGCCTCTTTTTGCATGGTTGCTCCCCACTTTTTGCCTAATGTTGATGGTCTTTGACTGAGTGTGCCCTGTGTTCCTGTCAACCAGGTACCCAGGGCCTATATTCTTTCCCTAAAACTGTACTACTGCAAAACCGAATTGGCAACTCTCTGGCCACATGTAAGTCCCTTGTACAGAGGGATGGTCTCTAATGGCTGCAGCACTGATTGTGCCACCCTTAAAGGCCCTGTTCCTTTACACACACACACACACACTGCCATTGCCGGCTGAGTTTTTTGGTACAGAACAAATTGAAGTGTCGTTATGGCACACATCCCTGTGTCATGAAGTGGCCAGGCCCCCAAAGGTGACTTGGACTCAAGCGTGCACAACAATATGTATGATACTCAAGGTACAACCAAATATGACAATTTTATGCAAGCAAAATATTTACTTAATTTTTTTTCAAATTTCAAAATAACATAATTCAAATGTTTAGAACATATGCAACAAATTCTTGTCTAATGTATGATTTGCAATTCAACATTGCATTCTGAAGTTGGCAAAGAAAATAATGCCCAATGCATTTCAGGACACTGTGTCCCTTCGTCAGGAGCAACCTGTAATAATAAAAGGGAAACATTTCAATTGATGTGCAAGAATATAGCTTCAAGGAAAATTGTCTTGTTAATGTAACCATGCACCCATCACAATTTCATAATGTGCCCCAAAAGTGAATATCATGCTGTAGGCCAACACTTACTGTTTATATGGTAGCAGGACCAAGTCGTAAGCACTCACAATAGGAACCTAATGAGAAAGGAATGCCGTTCAAATGTCGAGTTGAATGAACATGCCATAGAAATAACAGAGGATCACCTGAGTTGCATACACTATTCTGCGTACCTATCAATGCTCATAAGACATCCAAGGCCTCCTGTACTTGCAGCAACAGAAAAGATACTCTCACTGCAAAACATAGTACGAAAAATGAACATAGTTTCCTTGAACTAATCACTCTGATCAACGTAAAGTTAAAACACAAACTTGAAAACACGATTTTCCTAATCACGTGTTCACTCCGCGATTTCACAAAGTATCCTTGGCCTAAATGAGTAATAGAACTCCATTATCGTCTCAATGAAATGAAAATACTACTGAATCAAATGTCAAAACTAAAGAAGTGCTCACCGTCAGCACGATAGACTTGAATCAACTGCCGATATTTAGAAGCGCTTTAAGGAGTGCCGGGACAGCAGACTCACTGCAACCAAAGAAAAGAAACTCATATTAACTAATCCCGTTGTATTCCAGACCTCGAGTTAATCATCCCGCCCGATTACACGCCGCGCTTACCATTTTTAGTGCCCACATCAGACGACTCAAAACTGCTGAAACAACCAAACGCTAAAGGCGTCGGCTATTAGTGAGTGCTTCCGGGTGGTGCGTGAGATCACATGATCGGACACGTGCTTCATAATGAAAATGGAAAAGACTGATCGATGCGATCCTATGATAGCTTACACTGTTCAGTATCATCACTTATTAAAATATAAATCCTCGCTTCATGAAAACTATCTCCACAGTAATCCCTAATTTATGAATGAGGGATGAGATGATGGATGAAATCCTCAAATACTAAAATGGCATACACTGTACCGTGTATCCCCATTTCAGATGGAACGATCAGAATAATATCTCCACAGTATTGCTGGATTTAACTACAGAATATTACTGGTGACCTTGATGACCATTGAAAGTCAGTGCCCATCATGCAACCATCAAGTGTGTTATCAAGATATGTATAACCAGAGAACGTAACATGATGGTAGTTAAAACATAGTAAGAATAAACACTCCTCTCTATATGTAAACTGTCTGAACACCAAAATCATTTATTTCAATACACCGAATTAAAAATGACATCCATAAGTAAGTACAATTTATAAAAAGACACGTAAAGAAAGAGACCTTCTAGGTGTTATCTGTGAGTATTTGATGTTTATGTGCGTGTGTTGGGGTACAGATGACGTGTGCATGAAAATGAATCAAATATCATAAAAAGCAAGCCGTTTTAAATTTGTCGTTCAACCCGTGGGGCGTGAGAGTGTTTAACTTTTTTATCAAAAATGCCTCCCTCTGTAGTAATCTTTTAGAATTGCCAATGCCTTGTCCACGGGTACTTGTTCAATTATTTGGAATTTTAATTGGGCAATGGTGTGGCGGTGTTCCTCCCAATGTAGGCTAAACTTGAATTGATATCTTTCATCCTGATTTGACTTTTGTGTTCTGTATGGCGTATTTTAATTTTTCTCTCTTTTTCCGATATAACGGAGTCCACACGGACATCTGATTGAGTATACTATGTTTTGGGATTACAGTCTGTGCTTTCTGTAACTCTTAATTTTTCACCAGGCTTGGGACTTGAATAGAATTGTTACAGTGAGTGCAATTCCAGCATTTTTTGTGCCACTTTTCCCAGTAGTAGATTGTAGGTTTTTTTCTTCTGGATAGAAGTTCTTTGTGATTTCGTGCCCTCGAATAGGCGAATAGTGGTTTCTCAAGGAATAGACCTTTAAAATTGATTTCAGACTCAAGGAGTTTGCAACGTTTGTAGATGATGTTTTTAATTTCTGTAGAAGCGGTAGAGAATTTAGAGACAAGAACTACCCTGTTAGTAATATATATATTTTTTTTAAGTAATTTCTCTCTTGGTGTATCCAACGTTTTTGTTAATTATTTGTGTAGTAATTCTTCAGGATATGCTCTGGCCATATAATTAGTTTTTTGATTTTATAAGGTTGCCTGACATACCTTTACTTCTGATGATATTCGTCGTGTTCTCAAGAAATGAGAACCAGGTAAGCTATTAATAAGTGATAGTGGATGGAAACTTTTGAACAAAAGTGAATTATTTTTGTCCCTTGGTTTTTTGTATAAGTGTGTGCTTATGTGGTCTGATTGTAATTCAATCCAAACGTCTAGGAATGCTAATGCTTTTTTTTTAATGGTATAAGCCAATTATATCCTTGGGTCAATCAAATTTAGTGTGCGTAAATTGTTTTTCAATGATTCTTCAGATTTATTCCAAATGTGGAAAATATCGTCAAAAAATGTCAGAAAAAGACTATGCCTTCCTGCCAAGTGGTGTTTGTTAGGATGAAATCCTGCTCAAATGTCACCATGCAAGTATTCACGTAAGCAGGCGCCCCTGGAAATCCCATCGAAGTTACATTTAACTGGATATCGTATTTGTCATTCCATGAAAAGTAACTGTTCTGAAGACAGAATTTAAGTAGTTGTAATATCAAACTTTTGAGGCCTTCTAAGTTGTCTTGCCTGAGTAGAGCCCATTCTACTGCCTCAAGTCCGCATGAATGTGGTATTGAGTGTATAAGGCAAAACCACACATATGGTACATAAAACTAATCATATGGGACTTCTCCGGTGATGGTTTAAAGACTCCGTAAAAAATCTGTAGTATCTTCAATGTATGTTATCCAGCTCTGCAAGAATGGGTGAAGATAGGCATCAATGAAACTTCCAGGGACTTCAAACAAAGATTCACATCCTGACGCAATTGGTCTGAAAGAAGGATCTACTAGACTTTGGTGTATTTTAGGCAACATATACATTTTTAGGTCATCTAGGAAATTGTTTTGTCAAATACTTCTTGGTTGTAGTATCAGTGCAATGCAATTCTTCTGCTTTATTCAATATTTCAGTGAGAGTTGCTGCTATTTCCACTGTAGGATCATATTCAAGACAGGCATATATGTTGCCATCGTTGACATGTTCCTCTACTTTCCTTACGTAATAGTCTTGATCCATCATCACAAGCCTGCCACCTTTATCAGCTTTCTGGAAAACTATGTTGGGATTGTTGGCCAATTGAGACAGTGTGCTGTATTCAGCTCGGCTGAATTATTTTTTTGTTTTTGTAAATGTATTTTTTTAAAGTCTTTTTTGACCAGAAGTTCGAACGTGTCTGACGTTTTGTGTGATACTGGGGCCATGAACGTACTCTTTGGTTTGAACTGTGTAACTGGTTTCTCACTTGTGAGTTCAACAGGTACTATTTGTAAAATATTGACGTAATCTCAGCCCTCTCATGAATTTGTAAAATGGCACTTCAGTTTCTAGTTCTGTGCTATTGTAGGTGGCAACAAATGATGTCTCCTTATTAAGGACATTTTCTTGTGAATTTCTAAGTTGAACTTTGGAAATATTAATTATAAGTCCTTCGATTGACTCCTGAAACCTTTTTTGCCTTTGTCCCGTTCTTTTTCCTCTCCTTGTTTTAAAAAAAAAGTGTTTGGTCTCCAAAGAGGCAATTTATTATGCGTTGTGAAGCAGAAGGTATTAACAATATACTGCTTTGAAGCACATTATTGAGAATTCCAGGAGTCAGAAGCACTGCTTTAATGTCATCAGGCTGGTGATGTCTTTAGCTTGGTTTCAGTAGTGCAGTACAACACACCTTCATAGTCAATAACAGCTCTCCCTTTCAGAGTTCAGGCACTATGGTGAGCTGTTTCAGTTATTCACTCGCACCATCTCTTTTGGCTTTTTTGTCCTATGCTACAGGCTTACGCATTATTTTATAAACAAAATGCAAAAATAAAGATAAGAATAGACCAGATGTCTGAGTTTGAAATGCAGTGTCGACATGAAGCAGGCTGCATCCCCCAGTATGTCCACTGCCTTGTTAGATATGTGCTCCCTTGTGTTCTGCTGACGTTATGCATGCTGTATGTCTGTCTCAAAAAACACAGTTGATGGACAGAATGTAGAACAATGTCA
Source organism: Lissotriton helveticus (assembly GCF_964261635.1). Classification (NCBI taxonomy): domain Eukaryota; kingdom Metazoa; phylum Chordata; class Amphibia; order Caudata; family Salamandridae; genus Lissotriton; species Lissotriton helveticus. The sequence continues at coordinate 1,124,988,207 of NC_136068.1, read as the reverse complement.
TACATTCACCCCAATACAAGGATCTGGGCCTTAATCCATCGTTTTTTTGCACTCCACACCACCCTGGGTTAGACACTGGCTATATGCAAATCAGCTCTGACCCTGTGCCTCATGGGAACAGTCCAGTCCGAACTACCAAGCCATGTCTTTCCCAGACCGGAATCAAGCATCCAAGGACCGGTTTCTGGCTATCAGCCTTCATCAGCCAGCTATGTCTGTCTCAGGCCAGCCTGGAGCCCTGTGGATCTGACTTCATCTACTCCGTCAAGGGACACCTTCTCCCGATGCTTTTTCATGTCAGGGATTAGGAAACCTATGATCGCTTCATGAATCAGAGTAAAGTGGAGACTACTATCGGTTGCTCCCATCTGCTCTAACCACAAATGACACATTCTTGGTCAAGGGCATTCCCTTGCCCCTGGTCCCAGCATGTCTGAGGAGGAGGTCTTTGCAGACAACTAGCAGAAAGAGTTCTCAGAGGATGGAACCCAGCTGTCACTGTCCCTCCACTGTTAGAGGTTATGAGCTCTGCTTCTGCCGCTTCCAGAAGCGCTTGACATCAGCATGTCCTCCTGGCGTGACCACCATCACCCTCCGAGCTGGGTTTTCGAAGACCAACACGCCCAGGTCCCGGGCATAATTACGCAAAAGCTCAAAGTCCACCTGAGACAGGAACTGGTTGTTCAAGACACCCTCAGAGAAGCGAAGCCGGTCCCTCTCCAGCTCCCAGAGCCGGATCTGATCTGTGATTGTCGGTGGTAATACTGTTTCAGCATCCCAGGGTGAGCGCAAGTCGGCAGGAAGTGGATGATCTGCTCGGCAGTGATCCCGTTGGCAATGGCCTGCTGGACACTCTCTCCTGTCACCTGCACAACAACGAGGTTAGGGAATCGATAGAGCATCTCGGAGAAGAGAGCAACCAGGGCGATCTGCAGCTCAGATTCTGTGTAGGGGTAGATGCGGTAGTTGGTCTCCACCACGATGAAGCCCTGCTCGTGAGAGTCCACAGACATGAGACATGTGGGGTAGAAGTGGCGAGACTTCCTCTTTCTCTGGAAGACAAGGCCAAATTCACGGAGGTGCTGCAGGAAAGTGAGTAGCGACTCCCCCATGCACTCCACCGAGTAGTCCTTACCAAGAGGAGAGAAGCTGAGCTGGAACATGAAAGAGAGGATTTCCACCAGGTCCATGCCACGAAATTCAGCTGTATTCAGATACTGGAGCATGAAGTACCAGAACTGGGACGCCGTGTCCAGGAGTAGGAACTGGAAGCCAGCAGAGGAGATGCAGGGGGCTTCTCCGGGCTCACTCTTCATCAGCCCCGCTTGGATCAGCAGCTGCGCAAGATCCTGGCTCACTGCTGCGCTGGGGGAGCCAACCATGAAATGAAGGATTACCTCCCAGTGCTCCTCAGCGTACTTGTCGAGTGAAGGCACATCACAGGCATGTCTGTCTGATCCCAGTAAGCTGCCGTCGTCAGCCCACGCTCCCCCCCCAAGCAGTGTGATCCGAAGATTCTCTTTGAAGGTGGGGTCAGCAGGAGCCTTGGAGCCCCCCAGGGAGCTGCTGAGTGTGCCACAGGCGTAGGCCAGACAGAACCTCTGTACTTTCTTCATGTTCCTTGTGATTTACTTTCGTCACCCATTGGGCAATAGCAGTTTGCGGGAGGGGCTGATCCAGAACCAGCATCCACATCACATAATTCTTAGCCAATCCTGGCAATTCACGGAAGACGGCCAGGCAGGTGGCCGGGTGGACGTAGAGCCGGTCAAGCAGCGCCGGGCTTAGCTCCTGCAGGAACTCGTGCAGGTTCTTGCCGCGCTCCAGCTTCATGCTGCCACGGCATGGGTCAGCGCTGGGGCCGCTCCGAGGGGCCTCCCAGACACCCTGCGCCTGGAGCCGGGGGCCGGGGTCACTCCTGCGGCCAGCGAGACTGAGTACAGCCGGTCCTTTTCCTCTCCTTGTTTTGATTGAATGGTGTTCAATTTCTCTTGTGCTGAATCTGGTGGTCGACAGAAGTCCCCACTTTCCTCTAAAAAAGGTGCGCTAGACAAGCTTGCTTGTGTTCTCTCCTCATTCTCCTTAAAGCGCTTCCAAATATTAGTAGTTCAAGGAAACAATGTTCATTTTTCATACTTCGTTTTGCAGTGAGATCTTTTCCATTGCTGCAAGTACGAGAGGCCTTGGATGTCTTATGAGCATTGATAGGTACGCAGAATAGTATATGCATCTCCGTTATTTCTATGCAACCATATAAGCAGGAAGTGTGGACCTACTGCATGATATTCACTTTTTGGGCACATCGCGAAATGGTGAAGGGTGGATGGTTACATTAACAAGACAATTTTCCTTGAAGTTATATTCTTGCCCATCAATTGAAATGTTTCCCTTTTATTATTACAGGTTTCCCCTGATGAAGGGTCGCAGTGTCCCAAAATACATTGGGCATTGTTTTCTTTGTCAACTTCAGAGTACAATGTTTAATTGTAAATCATTCATGAATTTGTTGTATATGTTCTAAACATTTGAATTATATTATTTTGAAATGTGAAAACAAATTAAGAAAATATTTTGCTTGCATAAAATTGTCATATTTGGTTGTACCTTGAGTATCACACATATTGGTGTGCACGCTAGAGTCCAAGTCACCGTCAGGTACCTGGCCTCTTACTGGTAGTTCCCTCCATATGCTAGGCAGGCATTTATCTAACGTAGCACACAGATTGGTTTACCTTTAGCAGAACTTATCAGAATCACAGAGTGCCCAATCCACACTGTCTACACATCCCTTTGCCTACAAGCTACTGCCATGGCATCGGTAAGCCACCCATCTAGCTAGGGGCACTATACCACTGTAAGGGTACAGGTGCATGAGCCCTGTACCCCTACAGTATCTAAGTCCATTGTTAGACATTATAAGTGCAGTAAAGCCATAAAGAGAATATGGTCCTGGAGTTTGTCATTACGAACTCCACAGCACCATGATGGATTTACTGAAATCTGGGAAGTTTGATATCGAACCTCTCAGCACATTAAACCCACACTTATGCCAGTGTGGGGTTTAATGCAAGATGCCCTCTGAAAATCGACCTGACTCTTGTTTCCTGGCTGAGTGGCTGCTCTCCAGCTGCCACCACCAGACATGTTTCTTGACCCCTGGGTCGAGAGCCTGCCGCTCTCGGGGTCCTGAAACAAAAGCACATCCTGGTTCGAGGTGCCACCCCTCTGCCCCCATGATGAGCAGGATCGATGAAGGGGATTTTCAAAAGCTTGCCACCTTTGTAAGCTGACTCAGACATTTGCTTCTACCAGCAACTGGCACTCACCGGTTCTGACCCCCACTATGGGCAGGAGAATCAGCGGGATAACCAAGATAGGTAGAGAGGTGTGCCCACCTTTGCCTACTACACTGCTCCGGTGGGAGAGGCAAGGTGAAGCACAACTTTTAGTCCCCGCGATCTTGAAGAGGGGGGGACCCAGCCACCCAGAGTGTACCCACCCCAAGGAAGGGACCCATTGGTCTCGACCTGTACCAACCTGAAACAACCCTAAATTTGTATGTTGTGGCTACCCAAAATCTTGCCTCCTCAGACATGAACAAATAAGAGGCAGAAGGTCCGAAGAGCCGTGCTGAAGGTAGAAGAGGAGGACACCAACTGACTTGGCCGCAGCCATACCGGCCTGTCCCAACCTCAACCTTCTCCAGCAGAATCCCTGTGTGCCCTGACTGAAACCCAAGGAACATGCTCCCACTTCCAAGTGGCGTGCCCTTGACCAGCCAACAATCGGAGGCCCCCTATCCACCACTCGATAAAATTGGACCTCAGCACTCTGCACCCGGCCACCCTAGTGCCACTGAGGGTGTTCTTTGAGTGCATCCTTGACCCTGGGGGAACCCTGGTTCTAAACCAAGAAACCCAACTCCCACAACCAAGTACTTACCTATTAACCGATAACTTCATTTCCTCCCATAGCAATATATTGACTGCTTTTCTGTAAAAAGAAGTTCTGTGTGGAGTTGCAAATTGTGTGAAAACCTAAGAAACTGGTTATTTACAAAAATTGACTTACTCACCGTTTATGTTCCAGTGTGATATCTAGGCATATCACACTGAGTCGAAAAAGTAATCTAAAAAGTAATTTAAAAAGTCCTCTGATAAAGCCTTACTGCCCTATGATAAAATCTTACTGTTCACCCACTCTACCACAAATAGAGAGTAAGGTATTGTCTACTTTTACCGCTGCCTACATTTGGGGACCCACTGGACTCTGTGCACACTATACCTTACTTTGGTATAGTATATAAAGAGCCAGCTTCCTAAACCGTGGCTGATACACCATCCACAGAATGGATTATCCATGGTTACACCACCCTACCGGTCACGACACTCCAATTCCAATACTGTCTCTAATACCAACCAACAGGTAGGCAGCTATGAAGTGCTAGGGTTATGTTCATGAGTATCGGGAGTTACAGTTCAGGTTTAGATGTAGGAATGGGGACACAGAGGTTTTCCTTAGTGGTTCTGATTATGAGGATGCTTTAAGTGGTTCCTTAGTCTGCAAGGACATATCTCTCCACGGAGAATGGAATACTTCAGTAGAGAACCTGTCTTGTTATTTGAAGGGTTCTCGAGCTGCTGTGATTCATCCGGTGTTGAAGCTGCTCTCGAGTGGGAGCTATTTGATGCTGAATGATCAAGGTTGCTGCAGAATAGAACTGGGCAACACTTATCTAGTGACGGTTAATTCAATAGTGACTTGTTGCACACAAGCACTGTTTCCACCTGCCCACACAGATAGGGAGGCAGCACTATGGATTTCGATAAATGTTTCCAACGTACAGTTTGATTCTTTGAGCAAAGTGAAAACCATGTTTTTTCAAAAGGATGTGGCCTTAACTTTAGCCAGAGAGACGTTTGATCTCCAGGTTGCAAGGTCCTAGTCTGAGATACAGACACCACTCCAAGTTAACTTCCCACTGCATTTTGGGGAGGTGGTCCACTATATCTTTAACATGTCTGACAAAAGGGCAATAGTGCACTTTTTTAAATGCATCAGCTCTTGTCTGGTTAGCACCTTCCAGACGATTTTTGGAGTTATGCCATTTTTATACACTCTGTGTTGGGAAGCGCTTTTGGAGGGCTCTCGCTGGTTCTGCTACTTGTGGTGGGAATTCTGATTTTAATTTCACTGCTCCCCAATGGACATCCCAACGCGAAATGGAGATATCACTGCTGGTGCTGCGCTGCGGTGAGCACATGGTACTCTGCTTTGGCACACCTCAGCTTCAAGAACTGAACGATCACTGGTTCTTATCCTTCAGGCCTGTCTGGTTGACTGTATACAACTTGTCTTCCGTTGTCTGCTTTTCAGCAGTTAATGTGTCCTGGATATATCAGTCTGACCCCTTGCCTCATGGGAAAAGTCCAGCCCGAACTGCCAAGCCATGTCTTCCATGGACCGGAAACAAGCATCCTGGGACCGGTTTCGGATTCATAATCCTCATCAGCCAGGCTATCTTGAATCCAGTGGCCAAGTGAGCAAGGGACTCACGTCTGAGCATATCCTGCCACACTTAGGGCGAACAAAGCGATACAAAAGGGGATGATGGACGGAGCGTTTGAGCAAATCAAACACTCACCCCCAGTCAACTGATCTGGGTTTAATCCATCACCATTCTTTAGCCCACTCGGCCACCCCATTTCAGACATGGCTATATGCAAATCAGTCTGACCCCTTGCCTCATGGGAAAAGTCCAGCCCGAACTGCCAAGCCATGTCTTCCATGGACCGGAAACAAGCATCCTGGGACCGGTTTCGGATTCATAATCCTCATCAGCCAGGCTATCTTGAATCCAGTGGCCAAGTGAGCAAGGGACTCACATCTGAGAATACCCTGCCACACTTAGGGCGAACAAAGCGATACAAAAGGGGATGATGAACGGAGCGTTTGAGCAAATCAAACACTCACCCCCAGTCAACTGATCTGGGTTTAATCCATCACCATTCTTTAGCCCACTCAGCCACCCCATTTCAGACATGGCTATATGCAAATCAGTCTGACCCCTTGCCTCATGGGAAAAGTCCAGCCCGAACTGCCAAGCCATGTCTTCCATGGACCGGAAACAAGCATCCTGGGGTGCAATAAAATGATGGATTTAGGCCCAGATCCTTGTACTGGGATGAATGTATGACATTGTTCTACATTCTGTCCATCAACTGTGTTTTTTGCAATTTTCACCCCGAGTGGGCTGGGTATTCTCAGACGTGAGTCCCAGGCTCTCCACACCACTGGAGTCAAGCTATCCAGGCTGATGAAGGCTGATAGCCAGAAACCGGTCCTTGGATGCTTGATTCCGGTCTGGGAAAGACATGGCTTGGTAGTTCGGACTGGACTGTTCCCATGAGCCACAGGGTCAGAGCTGATTTGCATATAGCCAGTGTCTAACCCAGGGTGGTGTGGAGTGCAAAAAAACAATGGATTTAGGCCCAGATCCTTGTACTGGGATGAATGTATGACATTGTTCTACATTCTGTCCATCAACTGTGTTTTTTGCAATTTTCACCCCGAGTGGGCTGGGTATGCTCAGACGTGAGTCCCAGGCTCTCCACACCACTGGAGTCAAGCTATCCAGGCTGATGAAGGCTGACAGCCAGAAACCGGTCCTTGGATGCTTGATTCCGGTCTGGGAAAGACATGGCTTGGTAGTTCGGACTGGACTGTTCCCATGAGGCACAGGGTCAGAGCTGATTTGCATATAGCCAGTGTCTAACCCAGGGTGGTGTGGAGTGCAAAAAACGATGGATTTAGGCCCAGATCCTTGTACTGGGATGAATGTATGACATTGTTCTACATTCTGTCCATCAACTGTGTTTTTTGCAATCTTCACTCCGAGTGGGCTGGGTATGCTCAGACGTGAGTCCCAGGCTCTCCACACCACTGGAGACAAGCTATCCAGGCTGATGAAGGCTGATAGCCAGAAACCGGTCCTTGGATGCTTGATTCTGGTCTGGGAAAGACATGGCTTGGTAGTTCGGACTGGACTGTTCCCATGAGGCACAGGGTCAGAGCTGATTTGCATATAGCCAGTGTCTAACCCAGGGTGGTGTGGAGTGCAAAAAAAGATGGATTAAGGCCCAGATCCTTGTACTGGGATGAATGTATGACATTGTTCTACATTCTGTCCATCAACTGTGTTTTTTGCAATCGTCAGTAGATTAAGACAAGTACGTTTTTTTATCTGATGCCTGTATTATTATTAGTTTCATTATATGGGTTATGTTAAACTGTCAAAGCCTTATTATCCATTGTGTATCATTTGTCATGATGTAGAATGTCAAGTACTTCAATAAAAAAAAAAAATTTAAAAAAAACAGTGTTTCCTACCATTAAGTCTTCCAGTGCCTGTATTTTGCCCTCCACATATCCAGTTGTCTAGTCCACTGTTACTAATTTTGTATTGAGGCCCCTCTGATTTTCAATTGTCTGGGCTACTGATTGCACAGATGTAATCTTTAGCAGTACCATTTTCAGGACAAAGACAGAGCTCAACAGTAGTCATTCGCCGCTTGTGCATCCTTCATCACCATCAGTGGACTTCATCCCTATAGACCCATCTTTGCAAAATTGCATATCTGTGTGCCAAAGATTAACATCTCCTTTCACAGCTTCATACCGCCAAGCCTACAGACCTCATAACCTTAATAATGTTTTTGCTGTTGCCAGAGAAGACAGGAATACAGTCAGGAGCCTCAAGCAATGGAGCCCATCCTGGGACCTGCCAAGCCCTGCTCTTAGAAAAGAACATTTAAAAATAATTTAAACAATTATAAATCACAAGACTAATTTTAGCACATATTGGTAGTTGAGGATACAAATGATAACATTTTTTTCCAACGTGGGGTAAACTCTTCTGTTACTATATGGGAGATAATGAATTAGTGGTAAGGTTCAGCTATGAGGATGGGATGTCTTTCAATTTCAACAATATGTGTAACAAGCATTCTTTAGCTGTTCAGTTGACCCTACTTAACACCTTTTACGTATTTCTTCAGAAAGCTGTTGTGTTGGTAATCATCCACGAAGCAAGGATGAAAGGTGTTTCCTCGGTTTTCTTCCTAATAAAGAAATACCCATTGAAAACAGCAACATGATATATAGCCCTTACTGGCTTCCACATTCATATACCTCTTTCTCAAGTCCTTACAGAGGACAGAGAAAAAACATATTTGGTCCTAGTAGATGTTGCTTAAACTGATGGTTGTCTCTTGCTTTAAACTTATTGTCTCTCAAGCCCACCTTTTCTGCCTTCCCCGCTCAGTTTATAGTGATTCTTAGATGTAAATGCCTGTAATTTGTTACATTTTTCTGTAGTTTTCTTAAAGTGGAACACTTGTATTTGGAAGCAGTACAACTACTTGGCTAGCCCATACTGCTTCACGTCATTAGGTACCACTAATATTCTGTACTTCTCTCATTTCCTCTATTGCACCAAACACCACCGGTAATATTAATTGAATTTAAATAGAGTATTTACATAGCGCGGCTTATCAGCTGTGAGGGTATCCGGGAGCTGTCCAATCGCATGGGGGAAATTAAGTGATTTGCCCAGAATCACAGGATGTTGAGCTGACGCCGAGACTCAACCCCAGATCCCCAGCTCCAGATCAGTAGAACACTGCAGGGAGATGAGTACCCTTATTATATCACACACCACCACATGGTCACTGTTATGCTGCACTATACTGAGCTCCACTATTAAGCAAAATGCCACGAGTATCATAATTATCACTAAAATATGGTTCTGTTAATTATCCCCATTAAGCTTAAATCAGAAAACCCGCCGCTGCTCTTTTACTGAGTGTCACGTTTTCTCAGTTTTCTGCCCACAATTGATTACAATTTAAATAATACTAATGTTATTACAGTATTGTTGGTTAACATGCATGACACGTGAATGTTCTTATTATCAAATGTGCGCTAGTAGAATAAAAACATGCATTCTACATATTTGATCGTGAATGTACGCGTTGCCACCCCAGTTAGAAAAGCACGTAAGGGGTGTTGTTTGTGACAGTGACAAATGGGAAGTTTTCTTTATTGTAATTGCCTTTGTATAGCTCTTTATAGCCCACTGAGAGGTTCGAAGCACATTATGTAAATGTAAATGTAAATGTAAATGTTTGTATTTTATATAGCGCACTTCTACCCGGAGGCCTCGTAGCGCTGTATTCATACCGCTGCGGAACCCATCCTGGCTTTCCTGTGAAATGTCCACTCCTGGGCATCCCCAAGGTGAAGCCAGGCATCCACAGCGCTGCTGGGGCCGTTGTGGAGATTAAGCAAGCTATTGCCCAGAGTCACAGAGTGGGACCCATGATTAGACTAGGCACCGAGGCGAGAATTATCAGGTCCGGGGAAATTGAGCCCAAGACCCGCCGAGGCGGGAATCGAACCCTGGTCCCGGGCCAGACCTCTGCATCAGGGTCTGCCGCTCTAACCATTGAGCCACACTTCTCCATTATGAGACAGATAGCACGCTACAGTTATACTTTATCCTGAAAATAAAATTGTTATTGTTGCTTGGTATTCATAAAGCACTCAAACAGCCTTCGCTGCGCTGCTAGTGTGTCGTTCCACGCCTCCTAAGTTTCCATCGCACTTGAGCCTGAATAGGTTGTTGGAAATATTCTGTCAGTAAGGTGAATGAATGTGCCTCTGTCGTGCCAGTGATTCCACGTTTTATTTGTCACAAGTGCTTTTTATGGCCGAAGACAATTATCATTGCTTTCAAATCTTAGGTTATGAACAGAAAAAGAGAATCTCCAGTTTCTCTTTGATTACAGTTTCTAATTCGTGTTTTGATATCATTTTTCCCTTTCCATGTTAATCTACGAGCATGTTGCCCTTCTGTCTGGCTGCATATGAGTGAGGTTTTTTTTGCATGTTGAACGCGCCAGTTGCAGGGTGCTCTGGGGAATCCATGTTTTGGCTGACGTATGGACACGCCAGCGGGGCATGATGTATACACAGCTTAGCATGTAAGTGTAGGATCCACGACATCGGGGCCTGTGCCAGAACCCTTCTAATGAACCATAAACTTTATTTACAGTGCTAGGCCCTTCAGATAAACAACTGTCAAGTCAAAGAGGCAGAATTAGAGCAGCTTAAAATCTAACGTATCCCTACTTGTTCCCAGATGTGGTAGAAAATGAATCTGTCAGTACTGCAGCTGCGGTTTTCTTGGTTGCAATTGAACTGGCCTGCTTGCCTGTTAAACTGCCCTTTTTCTGGCTGTTCTGGGACCCTCAGTGGGCGCTGGGAACACAGTAGGGCCAAGCTCTAGGTATTCAGGGCCCTATTTAGACCAGGTTTTCTCACAAATATGGCGGAATTCTCGACCGCCGCATTATAGCCTATGACACTTGTAATACAGCGAGCCGAATATACATCTGCTTTGATGGAGCACACCAGCCTCCAAACTCTAAATAAGCTGTTTTGTTTTCAAGTAAGACATGTGGCATTACAGCAGGAGCTGCAGACTTCAGAGCTGGAAGACCAGATTCCAATCTGTGTTGGTTCAACATCCTGTGATTTTGTTTAAATCACTCAATCTACCCCTGTCTAAAATGAATGTGACCTTGTGTAATGTAATTGGTGTTCATGTAAATTTGCGCTTTATAAAAGTAGTTAAAGACAAAAAGACGACCATGCATTTTCCAAACACTCTAGTGCATTGTTTCACAGATCATGGATTGCAACCAACTGATGGCTTGCAAGCTGAATTTTGGTGGGTCGTAAAAGCCCAATTAATAAAGATGCCTTTAAATTCTGTATTTAACTTGTTGCAAATTCTGGGCTTGAATGACATAGGTCAAATGTCAGATTATGTCTTCCGACAAATTGCTACCTATTTTTTTAAGATGGAACAACCGGTAGGGCCATAGTGTGGTGGTCGCAAGACTGCCACCGCTGCATCACAACGACTCTGATAGTCCTTGGAACACCAGACTTTTAATTAGGCCCTTAATGTACACTTGCACCTTCCTTCCCCTACAGATGTCCTCATGTAAATTATGGTGTCCATAGGGGGAGACATTATCATCCCCTGACTATATTAAAATCTTGTATAAAACCACTTTGACGCTGAAATGGCCCTTTATGTCCCCAAATGGATTTCCATGAACTCGTCAAAAGATCTGCAAAATATTTAAAAATTGTGTTGCACTGAATACATGTTTTAGATTACAACCAGGGTGTAAAATGAAACAATTTTATTAAACAAATAGCGATCTTGAGCAATCATTTTGTCTAAAATGTGTATTGATGCTTGGCAGTACCGTTGTGCTGCCTCTTAAGACAAGGTGATATTTACACGTAAGAACCTTTTAAAATTAGCCATGTGAAATATTTGTGAAGTTGGCTCTGCCGATTTCATTAAGTTTTTTATTAGCTGTATCAAGTAAATAAAGATGTCTAACTGTAAAAAATTGTGAGAAAGTCCTGCAAAAATTATACTTTGAGGTTGAGCTAGCCCACAAAAGGTACTGTTTAGGAGGATAATTATCCTACATATTTTAGAGGAATAATATTCTTTGCAGGAATTTCTTCTCCCTAGGGAATTTTTGTGAAAATGGGACACTTTGCACTTCTTGGAAGTTGCACAAATGTTCACCTTGTCCGAATCTTTGTCGAAAGTATACTATTTGTGTACTCAAAATGTCCCTTTCATTTCAAACTTTAAAAGATACATATGTCAGAATCACGAGAATCTAATATGAGTCACATTCTTTTCCTACTCTCTCCACTTTGGCCACCCACAAGCAGTTTCTGAAAACCATGAAGTAGAGGAAAGAAGGGGGTAGTCCGAAACAAACTTTCTGTCTCATGACCGCAAAACATTTTATTTTTCTCCAAATACACCTTTTGTGCGTTTCAAATACAAAGACATACTTTTCAAAAGGTGGTAAACATTTACTGAGTTGTAAAGCTTTGTGACATTTGTATCACCATCTTGATCACGGGAAAAGGTTTGCGAAAAATGTATTGTAACGAGATATATTTACTGCACACAGGAAATAGAAAAATATTATCAATGTTTAAAATGTTCACATTGCATGGCACATAAGGAACAAGGTCAGTCATGGTGATCTGTCTAACTCAATGTTCACACCTTCAGGCTGTTGCACAGCTTCTGGATTCTTCATCATTTAGCATTGCTCAGCTTTCATTGTCCTCAAATATGATGGGATAGGATGTAAGCACATATTTTGTCTTCTGGCAATTGTTTTTTAGGATGTCCCTGTGCTGAAGGGCAATGGCTACAGAGCTCAGTCATGTGGTACACCAATCCCACTCTCAATCTATGATAATAGGTGGTTTCGTAAGGGCTCTGCACTCGCTCAAGAGGACTGAGTTCATAAACTGTTGACATGATAAACACTAATTTGATTCTAATCTTCTCTTAAGCACTGTTTTTAGGTATTTGACATGAGGAATTCTATTATCGGATATGTAGACTTCCCATCAGGAAGTAATGGAATGGTGCATGTAACATGTAACAGTAGCTCCATCTCAGAGTCGTAGGAACTCTACTTTTTTAGTGAGTTTAATCTAAACATACCGTATAAAAATCAATTTATCTCTACCATCTTATAAACTGTCAATTTGTCAGTGAAAAATTTAGGGGTGCCAAATATGAAACTCCAGTACTAAATTGGATCCAGTACGGAGGTGAAAATGTCATATTACAGTTGCCTTTTACAATCAGAGAATCACTGTCGATTGATGGAATCAACAATTACTTTTATAGGTCCTCTCAATGATAGAAGGGAAATTCTGTGCAGTCTTATTGTTTTTTACCTTACAAAAGCTTTGCTTATTAAAACACTACTCACAATGTATTTCTATCAGATACATTTCCCAATTTTCCCATCTGTAACCAGTTATTATTCTGCATCAGGGATTGCCTTGCCAGTATAATAGCTGTGTATGCCTGTTTTGGAGCTAATGATAATTTATTCTGCAGCTCTTTGCCTGACTAAAGGATGGACTTTGTTTGTGTTTGTATTGTTGATGATTAGTGGATCTACTGGCCTGAGAAGCAGCTGTGCATCTTGTCAAATTACCTGTACTTGGGATTTTTCAATTTGGTCACTTGTGTAGGTAACACAGGAATCAAATGAATTCAGTTTCTACCTATGCCAAGGACTCTGGGCGGAGCACCCCATGGTCAAGGAATATCTGCCTTGAAAGTAGTTTACCAATGCATAGGACCAGCCAAAGGCACACACAGGAAAGAACAGACACAAACAGGGCAATGCACAGGAATAGATAGAGAAGACAAGGAACCATAATGTGAAAAAACAGGGAAAAAAACAATAATAAACAGGCAGGGTTTGTACTACGATTGTACTAAGGAAAGATTCAGAACTTCCCACAGCAACAGGATATATTGATGTCTCTGCACAGATTACTCTTACAGGGAGTCAACCTGTTTACGCTATAGAAAGAAGGTAGCAGAAGTGATTGTGTATCTGGACCCTAGAGTACAAACAAGGGTTGCACATATACAAGACACTCACTTTTGGGTGCAACAGGAGATACAGTGGCTGTTCCTAAGAAAATGGAAATCTCACACTGTCACAGTTTAGGTACTTAAGGGTACATAAACGCAAGTCAAAGGAGGGGGCAGAAATTGATTCCTACAATCCAGGAGCCAACACATGTACATAGGAATATACTTATACACAGGTGAGAACAAAACAGCACACCTACCAAATACAAGAGCCCAAGAGGAGAATGCAGAGCAAGCAATAAAAGGAACTTAAGAGCTCTAGCAAGAGCAGGGTATTCATGGAAAAATTGCAGTACAAAATCGCAAGTCAAGCACACGGATTCTAGGAATTGTAACAAGCAAGATACTGGAACTTCAGGGGAATTAAAGACTGCAAGAGAATCTATAAGAAAGGGAACATAAACAAGGGGTAACATTTAGTAGACTGGGGAGAAAATGAAAGAGCTATAACAAACAAAGGAATAAGCAAGGAAATTAATAGTAGGAACAAACTGGGAACAATAGGAAAGGGAGCAGCCCAAGATCTCCACCTGACAGTAGAAAGATGCAGACAAGAGAATAAAGCAAGAATAATGAAGGGCTGAGAGAAATCTGCAGCAGGCTGCACAGGAACAGGACACAGGTTATGGCTGAAGCAAGGCAGGAAAATAGGGAACAAGGGGTGCGGTACACAGAGGTTCAAATTTCAATGCACGAACAAGGAGTTTCAGCAAATGGCAGCTTATAAACAGTTCCAGGAAGCCAGCCTAGGGTGGTGTCCCATGACTGGGCAGCACAAGACTTGTCACAGTTGTGTGCTATACAGTAGATGCCAGGTCTTAGGGAATACTTGACAGTGCATTATGGGACCTGTAGTCCATGGAAGCAACTGTAGTTTTTCCAGTGTATCCAAGATTAACATGGAAAACAGGCAGAAGTCATCAGGGATTTTGCATGAGTTTCAGTGCTGATTTCCAGGCTGCAGTTGGTCATTATACAACTATAAAGATATGACAAACATATTTAATGAAATGTAATGAATTGAACTCCACATGGAAATATTTGTTCTTGGAAAATATATGGGTATTGAATACTTGTTGGCATTCATTGATCATCAAAAATACACCAGCCTTTCTTATGATTACCAATAAATAGATTTTCGATGAATTTCCACAGTTGCTTTCTTCCTTGCAGACCCTTCACTGTTTGATGTAAATCCCATTTGTTGCACACATCCAAGGACTATCCAAGGATCTTTTTTATTTATAAATGTATTTACATAAACCTAATCCAGGCTACCGCCAAATAAACCCACATGATTGTACCTACAGTACAGCACATTACTTTCAGTCTTGCACAGCCAACCTCCATGAGCATCTATACCTTCAGTCATGCACAGTAATATTTGACCACAGGCTGTGGCATGTGGCCAGGCCATGTAACTCTCTACTGGGTTGCCAACCCACATGGGACATGGCCATTAGTCATTAACAGTTAGGATCAGCATGCATAATTCCAATGTCTACTGTGCACAGCCTTTTACCATTAATATCAGGGTTGTCTGCAGGGCCTGGCCTGACCCACCTCCCATGTCACATGCTGCCCATGACCTTTGTGTGAGCTTCTCATATAATTCAGACATGTAGCCAGTTCTTACATCCAATCTTCCTTTTGAAAAAAAACAATACAAATCAGCATTCTGCCTTGGTCAATGGCAGTTGAACGATCTGTGCCCAATCTCCCTTGCGATTAGTCTCTGCTGTTAAAGGCCTTCAATTGTGCAGAGAAGAGTTTGGCCACAAGATCTGACTAGAACCTCTTCTGTAATCAGCTGCTGTGCACAGCTAAAGTTCAATGAGTTTTGGTAGCAGAACAATACCAGGCCATGCATTCAAACTCTTCTCTGAGCAGGATTTAGCTTGGTTGGCCACATGGGGTGACTTTAGGCTGAGTCTTGAACTCACCTGATATGATACAATGTATTGATTTTTTACCTTTTTCAGTCTGTGGAACTGTGGATTTGGTTCTGCATTAATGGATCCTGCATACCTAACATGCCAACTTGTGCCTCTGTAGATTGATGGCAGAAGCCCTAATTCCTACAATAAAATCACATTTGTTCTATTTTGGGAGTCAGACACTATCACCTAGGAGCACCTTACCTGGCCCTGCCTTGTTACTAGCCACCCAGAGCATCACTGCTGAAAGTACTGAACCTATGTTGAGTTTAAACAACTGCTGAACTTCTTTTAAAAAACAGCACATTCAGAGCTCTGCAAGTGGCAAGCACTGAACCTCCAAGTGGGGGGCTGAACGGAGGGTTGAGTTCCCCAAGACAGCAAGAGCAGAGCATGGTCAGAGATACTGCATGGGAGAACGAGCACATATTGAGCCGATAGGAGATTAGCTGCCAGCAACCACAACAAATCAAGGCAGGATTCTGAAGCATGCACCGCTGATTGATGAGTATAAACGTGTTGGCCAGGATGTCAAGAGCGCTATATATCACAAAGGCCCAATGAATAAGTCCACGAGGACAGGGAGATCAATCGGGAATGCCTGCGAGGGTATAGGGCAGCACAGGATCGTGTATTGAATTAAAATCTCCTCTAACCACTTTAAAGCCCTGGGGAGAATCAAGATAAAGGATTGCAATGATTGCAGGGAGGGCTGCAGCAGGAGAGGAGGAATATAACAGGACACAAAATTATAATGCCTTGCCTCCAGATGGCCCTCAATACCCATATAAAATCCCTGAGCGTCTGTGTGCTGCACCGTGACCGCTAGGGGGGGAGATTTATGCAGCAATATGGCAACTCCTTTGGAGCCTACTAAAAAGCCAGAGTGGTAAATCCTGGTGTAGCCGAACCAGCTCAGGAAGGGGCAACTGGTGTATAGTAAGTGAGTCTCCTGCAAGAGATTGACTGCTGGCCTGTATCGCCTGATATACTGTAACACTGCAGAATGTTTAGTCCAGTCCAACAGGTAGTTCCTGGAGAGCACCATTTGTCTAGGGGGGTTCATGACACAAACAAGAAACACAAGGCAATCCCTGCAAAAGGGTTGGGCCAAACATGACCCCCTGGAAATCTGCAGTGCTGCCATACACACATAACAGCATCACTACGTGTGCTCGCCTAGAACAACCTAAAAGGGAAAATACTGTTAAACCTGATAAATGGAACAAATCAGGCCAGAGAGCCAGACAGTCGTACCCACCCCAAACACCTCCACCCCACTCTTCACCCGAGGAAGAATCTGTCATCCTAAATAAATTCCCTATAACAGCTAACTGGGGGGGGGGGATTCCGTGACCTACAGGCGCCCATAAAAAAGGATCTAGTGCATGACAAGGAATTCCAACATAAGTAAGTAATTACAAAGGAGTGTCCAACAAAAGCAATGCTGAGAGCCGAGAGGGAGACACCAGTACTATGGCCCCTGCAGGGTGTGGGGATGGTGAAACAAGCCACCTTCCCTGATGACCCCACCGTGTATTGGTCCATTCTCGTCTCAACCGGGGTCTGCGGCAGAACCTTCCCCTTCCCATCCTCTAGGTCGCAGGGTCCAATAGTCTAGTAGAGAGGGAGTGAAGGAGACAAGGGAGGTCCCAAGCCAACACCAAGGGTGGCCCAGGGGTGGAATACGATCCCCAAGGCCCAGTGGACAGCAGGTCCCTGAAGAGCAGACAGGTGGGGCCAGGGATGGTCAAGATGTAGAACGCAGGCAAGAGTGTCAGAAAGGAGGACCCTCACCCTGGACACTGCAGCAGTTCAATGTTAAAAAGAGGGAGGGGGTGGTTGGACACCTAAGACACAGTCAGGTCTTTCTGATTAAGCATAAGTCCCAAGTGTATACTATCAAAACAGTAAATAATACCAAAGCATGTTTTTTACCCTAAGGGCAGACTATAAAAGGGTCTTTATCAAGGCAAGTACAATTACAATTAGATAGGAGAACTCTCCAAAAGTACAAACGAAAATGAAAATTTCAGGCAGTCAAAACCCAGTACAAAAGTACCGTTAACTGAAAGAATCTTACCTAAAGCTATTTTGAAAGTGGCCATGCAGAATTGCGTGTATATAATTGCTATTCATAGAACTAAGGAATACCAGGTCCAAGCAAACAGAAAAGTAGTTTTGTGGTACTGGAGTGTCCAACTATGGGAAAAAGGGTGAAATGCAGGCAATAAATCCACAAAGAGCTAGGGGTGAAGAAGAATACACACTATATGAAAGGAAAAAAGAAACATTAAACAATTCTGAATGAAAGTGCCCTATTGGAATATAGAGTCATTATAATTTGAAGAGCCTGATTTACTCGGAACCAGCTTGGTGTATTGGAAAAAGGTATCTAAGCACATGCAGGTCACATCCCTGTCAGTAATACTGACAGGGATGTGACCTGCATGTGCTTGGATATATACTGGCACATATAACATCATTAAGGATTTTATGGCAAGACAGGAGGCTAGGATTATGCATAAACTTGTATTCACTCCTTCTGAGCAGCAACAGCTAAAGGCTTCCAAAAAAGAACTTTAAAACATCACAGTGAATCTTAGAACGTTCAGTTCCATAAATAATCCTAGTTTTCCATCTTCCTCCTCTTTTGTTTGCTGCTTTTGAGCAGATTAGTATTATAGTATACTAGGATATCTTAGGCTGATGTATTTAAAATGATTTATATATGATAATTTAGGAGTAAGTTATTTTTGTATTTGATTTGCCTGAGCAGTTTGTACCTTATAGCACATTCTTACTTGCTCCCATACAGTGTGAGTCAGCTGGCGCTGCATGCAAGTGAATTAAAAAAGGCAGCATAAGCTCTACAAATTATGGGACATCAGTGTCAAATGCACCTGGCATGTTTTATTTTATACAGTGTTTGGCCTTGTTTTAGTGCCATGCTTGCATGTTAGACCAGAAGGTCAACATATTTGTTGATTTTTGAAGGCGGTTGGACGCATCGGCCATTGCAGCCTTTTTCTTTTTTGAAATAGGCCTGCGAGGACCATTCTCCTTGGCAACATAATGCATTGAAAGTGAGCTTGTTGCCAGGAACGGTTGGAACTGAGACACATTAATGAAGGGAGAGTTTGTGGTAGTCAAAAATATAGAAAAAACAAGAAAAGGTTAAAATAATATTTTAAAGAAATATTTAAGGCCAGAAAATACAAATAGGGGAACAGGGAAAGGATGTGAACAATATTTGTAAGACAAGTAATAAGTCAATATGACTGAGAAAGTTATGGAAGACACCAATCAGGAGGAATTGATTAGGAGAATTGTAAGTAAGGAGATACAGGTTGCTGTCCAAGATTCAGGTAGACAAGTTTTTGGCAAAAAAGGAAAAAAGATATATAGATGAGGAGGAATACTTATCAATTTCAGATGAGGAGGACCTAAATAGAGATCTAGGTGGAAAATGCCTTAAAAAAAGTAACCATGGGGATGAATAATCCAATTGTTAAGGAGCCCAAAGCAGCTCAATGAGAGTTGGTGCCCGAAGCGGCACATGGAAGGGTCAGTTTCATACTGAAATTGATTTTGATCCCAAAGAAGAAATGGGGGTGCAAGAAGAAAGGTCTAGTATGGATGAATACATCCTAGACTTACATTATACTGATAGATTAGAAGAAGAAAATGAAAACAAGTGGTAAAAATGTACTTACAGTGGTAGATCCTTTTGGGGAGAAGTTGTTTGACCCAAGAGATATTAGGCACCCCAGAGGTAAGGACTGATGGCCATTGGACCATGTATCTTGATATATTAAGGTTATTTTGCGTAGATCCTTAGAAAAGGAAGAGAGGAATATTATGGGGGCAGAATGTTCCCGCCCTATAATAGATGGGAAAGTGACAATGACACCAAATTTAGACCCCCAAACTTCTAACATACCTTTTCAAGATGGGGAAATATCTGAGAAAAGTTGGGGAAATCACTTAGACAGTGCCAAAACACGGTGATGGATATCCTGGGTCTGTTGGCAAAGATATTTGATGCTGTTGAGGATGCCTTTCTGAAGGGCATTGACTTGGATATTAATTGTCTAAGGGACTGGTGTCAGTGTGTCATTTCTTTTTTAGGCAAAGCAAATTCAGTCCTTTCGGCAGAAAGGCACAGGATGGTGCTTATGCACATAAATCCAAAATTAAAAGATTTGGCTAAGAAGGAATCTGGTGATGAAGCAAGAGGTTTTTTTTTAGAGAGGGGAGGGTGAAATCCCTAACTAAATATTACAGACTGTCACGAGTTTCGATAAGGCGCAGTATTCTAGGCGCAGAGTGTTTGCAGGCAATAGTTTTTATGGCAGGGCTGGTAGGAGATGACACCTTTTGGCTGAGCAAACTATAGAGCCCATTACCAGAATGCAGGATAGCAGGAGTATGGATATTACAGCTGGAACCAAGGAAGGTGACAATTTTATCCCAAGAGGCGGAGAGGACAAGGTCGCACTAACAGAAGAAGGGGACAAAATCCTAATCAAAGTCAAAGCCAAGGTGTGTATGGAGACTGTTTCTGGTTTCATCCCAACAAGTTTGGGAGGAAGGTTGAGGTTTTTCAAAGAGCAAAGGAGAACAATAACAATAGAAACATGAGTGTTACAAGCAATGGAAGGTTATTGAATAGAGTTTGACACAGAACCACACCATTTGGGAAAGCCAAATGACTAAGTATTTTTTAAAAGATCTTTGAACAAAATGATAGAAAAGAATGTAATAGTAAAGATAGGAGAGGAAGAGAGAACATTTGTAAATACATTATTTCTGGTTGAGAAAAAAGACAAAGGTTTGAGACTGGTGCTAAATTTGAGGAACTTAAATCAATTCATAATGTATCAACATTTCAAAATGGAAGGGATAGATATACTGAGAGATGTGCTTCAGGATTTGGATTGGATGGTGAAAATGGATATCAAAGGAGCATATTTCATGATTCCAATAGCAATAGAGAGTCAAGTATACTTGCAGTTCAGATGAAAGGGACAGCTGTATCAGTTACGAAGACTCCTGTTCAGACTGTCTGCAGCACCTTGGTATTTTACAAAGGTGCTAAGACCAGCTATAGGCTTTCTAAGTATAAGAATGATTGTTTATTTGAACATATATTAGCAATGAATTAATACTCAGGTGAGTTTGAAGAACAGTAGGATCTGTTGAAGTGTTTGTTACAGGGTCTGGGTTTTGGGATAAATGCAGATAAATCTGCACTGATTCCAATGTAAATTGTTGAGATTCCAGGATTTGTCGTAGACATAGTGGCAAGTCACAGTTACCAGAGAAGAAAGTTAATAAAATGAGTCAAGAGCTAAAGTTTTGTCACGGAAGAAGGAAGTGAAAATGAGAGTTGACTAGGGTGATTGGCCTATTATCATCATCAATTCAAGACATATATGTGGGACCAATACATTACACCGCCCTTCAGCGTTTTAAGACTTTAGGCCTGGCAAGAGGTTTGTGGTACGGGGATATGATGTCTCTGAGTAAAGACGTGAGAGAGGAGTTAATATTACGGATGAAGAATTTGGAATCCTGGAACAGTCAGGCTATTTTTTGGAACAAAAACCTATTTTGTTCATGAGATGTATGCCAGCAATTTAGGGTGGAGAGCTACATGCTTAGAGCAGGAGACAGGTGGAGTCTGGACTCTGTTAGAGAAGAGGAGCATATAAATAATTTAGAGGTACAAGCAGGTTTGTTTGTGCTCCAAAATGTCAAGACAAAATTGAAGGGGAATTCAGTTTAATCAAAAATAGACAACATGAGTGCTGTGACATATATCAAAAGGTTGGGAGGAAGCAGATTTAAGAGATTATTGGAATTAGCAAAAGACATGTGGGAATTTTGTTCTAAGCACACAATAGAAATGTGATAGCTGACCAGAATTCACGAAATATGAGAGATTACAGCAAATGAAAGTAATGGTAAGATCATTTTCAGAGGATTCTGACACTAATGGGGCCTTTAGAGGTTTATTTGTTTGCTTCCAGACTGCCTTATCAATTACCAAGTCATATCAATTGGAGACAGGATCCAGGAGAGATTGCAGTGGATGCATTTACGCAGGGTTGGAAGGAAATTAGAGGGTATAGTTTTCCCTCAATCTCAATAATTCAGATATTATTGGTAGAGGTAAGGAGACAGAGATGTCACGGTTTACTACTTGTACCATTTTGGAAAACACAGGTATGGTTTCCAACAGTGATGAAAATGGCAATGGGAGTAACATATTTGATAATCTCATGCAATGGTCTTTTGTTAGACATAGAGAACAAGGAACATCCTTTGGTGGAGTTGGGTTCACTCAACCTTCTAGTATGGAGGATATCAGGTGTTCAGGAAGATTTGCAGGACTTTCAGGAACAGCTACAAGCTTATTCAATGAACCATGGGCACCACGAACAAGGAAAAGATACAGAGGGGCATGTAAGGTATGGTTATGTTGGTACGTAGAGAGGGACCTGGATACCGTGAGGCAGATAAAGTAGAGGTGATAACATTCCTAGCTGGGTTATTTGACAAAGGGATGTCTTACAGAACAGTGAAATGTTACAGGTCGGTGGTGGCAGCAGGCCATTCATTCCAACAAGGAATGCCAGTCGGTAGAAGACATTATTATGCTTAATTTCTTTCAGAAGAGTCTCAGATGTTTGAGCATTGGAAATATCACATAGATTTATTCAGCCAGATGGAGTAGTTTTTGAAATTTTCAAGCAGACAAAGGGTATATTCTGTATCCAACATTTGACAATCCACCTAATTTGTGTGTGATGTGATGTTTAAAAGAATATTAAAGTAGAATGTTAGATAAAATATGTGCTGGGGTAGTTCAATTATTAATCTCTTATGTAAAACCATTTAAAGCAGTCATGAGTGCAACAATTGCAAAGTGGGTGAAGGATGACATGAAGGAAGCAGGCAGGAATATGTCAAACTTCACAGCACGTTCTATCAGAGGTGCTACGGCAAGTGGGATGTGTTTGATGGGACCATTCTGCTACTTTCATGATGTCCTCCATTTGGAGGACATCATGAAAGTAGCAGATTGATCAGCTGCTGAGATGTTCAGAAGATTTTATTTCAGAGCTAGCTGTAGAACATGTTTCAAGTTCTGGTAGGAAAGACATTGAACAAGCATAATGCCAGCCTTCTGTCTTACCATAATATGACAATTCCTATAGTTTAACTGAATAAAGAATCATGTTTTTATAAAAAACAAGTAGGCTAGCATCATCCCACCCACCCTTGTCTTATGTGGAGGAAGGTAAGTGGGTAGGGAAATTACAGAGCTATTAACGTATTTGGATATCATAAGACATTTATATTGTTTAGAGCAGGTCTACGTAGGTAAGTAAATGCAAACAAAGACACAGATATGTTTTTTATTTATTTGCAGATAATTAGATTTGGATAATGATATGTTCATATAGGAAAATAAGATTGAGATAAACAAACTAGAGAGTAAGAAGATGGAGGACAAGGAGTACTTATGGGACTGAAAGTTCTAAGATTCATTGTGATGTTTTAAAGTTCTGTTTTGAAAGCTTTTAAAGGCTGCTGCTCAGAAGGAATGAACAGAGGTTTATGCATAATGCTAGTCTCCTCGTCTTTAATAAAATGATGATTCTGTATTCAGTTAACCTATAAGAATTGTCATTCACTTCCTGCAAACACTGGAGAGCTGTCTTTCCCACCTCCACTTAAGTGCCCAAAAGTGGTTGACATTATCATGGAAGGTTTGAATGTTACTTCATGTTTTTCATGTAGCAAAACAAAATGATTTAGACTGTACTGAAAACTTGTAAATTAATTTGGGATCTTTTACTGCAGCCATGTCACAAATGAGACTAGACAGAATTTTAATAAATCATGACATTAAGACATGACATTCAAATACACCAAACCTGTTGCTTTAAAGATTTCTGTATGAAGGAAAAATACCTGGAGCATGTGTTTGGCAGCCTGCAACTCTGTATTTGTTGTCCACTTCCTCAGTGCTATATACAACCTATAAAAGGCCCAGTGCTTATTTTGAGCTTGTGGTTTCTGGTGCTCGGCACCAGCAGGTAATTGTCAGCACTGGCACTTATGACAGTCTGCCACATGGTGGCGTTCTTTGTCAAATTCAGAGATAAGCACAACAACACTTGTTTAATAATCAATATACTTAAAAAATGTCAAAAACCCATGCCCAAGCTATTGCAATAGTGTTGGGTGTCCTGGAATATGCTGAACTTTTACACTTGTAGGAGTGAGATGGAAATTAATTTTGTTGGTATGTTATTGGTACAGCTGACAGAGACAATGGGTGGTGCAAGCTGCAGTGAACACCTGAGGAGAGACATGGAACGTATTTGTTTACAAAATAAGCACAGAGAAGGCCTATTTTCTATAGATTTGCCATGTGTAAAATGCTGCGAAATGTCTCTTGTTTGACACTGGGCATACATTTCCACTCAGCCATGATACAATTGCAGATGGAGGTTTTTCACAATGACCTCCCAAATGTATGCTTGTCCTGCGTACAGTTTAGTTTGAATGCTACAAATGTTCATTGAAATTCACTGCTTATCTTTTAGAAATCCCACAATTGTACAAAGGGTGTAAACTGGATCTTTTCTCATAGTATTGTGCAAATACCCGATTTGTAATTCTAAGAAACTTTTCACAGTTCACTGAAATTAAATCGTGTCTCCTGTTGAATTCTCAAACTATTGCAGAGCCGAGTAAGAGGTGCAAAAACTTTCATTATGTGACTGAAATTTCACGTAGATTGACTATTGGACTATTTATGCTTCGTAGGGTTTCTTGCTTTTCCTGGCGTAGGTATTGCCTGCAAACTAGTAATATTTCTGCGTGCATGCTACTTTGCATAAAAATGCCTGTGCTACGTTCTTGCGAATAAACGTTGAAAGCTGTTTTCCACTGGACTTTAAAGCTGGATGGATGCTAGTGATCTGTTTTATTCTTAGGGCCATATGTATCAAGCAAATTCGCATTCGCAAAGGTCGAAATTAGCAGAATTTCGGCCTTTGCGAATGCGAATTTGCTAAATGGTATGTATTAAGCAAAATCTGGTGCAAAAAATTCCTTATTTTGCAATTGCATTTAAGGAATCGCAAATTTTGCGATTCCTTAAATGCAATGTATGAAGCAAAAAAAATGTGCAAAATGTCCTTAAGGAATCGCAAATTACCACCAACTTCTAGTTGGTGGTAAGTTGTGAATTCCTTGAAAAATGCAAATTTTTGCATTTTTCAAAGTGCCATGTGAGGCAGGCACATATATGCCCTTAGAGCATGTATGTGAGCCACATGTGCACCCATGCATATTTCAGGGGTGCAACAGGATGTCCTTTGGACACCCCTGCACTCTTCAAATTATTCTCAATTTGCGATTAGCAAATTGCGAATCGAAAATTTAGAATAACTTCCCATGCATTTCTATGGGCCTACTGGCCCATAGAAATGAATGGGAAAGTATTCCTTAATTGTGATTCGCAATTTGCTAATCGCAATTAAGGAATTTTAAGATCTCGCAAAAAAAATTCGATTTTGTAGATACATACCTATTTGCGATTCTCAAATAGCGATTTCTTAAAAATCGCTATTTGAGAATCGCATGTGGGTATCTTGATACATATGGCCCTAAATAACTTGAGATAGCTGCAAACGTTCAGACGTTCAGATTTTAAAAAACACTGCAGCTTTACACAGCCTACACTGTGCTCAGAAGGTCATCAGGTTTTGACAATCCTGAAAAAGAAACATGTTGATCGAGAAAACTTATACAACTACAGACCAATAACTCAACAACCTTAATTGGGTAAAACTATTATGAAATGTGTAGTAATACGATTAAATTAATACATTGATGACAACTCACTGCTAACTCAGTCCCCACTCTGGATTCGGAGCAGGTCTCAATGCTGAAATGGTAATGATAAAACTCATTGATGACACTCATTGCATGCTTGTTGATGGAAAATATGCTTCCTAGTTCTATCAAATCTTTCTGTGGCATTTGACACAGTTGACCATGGATGACTTCTGAAATTGCTCAAATGCAGAATTGACCTCAAAGATTCAATCTCTGCTGGTTTTGGTACTTCTACACTGGGTATCTCAGTTAGACAAACTAGGGAAGTATTCCTCATGACTTGAACTGATATCCTACAGCATGCCACAGGCTCCTTCCTCTCATCATGTACCTTTCAATCTGTACTTGGAAACCATTGGCTCGCTGCTAGAAATGTGTGGCATTAAACTCCACCAATATGCATACAATACTAAACTCTACCTAAAGCAAGACACAGACACTATCCCAAAGAGCTTGGGGAACATACTCAATTGGGATTCAACAAACTGCGTGAAACTAATTCCACTGAAGACAGAATTCTCACTGCTGTCTCACATGCCCAGCAGAAGAATTCACAATATCCAATTGACAGAACTAGAAGAGTATGACTTCTCCCCATCACCTCACACTACAGTAAAAACTCTTGAGGGCATATTATCAAGGGAAAAAGCCAACCTTGGACCCTGACAACATGGCCAATTATCGTCCGATCTCACTTCTTCCTTGGGTCAGCAAATTGCTGGAGAAACATATTAATGCCTCCATCAGACAATATTTAGAAGGCAACCTTCTGCTTCATGATTCCCAAGCAGGTTTCCGCCCCAAGTTAGGAACTGAAGCTGCTCTTCTGACGGTGACTGAGGTGGCAAGAAAACAGATGGACCAAGGCGGCACGGTAGCAATTATGTTGCTCTATCTTAGTGCCGCTTTCGACACTGTCAACACCTGCATTCTTCTCCACCGCCTACGCCAAACAGGAATCTCAGGGAAGGCCATACACTGGCTCCAGTCCTTTCTGGAGGATCGCTCCTTTGAGGTAGTGGAGAGTAACATTCATTCAAAAATTTGGCCCCTTGATCGAGGTGTACCACAGGGCTCTTCCCTGAGCCCCACCCTTTTTAACGTTTATTTGCAACCACTTGCCGACATTGTGCACTCGTTTGGTCTAGACATAGTAACCTATGCCGACGATACGCAACTGGTTGTCTCAATGAACCAGCCCAATACTTCCCCCCCTAACCTCACTAAATGTCTGGCAGCAATCAATCAGTGGATGACTTCCTCACACTTGAAGCTCAACGGTGAGAAAACGGAGCTTATGATCCTGGGCAATCCAGTTATTTCTAGCCCTCTGTTAGACTGGCCCCCATGCATGGGAAACCCGCCCCAACCAAAAACCCAAATAAAGAGCCTGGGCATGTGGCTGGACACAAATCTAAACTTTAAACAACAAGCAACCGTCTTGTCCGCCACCTGCTTCGGCCTGATGCGGATGCTTAGGAAGGTCTTACCACTCATTCCCTTCCAAGCTCGCAGAATAATGGTGCAAGCCATCATTCTATCTCGACTAGACTATGGAAATTCCCTATACCTGGGGGCTCCGGTCTCTACTACAAGGAAACTCCAGACCACTCAAAATGCGGCTGCTCGTCTCCTCCTAGGCCTTAATCGGCGAGAATCTGGCACAGCAGCCTTGAGGAAACTTCACTGGCTCCCCATTAAGGCTAGGGTGCTGTTCAAATCTATGTGCATTATGCACAAGGCCATGTGGAAGACCGCTCCATCTATGATTTGTTCTCTGGCGACCCCTTATCTTCCTCATAGGTCTCTGAGATCTAGTACAGCTTTCTTAGCCACAATAAACAAAACCAAACGCGCCAGATGGGGCGGCCGCTCCTTCTCCTGGAACGCCGCCAAGGCCTGGAACTCCCTGCCCAATACCCTTCGCAGCGAACCTAATCTGCTGAAATTCCGAAAGGATCTAAAAACCCTTCTTTTCATTTAACTTGGCTCTTAGCCCTCTCTTCATTCAGACAATATAGCGCTACGAGGCCTCCGGGTTGTTTGCGCTTAACAAAACGCAATTAATAATAATTAATAATAATTTATCTCCGCTTTTTTGGCTTTAAAAGCCAAGAAAGCAGAGATAAAATTATCTCCCTATTACCTAGCTGTCGCTAACACCAGTTAGTGACAGCCAGTAGGAGATAGCGACCATCTTGGGCCCCGCCTTGCATGTCAGAGTAATTTATCACTAATGACATGCAAAGTGGGCGTGCCAAGATGTTAGTGACTTGAAACAGTCGCTAACATCGCTATCTCCTATTACCAACTTTTGGAGATGTTCGCGCTAAGCGCGAATATCTCAAAAAGCTAACACCTGCCCTGAGCAGTTCTTAGCCATGTTATCCAATGGGAGCTGGATAACATGGCTAAGAGCATTTGCTCGGTAATGCATGAATATCGCTGACTTT
The DNA here is from genome assembly GCF_964261635.1 of Lissotriton helveticus. Classification (NCBI taxonomy): domain Eukaryota; kingdom Metazoa; phylum Chordata; class Amphibia; order Caudata; family Salamandridae; genus Lissotriton; species Lissotriton helveticus. The sequence continues at coordinate 1,124,960,314 of NC_136068.1, read as the reverse complement.
ACAGCGATATTCATGCATTGCGGCCGATTGTTATCGTTTCAGAAATAAACCTTACTAATAGCTAGGTTTATCTGCGATAAAAATCGTCGCAGCTCGGCGATAAATTTTTCACGCTAACCAAGCAATAGTGATAATTATCGCTATTGCTTGGTAATATGCCCCTTGGATTCCTAATCAAAATCTCCTTCCTTTAAGTACCGCACATCATTTCAATCAGCTAACTCCATCTACACAACTAAAAAAGTAAAATAACTCCTCTACATCTGAAGGCAGCCGCTCACACACGTCAGCAATGCCATTTTGAATGATGTCCCAGCAGGAGCCCTGATATCTCTTAAAGCAACTCAGTACTCTTCCAGCAGATAAAAGAAATGTTAACCACATTTGCCCAATCCTGCAAAACCTCTTCTGGCTCCCCTAAGAGTCTTGAATAAATTTTAAAATGTGTTGTCTAACTTTCAAATTCCTCCACTTAGGCAGACCCAGCTATCTAGAAGACCCACTAACACTTCCAGCTGGCTCGATAGAATCCAGTGGCAAGAATCCTCACCTACTGGAAAAATCGAAATTCCACACAGTGAAATCTCAAAAGGAGACTTTCTGCAGATCCGCTGGAAAACCCTGTCCATCCAACTAAGGCCATTCCCATCCATCCTATCATTCCAAGAAGGTAAGACGCCCCTTTTCAAAGTGTACCTACGAAAAGACTGTTATGAAACTTTAAATAAAAGGTGAGTGCCGTGTTCTATGAACTCTGACATCACTCGAGGTTCTACCTTATGTAAGCTCATCTCTGTTCCCTCATTCCCCCTGGCAAATCACTGTTTAGTCTTGGATAACTGTGTACTGGCCTCCTCTTCCCTTCTATCTCCCCCAGCTTCCTTTAGTCCTCTCCCCATGAACTATTCCCTTCACTGAGTTCCTTGCAATGTTCTACCTATTCTGTTTATTGTTCTTGTACACATATTTTGCATATACTTCCTCCTTCGTTCAATGTAAAGCACTACACATACACCTGATACAGTGTTGTGATATAAAAATATAAATAAATAAAAATGCATGTGATTAGAGGCTCCTGCAAAATTATATAAATGAACTGGTGGGGAACGTAGAAATATAGAACCAGTTTTGGATCATGTTGGGATGGAGAGAGCATCAAAATGTTATTAGTTGTTGAGATGGGCAGCAGATATTGTGGGTTAAATGCTTAAACCTTAAAAAACACAAAGACATCCAGTGGCGGCCGCCACTGGACATACCATACTTTACTTAAAAATCAAGTTAAAAAAAGTAAAGCAGTGCTAAAGTTTTACCTATTTGGTGGCATATTTAACAAACTTTCTCACAGTGCGCCCGCAGCAAGTCACCTTGCTGCACTGCATGAAAGGGAGAGGACAGGAATGCACTGTATTTAGCAATATATGACATTCCTGCTCTCTGCCTGAGCTGGCTCACAATATGCTGCCTAGCACCAAAGCAGGCACTCTTGCACCATGGTGCAAGGGTGTCTGCATTGTAGGCAGGATTGTTTTTATGCAGGAAGGGCCACCTTCCTACATAAAAACAATGCGCATAGGCATCCTCCTCTTTCTAAGTGTGCTGCAGAATGCAGTACACTAAGAAAGAGGGAAAATAAGGAGAAATAAAGATTTTTCTCCTCGTTGTCCCTCTTGAAGAAAGGTGTACTATTCTAATGCATTCCTATGCATTCTGGGAATTTGTCAGAATACATGAGTGGATGCATGCTGGGGTCTAGGGAGGTGCGATCGGTGCTACTGCACCGGGGGCAACAATCGTCTTAGTGGAAAGAGACCAGAGGTTTGCTCAGTGAAAGTTTTGACGAATCCTAAGGCAGCACAGAGGGTTAAAATGCCTGCTGCTAAGAACGTGTACCATACAGATCACAAAGTGCATATAATGTAAATAGGTCAGTGGGTTACTGCTTTTCTTTGAGGACTTCTGTTACTTGTCGTTTATAAGTCAAAAACCTAATATAGAACATTGAGCTATTAACTGTCATCAAAGAGCTTCATGCTAAATGCAAGGTATATGTTAGAGCTTTTTGTTTTTTTGAACAGTCTTTCATTATCCTAATCTTGCCAAAAGGGTTCATTTGGGTAGAAAACATGTCTTATTATGAAAGAGAACCCCTAACAATGGTGTTACGTTTTAAATTCTGAATTTGTGCTTTAAAGAATAAAGACTCAAACTATATTGCCTACCACTATCGATGACATGTGACTCCTACACTACACCTTGTAGTCCTGTCTGATGTAACATTTCCCATATACTGATGTACACACAAATGATTGTCTCTGTGCAATGTGTGTGTGATGTGAAGTGCTCTGACACCTTACACTGGTCTGGGTGGTGCTATAAAACTAAATGAATCTGAGAGACAGTAGAAAAGGAGACTTGAGGGGCACTGTTAACCGCTTCAGCGCGGCGCGAATTTTCGCGCTGTGCTGAGCGTTCTAAGAAACGGGTGTGGTCGTGACGGAACGGTTCCGTCATGAGCACAGCTCAACCGTCGCTCATGACGGAACCGTTCCGTCATGAGCATCGAAGGGGTTAAAGGGGGCTAGTTAGGGAATCCATGGCAGAGGTGGTCATTGGGGAGCGCCAACAAGCATTGTTGCATAGGGCGCCACCAGTGTTAAAGCCGGCCCTGGATGCATGGGAACAACCAAGCAACATGCATGTAACACCCTCACCACACAGTGTAACCCATGGAAGTGACTTGCACTGCTTTGCGTTACACTAAATGTACTAAGCCGTGCAGTCTAGCCTTGTGTGGCTTGAAAAGTATCATTGTAGGTTTTGCGCCTCTCTGCCTCTCCCTGCGTGGCACGGGGCGACTCAAAACCTTAATGTGCCTCTCGATTCTTTGAAGACTGGGAGTTGCATTACTAAGGACTTGTGCCTAGGTTGACCTGCATTGATGCACACGTACGTGCCTTAAATAAAACATAAGCACCCTTGACGTGATTACTCTCTTTGTATCATATTCTTCAATGAATAAAAAAAACTATTTTAATAATCGGGCAAAGTCGCAAACATAGAAGCAAATGAATAATCCTTTTCACCCTTTTCTTTGATTTGCGCGAAGGTGACTACCTTGTAGCTTGTGATGTTTATTTGTACAGAACACTAAATTGGAATTATTTCCCCATTTCCCGAAGGCAGGGATTCCTCCTGCAGACGTCTGTTTTTGCAGGCGCGCCAGACCCACTGCCTGGGCACCCTGAGCTTGGGCAATTCAAGCCCCAATGTGTGATAAATTAGACCATTCAGTCAGCGTTTTTACTGGCACTGGTTCTAGAACAACACACCGAATAGCTACTACTGCTGAATTTTCAAACCTCCCCAGCTCGGAGCGCGGGCCAAGCCTTACAACTACAGTCTGCCTTAATCTGGCAACAGAAGTGCATTGAAACCTTATCTTTCTGTCAGGCCTGTTAGCAAGACTTTGTCGTCCATTCTGTGCCTGCCGAGGAAACGTAATAAATCGAGGTTTGTTCCAGTATATCAGTGTCTAATGTGCCTTTGTACTTGCTTCCTAACACCTACCTTGTCTAAGAGTGCCCCTCCTCGGCTGCAGGGGGTACAGAGAAAGTTATTTACCTGTGAACACAATCTCATAAAGCGAGGAACATTGGATTAGAGGTTAATGGAGTCAATCTAATCCCGCACATATCACCCCACAAATCTAAACAGGAGAGTACAACTGAATCCGGATTAGCACTAGTGTGCTAATTACAGATTCTGGGGTGACTAGGGGGTGCTCACGGGATTTTCAGCAAGAAAAGCCTGAAAAAACCGAGAAGTGCTACACATTCCAATTGTGTGAACCTCATAATATGGAAAACGTGCAAATAGCATGTCATTCTGGCATCTGAAACTCGGAACAGTGTGATAAATTCGCACCATTCAGATGCAGCACTTGCTGGTGCAGCATCACCACATCAGATTTGACGAGTGCTTAGAATAAGCCCCCAATTTGCCAGGCTTCTGAGTCAAAAACAGGAACAAGATACAACCTATGATGGTGCACTAGACTGTACAGCATTTTCCTTCCAAATAGAAATTGGTTATAGTGCCTTTCTAGAATGGAATGGGGATTTGAAGGTGGCCTTTCCACAGCCAAATTAGGACTACAAAGGATATTCCTGGTATGGGTATAGTTGCGGTAGACTTGTACTGTGGCTATATATGCATGAAATGTGATGCAAATGTTCAAAAAATCAATTTTACAGAGAACCTAACGTTACAACACAACTTTGCATGAGTAGAGAGCTCCTCTACAATTCCCGTTTGTCAAGCGTTCGTCATTCTTGTTGAAAATGTGTTCTGAATTTGTACATTTATTTTTACTATTTAAAAAGACACGGTCAGGGGCTGGAATGCAGAAAGATAAACCTGGTAACTGGTGAAGAATTCAAGTGTCATGCATGATGGATTGGGTTTACCTATTGCACAATTAGCACATGGCACTTCCTCATTCTATTGAAGTGTGACGTTAAAGAAGTTGTGTATTTGCATTGGGCATTATTGGCATTGCTGTAATTCCTTTTCAACACAGCTCTCATGCACATGACTGAAGTAATGCGAAATGTGTAGTTTTGATTCCCATAGTTAACTCATGTAATTTGTAATGCATCCTGTCAGTCATAGTTGAAAAACAAAGCAACAATTCGGCAGGTGTTGTAAGGTTGCAAAGCATTGTATACTGAAAGTCGAAGAAAAACGGACAGCCAGAAAAGATGGAAACTAATACTACTATACCCATTCTCACAGGGCAAGTGTTTTTTTCTTTTCTTGGGACTTGCAATACATATATCTGGCGCTCACTGCTCTGGTGCTTTTGCAGTTACTGTTAACAAACATATTTATCTTTGGTAATGTCATTCACGTTTGCACACTGTATCTACTCTCCCAGATACGAGTGGATTCCACTGAGCATGAGAGAGAAGAAAGCAAGAAAGAGATGGTGCTTGTTTGTGTTGATCTTTATGTGCAGTGCCAGGGAAATCTATAGGTGGGTTGATCTGTTTTCGTAAACACATGCATGCATGCCACGTGTGACCTTTTGCATTGCGCCTTTATGCTACATGCGGTATAAATATACCAAATTTAGAGGAATTACCTATGCTTGCTCAACACTTCTCTTGTGTGTATGCACTTCCAGTTTTCAGGATGATTATGAGTGTTGTGGAAGTACTGACTCAACCAATAACAGGTGCTAAAGGTCGAAATGGGATTACAAGTAATGTCAACCAGTGCTCGGGGACTTTCCTCAGGTGAACTACCTTTTAGAGTAACATATGGAATCATGGTGAAAAGACAGAATTTCATGCAAAATATCCTTTCTTCAGAGAAAAACTTGTAATAATGTGCTAATTCGGTATACTTGCAATTACCCATCTATATGTCCATTTGGCCTAAATCAACTTCACAGTGTTTCCCACATTTCTAAGCATACCATGATGAACTATGTCTTGGTGACTTCTGTTGTTTTACTAGTGTGATTCATGTCCATATATGCAGAAAGACAAATTAGCCTTTAGTGCTTGAATATTTCTCAAATTATTGGTACCTATTTTATCAACCTTAACAATAGAAAAGGCCGAGTGAATTCTTTTGGGTTTAAACCCATGACCTGCAATGTTCTTCACATATCTCTACAGGCAGTACTCGATACAAAGATCTCAATTATAGCCCACAAAAGCCTTGTTTCTTAGAATTTTGGCGCTTCAATGGCAAACCATATTTCTCTTAATTTATCACTGCTCTCATTCCAAACCCTTAGTTCTACATTTTAGAGTAATGTATGATGGTCTATAAGCCGTTGGTTCAATTAGACTTCGCTCTCATATACAGTTGATATTCTTCAAGACAGTGGAGCCCTTGGTTCTCCAGCAAGACTAAGATAAAATGATCACCGCTTGGTTATGTATTGGATACACTTATAATTTTATAGTGGTGATAAGCCTCTGGATGCTGGCAATAAATAATAGATATAAACAAGTAATCATTAATGTTTGCTATCTTACCTCTTTGGGACCAGATTAGAAAACTGGTGCACCGCCTTTATTTGTGCTAGAGTGCCTAAGACAATTCCTTTGCTATCAAGTAACAACACATTTGTTGTCTGGAGTATACAGACTGAGTTGGCACATTAGATGCAGACCGCACATTATGCAACCACATTCTTTGAGGTTCACCCGTAGCTCTACATTTCTATGGAAACCATTCTTCTGACCTTTGAGGGGTTCCCAGAAGGCACTCACGTAGGTTGATGGCATCAAATGCTGCATCCATCATTCTGTCAGACTTCATGGGTCTCTAGTGGACCCCGTGGCGCTTCATCAGGACCTCGTTCAAAGTGAAAAAAGGATTAAAAATAGGGATCTGAGACAGGCACAGTCAGTATTCCTATAGTACCTATATTCAGGTTAATTGACGTCAGTGTGCCTAACGGAACGTCCACTAGGCATTCCCAGATCCAACCTAGAGAGAGAGAGACGACATGAAGGGCAAAACTGCAATAGGGAGATAATAATCATATACTTATACTTCATGACTAACCTGAGGTGTCACAGTCGGGGTTGCCACTAAATAGAAACTGACAGTGTGGTTCTTGCTGCTCTGCAGCGTCTCTTCAGGGCAAATCTGGACTTTCGTTGCAGCAGTCCAATGAATCTCTAAATGAAGATGCATTGTTTAACTTCCCCATCCTCAATTGAAAGATCTCTGTGGTAGGGGGCTTCCTGAGACCCTCTGTGCTCCTTCCTAAAGTGTTTTCTTAATTAGATGTCTAATTGTGCTCTGCCCAATGGATACTGGACCATTGGCCGGTCTTTTTAGAACTTTCAGTCAATGCCCTTGCATAAGTAATATGCATGAATGCAAAGGCAAAGACACTCCTTTATTTGCATTACGCTAATTTGTACAGTACATGCATTAACTTTCTGCCTCCACTGTATATATTAGAACAAGCATTTGCAAAGCAATAAGTCTCACAGTTACTCAAGTTTAAGCTATTGGCATTGTACATGACAATGCCTTTTCTTTATGTTTTTAAAAAGGAAACAAACATCCAAAACATTTTTTTGCAATGTCAATAGCTCAAACTCGCGTAAATGCGTGACTTATTGCATTGCAAATGCTTGTTAAGAAATCTTTTCCCTTATGTTAACATACTAGGATGGAGAGTTATACATCTAAAACTCTCAAAGAGAACTGTGAAATAAAAATAATTCATGTCTCATTTGCCCGACTCTTATTCCCTAGGCTATTAATAACTGGAATGACAATATTTTCCATTGAAATACATTAAACAGTAATTGCTTGTTAACTTCTGCTCCTTCCATTTACTCACTGCGAATCGCTTTGTTTTTTTATGTTTTTTTTAATTCACTTGTGAATTTGTGTTCTTTCATTATTGCTAATCTGCTTTTGTTCACATAGTACTATTTACGCACAGTACCTGAATCTCTATTTTGTCCACTGTCCGTAAACATACACCTTACTCTCTTTACCTTGTTCGAAACTTTAAACTGGTTTCGCAAATACATCATTATTGTTCTTTAAGTGAGTGTTTATGTTTTATGATTCACTGCAAAAACTGTATTTTTGTATTTTTGTTTATGAGTCCAACCGCCTTTTAATTCCCACTTAACTGGTCATATTATTTGATTTGCTTCCTTTCCTTGATACCTCCGTGGCTGCTAAAAAAGACAGTTTTTGTCTTTGTGGCCCTTGGATGTCTCAAGCTGCTCTTTTTTAACTTGGTTCGCCTCCGTTGGCCGCACGGACGTACTTCCAAAAGCACAGAAAGTCACACGAGCGTCAAAGAGGTGCTTTATTAGCTGCTAAAAGGAGTAGAAAGGTGATAGGGCAGGACAGTGGGGGTGCTGCATCGCTGCATTTCCAAACCATCGAGGGATGGGCCCCCACATACGCCTCGAGCTGGACTTTAGGTATAAGGAACGAGTGCCGAGAGCTTAGTCTGTACCTTCGTGGCACCTCGGATGTAGAATGAAAATAAACAGCGCGGACAGCATAGCGCCAACTCAATAAAAATAGCAGCGATAAAGTAACATTAAAAAGAGCGCCCAGAGCGCAAAAGAAATTAAAGTAGCCCCTTGAGCCCCTAAAAACAGTGGTGAGAACAAATCACATTTGGACTTCGCACCGTGTGTGTTGTGCGCCTATTCATAGCCCTTGGGAGTGTATCTTTTGTGCTCCTCACAGGAAAGTCTGAAAATCACACAAGCATCAAAGAGGCGCTTTATTAGCTGCTGAAAGGAGTAGGAAGATGGTAGGGCAGGACAGTGGGGCATAGAGGTGCACAGCGCGGGAAGGGGGTGGTGCAGCGATGCATTTCCGAACCATCGAGGGAGGGGGTCCGACATACGCCTACGGCCGGACTTTAGGTATAATGAACAAACACCGAGAGCTCAGACTGTACCTTTGTGGTGCCGCGGATGTAGAATAAAAATAAACAACGTGGACAGCCTAGCGCCAAGTTAATACAACTTGCAGTGGTAAAGTAACATAAAAAAGAGTGCTCAGAGTGCAAAAGAAATTAAAATAAAATAGTGGTTGAGAACGAATCATATTTGGACAGCACTTGGGTGTGTATCTTTTGTGCTCATCAAGGGAAAGTCTTTTATTGCCCTGCTATTGCACATCATAAAGATAAGAAGACACATGAAAGTGGCGAGCGTGCTCATGTACGAGTCGGGATGGGCAAGGCCTAAAGGAGACAGGGAGGGAACCAAAAAGCCTCACTTTCAATAGAAAGCGATCCTTTAGCATACTGTGTGATGCGCACCAATAAAAAGCATGGGCGGAGCTTCCACCCCACTTCGGAAGTCGACTTGATGACAATAAAGCATGCAGAGTGAGCAGCGCATGCACTGCGATGCTAGGCGAGACCTAAAAAAGGTCACACAAGCATATTGAACTCATTCTACAATACTAAAAAAGCAACTGGAGAAGAGAAATGGGCACACACATTCGTTTTGCTCACATACACCTTTGCATTTATGGCTCCTGGTCACACCCCAGCTTGTATTTTAATTAAATAATTTAGAATTATTTTCAATAACCACATTAGATAATTGTGTAAATGGTATACAAATATTCTATTCTATGATATTTGAACACTTACGGCATGAGATTGCCACGTATCTCTTACTAAAGAATCAATACTGTGTCATAGAGAGCACAGAGAGGGTGCTGCATTCGTTGCAAAATTGTATGCAGCCTGATGAACTTACACAGATAGTGTCTTTATATAAATGGAATAGGCTATAAGAACCTTAATAAAGCACCCCATGTTATTCCCTCTGAAAGCTGAAACCAGTTAAAAAAAAGACCATTGCAGATTGAAATTTGGCAGATAAATTGGAAAAAAGGAAAATCTGGATTTTTAATAGTGGAAAAACCATAAATTTATGAGGATGCCATAACTGATTTAGAACATAGTCCAAATATGCAGTATAAAAGGTAAAGGTGTTGTAGTTGAGTAAATATTTTCATAAAAACCGAACCTGTAACCGTTTGCACCATCAGTTTTCTGTTTAAAAAAATGTTTTAATTTGTACTTTTCTGCCAGTAAATCATGTGTGCTGTACCCTTAACTAAGGAAGTAGGAAATAAATATGACCAGCATATTCCCTTGGCACGTCAAGGAATTACTAGTTTAATCTATTTTCGATATGAGGGGCTACTGGGCATATAGAAGCATGTGTAAAATTGCACATATACTTCTGACAAAAAAGTGTCTCCACAAAAAGTGTCAATAAGTATGCAGCCTTTAAAAACCTCAGAAAATTGTGAAAATCAGAGTAAGGTCCAAAATGTGTCTCCTGTGTTTTTTAGATGAGCAGTAAGTACAGACAATAGAGGAGAGTCTTACCCACACAATCTTCTCCAGGTAAACCATGATTGAATTACTCTTGGGGGAAAAAATGACATTCTTAGTGTTTACACCTTTCAACAAGGAAAACATGCTGTATATTGTGTAAAACTCCATGTTGGAGATCTGTGATTCTGAATAATGTGGCAATATTGCACCCTCTAAACATCGCAAACTGCGCCACTGGTGTTTTCTGGATGTGGTAGTACCAAATAAAAAACACAGGATTCACTGTGTGCCCTTAAAACTGCAGGGGGTGTAGCAAACAATTGTAAAAGAAATAGCTAAAGATTCTTCTACGTACTTTTCGACTTGCCTGAACTTGCTCTGCCTGTTACTAATTTTGCCTGAGAGACCCATTTCCAGCATTATGTTTTTGCTTAAATATTGTCCAAGAGAACTCAAAAATAATTACTTTGTGAGAAAATGTTTTCAAGTAATCTATCACAAATCCAAACAACATTGCAGAGACTAAGGGCACCCTGTTTCTGTGAGGTAACGCGCTGGTTACGTGCTCTGTGCTCTCCGGGAACCTCCCACTGCTAACTCCTTCCTCGGTGAACGCACTTCCGGTTTTTGCGACGTCGCAACGCTGCAACACTGTAAAGTCGCGGAGGGCTGCTGTACCGGGAGAACGTGAGGGATTGAGAGGGGGTGAAGGAATTGGACCGGTAAACCAGATAGCGAGCTGTGGGGCACGGGCGGCGTGGCGGCGTGAGCCGAGAGCCGCATTCAGTGAAGTCTGGTGATAGGCTCACTTTTAAAACCACTGCGAGCCGTTACCACGAGGCTGGGATTAGGAGCAGCCTGCCTGCAGCTGATGCGGTAGAGGGAAGGAGCTCCCAAAGCCCAAACTACAGAGAAGGGCCATAGGAGCGTATGAGGGATAATAAATAAATAATAGGAGGCTGATTAAAGTTTTAAACGGGAGAATCAAAGAGGATATCCAATCCTGCGGCAGGATTAAAGGGGTGAAGCTCTGTGTGGCCGTGTACTCAGGCCAGAGGCAGTACCTTGAGAATATCGTCGAGCAGTGGTGGAGGCGAGAGCACGGGCCCACAGAACAGAGGTAAGTGAAATTTCCCCCTATTCAAATATCATTAAGGGGAGTTATTTTGAGGGCACCAGGAAGAAGTGGCGGCGGTGCACCGGAAGAACTGGGAAAGCCAAAGAAAGCTAAGGAGGAAGAACCCCCCAAAGCAGCAGCACCTTGTAAGGAAGGGGTGAAGGGGATTACAAAGAGATGGCCTTAGGAAAAAACAAGCCACGTAAGGTCCCTAAAAAACCCAAGAAAACAGGGAATAAAAGCTCTGGGGTGGAGGACTTGGCTGAATTATCGAGAGGTGTGGAAAAAACAATCGGGGATATGGCAACACCCGTCGTTAGTAAAACACCAGCGAGAGGGACAACCCCTCCCTCAGGCTTAATCCCAAAGAAGGTGTTGGAGTCTGCAAAGAAAGGCGGCGCAAAGGGTGGATCAGCAGTCTCAAAATCCATTAAGGACTTCATAGGTAAACACTTTAAAGAGAAAGAGACACCAGAAAAGGAGTTAAATGTGGTAGAGTCGCCATTAATCATCGAGGACCAGGCAGCTATAAGTGTGGAATCCCTTGACCAGACTGACTTTGACATTGCTGGAATCCCGTTGGAACCCCGCCTGTCTTCTTCTCCACGGTTATTTCAGTCGTTAATTATTCGGGAAATGGAAGTAGAAGTGGAGGAAGAAGGAAGAGAAAGACAGAGTAATATCTCGGGTGGGGGCGAATCTGTCCAGAGGGACTCCAGTACATGTGTGAATCCAAGGGGGAAAACCCCTATGTTGCTCGCACTGATTTATCAGGCATTGCCGCGCATAGTTTGGAGGTGACGGGGTCATCTAGTTCATCTATGCTTGAGGTTATGCTAATGCTACAGAAAACATTACAAGGCATTTTAGAAGTTTCAGTGTTAAACAATGAAATTCTAAAAACACAAAGTAATCAATTTAAGAACATAGTAAGGGAGCTGATTCAGATTAAAGGCCTAATGCCCACCCTAGTAAGAGCAGTGGCTATTCAGGAGGATATCGAAGAGGATGGGGAGGACGAAGAGGTAGGGGAGGATGAAGTGGCAGAGGAGGATGGAGAGGTAAAGGAAGAGGAAGTAGTGAGTAGACCCAAAGAAGAGGAACCAACAGTATATATCTCCCGTTGTCCTATGATTATAAAGAGATATGGGGATAGGAGGAGTTTTCGATAGCGCGGGGACACACTGTTCAGTGTAACCAGGCGCTCAATAAATGGCTTTATTATTATTATTATTATTTAAAACAAAATATCTCGAGTCGGCGAATGGGCAAAAAGGCCCCATATAAACAGCTCTCGGTAAAGCAACAGGAGAATGGGACGGGGGTTCCCCCAGTTACAAGGGTACATGAAAGGGCAGTGCGGCTAGAAACAAAAAAGCTAACTTTTGTACATACAAGAGAAATAGCCCACAGTGCAGAGGGCCAATCCAAGAGGGTAGTAAGGAAAAGTACAGTAAAGAATACCAAGGCCCCTTGGAGGAATTACCCAGGATGGAAGGAGGATGTAGAACTAGAAGGCGGGATGGAGACTCCGACAGGTGTAGGGTATAGCAATCAAACATCTGATATTAGCTGTAGGACTGGAGGTAGAGAAGAAGTAATTAAGAAAGTACAGGTGGTTGGAAGACCCCAAACCTCACAGCAAACTAGGATCGTGGACATCTAGCTATTTTTAGAACCCTTAGGTCAGGAAAAGGGGGGAAAATAGGGCAAAGAAACTAAAGCCCCTAAACCGGTCCCAGCTTCTTGCTTCATTTGCAAAATGTCCTAGTTTAAAATATGTCAGCACAGATAATCTCAAAGAAGTAGGGTTCCTGAATAACATCAGTGGGGATGAAGTAACAAAAGTCCTCCTTCACTCAGCATTAATAAAAGTTGCTATGGAAAAAGCAGAGGCTGAGATGCTAAGGGAAGGGATTAGAATATTGAAGAGAGAGGAGGTGATGAGGGTGAATCAAGGGAAAATATTCCTCAGGAACCATGAAGGGTTGGGTGACCGGCAAATAAAAATTATTACATCAGGTTGGGGTATAAAGGAAGCTTTTGAAGTCACGATAATCTCCAAAAACACAGATTGGGAGGATGGTGATGTGTTGGCGGGCAATAGATACAGAGAATTGGAATATATGGGCTACGAGGAAGAGGGTTACTTGAGCAATAATGATTAGGAAACTGGGTCGTCGCACAGCCTATCCATCTTGTCCTGGAATGTAAATGGATATAAAAGAATAGCAATAGAGGAAGGGTTTAAAAATATCCTTGGGAAGTCCGACATTGTTTGTTTGCAGGAGACGTGGCTGTGCGACGATACCCTAGTTATTGAAGGCTTTGCTCACCATGTAAGGCCGGCAAAAAAGAATTTAGCAGGTAGGCCATCAGGTGGCCAGATGACCCTAATATCAACAAGGATAGTGAAATATATATAATCCCTTCAATTTAGATGCAACTGGACATTAGGCAGTAGAGTACTGTTAACAAATAACAACGCGGGTGGCGGAGGTATATGCATCATAAATGTGTACATCCAGAAAGGGAAAATAAAGGAGTACAAAGTGGGGTTGGATTGTTTAAAGAAGGATCTGGAGGGATTATATGTGATATACCCTAAATATGTGTTTTTAATATTGTGCGACTTTAACCATAGACTAAATCCCCAAAAAATAGACCCATGGCAGAATGATGTGCTAAGAGCCTATAGTATAGAACTTGCGAAGTTTCCCTATAGTGATATCTCCACCCAAGACGTAAAGCTTGGGCAGTTGCTGGGAGCCATGGGCCTGATCTGTGTTAACGGAAGGAAAGAAACGGATCGGCCCGCTAAACGTACCTTTAAAATAGGGCAGCAACTGTGCCCCGTAGATTATGTATTTATTCAAGCTTGGTGCTTCCATCTAATAAAAGACTTTGAAGTACTTGGGGTAGAGGGTAGCGACCATTTCCCATTGCTGATAGAATTACAGGTAAACAGGGTCCCGCCAAGACAGAGAGTGTTACAAATAGATGTTGAATACCCAAAGCGGCTTACAACCTGGATTAGTGAAGAACACTTAGAGAAACTGAGAGCTCTCCAGTTATTAGTTGGGCTAGAAAGCCCCCTACCAGGGGAGGCTTTACCCTGGTATGAGGATATAATAAGACGACTGGTGGAGTGTCTTTGGATAAAAATCAAACGGGGAAATCATGGGCTAAAAAATAAAGCTAGTGCACCTCCCGTTAATAAACCTTGGTTTGATGATGAATGTCGGAATGCTAAGGCCGCTATTAAGAAACACGAAAGAGGCCTTAGGTGTAGTTATAATGATATATCATCACTAGAACTAAAGAAAGCAAGGTTAAAATACAAGTCAACAATTAGAGAAAAAAAAAAGGTCCTTTAAGGAAAATTGTTGGGTTAACCTACTCGAGGCCATTGAGAAAAAAAAGTCAAAGGATTCTGGAAATTGATTAAGGAATGCACGGGGGAAGTAGTGGGATCCCTGCAGTGCTCCGTTCCCGAGGATAAGTGGGCAGCCTACCTTGAGGAATTATATGGCAAATGGACTAGCAAAGGGGAAATAATATCGACAAGCTGGCCAGGAGTCAGGGAGGATATTCTAGTACATTTCACCCCAGACCATATCAGGAGAGTAATAGCTGGTCTAAACTTAACTCGAGCTGCCGGCCCTGACAACCTACCAGCAATTATTATAAAAACTAATCCATACTGGTGGGCTGAGTTTTTTTCAAATATGTTTCGTGGGATATTAAAGATGGGTTTAATACCAGAAAGTTGGAAAGGGGCTATTGTTAGACCGATACACAAAAAAGGCGATGTAAACTCCCCAAAAAATTATAGCCTAATAAATCTCCTTGACATTGGGGAAAAGGTATTCTCCAAAGTAATCCTAGGCCTGCTAAAGAACTGGGCAGAGGATAACCAGATAGTCCCCCAGAACAGGGGGGGTTCAAAGAAGGGCATTCGACGGTGGACCACTGTTTTGCTCTCTGGGCCACCGCACGGAAGTCGATCGAACAGAGGGGTGATTTATTCTGCTGTTTCGTGGACTTCCGCGCGGCTTTCGATCTTGTGAGTAGGGAGCAGCTATGGTCAACCCTGGAAGGATACAATCTACACGGAGACCTATTGGCGATTATAAAAGCCTTACACACTGAAAACTGGGCCCAGATAATCTTTGATGAGGAGGATGGACTATCTGGGAGGATCCAGATTGGAAATGACTTGAGGCAGGGGTGCGTACTTGCCCCTCTGCTTTTTTCCCTGTTTTTGGCTGACCTACCAGCAAAATTAAGAGAGGTAAAAGGGACTAGCCCAAAAGTGGGTGTTAATCATGTCTCGTGTCTACTATATGCAGACGATCTAGTGATTATGGACCTGACGCAGATAGGTCTCCAGAGAAAATTAAACATGTTCAATGAATATTGCCTAAATAAAAAGCTAACAGTGAACATGGAAACGACCAAAATGTTATGCTTCGGCAGGAGTAAATCCTGGTTCCCTTGGTGTCTAGGCACAAATTTACTTGAGAGGGTGAATGAATATAGGTACCTAGGAATCTGGTTTATGAGTAACTTTAAATGGTGAACCCATCTGGAGGCACTTAAAATGAGTGTATCTGCCTCTGTGAAGGGACTAAAAAGATTCAACAGTGTCTATGGAGAAAATTCAGATAGGCCGGTCATAAAAGCCTATCTAGCAATGGTCCCTCCCAAAGTCCTGTAAGGGGCAGAGGTGCTCTATTTAAGTGGGAAAAAAGGCTGGGATAAAGAAGAGGGAAATATCCTAAAAAGCTTATTCTCACTGCCAAAATTCTCTATGGTACAAGCTGCAAGACTCGAGTTGGGAATTACCGCTTGGGCGGCAACTGCCTGTATGGCACTATTTCACTTTTGGCAGCACCTAGGGTCTGGAGAGCACTTAAAAATTTCCCAATGGTGTAGAAGCGAAATTGTCTCTAGTGAACTGTTCTGGGCAAAACAGACAAGAGCCGCATTAAGTGAAGCATATGGAGAGTTGGGTTTAAAACTATGTCCGCAACTGGGGCATCCAAGTAGAGTTAAGAAAGAACTAAGAACACTGGGAGCTGAGACTTCCCACACATATGATAGAGAGTACCTCTCGCGGAAAGTTTTGGTGTCGCATATGACTTTGGCTTGGGAATCTAACCAACAGTATCCCTATTTAGACAGATTGCCGAGCTTCCACCTAAGGCGGGAGGTACTAAAAGTGCGAATGGGGATAAACCCTGCTATGGGAATATTGAGATCAAAAATGTTATGTTGAATAGTAAAGGAACCTATACTTGTGCGTTAGGTAATCATTGCGATATTGTGCATATTTTACTAGATTGTACGAAGTTTTTAGATTTTCGAGTAGAGATTTTTATGTCCGATATTTAAAAAATATATGGTCAGAAATAGGATGCAAGCTGCTAGCCTTCTAGTTGAAATGACAAACCTATACATTGCTTGTGCTATGGGGAAATTTATGAGTAAGGTCAGGGTGTTCCTCAAGTGTACAGAGTAAATACCATCTACTGTGCACTTGGGGTAGGATGATGCTGTGCATGTAAAGGGTAATGGTACAGCATGGAATTTGTTGGAAGGATCCTGATGCAGATGGAAGAATTACACAACTAATTATTCGTAGGTGGACATTTGTATCTTGTATGAAGGAAATGTGTATTTTATGATATGTACATATGCCATGTTTTTAATATGATCTTGTTTATGTTTTAATACCAATTTTATGTATAGGGTATACTTTTATGGTTGTAATTAACCAAACAAAGTTTTCTTACTGACTGACTGACTAAGGGCCTGTTTCACAAATGTAACATACATTTTTGAGTAAATTTACACGTTGGAGTATATTCTCTACTTTTCAGTATTCACAAACTGCACTTTTGTAGTACCTTACACTTTTGTGGTATGTCCAGCACTACACACTGGTACTACAACACCCTCCCATAGAAAAGAATTTTGAGGTAGCTACGTATCACAAAAGTGTAAGTTACTAAAAAAGTGTAAGTTACTACAAAAGTGCTGTTTATGAATATCACTTAGAAGTAACTTTTGTAGTAATTCAAAATGTACTACAAACTGTAGTTTGTAAATCAGGCCTACTCTATTTATATATGGTGAAATTTGTCAAACATATACAAGATTGAAACTGATGTCATAAATGTCAAAAGAACTTACAGCTTCTTAATCCTTTTGTACTAGAGAAGAAAACTATATAATTCAATATAATGCAATTTAGTGTAAAATAGCTTCAAGGGACTGCAGCAAATGGATCAAAGTTCAAAACAGGGATTAGATACAGAGGAAATTAAGAAATAGAGGCATGGAGGCGGAAGAAGCAGAAAATCTATGAGAAAACTATTATGTCTACAGAAGCAGGGGAGAAGAAGAAATGTCAAAATATTGCAATAATCGAAATACAGGTTTACAGCAATAGACAAAAAAAGAAATATATATCCATGTATCCATGTTTGGAAGGGGAAAATTCGCTGTGCAGGATCAATTTAATGAGTACGATCTTCCTGCCAATGTGTTTACCTGACACGAAGATCTCTGGCACATTTTTTTTTTCTGCACCCTAAAATTATATCGATTTCTGTGTGTACAAATTTGTGGATACAGACTCTGTTAAAAAACAGTTCCTAATTTTTCCAGGACTGACATTATCTGTCAGATAGCAAAAACTTTATGTTTAAGCCCCTCTCACGAGTCATAACTTTAAGTTAAGAGACATTGGATATTGTATGTTTCTTTTATCATTAAGTTTGGCCTTTCTCATCTTATCTTCAATAAGTACCATTTAACGTTTAAATATTAAATGGCCTATTCTTCAGCTAATAGCTATAGGGTTTTGGCAACATGGCTTGGAGTCTTAAATTACCAGAAATAGATTTCTTAAAACCCTATTGTTGAAAAGTAGAACCAGTTCCCGGGGGTGACGCCAATGTCTTTTGCAGCTACATGGTTGACAATTCGCAAGGACTGTTTGCATTGCGTGACTTTTGGAGAGCCCAACTGACCAGTCTTTTTTGTATCAAAAGAAAGGCCCAACATAGTCAAGCCCATTTCTTGAGAGCCTGTAGGCTCCACTTTTGAAGGTGCACAGATATTCTAATGAAGATGAAGAGGATGGACAGAGTAAAAAAAAATGAGGGACTGAACACTATTGAATAATTACTTATGTTTGGTTGAAGAGCTTGCCGTGGCCTTTTGTGGTTTATTTCATCACACCTCTCATACTCACGCCTAGCATTTACCCAACCAACTTCCTTGTCATGCTTCTTTCAAGGATTGTCTGGATGCAACTGACACATGGTCTATGGGCAATTACCATTCTTAACAGATTATTCCCCATTTTCACAGTTGTTCTTGCTCACTACTTAAGCTACTTTCTGAATATGCATCTGATGACCTTATACTTTGTAATTCAATAATTGGGACTGGGAACTGTTAAATGAAAGAGGAAGTAGACCTATTTTTCATATTCTCTTTTTCATTACCTGTAATTTTCTTCAAAATCAACTATGGCATAATTCCTGTGTTGTTTGAGGTTATGAGAGATTATTACAAAAGGCATAAGCTGGCAGGTGTGAGATCTAACATACTCAAAGCTGCTAATCACTCACCTATCTTAATCCTTATAGATAGTGATAGAGTGTTCCTGACTGTGCAAGATCTGCATACAATTCAGGGATTTCGGTTTAGGTTTCGCTAATGGAATACATTTTATTAACACTACATCATTATAAGCCGAAATAAAGGAATCACAGTGCACATCTTGACTCCTTTCTGCCACAGAGATCTCAAGATGTGACATATCAAGTCGGAGTTCTTTATCTTTATTTTTTGATACTTGTAGCACAGGTTATATCATGGGATATGTAAAACTACAAGAACCAGCAGGGAACTAAACACTGGGCTTGTGAGCTACTCAGGCACACCTGACAAAGGAAATATTCAACTGTCTCTTAGAAACAAAGTTGACACTAATTGATGTACAAAGGAACCCAAAATTAAAAACAAAGAGTTCTGACAATGTGATCCATTGTAATCTGTAAAACAGTACCTTTGAACTTTCTTCGAATATTTGGTATTTCAGTGTAAGTTTAGGAAAATGAGAACTGTCGGACTCCATCCTTTGATTTTCATGGCATTGCAATGTGTTTCTGGAATTATCCATTCCATGCACCGGCAGTATGAGGGTTATAGTGAAAGACAATATTCATATAAAAAATGCTCGAGTATAGCTATGGAGAAGAAGTCCTCTTTATGAAAAATTAAAATTATTAGTTTGTTTAAGGGACAGTGCTACCTTTGGAGGTAGAAGCTGAACACACGCACACATTCTGTATTAGTAGATCTGGTTTTCATTGAAAATGTGTGGATCTTTCTGGTGTTTTGGCCCCATTACACTACTGTGCATAAATAATGAGGAGTGCTGACAATTCTTTACTGCAATGTCATTCTGTACTGTGACTATGTCAATTTTTGAAAGCAAAATATATTTTGTACCAGAAAATGGATATGCGCTGCTGTGTTAATCTACATCACAAAGTGCTATACAGAGTGGCTTGATTACCTGCAAAGAATAATAATAAATCTGAGCCTTTGTAGGTGCATGAAAGCATATTTACAACCGGGTACGGATGCTGGCGGCACATTGCTGATGTGGCAGACGTGGCTTCTGCCTCCCCTCGATGTTGAAAAAAGTTGGTCATTCCCTACCTGAAATCTAGGAATACTCTGCAGGGTTAGTGATTGTCCCGCTTTCAGGCAGCGTTTGTTCTGACGCTGCTCTACATGGTACCAGTCAAGCAGCAGCTGTGCCTTACCTCACCTGCCTACCTGCTTGACCCAAATTTCCAGGTGTCCGAAGGCAGTGGCAGAGGAGGCATCGACTTTGCCTGGAGGGAAGCTGTCTTCACGCTGCTCCTGGTGGGCTTGGTGCCGGCGTTCTTGGCTCTATTTTTTGGCTCTATTTTGTGTGATGGTCCAGATGAGGAAGGAGGGCCTCCATTCCAGCACGGCTTACAAGGCTAGTGATAACAGGCCATCAGGATAGGTGCTTGCCAGTGTCTGGCCGCAGGACCAGCCAGCGAGACCAAATAGAAAATCAGGGGAGACCAAGGAGCCCAGGCTGCCCAATAAAGCCATGGAACTGTTTGAGAAGCTTGAGATAATAACAACGAATGGTTCCAGGGCAGGCGGTCTAAATCTAGCCAACTTGGCTCATGAAATGGCTGCTACTCCAGGCGATGCTTCTTGTGCTGGTTACAGTGGTTTGGTGCTGGTTTTGGGATCACTTTTATATATGCCCCAAGCATTTCAGATAGGCACCCTTTTGGGCCCCTCTGTTGACATATCAGCTAATGCTGATTAATCTCTGTCAGAAAAAAGATGGTTGACCTTTTTGCTACTAAAAACTCGGGCTGCTGGCACCCACGTCCCCTGTGTCCTGTTCCTCTGGGATTGGGGAGGCAACTCACAGGTCTGGGATCACCTTTGTAAATCTGAGGTTTGCTAATTTGCTGCTTCTTGGGCATGTGAGGAATTCTGCAATTGAGGGTGGCTCTATAGTGACAGCACAAGGTGGGAATCAGCACCTGGTCCTTCTCCGATCTCCATATTAATAAGGGGAATGCTTCTCGCGAATGTCAAGAAGTGTTGGTAGTTTTGTTTTCTCTATCTGACCTCTCAGAGAAAAGTAGCCACCAATCAATTTATTTATTATGTTTTGGCTCTCAAAAGAGGGCCACATAAAATACATAATACAAATACATAAATAAAATATAATTGAATACATAGAAAATCCAAAGACAGTTTACCACATTGAACAATAGACAAGATAATCAGCAGTAAACACCTCCATAGTTCATTAATAAATAGCTAAAAAATCTTTAAAAAAGTTAAAAATTTTGAAGCAAAACATTTCATTAGGGGGGAAATACAAAGCCTGCAAAAAGATATTCACATTAAAAATACCTAGTTGAAGACAAATCGACTTTAACCATTTCAATCGCAAAGAGCACAATGCGGGGCATAAAAATAATACATGAGTTCGATCCTGTACAGCCATATTACATAGGTCACATGACGAAGAAGATCCATACCATTTTGATAAAAGGAGATTTAAAGGTAATAAGTCATGTCTTAAAAGAAACCATAGTCTTCGAACTCCATGTGGAATATTCCATGTCACATACGGTTGAGCAAGTTTTATTGACAAAGTATTAAGAAGGAGATCAGATCCCCTCTTTTTTTGAAGGGCATTCTTATCCAATTTAAAACAGAGTTCCCATGAAGCCTGTTTCAAAACGGATTTTAGCTGAGTCGGGGAATTAGAAAACAGGGAACTTTCATCCAACTCTAAGCGTGTCACAGCTTTTCTAAAATTCCTAACTATTTGAGAAAACTCTTTAAAGTTGCCCAACAATTCTCCATTAAGGAGAGCTCTCAATGATCCCGGTTCTCCTCTAGCCAAACTGGCCACCCATCTAACTAAAGCACATAATCCCTGAACCCAGCTACTCCTAAGACCGAATTCAAGCCTACATGCGGCCAGCGAACAGGCTGTGTTAAGAGTAGATATAGATCTCAATACTTTTCCTTCAACTGTGTGACAAAAACCCCAATGCTTCAGGTCTACAAGTTCTATTCCATAAAGAAGCGTTGCAGGAATTTTTGCCCTAAACACCTCCAATAAACAAGCAAAGTGTCTTTTCCCTGTAGCAAAGTAAAGGGAACACAAACCTTTGCCATGAGCGAGGGCTTTACGAGAGTTATAATCAATATGGGGCTTCTCGCTCAAATTGGCTGAAATTATTTTACCTAAAAAAGTATAAGATTTAACTACCTCTAATTTCTGACCACCAATTGACCATCCAAAGTTTTCTGACCTAGATTTCTTCTTACCTGTAATACACATAATTTTACTTTTAGACGCATTTATCCTCATAAAATGGGACACAGCAAATAGATGTAAAGCCTGCAGACGATTAGCCAAACCCTTAGGTGTTAAATCAAGTATGAGGATATCGTCTGCATACATCAAACAAGATATAGGAGAGCCTCCCACAACCGGGGCAATGCCCGCACAAGCAGACAGAGAAGCTGGGAGGTCAGCGATGTACAGGGAGAACAGTAGTGGGGCCAAAAGGCAACCCTGTTTAAGTCCATTTAAAGATGGAATTGGTTGTGAGAGACCCCTCTCTCCGCTCTGTAGCACACGACACCAGGTATCCATATGAAGAGACCGTACAAGATCCAATAACTGAGACGGCATACCTAATGCTGCTAATTTTCTCCACAGCGTAAGACGATCTACTTTGTCGAACGCTGTGGAAAAATCAATAAAAGCAGCGAACACCCCCCCCCCTCGAACATGTATGTATTTGTCCGAGATCACCTGAAGGGCGGTGAGATTGTCTAGTGTGCCGTGCCCTTTACGGAAGCCAGTTTGTTCAAATGGTAAAATATTATTTATTTCGACCCAATCAATAATTATTATTAAAAGACACTTTGCAAAAACTTTTCCGATTGAATCAAGAAGGGCTATCAAACGGTAATTCATAGGTTTGTCCCTATCTCCCTTCTTAAATAATGGGACCAGTATGCTTCCCCTCCATGAAGCAGGAACCACTTTAGAGATGAAGCAAGATCTAAACAATGGAAAAAGTATCTTGCTCCATAGAGTCGGATCCTGCTTCAGAACTGATATGGGTAACTCATCAGGTCCCATGGCTCCAGAGGTGCGCATATTTTTGATAGCCATTTCAATTATTTTCTCCGAGGGGGAGTCAATAGGAGGTTCAACTTCTTGACCATACCTAGTATCCTCTGATATTGTGTCATTCACAGCATATAGCTTTGAAATAAAAGAGGACCAAACCTCTTCAGAAATGGGGATAGGAAGGGGGCTAGCTCTTACTCCACATCCCTTACCAATTATAGACCAGAATTCTCTAGCCTTACCATGCACGACTGCCTCCCTTAAACTTATCCACAGTGAGTCCTCTTTTTCTTTTTTAAGTTTTATTCTTAGTCTACTTCTCCTTCTTTTCAGCAGAGATATCTTATTTGCTAATTCACTAGATCTACATAGAAATTGCTCCCGCACTAATTTATTTATTTCCTTATTTAGGGGGGGCATTGCACAGGGATAAAAAGACTTTTTCCTTGGTAGACTAGACTTTTTTGCAATCAAGGTAATTTCCCTCCTAAATTTTTCGAAGTAAATAATTTCAAAACCCAGCCAATCACTTAATTCTAGTATGGTTTTATGGAAAATAACCTGCACACCCTCCTTGGCACTTGGATTCCAAAAACATCTACCAGAGGTTTTATGGAAATTAACTCCTTTATTATAAAATGACCAGGTGTCAGAGGGAGATGGGTTTAAAGAAATGCTTATACTAATTACATTGTGGTCACTCAATGCTGCTGGTAAAACCATCAAATCCTGGACTAGCGAGACAATATCATAATCAGAAATCACATAATCCAGAATTGACTCGCCATGAGCGGACCTGTGGGTAAATTTAGCAGGAAAATCAGAGGGGAGCCTACCATTTAGGATAAGCCCCTCCACCGCAAACAGTTCTTCCAACAATATCTTCCCTCTTTTGTTAGTTTTTATTTTATCTGGGAAGAGTGATTGTGGAATAAGGTAGGCCTGTTCTTTAGGTCTATTTCTAAATAATTCTATACTTGAATTAGAAACTTTACAATTCAGATCCCCAACTAGTATAACTTCAGGGGGTGGATGAACCTCTTTAATCTGTTTAATATAAAGAAACACTTGCTTCAATAAAATATTAAAACGTTCTTCGGGGGGAATGTAAGCATTAATAATTACAACAGAATGCTTATTGCCAATACTATCATGATTACCTATTGTAACTGCTTGAAAAAGATTACTTGAATCTACATAATGGGAAAATTTCCACTGCAATCTATTAGACAACAAGCAAGCAATTCCCCCCTTTGCATGCCCTTTCTTTGAAGGGGAGGCCGCAGCCTCAAACACAAAGTAGTCTTTCCCTGCACATAGATTATTAACACACCATGTTTCTTGGATGCAAATCACATTAGCCTCCAGAGAAAACAAAAACTCTAGTTTCTCTGGGCTATTATGTAACCCTGCTGCATTCCAAGATATAATTTTCAATTTATTGTTAAAGATGTTGAAACAATTTGGGGTTGTCTGTGATTTTATTAGACAACGCACCGGGGAGCCAATTCCACCGATGATTGTCCTCTACAGGGAACGCATTCTGATTTAGCGGATAAACCTGGGAAACCAAACGTTTGCCTTTTGAGACCCAAATCTTTAGGTCATTGAAAGAAGGAAGAGACCCATCCTGCCCATTGCCCTGGTGAACAAACCCATTTTGGGGTAAAGTAGCCTTTCCTAAAGAGAAGATAGGTAAAATATCAATTCCTCTACATTGGAGGTTCTCAACCTGTTGTAGTATAAGGTTTACAATAATTTTGGAGTAGAATTTCACCCTTATTCTAGACACAGTGTCACCACCTAACAGGGTTACCAAATCAATATCACTCGATTGAATACGTTTTAAACTCTCAAAATCTTTAAAACAATTGAGCAACCATGACCTATTTAAATACAGGTCAGAATCAAACAATGGAAAAAAGTCTACAATCAAAGTATCAACATAGACTTTTGATTCCTTTGTCAGCGAATCCTGGGAACGTACAACAAAATCTTCTGGTAACAAGAAAGGAGAAGCTCGAGGGTTAAGAGACCCTGATACAACCAGAATAGGTCCTATCACCTCTGTCGTTGGAGGAAAAATCAACCCTCCTCCACCGTCAGGTGGAAGGACTCCGACAAAAGCGGGAGATCCATTAGAAGGGATCTCCCCTCCAACAGCAGAGGCGAGAGTATCAACATCCGGACTCAGGGACCCAGTTATAGACTCAATAACATTATCATCGCTACCAGCCAGAGCAATAGGCTCTTGGAAAATTATTTGCCTCTGTCTTTTCTTCCTGTATTTACGAAGTGGTTTCCTTTTTTTCCCTTTGTTCTTTTTAGGACTATCACTTTTTTCATTTTCTTTTACTTTTACTTTATTTTCGTCCTGAGGGCCTTTTTTTTCAGGCGCAAAAATTGGGAATAACTCATTTCCAGCTTTTAAGTTTGGAACAATCATACTTTCTTCCTCTATTTCGAGGTCAGAAACCTTTACACAATTAAATGCGGAAGAAGTAGGGATTCCAGTGGGAACATTTTCTTGAACTACCACTGGAATATTTATGCTTGCATTTCCCGCAGAAGCTTTACCACCCTCCGTTGCCCCATGTGAATCCGCCAAAAAAGCAGGATCAGAAACCTTTTCCGTGGTTTTTAGCAACAGAGCATGCATTATTTTTGTAACTGAATCCAGAATGCAATCAGAGCTTCCAACAAATTTGCCCAATAATGACAGTATAGAAGCCAATATGTTCCAATGCAATCAAGGATTCAGAAATAGGTTTTTCATTTTTATAATACCCAGGAGGAACAAGTGGACAAATGCCTGACAAATTAAGCATATGGCTCCTAGAGTCATTAAGTATGGAAGGCATGTCTTGAGAATTTATAGAGGGAGTACTACTGTACAACAATAGACCAGTGGGAGTAGCGCCTGCTGGGGACTTAATAGCCTCTGATAGTTTCAGGCTACCACCATCCAGATATCGCCCACAAAGCTCTAGGTCAATACTTGACGTAGAAGAATCACCCTTAGTACCCACCACAGAGCGCAAACCTCCAATCGGAATATTAGGCACAGTAACTGTAAGAGCTGATGTCATATTATTATATTGCTCTTCCTCAAAGTTTGGTACCGAGTGCCTACTGTCACTAATTGTTTCAGAGTACACAAGGCAATTCTTCACAGCAGTCCCTGCATGGGTGGAGTCCATCACAACCAGAGAGGAATCATTTTTGTCTTCCACTGTTGCAGGATCCCCAGATAGAGCAATATCAGAGTCTACAGTTCCATCAGCTGGTAAAACCTTATCAATGGGTTTTTCCCACAATTTCAAAAGCTGGCTTTGTCCCTTCAATAGAAAGTTATTAGTAGACTTATTTCTCAGGGGGTTGGATCTTGTCTTTACGCAAGACCTTCCCCCCAATAATCTTCCAGAGCGAAGTTTCTTTGCCGTCATCGTTAACAAACACAGAAATGAGCAGTTGAGACTTAAAAACTACAAAAAATATAAAATTATGAATCGGTCCGTAGGAAAACTAAAACAATGAAGGTGTATCTGGGAAGAAATCTTGTCAGAGACAATGTCAAAAACCGACGATATATTGTGCAACTAAAAACATATGTCTTTGAATGTTCGAACTTAAGATGTCAATAACTTGGCCCAGCCCAGCCTACCTCAATCGCCCTTTGCCCAGGCGTCCCGCGTTGCGGGCGTGCCCCCGCTTTGTAGCGCCGCCAGGCGCTCGATAATGACGTGCTCCAATGCGCGGTAGCACTGCCCCCTGGGAAGCCGAGTTCCTCCCAACTGCGGCCTCTGGTGTAATTGCGGAGCGGCAGGAGGACTCGGCAGGGGAAGGTGGGCAGGCAGGCGACCTCCACAAGTCAGCTCCAATCGGTGGGAGACAAGATGGCCAGCAGGCAAGTCTCCTGGGACACTCAGGGGTTCACTTCACGGACCCTTCAGTTTAACAGCAAAATGCCTTGGTCCTTTCCTATCTCGTGACTTGCAGGCTCACAATGGCGTAGGCAGAGGCAGTGGGGTGCTGTTGTCTCAGCACTCAAGCAGCGCTCGCACCTGCTCACGCACCTGCTAACGCCCGCACGCCGCACCCTGCTCCTCACCCGCTCACCCGCTCACAGGTCCCTGCTGGAGCGGCACGTCGAGGGAACAGGCAGGCCAATAGACAGGTCGCGAGAGGTCGCAAGAAGCGATAGACGGCACACAGCGGCCCGCTGCCCGCGCCTATCGTGCTCCGGTGAATCCCTTGGTCCTTAGTGTCCCCTTCAGATCCCCTTAGCGGGTACGGTTGATGGGAGCAGCAATCTCCGCGTCCTGTCTCGCTTGACGAAGATGACGTTCTGACACGACTCGTGGGCTCCCTCCAGTGGCCAAAAACAACACCCTCTCATCAAGAAAAATAGAAAAGTAGCCTGGCTAGGTCTGGCTCAGAACCCGAGTGTGATCCCGATGGGGTAGGAGTCACAAGGCAGTCAGTGGGGTCTATAAAGCCACCATGTAAGCGATGAGTGACCTTGATAATTACCATAATGTGGGAGCCATTGCAAATAAATACAACTTCAAAAACTTGAGAAAACTATTCACTTTGTCATTACCACTTTCCTCAACCATTAGAGATTCACAACCACATCCAGGTAGCACTCCCTTCACTCTATTGTTTAAATTCACTTTGCATCTTTTGGCATAATTTCGATCTTAACTCAATATAACCTTGCCAACTCCAAATGTCATGCCTCATCCCAAGAGAGAGAATTTCCATCCCTGCAGTTGCCCGCTCCTCAAATTGAGATGTATCCCCTCCCTAGATGTCTGCAAAAAGCCCTCTAGTACCATCTTATTTGACTTGTAGGAACTCCTCTATTCAGCAGCCATTCTAGCTCACTGTAAACCTTATGCTTGTTCACTAGACTTTACCACTTTTACTACCATACTTATCCTACAATGTCACATTCACCAACTCTACTCACATTTATTGGTTGTTAGTGAGCATGCACAGCAAAGCTAATCTGAACAGTTAAATAAAATAACTAATATACAGCATGTTTGCATGTGATTCTAAGAAATAAATGAATTTAAACACACCAATGAAAAATGGAAAACTCAATAAATGTTGTGTTATGATGCTATAATATATGTGATCAATGAGAAAAGAACAATTGATGGTTGGAATGCTGAACATTGTCAAACATTCACCCCAGTACAGATAACTGGGCCTAAATCCATTGTTTTTTTGCTCACCATGCCATTCCAGTTTCTACCCAGCTGTATGTGAATTAGTCATGACCCTGCTCCCCATATAAACAGTCCAGCCCACACTGCCAGGCAAGGTCCTCCCTGGACAGGAAACACGCATCTTGGGACTGGTTTTGAGGCATTATTCCTCATCAGCCAGGCTAGCTTGACTACAGAGGCATGGAGAGCACAAGACCCCCGTCTGGGCATACCAGTTCCACTCAGGTTGACAAATGCAAAAAGAACAACTGATGGACAAAATGCTGAACAACATCAAACATTTACCCCCAGTACAGAGATCTGGGAGTAAATCTATATTTTTGTTGCTCACCATGCCATTCCAATTGAGACTCAGTCATATGCAAATCAGTCTTGAACCTGCTCCCCATGGAAACAGTCCAGCCCAAACTGCCAGGCCAGGGCCTCCCTGTACCAGAAACTAGCACAGTTGTGGTCCGCAGAGGGAGTTCCGTGGGGCGGAAAGGCGGGCGGGGAGGGGCAGGATGGGGGGTAAACACCAGAAAATGGATGTTTGCAGGTAAGTAAACAATTAAATGAATAAAACAAATTTTGTAGCGCACGCTGCATCGCATTTTGCAATGGAGGGCGCGCAACAAATTTCATTTTATTCATTTAATTGTTTACATACCTGCAATCATTCAAAAACAAGGGTTGGTAGTAGTATTCCTTTGGAAAGGAATGGAACCGTACAATCAATGAGTATTCAGTGTGGAACAGTAAGCGTGTGAAAATTTGTACATTACTATTCTATATATTTGGGGTGCTATTTGTTCACACACCTACTACCAAGAGGTGCAAACAAAACACAATCCTAAGATTGTGTATACAAACTTTCATAACTAAGAAGAAAATATACAGCACACCCTATAATCTATCAAACAATTGAAGACAAGGTTTTTGTCAAGGTTATAGTCCGAAAGAAAAATCATTCATCAATCATGCAACATGAGAACAGACTGTCACAATTCCCATATTCTTTTCCGAAGACTGAGTCCACATCAATCAGTATCTTCAAATGCATAGAATTCCTTTATTTTTCTTCTTTTGTTGATATCTCCCAAAGCAAACAAACAACAGCCAACACGTGTTTTGTTTTCCCTTAGACTTTGTCAAGGCACGGGCGGAGTGATATAAAACACAAATTGGGTTCTTCAAAGCAGTCCAGTCTAATCGTATACTACTGTCAAAACATTCTCCGTTAATTTCATATCGAAATAAACACCCGAGGTTCAGCGTGCAATAACCACTCGTGTTCAGTACGATGATAATATTATGTATGGTCCTCTTGGTTTAGTAAAACCACTAGGGGTACGATGTAGAATGGATACTTGTGTTCGAATAGAAAATAATATGATTTTCAGTACTCCTAGAAGGTATTTCTAATGAGCTTGTAACAAACACAACAATAAATAAAACTGGAACCCTAATAAGTCCACTGGTAAGTAGAGCCACCAAAAGTACGATGTTGTTTAATATGTGTGTTCGCAGAGAAAAATAATATAACTTCAAATCCTCCTAGAACAAAATCATGATGCGCTTGTAACATACACAACGTAGGAAAAACACTGGAACCCTAATAAGTCCGCGGGGGAAGTCCCATTCACTCCACTTCCAAACGCGTCCTCACCGTTTTTACCTGCAATCATGGATATTCTGGTGTTTACTACCCCCCACCCTGCCCCTTTTGTAGAACCTGCGCGCGTTGAACTCGCTTTAGGCAGCATTTTAAATTGTTTCCTAATATTTTAAACTGCTATTGCTTGGCCTTCGCTTTTCTCACGCCTGCATTGTAATTTGCGCAGTCGCGCTCCTACCTGGGGGGGTGAATTAGGAAGGCTTACCTGCACGATAAATTGTGTAAACTCACCCGCATTTGTGGGACCTAGTGAGTAGGGCTATCTGGGAGGACTACATCGCGGCGATAGCCGCCATCTTGGGTGAGTGGGTGGGAAAGCGGGCCGGTGACTAGGCGCCATCTTTGTTGGCGGTCTAGACGATCGCATAGGCGGTCTCCCGCGCACTGCACTCGCATCCCTGCATTTAAGACGTTTCCTGCTCCTTGGCAGGTAGATTTTGTAGAACCTGCGCGCGTTGAACTCGCTTTAGGCAGCATTTTAAATCATTTCCTAATATTTTAAACTGCTATTGCTTGGCCTTCGCTTTTCTCACGCCTGCATTGTAATTTGCGCAGTCGCGCTCCTACCTGGGGGGGTGAATTAGGAAGGCTTACCTGCACGATAAATTGTGTAAACTCACCCGCATTTGTGGGACCTAGTGAGTAGGGCTATCTGGGAGGACTACATTGCGGCGATAGCCGCCATCTTGGGTGAGTGGTTAGGAAAGCGGGCCGGTGACTAGGCGCCATCTTTGTTGGCGGCCTAGACGATCGCATAGGCGGTCTCCTGCGCTCTACGGTGATAAAAAGGATGGGGGGCCCAGCGCGCAGCGTTGGCGCGCAGCGGGTGCGCCGTAGGCACGCCGGAGGTGCGCCAGAGGTAAGCCCGTTTGCGCCCGTTCGCGATCCGGGCGCGCTGGTCCCGGGCCCGATCTCTCCTGGTTCTCCTACACTCTTAACCTACTCGAGAGAGGAACTTCTAGGCCTAAACCCCGCTGACCCGGGGGAACATCAGCCCAATACTACCGCTATTTACTCTAACTCTCTGGTATGTGGTTTGCTTAATGTGAGATCTCTATGCAAACACCACACAGAGATAGCGCTACTCATAGAACAACATGAGTTAGACACCTTGTTCATGACAGAAACATGGACGAGGATAGACAGCGGCATAGAATTGGAGCAGGCTTGCCCTCCAGGATACAGGATTAGACACAATCCTCGTGTTGGGACCAGGGGGGGAGGGGTGGGTTTGATCTATAGGGACTCGCTGGATTTTTTCCAGCTAGAAACTATGAATATCAAGGACTACGAACTGATGGGCTTCTCCCTGAAGGGTCAGGGTGGGGCACTATTCACTGGGCTCCTGTGTTACAGACCTCCGACCGGTGGTACATCTACGGTGTCTGACCTCACTGACTTGATCTATGGCCTATCCAGTTCCCATGTGAACACAAACAGATACTGTTTGAAGGCGACGCACTATTCACATGCCCCCGTGGGGTGCTCTATATGCCAAAGTAATACAATTTACTCAAAAGTTAAAAGATATATCTCAAAAACATCCCTTGTTGGAATTCATTCAACAAAAATGCTATGCATTTTTCTGCAGCAAAAAAGTACAGACAAATCAAATGAAGAACATTGTATATTTAATTGAAATTTTTCTTCTTTCTTTTTCTTTATCCTCTTGTCAGATGATACATTACTTCATGTACATCCCATCCTCTTTTTCAGTTAATCCCAATGCATTTCGGTATGATTATACCTTCATCAGGGGAATACTGAATCTGCGCACTGATCGACCTTTTCTCTCAGATAGGTGATATTCCTGTATCGCTTTGTGTCCTCTCGTGTAATGTAGTTGGAACCTGGTACACTTTCTCGCTATCTGCTCGTGAAAACACTTCTCTTCAACCCGTCGTCTTGCGGTATCACCTATCTGAGAGAAAAGGTCGATCAGTGCGCAGATTCAGTATTCCCCTGATGAAGGTATAATCATACCGAAATGCATTGGGATTAACTGAAAAAGAGGATGGGATGTACATGAAGTAATGTATCATCTGACAAGAGGATAAAGAAAAAGAAAGAAGAAAAATTTCAATTAAATATACAATGTTCTTCATTTGATTTGTCTGTACTTTTTTGCTGCAGAAAAATGTATAGCATTTTTGTTGAATGAATTCCAACAAGGGATGTTTTTGAGATATATCTTTTAACTTTTGAGTAAATTGTATTACTTTGGCATATAGAGCACCCCACGGGGGCATGTGAATAGTGCATCGCCTTCAAACAGTATCTGTTTGTGTTCACATTTTGTTACTGACGAGAGCCAGTCAGGTTGGGCGATAGCACCCACACAAATACAGTATTTACAATTGATGGTTAAGTGAAATAGATTCCTGAAAGGAGTGCAGAGTGTCAATTTCATATACATACTATCCAGTTCCCATGCCAGATTGCTGGTTTTAGGGGATTTTAATCTATGGCCAGGCGGACCAACGGACTCAACCTTTGTATACCTCACTCAGGCTTGCCGCAGTATTAACCTGGAGCAATTGGTCCTCTCTAAGACTCATCAGAGGGGGCATGCTCTGGATTTGATCTTTGCTGACCCTAGTCAGACAAGAGTTGCCAACATCCTCCCGCAATGCTGGACGGATCATGCCCTGGTCCTTTTCTCCATAGCTCTCCCGTTGGACCACCCTAAGATCGGGAGTACGGGACCCGCTAAAATCGGGAGACAATGGTCTAGGTTGTTGAGAGGTATAAACCTCCCAAATCTGCTCTCTGAAGTTTTTCAGTTGGCAGACAATGTGGATGATAGTTATAATGCCATCATCCAACAAATTACGACCTCCTTGAATAGGCTGGCGCCGTTAAGAACAACGCGGGATAGAACAAAAATTGCCAGGCCGTGGTTCTCGAGGGAGCTGTTCCAACTTAAACACCAGTGCAAGAGAGCAGAGCGGAGATGGAGGAGACAGTATCTGGAATCAGATAAGGTTCTCTATAAACAGGAGTTGGCAGCTTCCAAGGCACAGATTAAGTGTGCAAAGGCGAGGTTTGTGGAGAAAACTTTACTGTCAGCTTCGAACAAGGCACAGGCATTGTTTAAAATGGTCAATGAGATGTCACGACCAGCCTGTGCTACGACAGCTATTCCAGCCTCCCAGTTACTTTGCGACTCACTGGCTACGGCCTTTGAAGATAAGATCGCGACCATCTTGAGTAACATGGGTCCCATGACAACAGGATCCGACCATTCATCTACACCTGAGTTGGAGACTGGGAAAGCTAGGCTGGATAGCTTTCCTCTTCCGTCCTTTGCAGAGTTTGGTGCCTTAGCAGATAGTGTCTCATCAGGGTCTCCACTTGATGCACTCCCGCACAAACTTTGGAAGGCCTTTAGGGAAGAATTGTTTCCCCCCCTCCACGCAGTCTGCTGCCAATCTCTCGCCTCCGCGCAGGTCCCAGACAGTTGGAAGCTGGCGGTCGTCTCCCCATTGCTGAAAAAAGAATCACTGGACCCTTCCTGCCCCGCTAATTACAGACCCATTTCATTACTTCCCTTTCCAATCAAGATCTTGGAAAAGCTGGTCACGAAACATCTGTCTAGTTTTTTGGAAGGTAATGGCTGTCTGGATGCGGCGCAGTTTGGGTTTAGACCAGCACATGGGACTGAAACAGCTTTGGTGACTGTTTTGAGTGACCTTCTTTCGCGTGCTGACCATGGACGAGCAGCCTTTCTAGTGCTGCTCGACATGTCAGCAGCGTTCGATACGGTCAACCATGCCATCTTGACCAGGAGATTGGAGGAGGCTGGTGTGTCGGGCCTGGCTCTTGATTGGTTGGTATCCTACCTGACCAACAGACATCAGGTGGTCGCCTTGCCTCCCTTCAAATCTGCCATCAAAAGGGTTGGGCAGGGAGTTCCCCAGGGCTCGGCCATCAGCCCTATTCTCTTCAATCTTTACCTCCAGCCACTGGTCAAGTTAATTAAATCATTTGGCATCTCAGTCACCAATTATGCTGACGACACCCAGCTCATCTTCTCCTTTGAGGGAGAAAATGCGGTGTCTCGGGAGACCTTTCATCAGTGCATGGTCACTACGGCCACCTGGCTGAGTAACAACTCGCTACAATTTAACAGCTCTAAGACGGAGGTGCTGAACTGCTCAGCGGACCGGGCCCCTCGACCTCTACCCCAGGATTTTTGGCCCTCCTCCTTTCAAGGCGCGCCAGTTGCAGCCACATCAGTTCGGAACTTGGGCGTAACAATGGAACCGAACCTTCAACTAGATGGTTTCATTGACAAAACAGTATCCACCTGTATGGGTTTGCTGCGTACCTTGTGGAAGATTCTTCCTCTGCTTCCTGCCCATGCAAGACCAGAAGTAGTGCGCAGTGTCATCTTGAGCAGACTCGATTACTGCAACGCACTGCTTCTGGGGGCACCTTCCACAGCAATAGGCAAGCTGCAACGAGTGCAGAATTTCGCGGCCAAGTTAGCACTTTCCCGTCGACGCTCTGACTCGTCTTCCAAGGCACTCAGTGACTTGCACTGGCTCCCCGTCCCTAAACGGATCGAGTTCAAAGGTTTATGCTTGGTCTTTCGGGCTTTGCATGGTCTGGGGCCTTTACCTTTACAGGAATTGTTCTCCTGGTATACCCCCACCAGAGCCCTTCGATCAGCTTCTGCTTATCTGGCTGTTGTTCCCAAAGTCCGAAGAAAGCGAATGGGCGGCCGCTCTTTTGGCTTTACGGCATCCAAACTGTGGAATGACTTGCCACTATCGCTCAGGGGCTCAGAAAACCTTCTGTCTTTTAAAAAAGAATTAAAAACATACCTGTTCCCTAGACTAGTATAGCTCTCCTCCTTTTGCTGATAAAGCTTTACAACTGTGTTCGGGGATCTGCTTGATCACAGCGCCAGGATGCCCGTTGGGTGACAGTTGCGCTCTACAAGTGGGTTATACATACATACATACATACATACCTCCCCGCCAAGCATTTCTGCCCCACGGAACTCCATCCACGGGCCGCAACTGAACACGCACCCTGGGACCGGTTTCAGGGTATCACTCCATATCAGCCAGACTAGCTTGACTCCAGTAGAAAAAAGATAAATAACATAAAACTGGGAGCCCTATTTTAGGCCAGGTCAAAGTTTTTATTATGGCCGTGTAATCTTGGGTAATTTCCGAATTTGATGTTATGCTAAATGTGAAAAATTGTTTGCATTCTTCATAGTATTCAATTATGCTTAACTTTTTCTCACATAAATCTAGCTGTAGAAGACTCACAGTAAGACCTTTTCTCATCCAACAAGACATTTTCATTGTGAGAGGCATATTCTGACAAAGAAAGTTAGCCAAGATAACAGTGAAATGTGTTTCAAGTAATGTGTAAGTTTATTATTAGAGTATTTCACAGAAAACAATACTAATACTGTGATGGAGTAGTTAAGAGCATTTACCGCCCTATCTTAAAGTATGAGATCTGCAGGAACACCATGGATCTCT
The DNA here is from genome assembly GCF_964261635.1 of Lissotriton helveticus. Taxonomy (NCBI): domain Eukaryota; kingdom Metazoa; phylum Chordata; class Amphibia; order Caudata; family Salamandridae; genus Lissotriton; species Lissotriton helveticus. Next base: position 1,124,925,170 of record NC_136068.1, on the reverse strand, counting down.
TAAGTTTCACCCATAGATATTGGCAGCTGAAAACAGCAGGAATTATTTCTGTGAAAATTGGAGTGAAAATGAGTCATCGCACCTGGAAATTGCAGTGAAAGTGAGGCATCAGAACTGGAAATTACAAATTCCCCTGGTAATTCCTCTTTTTTCGGTGCACCCTCTTGGAACAGCTTGTATTGGGCCTGAGTTTCTCATCCCTGGAGCTAGCACCACCCATGGTATTGGTAAGTCAAGGGGTGCGGACAATACATCCCATTTACAGGGCCACTCATGATGAACACCAACGTCACTCACTCAGTTGATTATATACAATTTTGTCTTAATACATAACAGAGCCTTACATTTATTGCAATAAAAACTTGGTGCCCTATCCACAAATACATTTTCGGCCACAAACGTATACTTACAACTGAAAAGGCCTCATTTGCACCTGCTAGGAATTCACAAAAGGATTCTTGGATTTCTACTGCAGAATTCTCCTCAAAGTGTGTGAAGAAATATACAATTGTAAATCCCATGCAAAAGGTGGAAAGTCGGCAGAACAAGGCGTGGTTTTCTTTTTAAGTTAGTAAACCATCACAAGCATGTATGTCTGTGAGCATGCACAGATTCAAATTTAACACCTTCCCATCCTGGAATGTGTCAGACTGTTACTCCAACCAAGGGAGAGTAAGGGAAGTGGGTCATCCCCAGATTTGGTGGTGGTGTAAAGAAGAAAGGCTTTCTGCATGGGGGAAAAAAATATTTCAGCATGAATTGTGCGTTTGGATGATGGGCTCCACTGCCCCCTTTCTGAAATATCGTACTACACCTATCTAGCAGTTAAAGAAGCCCAGTGTTTTTCATCAGTGATTAAAATTTCTAGGAGACCTTCGTATCGCTTGTTGCATTTTGTAGTGGTCATTGAGCTTTTTTTATTTTTTAACTGACAAAATAAAAAACATCAGCTTTCATGGTAAGAACTACAAAAGCTGTTATTCACAGTGCATAAAATTTACAAACCGATTGCAGTAATCTCTGTATAAATAATACATTTTTATAGACACAGACCTATTGCAGTGATCTCTCTATAAATAGCAAATTTTTATAAAAATTGCAATGTCTACTCTTGCTTGCGATTTTTTATTAACACACATATTAAATTATTCCAACATATTATGCTAAAATATTCTACAACATTATTCTCCATTTATGAGCCAACTTTTTCGATGTTCAGATAATAAAAAACAGACTTTTTAGACCTAATTTACACCCAAAATACCTAAAAGCATTTTCAACCAGTGTTTGCTTTTCCAGCTTCTTTAATTTTGGGTAATTGCTTGGTCAACTTTCAAAAATATATATTCTGTCTTAAAAAAACACCACAATATGACGGATCACCTTCATTTTCACTTCAGATTTGGCATGCAGGGCACAGATTGTGTATTCTTTCCATGGCGCCTGAGCAGGGTCCAGTACTTCATTAATTTCCTTTTTCGTTTGGTTTTCGGGCTTAAAGGGGTAGTGCCCCTTTTGATAACTGGTTTTAGACATCTTTTATTTTGGTTTTTACTCAGAAGTGTCATTTAAATTTTTTTTATTCATTCTTTGCTTGCAGGACTGGCTGACAGCAAATTGGTGCCCACTACCCCATTGTTGTTGCTTCACAAGCCACTGCTTTTAAAACTCACTGAAGCAAGCTACACATTTGCCACAAGCATGCATGTCCCCTCGAACTGGCATGGCCACGAGCAGACGTTTCATAATCTATTTCTGATGACAAGTACCTTATCAGTGAACCCCTGCTGTAGAGATATGTGTGTATGTAACATGAAATTGCTAGGTTAGTTTCTGCCTTTCATCGTTCTTCTGGCCATAAAATGAGTGCCACAGAAATGAAAAATCAAACACATAATGCAAAGTGAAAAGTGTGGTGTGACTTAATTACATGATAGAATTATGTGATGGTTTATTACTAGCAGGTATTGCATTTTAATGTCAGATTTACTGTTTAAAGCAGTGGTTCTTAACCTTTTGACTGCTAAGGGCCCCTAGTGAATCATAACTGGAATCCGGGTACACCCACTGAGTCATTGGATTCTGGGGATTCCCAACCTAAGCAATTTCTATTATTTGCATCTTACAAATACAAGTATACACCAAACAAACGCTCAAATATTGAAATATTTTCTTTAATGCACAATCACATATAGAAAAAAGTTTCAGATATTCAATTTTGCTTCTTTATTTGTATATACTTTAAAACATTTATTAATTGCAATGTTATTTAATTTTAGAAACTGGTTGAAGACCCCCTGAGTAGTCCTCACGGACCCCCAGGGGTCCTGGGATCACAGTCTAACAGTGAATTAAGGTACAAACACATCGGTGAGAGAATATAGAAGGAAAATTCATTTCATATGGTTAATCCATTTGAAATGCAATATTGGTATCTGGAGTTGTGAAAAACAAGAAAAGTGTACATCCAAATAAGTATTAAATAAGTTACTAGAGGCTTGACCAATTGCTGACACTCTCTAGTCAGGTCATGGCTAGGCCTACTTATCCACTAGGATCCTTTTCATCTCAGATCCTGGCAGCCCTAAGAACATGAAATAAGTTTCTCTGATGATCTGCGCACAAAGCTACAGGGGGCACTCAAGGCCGGCTCTAGTGTGATTTTACCTCACCAGGTGCTAACTTCAACTGGGACCATCATGTTTGAAGTATGTTATAGTTTTAAAAGCTTGAAAAGTGGAGTGCCTTGGCGCTCCATCCACCAGACGCAGAGCAAATTAAGGATGTATTCCACAAATTCCATTGTAATCCTTTTTTATCCTTTTATTTACAATTTTCTCTTAGCTTCTTCCATTCATATAAAAGGCTGTGTGTATCCCCATTTTTACAAATGCTACAGATATGCCTCAAGCCTTTTTCTGTAGCACGTGGGAATACGCAATTGATCCTAGACAGCTGAGATCTCTTGAACCCAATGCATTTCGGGCGAGACAGGCCTTAGTCAGGGGTAGCTACAAATCCAATTTAAATCCACTATTAAGATTTTATAACATTTTGACTACATGTATAAACTGTAACATCTTGACACATTCTTTAAACTATAATGCTTAATTGTCTAAGGAAAGTTGGTGCATTAATACACAGCCCCACCAGCATTGAAAACTCAAAATACTAAAACTCAAATACTAAAACTCCCGCAATGTGTATCAATCTAAACTCACTCAATATGATACCTCCACCAAACTAATCAAACTAATTTGCACCTGCACAATGTTTCTTAGCAGTGAAACTGACATCTCTCCTCTTTCTCTCATCGCTATGCAAGCACTAAAACAAACTCACTGCTACTACATGACCGCAATTAAACCATTCCCCCTTGTGAGCCTCCCACCTATTCACCTGTTATTAATTGTCAGTTCAAAATGAAACCTACAAGTTCCAATAACGATTGCCTGCACCTACTCAAAACACCCTCCATTTTACTTGAATGCAAAACTTTACATTTAAATATTTAAACATCGGAAATGTTTATCAAAATATGTGTGCTGGGTGGCAGTTTTACATAAAAATACACGATGTTCTGCATGTTAAAATCTTCCACACAGGCATTTTGGTAGATGTAAAATCAATTTCCTCTCGTGAATTTCGATATTTCCAGGCAACCTTTTCTGTGAAATCATTTAATTCCTTTTCTTCTTTTCATCCTGGTTGCGGGTGCAAACGATCCATGGGGTAAAACTTAATTGAATGTAAGTTTAATATGACAGGATGCACACCTTCATGTTTAACAGTCCATTTTTACAGTGTACTCCTAGGCAATGTGTAGCGTGCCGACTGGCGATGTGCCCTGCCCCAGCTGCACATAGGTATAACATCATGAACAGTGGAGCGCCACTGAAAAACTGCCACCCGGCACACATATTTTGATAAACATTTCCGATATCATGTTTAAAAATTAAATGTAAATGCTATAACATATTAATTGTGGTATTGATTTTGGATTTGTAGCTACCCCTGACGAAGGGCTGTCTAGCCCGAATTACATTGGGTTCAAGAGATCTCAGCTCTCTAAGATGAATTGCGTACTCCCACATGCTACAGCAAAAGACTTGAGGCATATCTGTAGCATTTGAAAAAATGGGGATACACACAGCTTTTTATGTGAATGGAAAAAGCTAAGAGAAAATTGTGAATAAAAAAGGATTACAATGAATCGAAACGGAGTATTTAATTTACGATGGAATTTGTAAAATACATCCTTAATTTGCTTTGCGACTGGTATATGGAGTGCCAAGGCGCTACACTGTTCAATGATGTTATACCTATGTGCTGCTGGGGCAGGGCACATCGCCAGTCTGCACGCTAAATATTGCCTAAGAGTACACGGTAAAAATGGAATGTTAAACATGATACTTCGTCGGTCCGGCTTTCTTCTGCTCAGCTCTGCCTCCAACATAGGACCCTCAAGAACTCATCTAACCAATCCTGGTGCTGCTCTCATACTGTTGACCAGCATTGGAGGAAGCAGCCTCTCTCTGTAATTCCGAGGGCATGGAGGTGCTTCGTCTAACACAGCTGGGTTAGAGTTTTAAAATGCACATGTCTGGCTACCCATTTCAAAACAGCCAGCCAAAGGGAAATGCACACGTTGAACTGCCCAGACAGCCCGCCATCCTCCCTGCTGCTGTCACGTAGCAGGCCCATCCTATCATGACACTCAGATCAGGACGGTTGGATGAAAATTAAAATGGTAATAAATTACGTTTATTACCATTTTCTTTTTCATCTCTGGGGCTTTTTTGGGGCATTTTTGTTTGTGGTGCGATGCTCCTCCATTCAAACGGAGGAACCAATACTGCTGTAGTGCAGGGCAGCAAAGAGAGCAACGCCTAGAGGCTGACTTTCAAACAAAGTGAGACAGGTTGTACTCATCTGGGCTCTTCACAATGGTAATTAGCCTCCCCCTAATACTACGGCATTGCTGCAGTGAAAGTCATTCAAGGGCAACATCCTTCTGCCTGCATAAAGCACCAGGAGAACTATCCCATGGAGAGAACCTAGAGGAGAACCAAGACAACAAGGGCAAATGGCAACCTACTAGAGTACAACTCTCTTCAACTGCTTTACACTGGACATAGAGACACCAACACTCCAACAGACAACATGGACCCATACATTGTACTCTACAAGGCACTAGAAATGCTCTGAAGCCCAAATTGATATGATGGCCATTGAACTGAACCTGTTGTTGGCAGATCAGCAACAAATGTCTTCAAGGTTCATGTATATCAAAGGCACACTGGAGGAACTCAACCCTATAGTCCAAGAAATACAGAAAAATGCCTCTGTACTTCAAGAGCATGTGCATTTTCTTATACACATGTGGGGGTCATCCGGGCATAATAAAATAAAATAAGAATTGTCGGGCTACCCAAAAGATCCAAGAGTCCAAATAAAGCACTATTTTTGGAAACCTGATTTAAAAAAGGAGCCCCATTTGCTAACTCCAAACACTTCACAATTGAAAGAAAATACTGGGTATTGGCCACACTGCCAACATCTGGATCATCTCCCTAAAACAGTAGTGCTGAGAATTCTTAATTACAGGCCCATGGAACTGCTTCTACCAGAAGCAAAAAAGAAGGCTTTCATAGTTGTAGATAATCATAAAATATTTCTGTTCACTGATTAAGCAGCAGAGGTATAATTCAAAAGACAAACCTTCCTAGAAGTGAATTAAAAACCCTCAAACAATTGGCCAAGTTAAAAATCATAGATGGGAGCAAATCATGGAACTATGCTATAAAATGGGCAGAAGAAAAAGATATGAAACCCCCTGACTCATTCCCCAGAAGCCCAAAACGTACAGGAATAGACAATGACGACAGAGCACTCTAAACCAACGACCGCCTAAATATCCATGGAAAGGAAATCACTAATAGCAAGTGTCAGTACCTGGGAATCCAGAGATACAACCAATAGAGAAGCAAACACTGAATCTGTTGATAGCAGAATCAAATCAGATGAAGGTGACACAGGAGACATTGACTGCAAAATTGCCGAAGTCTCATTCATGAGGACTCAAAAGGTATTAGGAAGACTGAATGACCAAGCATGAGACACTCATAAGGCATTGCTGGCTGAATGCAAAGATGAATTGTCCAGAGTATAGGCCCAGATTACTTAATGACCGCAATGGAAGAAACAAACTTCTAAAGGAACACTTACTGTATGTATTAGTACTCTGTACAAAGGTTCATTTTGCAACTTCAGACCCCCCAGATGAAAGAGAATGCCATAAAAATGTTGCTTGGACACCCAATGTCGCACAGGTGGAGGAAGCGCCATCATAAACCATGGCCCACCCCCCACAAGTTGAGAATGAAGAACTTTTCTAGACAGTTAGTATTCACACTGGGCAACGACAGTTGATTTTTATGTCCTTGGTCAGTGTTAACCATGGAAAGTTATGTTCAGGCCAAAGATCTAGCAACATGCAATGCAAGTAATACGGACTGGACTGGGAACACCACATCCACCCAGACTACATATCCCTCAAACAGGCACGGGAAGACCCAGTCAGGTAGAGGGCCAGATATCAATATTTGCCAGGCGAGAAGGCACAGCTCACCTACGCTCATCCAGAATAAACACACAAGGTGAGAAGGAAAAACATACACCTTGTCACATGGAATGTAAAGGGGAGGATCAATCATTTCAAGGGTCATAGAATAAGTGCATACAAAAGGCAGCATGTTGGAGACATTGCGTTCATAAGGGAAACTCACTTACCTAAGGAAGGAAGGAGGGAGACTAAGGGAATTATGGAGAGGTGAAGTACACTACACATCCTTCTTTTCCTATACCACAGGTACACTGCAATGGATTGACTCATGTGTCCCTTTCATAATGGAGTTACTGAAATTGCTACATTTGCTGAGGCCTAATTGTAAAGATCAGCTATCTTATTGACAATTTCAATTTGTGACAACATGGACCGATGATATACGGAGGTGTTCCAATTGTGCTTGGTCCGGACACACCACTGCCTGGGGCTGCAGCCAGCTCTATGCCTGCACAATCACCAAATTATAAATAATTGTCAATGAATTAGTTGATTAAGACATATGGTTAAATGCACACCCAAGAGAAACATATTGCTTCCTCTATTACGAAACACACTTCCTTCACACCAGAATAGGAATGTTGTACATTTGTGGGGCATTAGAATGCGGCCTCAGCAAATGGAGTAATTTCAGTAATTCCACATTACTTTTTGATGTGGAATTACTGATAATTAAGCGCTTACTCCTGCTTGAGTAATTTGGGTGTAATATCCTTCTGCGAGACCTCGCTGTTTATGTTCTGCTGCATTTAGTGCCATTTCTTAGTGAATAAATGTATCCTCTACTTCATATTGGATGGGAGGGTGCATTTTGCGCTAAGGCAGTTGGGGAAATTGGGGAAAGATCCTACCCTAGGAGCACATTTAGCGAATGCAAGCAGCTACTTGCTCTCTATTTGTATTCCTGTTGCGTTTAGCCCAATTTCTTGATGCAAAGTGGATCCTCGCTAAGAATTAGCTCTAAATGCCGAATTACTTTTGTCACGTAATTCTGCGTAATCTCGCTGAATTCTTAGGTTATTCCTTGTGAGTATGGTACACTGAATTATGTGAGTTACTACCACCCCTAATTATAATAATCACAAAATATCTGAGTAAAATGATATCAGAGCACAATCCTTCATTAATGCAACTACATTGGGGCAGAAACCCGATGTGCATAGCCTCTTGGTGATTACAAACTTTGGCCCTATATTAGACTACATTTAGACAACCCCTGAGCACTTCAATAATTTTCTGACAATGCAGCATCAAAAGACAGCATATTTGTTGAATGGGAGACATTCAAAGTTTGCATGAAGGGATCTTGTACCGAGATAACACACAGGGTTAATACGGCACTCTATAGAGAAGCCATGAAACTTGAGCATCGTTCAAGACCTGGGGACAGCAGTAGTTACAGACACAGTTGCAAGGGAACAATTGCTGCTAGACATAGTCAAACTACTTAATTATAAAATAATGTCTGGCCAAAAGGCATAATGAAGCAGTAAGGCGGGTTGGTTAGGTCCAAAAAGCCAAACGCCCCATAGTGATTTTACGAAAACCGAATGGCATTGCTGCTCACACACAGGTATAAATAAACAACACAAGATCAGAATTCTATGGCTGCCTGTATAGATTCGGTGCTACTAGTATGCCTGACCGACAAAGAGCATACATATAAGGGCTCACCTAAAAATGTTGACACTTGATCAAGCTACACAGCTTAATGCACTGCTACCTGATAGGTGAAATAAGGACCACTGTTAAAGATCTGGCTGGTACCCTGGGTAGTGGCAGCCTTGCCAGGGAATTCTATCCAACCTGTCAAGACATACGTGTCCCACGCCCAGTCGAAACATACTTGGCAGAAAAGGGGGCAGAAATGCTAGTCCCTGCTACCACTGAACCTATAATTGTTGCACTCATATAGCCACACAAAGAGCTATTAGAAACAACTTCCTATTGCCCACTGTCAATGCTGAATCCGGACTGCAAAATCTTGGATAAAGTACTGGCGACCAAGATAGCCCGAGTCCTACGAGCTTTAATCCACCATAGCCTGTTCAGATTCATGGCTGACGGAAACATGTCTCCAAATGTTTGATGCTTAAGTTCATTCCACCTCTTTGATAATGAATATGTGGCTGCCATTATCGTGGGAAAACCTTTTGATACGCTTGACTGGGGGTATGTGAGATTGGATTCTGTGTTGAAATAAAAGTGCTAATACAGTTTCTACACTCAGGCCAAAAGGCTCAACTGTGACGCGGTCATATTATCTCTGAATCTTGGAGAGCACAGAGGAACGAAAACAAGTTTTCCCCTGTCACTGCTCCTATTTGCCGTGGTAATGAAGTTGATGGCAGAGCTCATCAGGAACGATATAAATCTGAGGGGAATCACGCGGAATTGACACCCACATTTAATATAGATATATTCAGAAGTCAAAATTATATGTAAATGTGTAATATTCAAATCCATGATAAAGCACTATATTTTAACATGAAATGTGTCCTTGCGTCAATTTTTGATGCAATAATGAATTTCATGGCTAACAAGCTGCTAAAAAAGGCCTTTGCTGTGAACAAAAGCCACTTGCATTCTGGTTGTTTATGTTGTTCCTGTGCAATACTTTCACTGCGAATGCCAATGTAAATAGTGACATGGTGGTATAATGTAATTACAGGAATTTCGTGTCACGAGTCTAATGTGACATTTGTAAAATTACATGAATTCCGACAGCATAATTTACATTTCAACCAATCCTAATAATTATACCTTTGGAATGTAGGCTTAGACCTTGGATAGCTGATGACAGACAGTGCAATTTAAGCAAATATGTTAGGTTGAAAGTAAAGAAATTCAAGTTATGTCTTCCCCCTGCATTCGCAGACCTCTCTGAATGCCTGAGAAACTCTAAACCTGCCCTCTTCCTTTTCAAATGGTAACCTCACACATTTTATTACCTAGTAGTTTAGGTTCATCAAGGAGTAGAGACCATAGGGAATAACATCAGTAATGCAATCAAAAGATTTCAATTTTGGAAAATCTACCATTCTTGGTGATGGGCAGACTGACACTCTATAACATAGTACTGCTTTGTTTTTTGTTTTATTTAGCAAATATACCAGTGAAAGTTCCAAATATAATATACTAATCCCTAAATACACTGCTAACTATACAGCTATGGATATCAGGCAGGCACCGCGTAGTATACAGTTACCTGCCTCGGAAAAAAGACTACAAGCTCCAGATTATGAAATGTACTACCAATCAGCGCAATCACAGTGGATGGGCAAATGGTTTGCCACTCTCAATGCTGAAGGATCTGAAAGTATTCGATGTCCTCTCCACTGCGCTTTCTTCGTCAACATAGCTCTAGACCTACATAACAGGGCACCACTATGCACACGGTTACTAGACATAGACATTGATGCACCCAGGGCCCCACATCCACTAGATCTACCAAGGTGTACTCACCAGAACTCCCGCGGTGGCTGCCTCTTTGTAGACAGGACAAACATTTGGCAAACTACGCCAAAACTGAACTGTGTCAGTGCGTCACTTCTTGGCCCATTGCACGCTTGCCCAACTGACTAGGCAGATCTGCAGGTGTGGAGAAACATCATTCCATGAGGCAGATACTACTATTTACACTCCTCATGCGTGGCAGCGCATGATAGGTAATGAGTAATGTACCACAGCATAACATCTAGGTTGAATATCGACCCGGCATCTCTTAGAAACAAGTGGGTTATGGACCCAAAGCAAAAACACTGACAGGCACCTACTGGGCCAATGTGGTAGCATTGCCTTCAACGATATTGAGAAACACACGATTATAATTAATCAAATTCAGTAAAGTACACAGGGCCTATTTAATGCAACAGTAACTACATAAAACGAAAGCAAAGGCAGGCATCACTTGTCCTAGGTGTGAAGGAGTTGTCGCAGACTTCATGCATATCTTATTTGCTTTCCAGGCGCTCTGGAAGTGCTACAGAACTGTTACTGACGTGACATTGGAAATTACGGGTAAAATCATCCTACACAGACGGGAGGACTTCCCTACAGGGATGAATTACAAGACCAAAATGAAGGAGATGCATATACCTGGTGTTCCTATTCACAAAGAGAGTTAGTCGTATCTTGAAATCAGCACCACAGAGAAACGTGTGGATGAGTGAACTGTTAAAATATGTTCAAGCAGAACACACGGCCATGTCTTTATAACAAAGACAAACGATGGGACACTCGAAAATAATGACCTGGTATCGCCTACTAACAGCGCTGGCCTTGGAAACTGACAACAAACCTTCTAGAGTCATTAACGTCACCAAGCTATTTACAAGTAATATATGCTTAACAGCAACTCAGAGCTTCTGTGACCATCCTTAATATGATTATATCCATCCAGTGCATGTAGACACTGGACACCATATGTATAAAGTTGGTAATCTTGCCCGCATTACAAAAAGACACAAGAACAAAAATGGACACAAACGGTCTGATTCACAAAGTGTATATTTAATCATGTATATCTGAACTTGCTCCTTTACCAATAATGGCGAATATCATTTTTTGCTACTCGCCATTTCTGAGTTGAGATTTACGCCTCGGTATGTCGGCATCCCTTAAATGAGGGGATAGAGCCTCCTACAGCAGAAGTTATGAGTGTAACGTTACCAAATGTAACTTTTCACCTGTTGGTGATGGGAAAGTATAGAACAATTTAATAAAGCTCATTTTTAAAAAAATATTTTTTTTAACTTATAATATTAATGTAAAACAATTTAAAAAAAGGTATTATTAACCTGGAAATAATACAATTACATTGTGCAGTATATTTATTCATCAAATTCAATATGTGTTGAATAAGAAAACTATTTGATGCCATTAATTTAAATCAGAAATATTTTATAACAATAATGAAAGAAAATAATCACTGTGACTTACATTTATATTTTATGTAATACTTAGTAAACTAGGTTAAATGTTGTGCATTTAATTGTGAACATATGTATGTTTTTAAATATAAAAATTCTTATTGTTTTAAAAAGTGTAAAAGGTTATTTTGTTAATTGAGTTATTATTAAAAGAAATAATACATTTATATATCTTCGGTTTTTAGCACATAAATATGTATATAATTTTAAATGTCAATCTAATGTAATGTTTTTAACATTAGTTCATATGGAGTATTTTTTTAATTCATGCCTCCATTGTTTTTCATGGGAGTGTGTTGCAGTACCTGTGGTTGAAAATGTCTGGTGCTTGACTTAATCCAAGGCTGGCTGGAATACATTTGAGATTGATCTGACACATTTAGCACTGTAATAACTTTCAAAGAGAATATTGGGCATTGCTATTTGTAATCTATTGTAGATGTGTGTTTTGTTTTAACACACCCTCCTAAAACCATTCTTAAAATTCTCTAACCCACTTCCCATTTGTTAGTAATTCTTCCTCATTTTTCCAGCACTTCCCTTGGTCCCTTCCACATCGTTATATGGAAATTACAGATGGTTTGAAATGACCAAATATTGCCAAAAATGTTACAAAGATCAGGAATACAAAACGGTCGATCTTTTCTGAAAACAAAATGTATAAGAGCTATATGCAGAAATGGAAAGGTTGTTAGCACCTGATGAGACTGAGGTAATGTAGATGCGTATGCCAAAAATTGTTGAAATGGCATAGCTAAAATATTGTTGCAGGAGAAATGCCTTCAGGTCCGATTTCAAAGTTGTCAGCAAGGTTGTTGTGTGTAGATTTGGAATACATTCTAAATTCTAATTGCGCTACCACAGAATGTTTGTGCCAGGAGTAATTCGTTTTTAAAGGATGGGGGTTCTAGCAACATTGCTTTGGCCTTTCACAAAGGCCAAGAGCTGCCTGATAAGTTGAGTTTGTCCACCAGGTAATAGAGTGGATATATGTAGAGCTTTATCTGTGGTGTAAGCAAACTTGTAAATAGTAGTGGCTTCAAATTCAGTGGAGAGTGAGCCGGCATAGGTATAAAGGGGCCATTTTTTTGGGCCCCGTATATTTACCCTGCTGCTGAGTGTAGGATCAATTTCAGGGGGATGAGACCAGTCAAGAAAGAGTTACAATAGTTGATTCTGTAGAGCATCTGCATATGAGCAAGAGATTTCAGCTCTGGAATGTAATGGTGGATTCCCAATAGATGACATAGTTGATAGCATGGTTTTCTCCTGATGGTGCTTGTTAGAAATGGGGTTTCTGGTGGGCTAGGCCAGGCAGAACCCACCACTCTAGTCAGGGGAAGCGAGTTACACACTGAAGATAACCCCTGCTCTCCCCCTTGGTAGCTTGGCAGAGCAGTCAGACTTATCCCAGAGGCAATGTGTAAGGCAGATGCTGGGATAAATAGGTCACACCCTCAGCAAGCCCACATCAAGCACCACCAGGCAAGCCCTGACCTGGAATCCTCGAGGAAAAATGAAAAGAGGAGGCCAAAAACACCTGGTGCAGAGCCTCAAGGCTAACTGCAAGGACATGGGTTACACCTTGAGTTCAAATGAAAAGAAAATCCCAAGACGGAGATAGAAGGAGAGTCCTTGTTATTGGTCTAAACCAAAAAATGGGTAGAAGGCATAAGTAAGTAAGTATAGTTCACAGCTGAGCCTGACCTTTCTGTTGAATACTCTTTCAAACGATTTAGGGTTGGGAAATAACAGTTGAAATCACTAATATTCATTTGAGAGTGTTTGAAAGCCACTGTCAATAACTGTATTATTTCTCTGTTAGCTTTCCAGTATCTGGTCTATTTGCTAATGTTCAAAAACCAAAAGCGAAAGTGACCAGGCTAAGAAAAGGAACTCGCCTATGGGAATTTTCCTTTTGCTAGTAGTCCTTTGTTGTTTCACACCTTGTCGCCAGCCATGGCCCGTGGAGGGAGTTCCGGTGGGGCAGAAATGTGGGACGGGGGAGGGGCAGGGGCAGGGTTGGGGTGCTAAAAACCGGAATATGGATAATTGAAGGTAAGTAAACAATTTAATTAATAAAACGAATTTTGTAGCACGCACTGCAACGCATTTTGCGATGCAGGGCACGCTACGAAATTCGTTTTATTTATTAAATTGTTTACTTAACTCCAATTATCCATATTCCGGTTTTTAGAACCCCCTCCCCCGCCCCACCTTCCTGCCCCACCGGAACTCCATCCACGGCCCACGGTGCTTGTCGCATAACATATGTTGAACTGAGGGATTCACAAAGAAAATTATAGGTGTGGCCTCACACACATCTCCCACACACACACATATACGCATGGGTCTCATGCTTCATCATTGGCCACACCGCATTCACCAGAGGAAAGTCTAGTGTTGAATGGTCTCTTTGAATAATTAGCAACATTTCACACCCAAATTCCCTTTTCAAACACTGAGACCTTTTTTTAGGAGGAGCCAAAGAATAGGGTAGGGGAAAACAAAAAAGAAAACCCCAAAGTGCACAGTTAATAATAAGGAGAAAGTGCAGGGAAACCCAGCCAAACACAAGCAAGACAACTAGCTAGTGGTAAACCTCAGAGTGATGATTTTGAGTGATCATGAAATCAAGATTCTCAACAAGGGCCTCGGATTTGTACCCACACTCAAACTTGACAAATTCACTCCTTGTTGTGAATTGGCACACATTTTCAGGAAAGTATGTTTGAAATCACCCTTTCAGTATAACTCAGATCAGGGGTTAACTACACAAACCAAAGGACTCTGAAACAAGTCTACCTTTGCATCTCCATCTCATGCCAGCAGAAATACTGGCATTTGAACAGGCAGTTATCCATAGTATGGAGAGAGTCAATATTACACAGGATAAATTGTTCCACAATGTATCCTACACAGAATTTCTAGCTTTACAATCACTGGAAAATAACAATTATCTGGTCATTATTAACACAGCAGACAAGGGGGCGCTATTGTGGTAATGTCCAAAGACATGTATGACACTGAATGCAACCACCTCCTATCACATGCAAATAGCTTTGAGATACTAACAACACACCCCACCCTTAGACTTAAGGATAATATTTAGGATACTACAGAGGTAGTTTTAGTGCTAGGATGGACTACTGGTGATGAGGATGAACTCTTAATGACAAACCTACCACATATAGCACAGTTCTATACCATGCCCAAAATCCACAAAATGTGATTTCCGTTCCCAGGCAGACCAATAATCTCAGGCATCAATTCAATCTTGGAGACCCTTTCTCAATTTTGCAATTGGTTTCCAAGACCACTTGTAGAAAAAGATGACCTTGTACTTAAAGGACACAAAAGATATCCTGTGTCTTTTACGCATTTTTGCTCCTAGCTTGCTCTCGGTACCAATTTGAATGTAACTATAGATAGAATGAAAACAGCTCATTTAAAAGCCCCATAAAGGTATGATGGATGTACATTGACAATGTAATGATAATCTGTCAAAGTAATCACACAGAAGCCCAAATGTTTGTAGAGAGGGTAAACAACAGTAATCCATTTTTTAATTCACTCATAATATTGATTTTGTGAAAAATCTATTTTTTTTAATCTTTAAATCGAGGTTAATAAAGGCCACTTTTAAAATAAGTTTTTCAAAAAACCAGCTGACAAAAATGGACTTCCATGATTTGGTAGTTTCCGTCCCCGATCCCTGCATGAAAATTTTCTGTTTGGTCAATACGTACGAGCTAGACAAAACTGCTCCAGTTTGGAGACGTTTAAGCAACAAGAGGATGCTTTAACAGATACATTAAATGCCAGCCTGTACACCAAAATAATAACTACGAAAGGAAAGAAACGAGCTACCAACAATAATCTAGACTGTCTTTTAGAAACACATCAAAGAGAAAAAAAGACAGACTTACATGTGTAACTATATTTCACCTGTGTCTTACAAGGTCTGTAGAATCATTAGAAAGCATTAGAGTATTATTCAGAGCACCAGGAACACCTGGTGTTTTCTTTATTTTCCTACAAACACAGTTGACATATTAGAGAAAGTTTGTTGCACACCAGTAACAGAATGCACCACATTGTAATCAAGAGGATACTATGGAGATTAACAGTGTAACAGGTCACTATGCCTGTGGCAGATGCTCTGGATGCTTTGTACAGATACTACAAAGGAGGTTGATCTATGCATAGAAAGACCCTGGGAACTTAGAGGGCATACCAACTGCAACTGTAACAAGCATTGGCATAGCCAATAGGTCTCACTTTTGGGACCTTATAAGTATTTAGTTATGCAGCACATTGCTGCATCAACATCAACTGTTGCATGGCTAAACACTTATAAGGTCCCAAAGGCGAGATTTATTGGCTATGCCAATGCTTGTTTTTCCTGGTGGCCAACCAAAGCCTAAGGAAGGGGAAACTAGACAGATGTATCAACCTGAACCTACAATGGAACCTTTCTAATACTGGCCCAACCTCAAAAGGAGAGAAGGTAGAGGGGTGAAGAATCTACAGAAGATAGATTATACACCATAAAAAGAGTTATCGGACACAGGGGATACTTCTTCCCCAGACACCTAATCTTAAGAAATTGTCTCAAAGCAGTACCTAACAGGAGGCACTAAGAAGTGCCAATCAGACAAGAAAATCCCGCAAAACTGGCCAGGCAAATGAGTTACTGCTCCTCTCCTGAGAAGCCAGACAGTTGTCCTTGGCAAACACATGCCCCGTAGTTCCTGAGTCAGCCTCGACATGTTTAGCTGTTCGAATCGTTGTCTTTTTTATTGATCGAGCAGAACTTCAAGACCGGTCAAGGTGCATTGCAGGGAGAGCTTTGAGACTGTGGCAAGATTGTAAGGAATAAGGGTCGGTGTTCCGGGTGACTAGCTCCATTTGCAAACAAGTTGTCTACACGATTTACAGCAAGCTGCCAGAAATGGATGAGAAAAGCATATGGAATCTGTATTGCACCCACACGGCTCTGAAGCAAAATGGAGCTAAAAATTACACACATCGATTAAAAAGCAAGTGTTGAAAATACATGCTTTGATCAGAAACAATAACATTTAATTTCCATTAGGAGAAAAGACTTTTCAATATTAGAAAATATAATGTTTTCTAGGGATATAGATTTAAATAAAACTTTTTATTGCCCTTAAGGAAAAAATATTCCTTATCTGACTTTCTGGATGTAAATGTTACCATATTCTTAACACCTTAAATAAAGATATCATATTTTTCTTGCGTCGTTCAAACAGTACTTGATAGGGAAGAAAAGGCAAGAGTTTCGGGGTGGGCGGAGGAAACAGATAAACAGAGAAAGGCGAGTGTGTGTTCTTTAGACAGACAATGCCACAGAGAGCAAAAAAGTAAAACGGGGAGAGGATACAGGGATGGAGAGAGAAAGTGCGAGATAAAGAAAGGATGAGAACATGAGAAGGAGGAGAGGACTAGAGTGAGGGAGTGAAGAAAGGAGAGAGAGAGAGAGATCAAAACGAGAGAGAAGGAATGCGTGCAAGAGAGCGTAATCCCAGAGTGATGAAGAGTTAAACTTTCGGAGTTTACAATTCCTCACCACACAGAGTAGATATACATCTCCTTGCTGAACTGTTTCAAGTCCATGATTGTACCCAGTGGTCAAAGTGGGGGAAAAAAGTAGGGGAACTGTGGGCGGAGACTCCAACGGCGGTGATTATTATTAATTATTATTATTAAAATTTTATATAGCGCGCAGTTACCCTTGGGCATCCCAGCGCTTTTCCGGACACCATCAGATAATAAAAACGGCAAGATTAGTGCAGTCAAGCAGGAAACAAGTGGGTTTTAATACATTTGCGAAATCGCAATGTGATAACCCAAGGATTAGATCAGTCAGAGTCAGAGGTGTGCCCGGAATGTGCCAAACATCCCAATTTTTATTTATTTGGCTTTTCACCGACCAGTTACAGCTTATTGTGTTATTTAATTCAACCAATGGATACACTTGATTATTTAAGGTTTAATAGGAGTTATTGGCATTTAAATACATTCACAAAGTGGAATATATTTCCAATCCCACAATATCCCAAATACGCTTAAAAGTGAAATCAGAAGCCACGTGTCTCCAAGCCATGCAGTTTCTCTCATTAGCACTTCTCCTCCCTTCTTCCACAAGAGCAGTTCAAACATGAATGGCAAAATATCATAGTTTGCCATATTTGTCACATAATACATCATCCACTGCATAATCTTGCAGTTTTAACGAATCATTTTTGTAGCTCAAAGGGATAAAAAGTTACTAAAAAACGTGACTTTAGTTGCTGCAAAGTGGAAGGCCCTTTGCAAAGGTTGACTGATCACCTTTCTCACTGCTGCATTTGTATGTTATACTGATACTAATGAGGCAGATTTATTCTTAATAATAAAGTATAAGAAAATGTATTGCATTACACTGCAGCTTTTTTTGTTGCATAATTTAGTCAACACTGCGGCATCATTTTGTCCCTCAGTTGCTCCAGACCAGGTAGCACATGTTAAAAGTGCTTGTGCATGAAGCAGAGAGTGTGAAGTTTGCAAACTTAATTTGGTGTCTGTGCAAATCCTGCATTGCCGATCCTTGGTGAGTTGCAGCTACTACTGCTGAAACAAGGCAATTGGAGGTACCAATGGGTGAGGCAGACTGGCCTCGATGGCATGGCCGGCTTTAGTGCTGGTGGCGCCCTGTTGTGCAACAATGTTTGTTGGTGCCACCAAAGATCACCCACGCCTTGGACACTACACAGAGACAATCATTTATATATGTGTATATCACTGTATAGGAAATGTTACATTTCAACTCCCCCACTTCTAAAAACACCAAGGGGGTCCCGCAGGGTTCCTGCTTGAGCTTGACCCTTTTTAACATTTATGTCTCCCCTCTGGCCAGGCTCATGCGATCTTTGGGATTCACCCCTATCTCATACGCAGACGATACACAGCTCCTCCTCACATTTGATAAAAATAGACCGGATATTGAACTGATTTTCTCAGAAGGTATGAAATCCATCCCAGCCTGGATGCGAGCTAACTATTTACAACTTAACGCGGGGAAATCTGAAATCATGTTGTTTGGAGGAGCTGTTGCACGCTGGTCACCTACCTAGTGGCCGGATGAACTTGGTCCTGCCCCTAAAGAAGTGGTCCAGTCCCTATATGGGTGAATTTTGCGAATTCGCGGTTTGTGAATTCGCGCGAATTTGCAAAAAAATCCGCAGATTCCCCCGCGAAATCGCGGATTTTTTGGCAATTGCGCTATACTCAACTGGAGTACTTTCTACTAGCTAATCAGTAAGTGCTACCTCATTGGGTAAATGTATCGTGCTTTTCCTACACTACAGCTCCGTAGAGGTCCAGAAGAGTTGTCTCCAGTGACCCCATGTGTCTGTAACTTTGCCAACGCGCCCATAGGCGCCGAGGTCCCTCGAGTGAGCTGTCCATCACAATGGGGGAGAGGGCGGGAAGAGGTTGCATAGCCTAGTGTGTGTGGGGCCGGGCTTCTGTGCGAGTTCACATGCCTCTTGTTTATAAAGGGTCAGAGACCGATCAGAGCAGCAGATGAGGAGAAAGCAGTAAGTGCTACCTCGTTGGGTAAATGTATTGTGCTTTTCCTACACTACAGCTGCGTAAGGGCCCAGAAGAGTTGTCTCCAGTGACCCTGTGTGTCTGTAACTTTGCCACCACGCCCATAGGCGCCGAGGTCCCTCGAGTGAGCTGTCCATCACAGTGGGGGAAAGGGCGGGAAGAGGTTGCATAGCCTAGTGTGTGGGGACGGGCTTCTGTGCAAGTTCACATGCCTCTTGTTTATAAAGGTCAGAGACCGATCAGCGCAGCAGATGAGGAGAAAGCAGCCTCTTGGTCACTGGAAGTACAGGGGAATTGCGCTCGAGAAACTCGTGGATGCCTAGACCTCCATCACGGATTACAGCTATTTGTAGACGGTAGATTTGGGGAGAAAGCACACCTGCCTAGCATCGACCGTGCTCACTAGATTCTTGGGTTGATTAATAATGCGTAACTGAATTTGAGCACCTGCTTTATTTATATCTGTAAATGCTTCCTGCTGAGGTGTGACAGGAGCCTCGTTGCCTAATTGTAACTATTCTCTGACCCTGCTTCGAGGGTCAGAGCAGGGTCAGAGAATAGTTGCAAGTAGGCAACGAGGCGCCACTCAGGAAGTACTTACATGGTTACAGCAGGTGCCCAAGTTGAAGTTAATTTCTTTGTAACCCTTTTGTAAATGGTTACAAAGAAATTAACTTCAACTTGGGCACCTGCTGTGACCCTGTAAGTGCTTCCTGAACAAAATTAGTTGCACTCGCAGATTCGAGGATTTTGCCACAATTTCGCGAGATTCGCGGATCGCGAAATTGCA
Source organism: Lissotriton helveticus (assembly GCF_964261635.1). NCBI lineage: Eukaryota > Metazoa > Chordata > Amphibia > Caudata > Salamandridae > Lissotriton > Lissotriton helveticus. Next base: position 1,124,905,207 of record NC_136068.1, on the reverse strand, counting down.
GAAAATCCGCAAATTCCGCGTGCACAACAAATTTTCGCCCCATACTTAGTCAGAATTTATCATAAACTAACTCTTGAGACATATGCCAATACTACTGCCGGCTCGTGTTTCTACATCCTTAGCCTTCTTAGAAGGATCTTTCCCCTTTTACCCCCTTCCACCAAGAAAACATTAATGCAAGCCTTGGTGCTAAGTAGGCTTGATTATTGTAATGCCCTGTTATTTTCAGCTAATGAAGTCTCCCTCAACAAACTTCAGGTGGTGCAGAATACTGCTGCACGTCTTGTTGCCGACGTTCCCACCAGAACACCCTCGGTACCCCTTCTTAACCAACTCCACTGGCTCCCGGTGAGAAAGCGGGTTCAATTTAAAATAGCATGTACTATCTTTAAAGCCCTTAATGGCCAGGGCCCTTTGTATCTCACGAGCAAACTAGTTTTGTATACCCCGTCAAGAACACTTAGATCAAGCTCAGAACTTCTGCTCAGCACCCCCAGAGTAAAAAAAAACATGCAGCGGAGGTAAAGCATTCTCTTACCTCGACCCTGTATTCTGGAATACTCCACCCATCCATCTACGCAACTGCCAGAATCTGCTCCACTTCAGAAAGCTTCTGAAAACTTATCTTTTTTAATTTCTTTCTTTGGATATTCTGTGCCGTCCTAAGCGCCGAGATACCCTCATGGGTGATTCAGCGCTATATAAACCAATAAACATAAACATAAACATAAGACAAAGGACTACAAGGTGTAGAAGATACATGACAACCATACTAGTAGGCAGTATAGTTTAATAGCTCACTGTTCTATGTTAAGATTTTAACTTATAAACTGCAAGTAACAAAAGGATCTCTCTGACACAAGCATTAACGTACTAACCTAGTTAACATTATGTGCACTTTGTGATCTGCATGGTACATGTTCTTTGCAGCAGGCACATTAACACTGTGACACCTTTTCAGGAGTCAACCCTTCCACTAGACACAACTCCGATCTCTCTCTAGGAAGAACATTAATCACCAAAGTTATCATGACATTTTTATTGTTGCTGAAAGTTGCTGAAGGCCAGGAAGGAGGCAGCAAGTTTTTCTAAAACCATAAAATACTTGCAAACACTACACACCCACTTGAGATAGCTACCCAGTGTGGTCACACTGGGTAGCTGGTTCGCACTGCCCTAACCTGCTCACGGTTCATGTGACCTCAGTGACAGAGTCACAGTGACTGGATCACTGTAGCTCTAGGGTGTGCTGCTTTGTAGGCTTGCACGCAAGGCTGGAGGTGAACTTCAGTATGGATTATGGTGGACAGGCCTTCAAGGTTAACCCACACTTGCCACTGCAAAGGTCCACCTGCTGGTGCTAAGACACTGGGCTTCTAAGGTCTAGTGGGGCTTTCTAAGGTTTAGCATGGGAATGTGCTCCCTCAGGAGAGTGGTCTGGCGGACTGGTCATGAAGGCTGAACCCGGCTCCCCGGTTCCAAATTCGACAGCTCTGGCCATAGTGCCACATCCTCTCCCCAACTGAACACCACACTGCCCCACTGAGAAAAACTCCACTTCCTTCAGCTACAACCCAATTGTGTCCCGCATAAACACAAGGATGCGACTTAATTCAAATTATGCATTTGATAAGAGTAATATGCTGCCTGAAAAAAAAAACTAAAAGCAAACACTCATATGGAGTGCAAGATTAAGTAAAGTATGTGAAATGTAAGCAGAAACAACATGGTTACCCTAACGATCTCTCGCTCACTCTTCAGAAATCAGCGAGTGGTTTTACCTGAAAAGTTAAGGACATGACTACAGGGCCCTGAAGGGAACCATTTCAATGCCCATTGCTTATATCCTTAATAAACGTAAACAGTATGGTTTAAAAAGACCACATCCATAAACACAGAGGTACACATTTTTGTTTTCCAATCCACCCATCAACCAGGTATTGCAATACATCCTGGAATGGTGCACTTCCCCACCTGGGGGCAACTATGCTGTTCAAAGAAAGACGAGAAAAGAAAAGTAGCACTTCACTGCAAAGTTGTAAAGTGAGGCTGATGTGTTTGGATGTGAATAAAACCAATCTGGCCACTTTTCAACCACTCTGTCTTGCTTTATTTAGTTATGTATTTATTTTTCATATTTAAAACCTTTTATTTCTCTCCATCCAAAGGCTGCACTTTGGAATAGAAAAATGTCAGAAAAAGGGCTTTCCCTCAAGAGTGTTTTTCATTTTTGGATCCATTTCACAGGGACACAACTAAATGAAAGAAGGAAAGAGAGGTTGTGTACTGTTTCTTCAAGTCACGGTTCTCAGTAAGTGAGGAGCAAGACAGAAAGAGAGGGAATAATAGGAAGAGGGGGGATCAGCTGCCAGCACAGAAAAGAAGAGGACTTTGTCCGTGTCTTCTCTGGGCAGTAAGGAAGAGACAGAGTCGTTTTCTTCTCTGCCTGTCCTCGATCATCCACAAAAGCAACCACGCTCACACATGTTGCCGCCTACCCCCTCAGAAATATTCTCGAGCCTCATTGTGTTATAGCCTCAAGAAAAGAGGACAAAGGAGAGGCATAGCGAGCATTGTAGAGGCGGAGCGAGGCACGTGCGCTTCTGCGCTTAACCGCAAGCTCTAGGCCACCACAAGCAAAAGCGTGTGGTAGCATTTTCTGGAGCCACACACTAAATGTCTCGCAAATCAGCGCAGGCTCTGGCTCAGCGAGACCTAAAAATGTACTTTACACGTTAACCTGCTAGTGTGCCACAGGTACATAGGGATCACCTCACAAAAAAATGTCTCAGAATCAGTGAGCATAAAAGTAATATAAGATGCAAGTGGTGCTCCACCAAAATGAGAAACCACTTTTTGGTGAAGACCATACAGAAAAAATAATATTAGGTGGGTGGTTCTCAAAAAAGTGATTATGCACCATCAAAGATACACCTTACAAGCCTTGTTAAATAAGGAACAGGACTGGGTATATTGTCTAAGGACACACATTATTGTGCTCAATCATAAAATAGCCTGGCTATAGGTGACACCCTGATGATCCATCCATTGATCATCATAGATTGACTTGTCCCACCAGGTCCTTATGTCCATCTTATTCATATGAATGTCTTTTTTCTACATATTATTACACACTATCATATACGTATTTTTTTTTTGTTTTTAATCGTTGTAGAACATACAGCATGAATAAGGCGGTATTGGGAGGTCTGCTCCTTTCTTCCTCTCTTGGCAGAGTGTATATATGTATGGAAGAAGTACACAGCTCTTTTTGAAGGAGGACATATTACAACTTACATATATTTTTATTAACATTGTGACAGTTGATGGCACCTGATCTAGTTCCCACTATTATCTTATGTAGCCCAACTTGTCATTACGTGTGCCAATTTATTTGGCCCTCAATTGGGTGTGCTGTGCTCACTAGAGTTCTTTTGTTTTAAATATAATAATTAAAACATATTATTGCACATTTTATTCTTTAAAAATTTTCAGTCATTAAATATTGGTGCAATGAAACACCCTCTGCATATCATCTACACTGCAGGGCTGCCAACAATATATTTCTAAGCCTCCCCATAACGTTATAATGTGGCGCAAGTGATGTAGGCATGCCCACATCTTTGGGGGCAGGAATAAGCACCTGGCGGGCTACATCTAAATGCTATTAACCGCCGGACCACTCCATGCATGACTAACATTCGGAGGGTTTGGTGAGAAATTACAGGTGCTCTAAAAAGAAAATACCTTTGAAGAAGTAAGTGCAGGGGACCCACAGGGGTTGACACATCCCCCTTCTTTCCTTGCCTAATGATTGCCATTTGATTTATTTTTCACGTTCTTTAGGTACCTTACTGGCTTGTAGTGTGTGACTACAAGGATGTTTCAAGTGAAGCTCTCCAGGGAGCCCTTATTAGCTTATGATATGGTAAGCCATTCATTTGTATGACTGTATCTATGCATAGTTTGCACCAATCTCACAAATGTGCTCTATGTATTGTATTGTATTGTAATTGCATTTATATAGTGCTTACTACCCCTAACAAGGTGTCAAAGTGCTTTTTGGCGAGTAGCACGCTACTCCGGGACCCATTATCGTGGCCTGGAATCTTCAGGATCGTACGATGCTTATAATGGTCCACCTCTCGACGCCACCATGGCCTGAATAGTATTTACAGACAGACTCCATGGAGTGGTCAAGCGGGGAAAGGGGAGGGAGGGGACAGCAGGGAGGGAGACCTGAAATGACAACAAAACAAATATCAGCAATAAGGCCTCTCTAGTTGTCTTCTTATTTTACCCAGCCCCCTCAAAGACATATACACAGCAATATCTCTATGAAGTATTCTAACTAGTACCTGTAAAGAAAGAAAACGTCTCTTCTACTTTCGGCACACTTTCTGGAGGTTGAAACAAGAGGTAGATCTGGTGAAAGAAGACCTATATATCAATAGAATTCCCCCAGAGCAAGTAATCATAAATAAAGATATGTACAATCACATCTACATACCAAGCATATTATTTCATATGCTGAAACAGGGGAGTGGCAGAGCAGTCCAATTGCTCTATCTCGAGCTACCCCTGTCACTGGATAAAGATAGAAAAAAAACACAAGATGAAGTCTATGGTTTTTGTCATAAGCAAAATCACAAAAAGAAAGGAAGGAAAATATCGCAATAGGGTTCGAAACAACAGGGCCTCCCCTAGTGGTATATAACTTCCTCTCACTGAGAAAATGATTGTTTGTGGAGGAAGTTTCCCACAAAAGACCAAGGCGCAACAGCGCAAGTCTTTCTACAATTAAGGAGAGCCCTTAGTGTTTTGCGTGGCTCACCCCTGACTGCTTGCACTGCAAGGAACCGACCCTGAGTTCCGCCAACGGTGCAAGCCGGAATGTAATTACAAGGTAACAAGAACGCTTGCTCTGCAAGGAACCTACACAGGGTTCCGCCAACGGAGCAAGCCGAGAAAACAAAGCAAAGAGCTTGCACCGCAAAGAACCTAACGAGGTTCCGCCAACGGTGCAAGACAGCACAAATAATGCCACTACAGGCATTCGAGCAATCTCTGGAGACAATAGGGAAGATATGACTGGTGCGCAGGGGACCCTTACCCGCATCCTCGACCTCCGAGCAGCTCCACAGGAAAAGAAAGAAATCAGCAGCGTCCTGCTGCCCCGGCAAGGATTATCACTCTGAAAGCCGTACGTGTGTCATGACGTCATCGACGTCAGGCCGCCGCGGCTCATGGGAACTGTAGTTCTTTGGCGGCTAGATCCGTTTAGCGCGCCGAGTCAGTGTTCTCCGGATGGCCCTCCTTTGGGCTGCAACACCCATAGAGGATTAGTGTTAAATTAGTATAGTAAAACATGCAAAGTCATTTTAAGTGGTGGATAGGTTAGTCAGTTGTTTGGATTTGGAATGCTAGCAGAAGTATAGAAAAAGAAAAAAGTTTGTATTTATATAGGGATTGTTACCCCTGATGTGGTGTTGAAGTGCTTTTTTCTTTTTTTTCTTCTTTTTTTTGGCAAGTACCACGCTACTCTGGAACCCATAAAGAATTAGTGTTGAAAATTAGTATAGTGAAATATGAAGTAACTTGATTGGTGGATATGTTATTCAGTTATTTGGATAGAGAAGAGTAGGTGGCGGGATAGAAGAGGGAAAGAGGTTTGTATTTATATAGCACTTGCTACCCCTGATGGGGTTTTAAAGCACTTGTTTGGTGAGTAGCACGCTACTCTGGAACCCATAAGGAACAGTGTTGAATTAGTATGGTGAAACATGAAAGTAATTGGAGTGGTGGATATGCTAGACAGTTATTTGGATTGAGAAGGGTTGGGGAGGGGCAGACAAGGGAAAAGGTTTGCTTTGATATATCGATTGTAACCCTGATGGGGTGTTGAAACGCTTTATTGGCGAATAGCACGCTACTCTGGAACCCATAAAGGATTAGTGGTGAATTAGTATAGTGGAATATGGAATTTGAGAAGTGAACATGTTAGTCTGTTATTTTGATTGAAAAGGATAGTGAAGGGATAAAACAGTGAAGGATTTAGATTTTTTTTTTTCTTTTGAGATTATAGCAGTAGGAGGAGGCTTTTGGATGAGTAAAACGGGGTTTGTAGGGGAAGAGTCAGAGGGAAGAGTTTAGAAAGGTTTGTTTTGGGTGATCGGTATAGTAAAAGAGGTGCCAGATGATACAAGGAGGGAAAGAGTAGGAGAGAGTCTAGAAAGGGTTATTTTGGGGATCATAGTAGTGGTATGGGGTTTGGGATAAATGAGAGAGTGGATGTAGAGGATATATTGATAGATGTATAGGATGAGGGAAAGGGTAGTGCATTAAACAGATTAGTAGAAAGAAGTTTGAGATGAGTCAGAAAGTTGGATTATAAGATATATTGAAAGAAGTATAGGCTGAGAAATAGGGTAGTGCATTGGAAATGCTAAATTAGAAGAAAGTGATAAATATATATATATATATATATATATATATATATATATATATATATATACACACAAAGATAGGTACATTCACATATAAAAATTGATCACAAATAGCCACTATCAGCATGAAAAGTTTTCTATGTTCATTTACTTTATCATTTTTATTATTATGTCCTGTTGATGTATTCAGTCATCTGTTTTAATAGCCGTTGATTATGTTATGTGTTTCATATACCTACAGTAACTATAATCTGTGTATTTCTAGCCACCACCGACATACAGGACTATGTAAGTAGGTATAGCATGCCTGTTGATGAATGGATATTTTGCATGTATTGGAGAACTTTTTAAAATATGTATCTGGGCCCTGAAGAAAGCCTAGGACTCTTTGTCTACAGGCTGAAACATTTTGACCCATTTAGATGCAGGGATATTAGATAGTCCCATGCATTATTGTAGACTTTAATCATCCCATAGATTTACCCTTATTAAAAGGAATCTTTTGGGTTAGGGTATAGGGATTTTTAGACGTATAGATCCTAATGCCACACTTACCCACCCCCTCAAAAGTAAGGCTTATAATAAAAAAGAGCCTATTCACCACTAGACTTTTCTCAAGTGAATGAGTAGTGGCCGATGATGAAGCATGAAACCCAAGGGGAGGTGTGTGAGGCCACACCTATCAATTTTTTGTGAATTGTATGTTCCAACATATGTTGGGAGACAGAGTACAAAACAACAAAGACTCCTAACAATTGGACAATACCCATAAGTTAGATCCTTTGCATAGTTTGGTCAATTTTGCTTTTGGTTTTTGGAGTAAAGTTAGGGAGGATGCAACATTGTGAACTGCGCATTTTTCCTCTTGATCCCCAGGACATATTCTTCCACATTAGAATATTACGGTTACACCATTTGTAGCTATTTGCTAATTGACCAGCAGCTTTGAAAGGGAACCTGTTTATACACACATTAGTATCTTTTGGCCAAAAAGCAAATGCAGTCAAATTATACATTATATTCTGCACCATTTAATTTAGTTCTGTATCAGACATTTTTCATTCAATTGACAATCTGAGAATTATGCTAAATTATTTTTTGTAATTGAGAGGTCTGTAGTGTGTGGAAAGCCCTTACATATTGTCTGCTATATTGTCTTGCTCAACAATATAATTTCTCTGGGAATCATGTGTCCTCTGAATAAACTTTCTCTACCCTTAATCATCCAAAACTTGGTTCCCCACACACTTTTTCATATACATTTTCTTTCAAATAGGCATCACCCTGGACTTTAATGAAATGAACAAACAGTATAGAATAAATAGACCTGCGATTGGTGATCAGGATTTTTTAAGCCTTTTTGATCTTGGTAAAAATAAAAGACTGATGGGTCAGACCTTTTATCACTATTGAAATAAGGGAACCTTTTCTGGAAACTTTGGGGACTATTTATGGGCAGGATCTGACTATACTCTCACCATTATATATATTATACATAATTTTATATTTCTCTGCGGCTGTTTCATCTATAAATATAATGGTGATCAATATGATGAAAACAATACATCCCCAGGTGATTTTATGCCTTTTAAGAAGAATTTTTATTATCTAAAGAGGAATAATAAAACTTTACCAGCATGAATCATTTAATGCTCCCATGAATTTGCAGAGGGGGTCAGAAACAATGTTATCATCTAGGGATATTTTAAAAGCATAGGGATTTGAATCATTTTTCAGACACATGATCTGATAAGGAACCTTTTCACAAAAAATACAGATAGGACTATAATTCTCATGCACAAGAAGCAAACACATAAATCAGCATTATAATCCACATTAAAATAGACAAATAGACAGACATCCAGTAGAAATCGAAATGTATAACCATGATGGAAAATGTATCGGTCAAGAAACCACCAGTAATCAAGAAGCAATCTGTAATGTTGATTGACTGGAAAATGGTGTATCATTTCTCTTCTTTCTAAATCTAGATCAGAGTAATTTTGATATTGCACACTTTCTTGTAGTAGCATCATTTCCATTGATGCTGGTTCTGTCGGTGGCTCAAAATAAACCACAGCAAATGTTGCATCAGTTGAAATCATAGCAGCAGGTTCAGTCATTAATGCTGTCACTGGTATTAAGCTGGAGACAAAGCAGGTTCCTCAGTCTCTAGAATGGGGGTTAGGATATCAGTGTTGCTGTACTCTTCTTGGGGGAGCACAGAGAAAATATGCTGATCTACTCCTGAAGCGCATTGGTGTCGATGCTAGTCTGCTACTCAACACTTTCCTGTTTTTTTCTTTGCAAAAGGAAGCAGCAGCAAGAATGCTCTTCAAGTGCTTTCTATCCTAAGAAGTAGAACATTTGGCCTGTATGATAGTCTGAAGGCTCGTTTATCAGGGATCTTCTACTGAATTAGCAATACTGCTTTGGGGAACCACCTGTCAGCAGCTTTGGTAACTTTCACTTCGTTGATGGCAGAGGCATAGTTCTTCATATTAGACAATTTAGCTCTAGTTTTTTGAACAGTCTTTAACAGAGTAAATATGGACAAAGGATCTGGTATTTTAGACTCTGACATCTTTACATGGACATTAAGATCAGGCACATACATCGGTATGCCAAACAGTAACTTGCATCGGGTGAGACCACCTAGTACTCATCAAGGAAAGTTATTGAGCTCTGCCTGAGCTCCACATAGATTATGTAGCCAGCTCTATCCTGTATTCAATACCCAAGCAGTCAAGGCTTGTTTAGGTATACTGTTGACTCGTTCTACAATGCCATCCAATTCAGGACGGAACGAGTATGAATATAGCAGTCATACTGCCAGGGCAGACATAGCATCTATGGACGCCATAGTGGTGATTGTAGGAACATTCTCTGAATAGAAGCTATGAACTGCTCCCACTGTTCATAGGCAATGTACGGCCTTTATGACTACTCAAGCAAATGCAGCCTATTGTGACTAAACCCAAAGGAATCTAGAGCATGAATTAACTGCATATATTTGTACTGAGGAAGACTACCTCAAATGTTTTATCATAGACAGTAGGGAAGTACGTGAAACTTTTTATCTGTTAGCTAATATTGTGCTGCTGCACATATTTTTAAAAGCTTTTGTAAATATTGCCACCAGTATGATTGCAGTAGCACTCCTACTCTGGGTATAAAATCCATATGAACCACCAGGAGGCTTTTTCTATTTCAACGTTGCTTTGATTGATTAAAAAATATCTGCATCGATCTTAGTTAGAGATTGGGTAACACCAACTACCTAAAGAGTCTGCTATATTGTTATTGCAGACAAATCTGCTGGGCAGTCCCCTTTAGCATGCGTCCTTTCACATTCCATGGGGTGTTTGTACCAAATAATTTTCTCAGTAGAAATAAAGCATTCTTCAGCAGAGGAAAACAGATGTGTTCTGTGTGCTATGGAAGTTGACTGTCTCTCATTGTATACTGCATTTGTTTGCATGAACTGCTGGGAACAACCCTAATTGCTGGGTATGTTTTGTTATCCCATGTCTGCAAATATTTAGTAATTATCATGTCTGCTTTTAGTCCATTTAGGATAGGTATGTGCACTTTAGTCCAATATTTTTCAGAAAACGTAGGAGTGATTAATTCATATGAGGGCATCACACACTCAGCATAATGTGGAAAGTAAGCTCTTACAAAGTCAAGAAACCTCATTAGGCGTGTAATTTCGTTAATGCACTCAGAAGTTGTGAATTAAAATACATCTGTAAGAAATCAGGTGCAAAACCTTTACCCTTACTAGATATGTCATATCTAAGAAAAATCACATTAAGTGTGCAATTTTAGTTTTCTTAAAATGTATTTTATACCTGTGGGGGCAACAAGTGTCCCTAACAATCCATCATAGTGAGATGTTCAATCAAATCATCATCACTTATGTATATGTTATCAATATATTATAACACTTTGCGATTTTCTTGTGAGATAGCAGAAATTCTTGATGCAAAAAGACCAGGGCTCTTCCGATACCCCTGAGGCAATCGCGTATAAGCATACTGAAGACTGATGAGTACAAAAACGGTTAGAGATACTGGGATCCAGATACTGTATTCTAACTGAGGAATTTATTAGATATGTCTGTCATTTAACAAAATTTTACGATTAGATTTGTCATTAGTCAAGTATTATGAGTACTTTGTACAGCATATGTGCATGTATGAGCATTTCCATTTCTATAATTTAAAACTATTCTGTATAATTTATCAGATTTTATTACCTGACAAAGAGGAGTGTTCATGGTGGGATGGCAAGTTACTACTAAACCTTGATATTGTAGCGGATCTATAAAAGCTTTCAAATCATGCTTGGCTTCCGGCTTGAAAGGATATTGAGTTTGTTCTTGTGGCTTTCTATTTTAGAGATTTGCATATTGAACCGATTCTTTGTTCCACCCCACTGGGTGTCTGTAAAATGCAGGATCCTGCTTCTAAGCATATTTTTCCCTGAGCTCATCAGATACTAAGATGGAAAATGCTTGCATTTTTACTACTTAACCTCAAGGTTCATCCTTTAAAAATATTGGAGACCAGTCATCCTCTATGAGAATGATGTCCTAATCATTCAATGTATGAGGCCAGAATATACTGCTTCTTCCTTTCCATGGAAGTATCCATAGTTTGCAGAGTTTGCTACACCGGCGACTATTTTTTTTTAAGTGGGTCTTTCAGTCTGAACATTTCTCTTCCGTCTTTCTATTATCTTCAAGTTCATGGTCTGGTTCACTTTTGATGTCCTTTTACGGTCCTTAGAGTTCTGAAAAGAATGGGAAGAATAGTTAACAGGATACTGATAATTATTTTGCTTTTGCATTCTATAATGGTCTCTCAAATGATATTCACCCCTGTTTGACTCCAGCATTTGAGGAGATACAGTAATTGGTTTTTTTTTTTGCCTTCCACATCTTCTTATTCTCTGGTGCAGAGTTCTCCTTACTATAACCCTGATTCTAATTCTTTTTTCCTTTGAGATGCTGTGTTACAGCTTATAAACCTAAAGTATCATGGACCACAAAGGTGTAATAATCTGAAATAAACATTTGACGTTCTAGTTTGCAATCTTGAAGGGGAATGTCCGCCAACACTGATAAGCTTCCAGAACTGTGGATTCTCTTCAAAGTTATTCAGAATTATTGAGGACACTACCTAAAAATAACCCATTAATTGTAGCCCTAAATCAGGAGCAAATGCAATCCAGGCTTATTTTGTATTTATTTTAACACATCCTATAACATCACCATTTGGGGTGCGCTATATGTAGTAGTCTAAATACTTGCAAATGTGATTCACCAATTAGTGCACTCTTCTACAGGTGGTACCATACCATGAAGAACACACAAAGGTAATATTCTGTGTCTATCCTGGGGTCTTCCATGAGGATAAACTTCTTTTAGCTGGTAAGATTTGCGAGCAGTATTTTTGTCTTGCTTTATGGATGCTTTGTCCATAATGGCATTAATAGTCTGTGGACTAATTGCCTGCACAGCAGAATGCACTTCCTGTGCAGGATTGGGAACAAATGCTCCCATAGCAATAAGTTGTAGGATATATTGTCAAATCTACATATAAATGAGCACACCTGATTTAGTAGTGATCGTGGCAGATTTGCTGTATCAGATATGGTGTATACCCAGTCAATACAGCCCACATAGCCCCTTCATAGCCCCATGCTAACATTTTGAGCTATATATGTGGTAGCCGGCCATTAAACCATGAATTATATTTTTGATAACTCAAATGACTTCCATGTCCTGATAAAAATCATAATTAGCTAGGGTTGCAGTAGCTCTTTGTGTATGGAAATGTCCTGTTTTGAGATATACAATATCAAAATTCACCCATGCTTAAAATAATTCAAAAGGGTATGCATTATGTGCTTTTACATTGAAAGCTACTCCAATGCATGTGTTAATGACTCTCTTAGCAAAGAGATGTTGTTTGAGTGGGGCCCTGACATTTTCCCCTAGCACAATAGGTTGCACCATTGTTAACAAACAGATGCAGAACATGAGATTGAAATAAAAATCATAATGGTGAATAAAGTTTGAAAAGTCAAGTGACTGATAACCCCACAGCAGAGAGAAAGCACCTTTCCACTAACTGTAGGTGTTGGAATTTTAAGTGTCTCATCCAAAATTACTCCCAGATCCAGAAGAATATGCCCCATGACAGGGCACTGATGATACGTTTTCTGGATCAATATTGAATCAATCAATCAGTAAATGTGTAGAGCGCACTACTCACCCGTAAGGGTCTCAAGGCACTGGGGGGAGGTGCTGCTACTGCTCGAAAAGCCAGTTCTTGAGTAGCTTCCTGACGGTTAGTAGGTCTTGGGTCTGCCGTAGGAGGATGGGAAGGGTGTTCCAGGTGTTAGCGGTGAGGTAGGAGAACAATCTGCCGCAGAAGGTCGCTCTTCGGATGCGAGAGACGGTAGCGAGGGCGTGTACGGCGGAGTGGAGCTGGTGGTTCGGGGTGTAGAAGGTGAGGCGTCTGTTGTGGTATGCTGGTCCGGTGTTGTGGAGTGCCCTGTGTGCATGGGTGAGGAGCTTGAAGGGGATCCTCTTTTTGACGGTTAGCCAGTGAAGGTCTCTCGGATAGGGTGTGATGTGGCTGTGTCGAGGGATGTCGAGGATCATGCGGGCAGAGGCGTTCTGTATGAGTTGCAGTCATTTCAGCAGTCTGGCCGGGGCTCCCACGTAGAAGTGTTTCCGTAGTCCAGCCTGCTGCTGACGAGGGCCGGGGTGACTGTTCTTCTTGTGTCGGTGGGGATCCACCTATAGATCTTGCGGAGGGTGTTGAAGTGTTGAAGCAGGAGGATGAGATGGTGTTGACTTGCGTGGTCATGGAAAGCGTTGAGTTGAGGTGGAACCCTGGGTTGTGTGTGGTCGGTGTGTGTTTGTGCTGCTCCCAGGGCAGTCGGCCACCAGTAGTCGTCCCAGGCTGAGGGGGTGGAGCCGAGGATGAGGACCTCGGTCTTGTCCAAGTTCAGTTTCAGCCAGCTATTCTTAATCCATTCGGCGACGGCTTTCATTCCTTTGTGGAGTTTGGTTTTGGCGGTGAGAGTGTCCTTGGTGAGGGAGAGGATCAGCTGTGTGTCGTCGGCATAGGAGATGATGTTGAGGTCATGCAGTCTGGCGACGTGGGCAAGCAGGGCCATGTAGATGTTGAACAATGTCGGGCTGAGGGATGATCCTTGAGGTACGCCACATATGATCTTGGTGGCTTCCGATCGTAAAGGGGGGAGTCGGACGCTCTGGGTTCTGCCGGAGAGGAAGGAGGTGGTCCAGTCCAGTGCTTTGTTTCAGAACCCTGCATCACGGAGGCGTGTGCGTAGGGTGCGGTGGCAGACCGTGTTGATGGCGACTGATAGGTCCAGGAGGATGAGGGCCGCGGTCTCGCAGTTGTCCAGTACAGCTGTTTCTATGTGTGCTGCACTATGCAGCGCACACAGAAACAGCAAAACTTAATGTATGAAAATGTATGAAAATGACGAGTAGCAACTTCTATGTGTACTGTGTACTGCACTAAGCAGCACACATAGAATTTACAAATCGTCATTTAAGATTGTTTATGTGCAGAAAGGCCTTCCTGCACATAAACAGTCATTCCCCACAATGCAGGGTCCCTTGCACTGTAGTGCAAGGGTGCCTGCATTGGTGCTAGGCAGCTAAATTTATCACCACCATGGGGGAAACAGGGGGATGCAGCGTATTGTGGTAAATTTGATGCAGTCCTGTGTTTCAGAACTAGCAGGGCATAGCGTTAAGTCAATAAGTCTACGCCGCACTCCTTCACTTCTATGTAAATATACCCACAGTCGCTTGCTGCAGCCTAAGATTCTTATCCATATGAAGGATTAAGTTGTACACTAAACCAGCTGTTTCTTCACTGCCGTTGATACATTTTTCTTTCATCTTTCACAAATGGACCATTCAGCAGTCTATACTGCTCTGCTTACATCAGTTCTAGCTGGCTATATTAAGCCGATGCCGGCCTTGACGTGATGCCAAAGGCTCAGGCAAGCGCTATTATTGTTTTAATCTTGTTTTATAACTCATTGTTTTAATACCTGTGCTTGCTGCCCAAGGGGTTTCTACTTACGTCACTACGCTTCCTGTTCCACCATGGATTGTGCCATTTATGTGGAGGAAGACATTTCACCCTACCTATCCTGTTCACCCTGAGTCAAGTTGCTCTGCTTACATAATTTCTGGCCGGCTATATTAAGTTGATGCTGGTGTCGACACGCAGCGGTGGTGTCGATGGCGCACCAAAGGCATACTAAAGGAAAGCCTGTCTGCGCCCATCCACGCCCAGCTTTTACCAGTAGCCAGGACCCCTGTATCTCTACCATCAGATTTCAGGTACCCTCTAAAATCTGCTTGTTCCTCTGAAACTTTATGTAAAATGTAAACTTTACATAGAGCAAATGCTCCCTCACATCTTATGTGTAATAGTATCTTCCCAGTTCAATAAGAAGGCCCTGGTGGCTGCCTAAAGTGTGGATTCAATTGCTTGTCTGTGACTTCTTTTGAAATCACAATGTGCTAGGGGCCAAGAAGTAACCATAAACATCTGAGAGCTGCTGCTCTAATAGATCCACAAACTATTCTCTCTTCAATGGACAAGATTGATCCTAAAAGCTTTATGAGTTTCCTAGTCAATGTTAGGTCTTTGCCTAAACATGTGGTAGAACTCTGGGAGCAATTTTCCTTATTATATCACCTGAGGTTGTTTTCCTCCCTGAAACCTGGTTAAGTTCTACCACTCTGCCAGCCATCATGCCTGCACTACCTGAGAATTACAAAATGCTTAGACTGGACAGTGAAGGCTGGACTGGTGGCGGCATTGGCTTTAAAAACAATATTAAGCTTTCAATACTTGATACCGTCTCGGTAGATTGGGCTGAATTATGCATAATTAAGCGTGAACTTTCCCCAAAGTAAGCTAGACAAACACTTTAGTGTATTGCCCACCTGGACCTAAAAAAGAGTTCTTACTGGAATATATTGTGCCCCGTGTGCTAGCAGCACAGCAGTTCCTCTTGTTGGGAGACTTTAAATGCCATGCAGAAGATTCCCTTAATTTAGAGACTAGCCAGCTATTTTCTGATTTAGCAACACTTGGCCTGTGCCAACAAGTTAACGGATCTGCTCATGTCATAGGCCATACTCTGGACCTAATTTTCACTAAAACCACACCATTAATTTGCGAACCACCCAAACATTTGCTCTGGACAGATCACTCATGCAACTGTTTTCAGATTCCAAAGCACAAGGTGACGTGAAAAATGAACACTCTTTATAAAAAATATGCCTATACAGTGGCAGAAAATCACCCTGGGCGCTGTAGCTAAGGAGTTGAAGTTCATAGTCCCTTTAGATGACTTAAACATATATCAAGCACTCTCTGACTACAATTTGATACATAGAGACCACGTGCCTTGGTACTCAACAGAACAAAAAACAGAGAAGCCTCCTATAAGATATCAGAAAGACAGTGGTGTCAGACTAATAATCAAACAGAGTATCCTTAAACCTGTACCATCCCAACATCAAGAAAACCCACAAACTCTTTATATCAAACCAAATTGCAGTGGCCAAAATTTCTTCCAAAGCTCTTTTTAAAGTGCTAATACTTTTATAAATCATGATGACTGCACCCAAGAAATGTGACTCCATAGCTAACCATTTTGAAGACAAAATCAAAATGATTTATCAGGGTTTCTCTAGTCCACTTGATCAGGATTGTGAGAAGCTCAATTTCTGTGCACTTCCCCCTAATTGTGCTACCAGACTAAGCGAATATGAATGTTTTACACCAAAGACCATTCAGAGAATCCCTTTTCCAGCTAAGCCAGGCTCTCCTTTAGATGTCTCACCTCCCAAAGTTTTGGCAGACCTCTCAAATGAGCTTACCCCTACAATTTGTTCCCAATTTAATTTATCTATAAATACAGGAAAAATTCCATTGGACTTTAAGGTGACTCAGGCGATTAGAAAAACAAAGCCAACTTGGCATCAACTAATTTTGCCAATTATTGACCCATCTAACTGCTCCCTATGCTGTGGAAGCTGTTGGAGAAACATACAAATAAACAATTTCTGGAATATCTAGAGGTTAACAGAATATTTGATTCCTTACAGTCCAGCTTCAAACCATCACACAGTATGGAGACAGCCCTGGTAGGGGTCACTGACCACATCCGATGCTCTCTATATGCCATCTATATTGGTGCTGCTGTACTTGTCTGCAGCATTTATTGCTGTATCTTATCCTAGGTTACTTGGTAGGATGCATGACATTGGTATCTGCAGAACAGCATTACAATAGCTTGCTGATTTCCTATCCAACATGACCCTAATGGTTATTCTGGGTTCATATAAGTCTCGTACAATGACACTGGGCAGGGGGGTACCCCAGGCCTCATGCCTCACCCGTACACTTTTTAAGATTTATGTTGCCCACCTTGCCAAAATTGCCAGAGCATTTGGCTTTGATATTATGACATACACGGATGATACACAGCTACTAATCTCCCTGGACAAAAAGCTGGTCAAATCAAAAGAAACTTTTTCTGCTGGGATAAAGGCAATTACTACCTGGATGACTGAAAACTGTCAACACTTAAATGCCTCAAAAAAAGGAGATTATGCTGTTTGAGAAGGCCTACCAGCTCTGGAAGCCTGATTGAGGCCCCCAGACCTTGGTATGGCCCCTTCACCTAAACTTGTAGTTAAAAACTTGGGAGTCCAGATGGATCAATCCCTGACCGTGAAAGAACAGTTTTTTTCCATTGTAGGCTCATGCTTCCACATGATGCGCTTGCTGAGAAGAGCCTTTCCTATTTTACCACTCACAGCAAGTAAAACTTTGGTTTACGGTTTGTTCATCAGCCATCTGGATTATCGTAATGTGCTCTTGGGCTCAGCAAACTAGATGCTGCTATCTAAACTTGAGGTGGTACAGGATACCGCCGCTAGTCTCATTTGCAATCTCCCTTCTGGAGCCTTATCGTTCCCTCTTTTGCATTCATTACACTGGCTACCTGTGAGAAACAGAATTATATTTAAGATCTGGTGTTTAACTCACAAAGCTCTATTTGGGAAATGGCCTACCTTTCTATCTTCAAAGCTTACTCGCTATTCCCCCCCAAGACTTTTAAGATCTTGCGACAAAGCACTGCTCACTGTTCGTAGGGTCAGAAAGTCCCGGTCAGGGGGCAGGTCGGTTTCTTTCCTAGCTCAGTTTCAATGGATTAAGCAGTCTCCCCAAAGGCGAATCTGCAAGGATAATTTGCAATTCAGGAAATTGATTAAGACTAGCCTATTCTAACCCTGTTACTTTCTGCCTGTTAATCTGGTATTTGGGCAGAGATACCTCTTCTAGGGTGATCTATGCGCATAATAAATTAACGTAACATAGCATAACATAACATCAGCAAGTGTAGCAATTGACTGGCCTGGCACATGGTACAACCCACTTGCTGACTTCCTGCATCAAAATATCAAACAACCTCAGAATTTCGAGCAGGCACTCTTGTAAGCCCCATTTGTGAACATCCTTCATCATGGCTTTGTAACTTGCATCTTCTCTCTTGTGTGCAGAAGTTAAAGTTCCAATTTACTTTATGAGCCCTTTAAAGGGGATTTTATAAGCTCATTGAAGGATCCTCAACTGCTTCTAGGCTTTGAAGGAATGCCTGAAAAATATACAAATCTTAAGACAGGTGATCAATATGTGGTGGCCTACTTAGCTTTAACGATGTCCAGTGCAATTTGCTTGAAGCAATGAGCTAAATATACCATTTTGACTACCCTTGATCTTCCATGTATTGATAATTTTACTGCAATTGTCAGAGGCAACAAATCCAGTGCTAATACCTCTGGGTTAAAGCAATTTGGTAGATTGATTAGATAAAATATTGTCCAAGGTGTTGGCAGCTGTATGCAACTTCTCCAAGGAGAACATTGCAACTGTCTATGCTGCTGAATGGCTAAACGAGCATTCTCTGCAGTTAGGCTAGCAGCTAGCCTTTGCGTAACCCTCTTAACAGAGATCCAGTGTGCAGTGATTCACATGTAGTCTGTAGATACTCAATTGATTAATATGAATGAAGGACAATGGATAGCTGCACAGCGTTCTCTTCGATTTGACCCAGGCCATGAAAACCATGGTGAAGAAACAGCTAATTGACAGAAACACCTCTCCTTCCACCAAAATAAAAGGGAGGTGGTCAAACGCTAGCCTTTTGGCCTGTTTTCCATTGTATAAACCGGACAGCTTCACATCGCACAAGAACGCCACCCGCAGACATCATCACCTCATCAGATCCGCCAAAAGCGTCTCATTCAGAGACCGCCTAGATAACAACTCACACAGCAGCAAAGAGCTCTTCAACATCGTGAAGGAACTCTCCAACCCCAGCTCCAACACCAACGACATCCCACCTTTGCAAGACTTGTGCGACTCGCTGGCCACCTTCTTCCATCGCAAGATCGCCGACATCCACGACAGCTTCAACGTCAAAACCACCTCTACAACCACTGATCCCCCACCTCCACCACCCGCACCAACCACCTGCTCTCTTGGACCGGTATCAACAACGAGGACACCAGCGAGATCATGAACACCATCCACTCCAGATCACCGCTAGACCCATGCCCTCACCACATCTTCAACAAAGCCAGCACAGCCATCGCACCCCATCCCCGGAAAGTAATCAACATCTCCCTCGAGACAGCAACCTTCCCGGAAAGTTGGAAGCACACCGAGATCAACGCCTTACTCAAGAAACCCAAGGCAGACCCAAGGACCTCAAGAACCTCCGGCCCATTTCCTTGCTCCCGTTCCCAGTGAAGGTCATCGAGAAAACCGTCAACAAACAACTGACCCGCTACCTCCAGGAGAACAGCATCCTGGACCCATCCCAGTCCGGGTTCCGCAGAAACCACAGCACCGAAACCGCCCTATTCGCCACCACCGATGACATCAAGACCCTGCTAGACAAAGGAGAAACAGCAGCCCTCATCTCCTGGATCTGCCAGCCGCCTTCAACACAGTCTGCCACCGCACACTACGAACACGCCTACACAACGCCAGAATGTAAGAGAAGGCCCTGGACTGGACCACATCCTTCCTCTCCGGCAGAACACAGAGCATCCGCCTCCCCCTTCCACTCCAATGCCACTGACATCATCTGCGGCGTACCCCAGGGCTCATCCCTCAGCCCGAAACTGTTCGTCATCTACATGGCACCCCTCGCTCACGTCATCCAACAGCACAACCTCTACATCATCTCCTATGTCGATGACACCCAGCTGATCCTCTTCCTCACCAAAGACCCTCACATCACCAAAACCAACCTCCACGAAGGAATAAAGGCCAACGCCGAATGGATGAGGAACGGTCGACTAAAACTGAACTCAGACAAGACGGAGGTCCTCATCCTCAGGTCCTCCCCTTCAGCATGGGACGACTCCTGGTGGCCGACAACACTGGGAACAGCCCCAACACCCACCAACCATGCACGCAACCTAGGGGTCATCCTCGAATCCATCCTCTCCATGACCAAGCAGGTCAATGCCGTCTCCTCCACCTGCTTCAACACCCTCTGAATGCTCCGCAGGATCTTCAAGTGGATCCCCACCGAAAAGAGAAGAACAGTCACCCAGGCCCTCGTCACCAGCAGGTTGGACCACGAAACTGGCTTCTACGCAGGAGCTTTGACCAAACTCCTGAGATGGCTGCAACGCATCCAGAACGCCCCCGCACATCTGATCCTCGACATTCCCCGCCGCAGCCACATCACACCTCACCTGAGAG
Source organism: Lissotriton helveticus (assembly GCF_964261635.1). NCBI lineage: Eukaryota > Metazoa > Chordata > Amphibia > Caudata > Salamandridae > Lissotriton > Lissotriton helveticus. The sequence continues at coordinate 1,124,884,896 of NC_136068.1, read as the reverse complement.
ACCTGCCCTAGCTCCCCCTCAACAAGAGGATAACCTTCAAGTTCTTCATCAACGCTCACAAAGCACTCCTCAACACCAGACCAGCATACATCAACAGATGACTCAGCTTCTATACCCCACCCACCAGCTCCGCTCTGCCGGCCTCGCCCTCGCCACAGTCCCCCGCAACCAAAGAACTACCGCCGGCGGCAGGTCTTTCTCCCACCTCACCGCCAAGACCTGGAACACCCTCCCCACCCTCCTACGGCAGACCCAAGACCTACTGGCCTTCAGAAGACTCCGCAAGACCTGGCTCTTCGAACAGTAGCAGCACACACCCCCCCCAACGCCTTGAAACCCTTGCGGGTAAGAAGTGCACTTTACAAGTGATATGATTGATTGATTGATTGATTGATTGATTGATTGATTGATTGATTGATTGATCATAATATGGGTACAGTGGTAAAGAGACTCTTTTGCTTGATAGTGGGTTTTTGTGAAGGTTTTTTTTGACATCCCACCGCAAGTGACTTTGTGGGGTTATAACTGAGCTTGAGGGTAGTGAATACACACTATGGCGACACAGCTGCTTTTCCTGATGAGGACATGTTTGCTATCCTGTCAGGTTTTCGTGCTTCATGAACAACGATCTTTTTAGGTGTTGTTCTCATTTAATTGGATGTTGGTTTTTCACATGGGCCAATTGGGCCCTGGTACTATGATGCCCTCCTCAGATTCACTGTACTCTGCAAACTGTGTAGTTTGCAATGTGGGCATCATTCACACAAACTGTAAGAAAGTCCCTAACTCAAGAGGAGAGATTCGTTATAGAGCCTAAATCAATGGTTATTTTATAACTAGGGCAAGCTGCAACTGTTGTTGTTTCTGTTTTTCAGTTTCTGAAAAGATGAAAGTTGTACAAGAAAAAATGGCGGTAGTATGAGAGCAGATTAAATAGAAGTGAGACACACTTTCGTAGAATCCCATTTGACAGGAACGATCAATGGTTTATTCATCTCACTGCCAACTACGGTTTCTGGAACCTTCCTTTTCCCTTATGACCTGTTATGGGATGAAGGTACCCACTCTATATCACCTTCCTCTGTTGTGGGGTTTGGGGATAATGACTGAGTGGTCATCATGTTCCTTGAAGAAGATGGAGAAGATGATGTGTTTGAAAGAAGAGCAGACATTACATCTTGCTGTTTAGAAAGGTCATCTCCTGCTTTGCTCCTACTTCTAAATGATCAGGTGTAGCAGACTCTTGTTGCTGTTGAATTTACTGGATGGATTTGATATGCTTGTATAATTCAATTTCAGATTCATTGATCTCAGCCAAGACTATAGTCAGTGCAGGACTACGACACATCTGTTTTTGTTTTGGTTGAAGTAGTACCATTATTGATACAGGGGTAATCTTTCCAATATTTTCCTAACCAGAAGAGAGTGCAGCAGGTAGCCTCCTCTGAGCATGTGGATGCAGACATAATGAAGGCTTCATTTCTGTGGTGGCAACAGACTACTCTACATTGCCCATTTTCTTGGTAGGAAACTTTCTTATGTGCTTACTTCTTTACTTGTGGAGGGTCAGCAGCTGAACAATAGCCCTTAGCAGACGGGTTCCTGGACATCGGGGTCAGCTAATTCTCATATTTCTATCTGTCGTAGTCTCCGTGTCATCCATTAAAAGGCTATAAAACGTAAGAAGGAAGACAGTCCTACTTGGCAATTCTAGTCAATGTAATACAAGTCATCAACATAACAATGATATCTCCACGGTTGAACTAATTGTTTTATTAGCTTGGGTTAGTTACATAAGAATTAGTAAAAAGCTTCATAATAAAAATGTGGTGTCCCTCAAGGATCCATAAGACCCATATAGCAGACAGTGGAAAGCTGGCAAAGTCTAATATCTATTAATTAAAATGTACATGGCTATGATGCCTTAATCCATCAGGAATAACATTTCTAAAAATAGGAAATAATTCCCTGAGCCAGGCCAGGGATGTTGACTACTGTAAGTAAGTAAGCCGTTATTGTTTGATTAATAAAAAATCATTACAATATTTGGAGCATGGACATCTGTAATAACAGTAGTTCATAAGATCTGTTAAAATCAAATATATAAATGGATAAAATAAGGAAAGACCACTAAAATGTCTTTCCTTTCAACAGTCATGATACTACTAATGTGAGTAATTTAGGGATAACATGACACACTAGACCATTGATACAACATAAACTCGATATTAAAAGTAGCTTTTCTGTCATTTTGATATTATCATACCTTCCATGGGCAATTCATTACTGGTAAGCTATAGCCATGTTTGCACACCGTCATTGTCGTATGCCTCTTTCTTAGCTCCACATAAAAGTTGCATAAAGTGCACATTGATCAACTGCTTATAACATACACACGTAGATTGGAAGTCAAGTATATGGGGACGAAGGTAGCCAAGAAAAATTGAAACTAAGGGGCATATTTGCAATGTCCCTGCTGCACTTTTACACCAATGTACCATCACTTTTGTCCCATATTTGCAGGGCCATGCAACCCCACCCTGCATGACTATTCATGGCCTTGTAAATATTGAGTAAAACAATGCCTTACTCTGCATTGAAGGGGCATTCGTTGGGTGTTGCTGTGGGTGTTTCCACACAAAACCAAAGGTTTTTGACACTGCCCCAGATTTACAACATAGGTTAAATCTGGGGCAGCTTAAAAATTAACACCTTCCCTTTTTGTTCTTTCCATGTTTGCTGCATTCTGCAGCAAACATAGAATGAGGAAAATGGCTCCCTTGTGCATGAAGGTGTCCCTTCCTGCACAAAAACAATCATGCCAACAGCATAAACACCCTTGCGCCATGGTGCAAGGGTGCCTGCGTTGGCATTCGGCTGCAGTGTATGCGATGGTGCTGACAGAAAAGACAGGAATGTGCCATATCTTGTAGATATGGTGTATTCCTGCCCCTTTTCTTTTGACAAAGGGCAGTGCAGCTAGAAGGCTTGCAGCGCAGCCCTACACCAAAATATGATATGTACAGAGGTAGATACAAAATAACCTACATTTGGCATGAATTCAAGGCCACTCCCAAGCCAGTAAAATATTTCTAGCGCAGCAGTGAGAATGTGAAAAATCCATTACAAAAAAACATCAGTGGCCTATAGCAGACTAGGACCAAACAATTAAACACCCAACCAAAATGACAAGCCTGAAGTAAAACACAAGGGCATGTAGGAATTGCAATCTCAGTCCTCCACCACCCCAAGTTTTTATTGCCCTGACGCTCTTAACCCCTAATCCCCACATGGGCCTACCCTGCATCCCCAAGTCCATACTCCAGGCAATCCAGCAACAAGCAAATACAATGAAAGAGATAAAAAAAAGGAACAATTGTGGTGCCTGACTCCCCTAACATCAAATGTTTTGTAAGTGCTTGACTGAATTTACATGATGTTTGCTACCACCAACCATGGTGTTAAGGTTTGTTTGCCACTACTGTCCTGGGGTCTGTTCTACTTTAGCTGTGCGAACTGGGCCTAGTACACCCCTTTCAGTGTTTGACTCTCAGGCTGGTAAAGCTTAGCAGTCACTGGCTTTTCAGAGAGGTAGTGTAGGGACAAGAGCTTGTTGTATGGCGTTTTAGATTCCGAATGAATTTTCCAGATTCATGCCCTTATATAGGTACAATTCACGTTGCCCTTATATAGGCATAGAAATCAAGCCCTTATTTAGGCGTAGCCCATGCTACCCAAATACAGGTATGGCTACTTCCATCCGTTCATCAACGTCACAACTATTTCTTGGAAAAACAGACTCTTCCCCTAGCCTGGATATTGATTTCTCCAAGAAACTCAGTTTCTATGCATCGACAACTATTCCTTAGGGGTTCAGCCATGACGTTCATATGCCCGACTTTGCATCAAAGCTGGCATTCCTAAACACCTTCAATGTATAAATATACCTTCACTTGCTATAGTAAAGCACGGTGTGGTTCGGAGCAGTTCGACTACCTACTTGTCCGACGCAGATCGCTACAGCAAGTGCCGAAGGAAGCCGACTCTCCAGCTGACGCACTAACAAGAAGCTGTCCTCCTCTGCCAAGAAATTCAGCTCCAGTGTTTCTGACTCCCCTTGTGGGGTGTTGGGAAATCGAGTCAGAGACAGAGATACCAACCTCCTTCATTCTAAGCTGATTAGAACCTAGAAAAACCTTTGGCAAACTCTTGGCAAAACTAAACCTATACTAAAGATCACACCTACTTCTTCAATCGTACTAGACCTAAGTTAGGTACATTGGGGTAGGTGCATTTTAGAAGCACCAGTTGAGCATTGTAGCCTGTGTTATTTATGTATGTATTTTTATATGTCATACCACTAGACAATGCTATTAGACTATTAGAGTATTATTTTATAATACTATTCTTGCTGTACGCATTACACTTTGCATTCTGTCTAACGATTGTAGCAGTTCACCTCTCTTGCATGAGAAAGAAGACTGTTCAATAAATCCTTTTATTGAAAACGTCTGTCTCACTATTTCTCTGCAACTCTGTAGAAATGAAGCATGCTCGATTGACTGAGTAAAATAGTTATCTATTGTTACCACGACTCTGAACATATTTGTTGCAGTCATAGGGAAACAAAGTTGTCATGTTTATGGGGTTGTCAGAAACGAATCCCTTCTTGTGTATTCGAGAAAGTTTCTAGTGACCTCTGAGGTAGCTGGCACTCACAATTAAGTTTAGTATATTCGATAGAGACATACTGACCTCAGTCCTATGTCACATCTATAGGATATAATATTCCAATGCGCAGATCCTATTGGAAATATAGGAACTACACTACATGGCACCCAACATTTGGTAAGGCACTAAATTTAACGCTAGATACTAAAGTAACTCAGTCGTGCTTTTCTCAGAGACTCCTTTTTCCGTAAAATAATCCAATAGACATCTGGAGTGGGCAAAAGGATAATATCCGCCATAGCTAAGTAGGACAAAAAATGCTATGTATTAGCTTTTTGGTTTGTTCAACGTTGAAGGATACAGTGTTCCAAAATATTGTGCACCTTATCTTTGTTTCCTTGAAGCTTGCTCTGCCAACTTTCAGTTAAACAAAATGTCTCTAAACGGGGACAATAACACCGAGGCAGGTGGAGCTTCGGCTGTTACAGCAGCTTTTAATCAAACAGGTTTTAATGAAAGTGACGAGGATGCTTAATGCATTTCTATGAATTTAAGGAAAGCCATCAATATGAAACTTATAAAAAATGGCCTAACATAAAGAAGTGGTAGGATAGTTTTTGTGATAGAGGCACGTGAATATCACCAGACAGAGGTATTCTACTCATGGATAATCTTCCCGAAGCAAATCCAGTAACACATGTGTTTCACTTCTACAAAGAAGATGAACCACAAGAGGAATATATTCCTTTCGAGGATATTGAAATTCCACTAACGTACCAGGAGCATGAGCTCTGGTTTAAAGGCACCCTAAAACATTTAAATCACATTCCCATGGCTCGGTCCACTAGGTAGACCAAGAGCAACCTGGCAGGTCTTAGCCAGCTTTACACCACATCCTGACATTAATGAAATGACAGATGTAGAATTACGAACTCAACTAAAAGAGTTAATGAAAATGTATAGACAATTGGTTCAACATGTCATGCGGACTCTCACAGTCCAACCTGCAATAATGATTCCTCAACATTCCCCTCACCAGGGGAACACACTAAAAATAACACCACATACTTTACACTCAGTCATTGGTAAATTACCTGCAAAGCGAGAACAAATTCCATTGTGGATAGCTCAAAAAATTACTCAAATCGAAGCAGTATTTCCCAATACTAGCCCTCATGAAAATCACAGGATTTTAACAATCTGTTTACCAATGGGGATCACACCACATCTGGAAGACTGCACCACTTGGGGTACAGTCTTTGCTGCTATTTACACTAAAACGCACAGTGTTCCGTCCAGGGCGGTAATACCTGATGTCTTGAAACAGATTCAAAATGAATACAGGGCAGAGCCTGCTTTAAATTTGGGTATGAAACTACTGAAACATTTCAAACGGGTCTCAGAAATATTATTAGCTAATATTAAAGGTGAAGCAGCGTCCGTGGCGATCCACCAGAAATTAACGGAATTTGATGTAACTGAGCAAACACAGGAACTAGCCAGAATAATTGAAAAATCCTATGAAGAATTAGGCAGAGACAGTTTGGGTGGGAAACCAGTAAAACCACAACTGTCTGAAAGTCCTGAAAAGGTCTTTTCTAAAAACACTCCTACTCCTACTCCTTCTAAAAAGAAGTGGGAAAATAGCAAACAAACTTCTAAAGGGTAGCGTTCTTATTCCAGAGGTAGGTCTCCTCAAAAGGAGCCCTCTGAAAGTAGGTATAACCTCAGGAACAGGGATAATTTGATAAAACCTGATAGATATCAAGATAATGATACACGTTTCTCTCGTACCTTTCAGACTTTGTCACAGAAATCCGAAAGAAGAAGACGGCCAGAATACAAGGAAGAACGTGTGAAGTCCAAAGACGATCAACACGTTCAGAAAAACAAGAAACCTCAATTCACCAAAAAGAAGGTAGCAGGTCTAAAGATCAGACATGCCGAGGATCTTGAGGACACAACTCAAGAACGGGGAATGGGCTCAGACAGTGTTGGACAGTGCAGCAGAAGTCACCATAGCTCGCAAGAACTTGAAGGATCATCTGGAGACAGTGGACTTGAATTAATTCATTCAAGGTGAAACTGCAGATACCAGGGTTAGTTCGAATGGAGGGAGACATACCAAGAAAGATAAGAGCACTCTTTTGGGAGTGACTTTCTAAGGGTTATGACATTCTTCTAGCTGAACAAGACTGGCCACCTGAATTTTTCAGGGAGTGCCCACATGGCGAAGACATCATTATGCCAGCCGTCTCCAACCACATTCCAATTCATTTAAAATATACCTATGCCAGGAAATGGAAATGGGCAGTTGTGCAAGCTCCTGCATTATACGAAATTCATGTAGGATGGGATGAGGATTCTCCTCACCATAAAATCCAGTTAAAAAATCAACCAACTGCACAAAGGCAGTACCCAGTTAAGCAAGAAGCTAAAAAACAGGTCAGGGATATCTTAGATCAACTTGAATGCCAGGGGGTGATTAAACCATGCACCTCGCCAATGAACAATCCTTTGTTTCCTGTCTCCAAACCAGACAATACATATCGTCTAGTATTGGATTACAAACATTTAAACTCTTGTTGCAAAACGTTTGCAGTACAAAATGCACACAGTGCAGCATTAATTAATAACATTCAGGTACATGCATCATTAAATGAGTTTGCGATTCCTAATTTGCGATTTTTAAGGAATCGCAAATAAGGAATCGCAAAACGCTATGCATCACCAAATTTGTGAATATTTAAGAAATCAGTAAAATTCGCAGATTATATTGCGATTTCTTGTGTTTGCGAACTCGCAAATTGCGAAATCGCAATTTGCGAATTCGCAAATTGCGAGGTCGCACATTGATGCATGTTGATGACATCAGAACCAGGAAGTGTGCTGTCCAAGCCTCATTTTCATTGCTGAGGCTCAGGGGGAGGAGGGAGCTGGCTCTGGGAGCAGAGGAGAGTGAGAGGGAGAGAGACTGAGTACACCCGCAAGGAACTGCAAAATGGAACCTGAAAATCAAGCAGAGGACAGCCAAAGTTCAAGGAAGAGAAAAATTAAATTCTCTGAAAAAGAATTAGAAACTCTAATTGAGGGTGTAGTGCACAGCAATGACAAGCTGTTTGAAGAAGCCTCACTGAAGGTACCTGAGCAGGAAAAAAGGAAGATATGGATCAGGATTCAGAACCGAGTAAATGCCATTGGGGTGCCTCACCGTACCACAGAGGAACTGAAAAAGAGATGGTACGATCTGTGCAGTCGTGCCAAGGCGCGCATTGCAGACCGTTTGAAGGAGGCACATAAGACAGGAGGGGGCACACCACCAGACACTGGAAACACTCCCATGGAGGAATTGGTGGAGTCAACAATCCAGCCAGAAGCTGTGGTTGGAGTCACGCAGCTGGACACCACCGGAGCTGCACACACGTCTAAAGGTAAGAGGAATGCATGTTTAAATTGTCCCAAGTACAGAAGTCAGGATGTCAGCTCAGCACAGCGTAAGCGCACACTGTAAAGCATGTACGACTATTACATTAGTAAGGAAAGTGCATCATGGGAGCTGTAGTCAGGCCAAGTACATACAATGACACACACACACACAGACATGCCAAAAACAGTTTGAAATAGTGTAGCAGATGTCCAAAAGAACATGACATTTATTAATTGTGAACTGTGACATAACCTCACAAGCATACATTGATGCTGTTTTGCACTGTTTAACCTCACAGATGCAGAACGTAATGAGGCCGGGGACAGTGATGTTCTGGAAATGCACCACAGCAGCGCATCAGAACATGAGGACACACCAACTCTGCCAACTACCCAGTCACGTGTGCCTCATTCCCGTAGGTCACCTGTCCCAACACTGTGTCCCATGGCGTCTGATGATGAGGTCAGTGCTGCAACTGCAGTCAGTGTACGGCAAAGATTTTGCGCCACACCCACACCAACACAGATCCGGAGAGGCAATTGTAGATCGCAACGGAGAAGACGCAGAGCACGCAGACCACAGCAGGTGGAGGCGACAAATCCGGTCTGGGGTGGCTTGGAGGGACAGATGCTCCGTTCACATCGCCTGCAGGGCAAGAACACTCGATTAGTGAAGGAGGAAATAGCTAAGATGTCAGGCAACATTGCAGTACTGGCCAGTAGTGTCCAGGAACTGACAAAGGTCATGCAGGAGGGGCATGCATCGCGCAACAGACAGCACTGTCAACTGATGCAGCAGCTCAAACATCAAGGAGCGTCGAACAAGAGGATGGCCACGGTAACAACACTGCTGGCGCGTAGATCTGTGACTATGCTGACCGAAATGTGTCATTGGAGCGGAGATGTTGCCAAAGCACTAGATCAAGTGACAAATGCAGTAGAGATGATGAATGCATCTAGTAGCCGAGTGAACATGACTGCACAGAATGAAAGTAGTGAGTGTGGCTCAAGCCTGAGCAGTACAACAATGCCTGTTGCAAGTGCAGTGAGACGCAATACACGCAGCACCACCCCATCCACTACCAACGAAAGGCAAGAAGATGCTGCCGCAGACAGACGTCTGGGTGTTCGAGGGAAAAAACGCTAGGCTAACATCCTGAAATTTGGCTTTAAATGGTGACTTAACCATTGCTACGCTGTGACCTAATCACTGACTCTCAAGTACATTTCATTTTAATTTTGGAGTTATTTTTTTATGCCAATGAGTCTTGTGACATTAGTCACTTTGGCAGTTTGCTTCTGTTCCCTGGTCACGATTAATTTACATAAAGTATACTTTGCATTGCATGTAATGTGTTTGTGTCATCATTACTCACCTTAGAAGTAATTCTGTGTAATCTCCAATCTGCGCTTGCGCTCTTCTGCTGCGCCTGTGCAGGGCAGGGTGGTGTTGCACTTGTTGGTTTCCATCCTCCGAGTCACTGTCTGACAGCTCCATTTCCAAACCTCCCTTTGTCGCTATGTTGTGCAGCATGGCACATGCTGCCACTATCTTGCAGCATTTAACGGAACTGTATTTCATTGCTCCTCCGGTCTTATGAAGGCATCTAAATCGGCTCTTCAGCAGCCCAAATGTTCGCTCTATCACGTTCCTTGTTGAGATATGTGCTGCATTGTATCTCCTTTGTGCGGCAGTGGCTGGATTGAGATATGGTGTCATCAGGTAATTTCGCAAGGCGTATGCGCTGTCACCTACATGTGATTGCAAACACAACAATGATGGACAGAATGTGGATCAATGTCACACATTCACCCCAGTCCAAAGATCTGGGCCCAAATCCATCGTTTTTCCACTCCACACCACCCTGGGTTAGACAATGGCGATATGCAAATCAGCGCTGACCCTGTGCCCCATGGGAACAGTCCGAACTACAAAAGCCATGTCCAAAACGATGGATTTGGGCCCAGATCTTTGGACTGGGGTGAATGTGTGACATTGATCCACATTCTGTGCATCATTGTTGTGTTTGCAATTACCGCTCTAAGTGTACTGGGGATGCTCAGACGTGAGTCCCAGGCACTCCACACCACTGGAATCAAGCTAGCCGGGCTGATGAGAGGTGTTACCTCGAAACCGGGCCGGTCCTCGGATGCTTGTTTCCGTTCTGGGAAGGACATGGCTTTTGTAGTTCGGACTGGACTGTTCCCATGGGGCACAGGGTCAGCACTGATTTGCATATCGCCATTGTCTAACCCAGGGTGGTGTGGAGTGGAAAAACGATGGATTTGGGCCCAGATCTTTGGACTGGGGTGAATGTGTGACATTGATCCACATTCTGTCCATCATTGTTGTGTTTGCAATTACCGCTCTAAGTGTACTGGGGATGCTCAGACGTGAGTCCCAGGCACTCCACACCACTGGAATCAAGCTAGCCGGGCTGATGAGAGGTGTTACCTCGAAACCGGGCCGGTCCTCGGATGCTTGTTTCCGTTCTGGGAAGGACATGGCTTTTGTAGTTCGGACTGGACTGTTCCCATGGGGCACAGGGCAGCGCTGATTTGCATATCGCCATTGTCTAACCCAGGGTGGTGTGGAGTGGAAAAACGATGGATTTGGGCCCAGATCTTTGGACTGGGGTGAATGTGTGACATTGATCCACATTCTGTCCATCATTGTTGTGTTTGCAATTACCGCTCTAAGTGTACTGGGGATGCTCAGACGTGAGTCCCAGGCACTCCACACCACTGGAATCAAGCTAGCCGGGCTGATGAGAGGTGTTACCTCGAAACCGGGCCGGTCCTCGGATGCTTATTTCCGTTCTGGGAAGGACATGGCTTTTGTAGTTCGGACTGGACTGGACTGTTCCCATGGGGCACAGGGTCAGCGCTGATTTGCATATCGCCATTGTCTGACCCAGGGTGGTGTGGAGTGGAAAAACTATGGATTTGGGCCCAGATCTTTGGACTGGGGTGAATGTGTGACATTGATCCACATTCTGTCCATCATTGTTGTGTTTGCAGTCACCTACATGTGAGGGATGAAAGGCTGTCAGTGGTTGTTTGACTTCAACATTTGTACAAGGAATGGAATGATGTATTGCACATAATTACTTAGCAAATGTCCCTCTCCAAACTCTCCCCTTGCTAGACGGGTCTGAATGCCACTTTGCCTGAAGATATATGAATCATGTGCACTGCCAGGAAATTGTGACACAATGTCCGTTATGATGTTTTTTGCATTACACACAACCTGAATATTCAGGGAATGATAACTTTTCCTATTCCGATACATATATTCCTGAGCTGCAGGGGGACATATCGCCACATGGGTGCAATCAATACAACCCAGTACTTGGGGGAAGCCAGCAATTTGGTAAAACTCCTGCTTGGTCTTAGCAATTTCATGGTCTGTGGTAGGGAAACTTATGTGTGTGTGTATCCGGACCATCATGGCATCAAAGAAAGCTGCCAATATTCGTGACATTGCACTTTGCGACACACCTCCTGCTACTGCAATGACTCCCTGAAAAGTGCCTGACGCCAGTAGATGTAGGCAACATAAAATCTGGACATGCGTTGGAATTGCATTGGTCCTATGAGTCTGTCGTTGCAGGATGGGGTCCAATTCATTTATTAGATCATGTATCATTTGGTCATTCAGCCTATACTTATCATATATTTCGTCCTCCTCCTGTCCTAGCAAAGTTATGCGGACTCTGAAGATGCCTCATCCTCCTCGCTATCAGGTACAGACCAGCCATTTTGAAATCTGGGACCTCATTGTGGGTGTGTTTATATCAGTTTCTGTTGGTCTTCAGCTGTTTCAGATTTGCACTCATTTTTATCTCCTGGTTGTGTCCCTTCTTAAATTGTGATAGCAATTTTGCGATTTTTATGAAAATCGCTAATTGCGATTTTTCATGCATTTCTATTGCGATTCCTTATTTGCGATTCTTTATTTGAGAATCTCAAATGAGAAATCGCAATGGTTTTCGCTGAATATTTTTGCGATTCCTTATTTTTGCGAAAATGTAAAAATTTTCGCAAAAAATAAGGTTGATGCATTTCAACACTTGAAATTGCGATCGCAATTGCGATTTTTTTGAGATTCGCAATTTTAGCGACTTCAAAATCGCTTGATGCATGTGCCTGATTGTGCGTTAAAAACATAAAACAACATTAGATATTTCTAACGGTTTCCTATGTCAAAACATTGCACCAGAAAGTAGGTATTTGACCGCTTTCTCAATTATGGGGACACAGCGTCACTTCTGTCGTCTCCAACAAGGATTCAAGAATAGTCCTGGGTTATTCTCAGCGAGGGTAACAGAGTTACTACAAACTTATTATGATGAAGCATTATCATATGTGGATGACATCTATCTGACAGATGATGACTTGGATTGGCACTTGAATAGGGTGAATACAATTATATTTGGATTCGCCTCTGAAGTGTACGAATTCAATTAAAAAAAATCTAAAATTGCCCATTTAGATGCCCTCTTTCTAGGATATGAATTATCAAGTGAAGGCAAAAGCCTGGCAGCAAACTTTCTAGAGAAATGTGCACTGCTCCAACCTCCAAAAACGCTGAAAAACTTACAGTCGATTCTAGGTTTCCTGAATTTCAAAAGAACTTACATTCTAAACTACGCAGAAAGGGTTAAACCTCTCTACGAATTAATCAAACCTGATTTCAAAACAGTTAATTGGACACAAAAACACACAGAAATTTTGCGTACACTGCAAAGAGACATTTTAGCAACTAAACATTTGCAAACACGCGTAAACGTACACAACTTAGTGATCCGAACCATTCCAGGACAATGTGGTTTCACGTACTTAACTTTTAACGAAGGTGAAAAAGTACCAATAGCTTACAAATCACACTTGTACACACAAGCAGAAGTGAAATTCACTTCAACAGAAAAAATTCTGACAGCGGTACAAACTGCAGTAGCAAAAGAGAGAGCCCTCACACAGGGTACGCACATTATGGTCGTTACACCTGTACCTGCCTTACAGGCAGTGACAAAAGCGAGCATTCAAAATGCTAACGCTTTACATCCGAGATGGATAGAATGGGTTAATACTCTTGCTGCAACAGACGTGGAATATGTTTTTGATCCTTATTTGAAAACACAAGCATTTCTACAATACAAAAAAGAATGTCCTCTGCCTACTGAAATTCTGCCTCTAGAGCAGGACGAATGTATAATTTATTCTGACGGATCAGCTCAACCCGCTACGGAGGGGTAAACAAGCTTATAGTGCGGTGTGCGCGATCGTTAAAGGTCGCTGGCCCAATGGAAAATTCCGACCAATGTTCACTAAAACTCAATCTCTAGAAGATTGTACAGCTCAGTGAGCTGAACTACAAGCATTCAAGATGGCACTTGAAATACAGATCGCAAATTCCCCACACTCATAGTGTGCGATTTGTAATAGTGTGTTCAATCTTACAATGAATACTTGCAGAACAGGATTCAAAATGGTTACAAAGATGCAAAAGGTGGCACAATCAAGCATCAACTGCTTTGGGAACAAGTAGTTCAGTTACGACAAGGACTACAAAACACGTGATTCATACGCTGAGTCATCATCATGATGGCGTTCATGTTGAAGGGAATTCATTGGCTGATGAAGCCGCAAAGGCAGCTGTGCAAACGGCTTCCGTAGCTGCAATCACTCGTTCAAAAATGAAAATAGACAGCAAAATATTGCTAGCTGTCAATGTTTCAAGCAAAGACAGTTGTAAAACTTTACCGAAAGGGTTTCCACTCAAATACTCGTACATAACTGATGCAAACAATGTTCAGTTTGTTGGAATCCCTGGAGTGGGGAATAGGGTAATTCCAAAGATGGAACATAGATTGGGACTAATCTTAGAAGCACTTGAAGGGCTTGCCTCTGCACATGCAGGTGTTTCCGCCACAGTGACATTATTAAAACAGAGATACTGGTGGCCGCGCATGAGGAAACAGACCAGAAACTATGTCTTGGAATGTGAATTATGCCAAAAGATCAAAGTCTGTACTGTGAAACGTCCTGCGCAGTTGCCCCTGTTAATTTCAGGCAAACCATTAGCTTGCGTTTACCTGGACCACTGCGATCCCTTACAGAGGGATGGTAACTATAAATATAACATGATCACAGTGGATTTGTGTTCAAGATTCATTTGGATGTGGCCTCAGTGCTCGGTTGACGCTCGAACTGTTATAAAAGATTTGCGAGTCTTTATCGACACATTCGCAATCGGCACGCTACATTCTGACCAGGGTCCTGCATTTAGCTCTCAAGCTTACAAGGAGGCCATGGCCAAATTGGGTGTTGCATTGCGGTACTCTAGTCCATTCCATCCTAAGGGAAATTTGGTTGTGGAGAGAAACAACCGGGACATAAAGCAATCTATAACAGCTAGAGTATTAGGCTTTGGTGACGGGTGGGTCAAACATCTAATAAGTGTCAACATAGTCTTAACAATCTGCCAAGAAGTTCTCTAGGGCGAATCACTCCATATGAATTCCTTTTTGGGACCAGAATGTTAGTAGCGGGCATTGATTGTCAAACCAGTGGTAGACCAAAAACCTTTTGATATCAAAGACCGTTTGGCTGTTTTACAGGACTTAAATGAAATAAGAACGAAACAAAGTAACATGTTTCTGAAGCCAACCACCACTGAAGAAAAACCAACCGTCCCAGCAAGGCCTGTCTCAATTCCTAAGCTTGGGGATCTAGTCAGAGAGAAAATCATGGACAAGGAGGAATTTTGGCCTTCTTACAGACAACCAGTACCTGTCCTAGCAATCCACTGATGAAGAACAGTATTACTGCCGCCCCTTGCTGATAAAAAGGAGAACAGGTTTGTGTCAATCGACCTGGTCAAACCACATCATGTGGGCAATAATAAGCAGTAGGCCAAGTGGACTCCGCCAATGTAGCAGATGCCCTAAACTAGCTACTATCCAAGAGGTTCAAACTGAGAGACTCATCGCCTTTGAAGAATCTGCGGTGCGAAATGAGGGACTAAGCAACAAAGCTATGGAACTTGTAGCTCTTGAAACCCAAACAACAGTTCGTCAAGAAACACCTGTCTACAATGAAGTAACAAGTGATCAAGTGGTTCCAGTAATTTCAACAAATCCTGATGCAATCCCAACAATTGACAGAACTGCCTCAGGCTATTTCATTAACTTTGATACGTTTTCCGAGGATCCCAGTGAACCTGAAACAATGCCAGCAAAAAGAACTTTCAAAGAACAAGCAATATACCTTTTTCATCACCTAGAAATGGCTTATCTGGTTTGACCATGGATTGAAGTTTGGAATGTGTTGGGTGTGCTTTTTCTTCTAATTTGGTTGACTCTGGTAATAACTTTGGGAATGCTGATAAATGGAAGATATGTCAAAAAGGACACGGCAAGTAAGAACATCAACTTACTCCTCAAGCCACACAAATCATCCCATCGTGCACAAAGAGACTTGTCAACAGTGAACATCACAGCCGTTCCTATACCTGGTGGTATAGTTTGGGACAGAACTGACTATGACATTCTTGGCCCGTCGGAGCTGTTGAAGATTCCACAACAATTCAAGATCTCATTAAATGACTTTGGTTCATCTAGTGCCTTTTCTGATGATTGGGACTTCGAGACTGTTAATAAAATGATGTCAGACCTAAAAATATCTGCAGTATCCACAAATCATGAATATTTAGAAGGTTCATCAGACTATGAACAAATGTATTGTTATAATCATTATGGTCATCACTTCTTGCACAAATCTGCACGCCCTAGAAATGTCTTTATGTGTAACCAATGGGAACATTGTCCTATGCCACCAAAGGGTAGCTCAAAAACATTTGCAAGAAAATTCCAGAACTTTTCAGGGTTCAATGTATCCAATGCTGAATCATTTTAATTTAGAAATGTAAACAAAACAGGCATGAAAAGTATGTTGACAAATACCAAACAGATTTATTCTGCAGCCCTCTATGCTCAATTATCTAAACTAGGTTTCGACTTTTGGAAAGACAATATTGACACGAAAACTGTCTGGGGCACATAAGATTGGCAGGTACAGGGGATAGAAGTGATGTTTAGAGCCTGTATCAACCCTGAGCAAATTATGTTTTTGAATGACACTGTCCAACAGACATCTTGTCTTGGGTTAGCCAAGATAAAAGACCTGAACAATCCGTCCATACCTATACCTACATCTGATAGAAACATTTCAGAGGGGGAGGTCGACGTACATACTATTTTGCATCACAACAGAACAGATCCAGATTGGAAAAAATGGTTAATATGGCCCACAGACACAAACTGTCAAGATAGATTCCTGAACAAAACACAGGGTTTCACATTCACTAGGCCAGACCCAAGATATGTTCAAAGACAGCATCCAGGAATAGTAACAACATACAGTGTAGGGAAACTGTGCCGTGAATGGTTACATAGATCTACACTCAAGGATGTAAAGAAACACTTATCTTTACTTAAAGATGGCGCTGATCTTAGGGAATTCTTGCTAGGACCAAGAACACCGCAGCATAAACGTTTTATATATGCTGGTATCTATGCTGCTTATAATGAAGCATGGAAGATTACACAAGCAGAGACTGCAGAAAGAATATGAGAAATTGATCATATTAATTTAGAGAAAACTCTTTTTGTGGTTGACAATGGGTTAACAACTCTGTCTTCAAGGATATATTCTTAGACAGCATAGTGTCTTCTGCCATAGACATCATGGAACCGGACTTGGACATGGTCAGTCGCAACTACGTTCTTTCATGCTATTAGGCTGAACATTGTAAAACCTTCATTCAGGCTATGTGCCTTGGCATTTAATCAATACTACGTCACTGTTTTCAGAATTCAATCTCACTGATAAACAGATCAAACTGGCACAAAGGGGAGCAGACTATACGGTGATGAGAATTGAAAAACTGGAAAGATGGCCATTTACTGTCGCTGAAAAACCAGCTACTGAATGGATTATAGATGGAACAATCACTCTGCCTGTTACAATATTCCATTTTCAGTATTCCCTAAAACATATACCAGCAGGCACATATGAAAGGTTGGGTAAAGAAAACATCAAGATATCCTGGGAATTACCGTACACACACAGATGTTGGAGTGGGGGAAGAGAAGTATTTCTTAGTGGTGAAAATTGTGAAAACGCACTAAGCGGTTCTCACCTTTGTCAGGGTATTAATTTACACGGGGCCTGTGATGGTTCCTCTACCAACTTATCCTGCCACCTGCAAGGTTCACCAGCTGCGGTGATTGGTCCAATTTTTGGACAACTTTCCAATGGAAGCTACCTCATGTTGAACGATCACAGCTGCTGTGGCATGTTGCCAGGTTTACCATATCTAGTAACTGTGTCGGCCAGGGTAATTTGCTGTATGCAAGTATTGTTTCCAAAGACCAAGACAGACAGGGATTCGCCACTATGGCCTTCACTGAACATCTATTTTATATGAATTGATACTTTAAGCAGAATGAAAGCCATTCTTTTGCAAAAAACGGTGCCACTGACCTCGGCCAAAGAAACCTATGATCTGAAATTTGCAAGAACTTCTGCCAAGATACATGCACTCTTAACTATAAACTGCCCTGTATTTCTCAGAAATGTTAAGTCGTATCTTAAACATGTCTGATACGAGCAGTATTGTACATGTATTTAACGCCGTATTTTCTGGACTGTTAGCACCTTTTGAAGCAGTCCTAGGAATTTTTCCTACCTTCGTACACTCTGTGTTTGGCGGACTGCCTCTCATTTTGGGACTCGCTGCATGGATACTATTTTTGCTCCTACTACTGTGATATAGCAAGCCAAATCTCCAGCGACACCCAGTTCTCCACGGACACAACTCTACTGGCGATGAAGTGTTGTGAGCGCATCGTCCAAATTATGGAACTACCTCGTCTACGAGAATTAAATACCACATGGTTTCTGTCATTCAGACCAATATGGCAAGATTGCATCTTACCAGTTCTACGCTGCCTGCTATGCGGAGAAGAATGCGTGTTCGACACATGTCTCACACTGCCATGAGATAGTAAATTTGTTACACACTATCAGGCTATTTTATCCATGTCATTTGGACGATCCTCAATTAACATATTTTTCGTCCCTTTAGTCATTTTTAACTTCACTTTCACCTTAGCACTGCACTCCATCAGCATCCACATTCTTTTGCAAAGTTCCTTGGCTGAGTAGATTAAAAGTAAGTAGTCCGATACTCAAGTGTGCCAGTTTTTTGGCAACACTGGTAGTATGGACTCTACCCCTCTGGTTTCCAGATGATGAGACTCCACCGAGTTGGTGGGTTGCTGGAACTCATACTCACGCCAAGTACTGGGCAAATTGTCTATATGTGTTGAGCACTCCTTCTGATCTTCTAGAATTTTAGTTTGACTTTACCGACTGCTTTTCTCCCTTTTGTTATACACATGTCTCACACTCCCATCAGTCATGCCAACGGATGTTGATACATTGCTGGACCCGGTAACGGCCCATGCTCTGTGTTGTCCCCAGCGGCTACCAATTCCAATGACGGCATTCATTGAGATCTCACAGAAGCAAAATGCTGACGGAGAGGTATGAGAGGAAACAGGCTCGCAGGTATCATCCATTACGAACATTGCTGATGGGACCAATGCTGAAGGCGATGGTTCACAGCTATGTGCGGTTAATCTTTTAAATGAGGTAATCCAACTTTCACCTACAATGGTAGACAACTTTTTTACAGACTTAGAAGATTTGATGTTTTCTCCAAACACTAACACTGACTTTTGATTTGGCACACAGTGTTCTGAGAGACTTTAAATTCGTCCTTCATTTTTTCAAAACAAAGTTCTAACTTTGGGACTCTTTTTCCTATGATTTTTTTTCCTCTTCCAAATTTGTTTTTTTCCCTTTTTTTGGCACAAAGTTATCTGCTTAAAGTAGAACTATTCATAGAGAACAAGAATTCTTTGTAAAACTTCCAGAGACAATATCTGACCTTGTCCACATACACAAACAGTTTTATGTAATCTGACATGAAATGGTTTTGCCCCTTTTTCTTCTGTATTTATGAGCCATTTCATAAATGTATATTTTTGTGATTCATTCAGACAGCATTTACAAAAGTCAATTATATGCTTAGAATGAACCATTGCTTTATATGCGTACAGCACCTATGCATCTTTTGTGTACAACCAGTACCATTGCATTTTTATGTGTTTTAGGTGGGTTTTAATACATCATGTTTAGATATGTTTTATGTGTTTAGATCTTATTAATGTTGTACATAAGAAAGTGGAGTGGGTGTTGTGTGGCGTTTTAGATTCCGAATGAATTTTCCAGATTCATGCCCTTATATAGGTACAAATCGCGTTGCCCTTATATTGGCATAGAAATCAAGCCCCTATTTAGGCATAGCCCAAGCTACCCAAATACAGGCATGGATACTTCCATCCGTTCATCAACGTCACAACGTTTTCTTGGAAAACCACACTCTTAAGCAGAAGGGACTTCCCCTAGCCTGGATATTAATTTCTCCAAGAAACTCATTTATTATGCATTAACAAATATTCCTTAGGGGTTCATCCATGACGTTCATATGCCTGACTTTACGTCAAAGCTGGCATTCCTAAACACCTTCAAGGTATAAATATACCTTCACTTGCTATTGCAAAGCAAGGTTTTGTTCGGTGCAGTTCGACTACCTACTTGCCTGACGCAGCTCGCTACAGCAAGTGCCGAAGGAAGCTGACTCTCCAGCTGACGCACTGACAAGAAGCTGTTCTCCTCTGCCGAGAAATCCAGCTGCAGTGTTTCTGACTCCCCTTGCGGGGTGCTGGGAAATCGAGTCCGAGACAGAGATACCAACCTCCTTCATTCTAAAGGTATGGAGCTGATTAGAACCTAGAGAAACCTTTGGCAAACTCTTGGCAAAACTAAACCTATGCTCAAGACAACACTTACTTCTTCCCTCATACTAGACCTAGGTTAGGTACATTGGGGTAGGCGTATTTTAGCAGCAACAGTTTAATATTTTAGCCTGTGTTATTTATGCATTTATTTTTATATGTCATAGCACTAGACAATACTATTACAGTATTATTTTATAATACTATTCTCGCTGTACCAATTATACTTTGCATTCTGTCTAACAATTGTAGCAGTTCACCTCTCTTGCATGAGAAAGAAGATTGTTCAATAAATCATTTTATTGGAAATGCCTGTCTCACTATTTTTCTGCAACTCTGTAGAAAAGAAGCATGCACGATTGACTGAGTAAAATAGTTATCTATTGTTTCCAAGACTCTGAATATATTTGTTCCAGTCGTAGGGAAACAAAGTTGTCTTGTTTATGCGGTTGTCAGAAACTAATCCCTTCTTGTGTATTCGAGAAAGTTTCTAGTGACCTCTGAGCTAGCTGGAACTCACAATTAAGTTTAGTATATTCGATAGAGACATACTGACCTCAGTCCTATGTCACATCTATAGGATATATTATTCCAATGCGAAGAGCCTATTGGGAATATAGGAACTACACTACAAGCTCAGAACACCACACTAAAACAGCAGATAGAATAATGTAATGTCCAGTCCCGTGTCTGTATTGGTATGGAAAAATGAAGCACTTTAATATCACAGCAGTACCAAATGCCACACATTCTGATGAGTATGACAGTTGTTGTTGTTATGTTAATTATATTTAAAATAGCATACAAATCACCCTAGGGTATCTCAGCACTGCCTACAGTAGCAAGCACGCAACCAGAAGAAAAGCGATCACTTTAAAATAGGGAGGCTTTCAACAGTTCGCTAAATTGGCAATAGTCTGGGCAGATACGAATATGCACAGGGAGTCTGTTCCCACAAAAAAGAGACAAATAGGAAACGGCTCTCCCACTACATCTAATAAGTGGATGTGGGGAACACTCAGCAGGGCTTTGTCTTTAGTTCTTAGGCTTCTGGTGAGTACCTTTTGATTTTATGTTGCAGATAGCTGGGTCCTTTGCCCCTTAAGGCATTATAGTTGTGACAGCAGATCTTAAAAAGGCTCCTCTTCCTTACGGGCAGCCAATGCAGAGCTTTCAATACAGGGCTGCACTAAGCTATGTTCTAACAATGAGGTGCTATACCGTCTACCCTTGTTCCAGTAATAACTGTCTCTCCCAGTACAGTTGTCATTTTGCTATTATCATACTCAAAGTTATACATGATCAGGCATGATTAGGATCAGTTGCAAATGGCTCAAATTTCTCAATGGCTTCATAAGCATCTCAGAACAAGGTTTGTTTTGTACCTCTTGCAAAGCAGGAACACCTTAGTCTGTTGTTCCTTTGTGTGGGCTAAGCCCAGCACTTCATCTGCTGGTTGTCACGCTACAGATGTGGTTTGCAATTGCACCCTCACAGATTGAATCAAGGTGGAACTGTGGCAAACTCATTCAAGACAAGGTTTACAGGGTATTCGGGGATGCAGGTCTTCAGCCCTTCTGGTTGCTGTGATCTGTTGCTAGCAGTAGCAGTTTACGCCCCCAGGCCATGGTTCTACCTGTGGTGTCTTTGAGGGAAATTGTGACTTTCAGGCCAATCATGTTTCTATGCTTTAACTGTGATGCAGATTTCTTCTCCTCTTTGGCAGCAGACTCACCAGTCTTATAGACTGCTGGGCTTAACAGGAAAGCACACACTCATACAGTCTTGATACTACTCACTCATTAACATATCAAGAGACTGGGGTAAACCTTCACAGCACAGGTCACTCCTGAATCGCTCTGTCTGGTTGACACATTTCTCTGAGGTTCTTCACACAAGGAAAATGCTTAGATTTCCTAATGGAAGTCTCTTCTCTTGCACAACCAGTCACACTCCTTCCCTTTCTCAGCAGGCAGTCATGGTCTTTAGCTATTTCGGTGGACCCTGAGCTCCTACAACATTGATGACTATAGGTGAGGTCCCCTCATATCTGTGAGACTGGCTGTCAGACAGACACCCGTCCTGATCACAGAGCAGTTTTAGAATACTTTGTGGGCAGCCTCTTTCCTTGGTGAAGAAGAAAATGAGAATGAAACCAAGTGGATTCCCTTTTTATACACTTTGTTCAGAAAAGGTATATTGATCCACTGTCTGTGGCCTCAGAACCATTTTGAGTTAGTTGACCTCCAAATGCCATTTTCACACTGCTCTTCAGACATAGCATTTGTGCAAAGTGATGGCTCTCAAGACAGGTAGCACTGGGGCAAACTGAAAGCAGGAGCCTCCACAACATGAACACAATGAAGTGTAACTTCTCGGCATCTGACTGTCATCATAAATCCAAGTAATCAGAGACAGACATAAGGTTTCCTTACCTAGAAACGTCCTCACATTGAACAACAAACACTGCAATCCCATCCCTCAATTCTACCATCTACCAAATGGCTTTGTCAGGAACAACTAATCAGCAGTCATTTACTTACAAGGCCCTCATGGAATTTCTAAACTCTCCCTGTCGCCATCCTCCATATTTCAGTATCTGGGACTTAACCCTCCAGGAACAGGAATGCAGGGAATACACTTTCATTATCTGGGGGAGCTATCCTCACCCTCCATCTTGTGCCATGCTAAACTAATGGTTTCCAAAATGGATTTCACTGACCCAAGTATTCGAACTCACACAATGCACTATACACAGACATACACTCGAAATGCATTTGGGATGTCAGCTAAAGGTTATAGGTTTCACATAACTGCTTAATTTTATACTAGAGGGGTCAATGGACCACACTTACAGCACTGGTTACACTATCAAAATAAGTAATACAAATATGGATCACTCAACCAACTGCTTAATGTGAAAAACCAATGGCAGTGACAGTAGTTCACAGTCATGCATGAGGGCAATTTGGGCCCCAAATGATAGATTCTGGCCTAGCCCTTTGTGCATATGCTAGATTAGCATGATGGCAGGTCCAAAATAAAATACATGATTCCAGTTGTACTTGTAGTAGGGGACTCAGGGCAGGGGTACAAGCTTGATTACCTTGCAGAGGACATTCCTGACCCTACAGTGGAAGAGGCAGCAGAGACGGAAGTCAAAGGATGAGTGATGCTGTCCCTCCAGAATCCCAATTCACCATGGCTGAATGCTCAACAAAGAAAAGGCAAGAGTATACGGGTCAGGAAGAGGAAGTTGTTCTAATCAATTGAAGCCAAGATCTTGACAGTTGTAAATAGGCTATTTAGTTGGAGCGCCATAGAAACGTTGGTGTTCCTTGTCCAGCCAGCATACAACTGACAGACACAGCTATGTCAAGGTGCATAGCAACATAAGAACACACTGTGGAATGTACAATTTAAAGCACTACATAAAATCATATAAACCACATGAGAATACAACATATCCTTTCCCCTTAAATCACAATAAAATACTAAAAAATTAAATAAATAAATGCATCCATTAATCATTCCTATATGAAGATGCTTAACATTGAAAATATATTATAAGATATGAGATGCTTTGTGAGACAAATACAGTGAGCATTAAAAATCCCCACATACATAGTCTTGAATAAGGGTGAGCGGATTTTGCGTATTGGCAATCCGCGGATTTGCGGATTTGCGGATTTGCGTATTTCGAAAATACGCAAAATCCGCGGATCCTAGCGTATTTTTTTTTGTGTTCGCACGGGTTTCTGCAAGTTCGCGAGGGTTTTATTGTACAAAACGCTCGCGAACGTGCAGAAACCCGTGCGAACACAATGTGCCTACTCATGGGTATTGCGCTCGTGAAAGTCAAGGATGCAAAGTCTATCCAGCATCACAGCTGATTTTCCACGGTAGATTTGGTAAAGAAGGCACATTGCCCAGCCTCGACGACGCTCTCGATTGTTTCTGGGCTGATGAATGAGTCACTGCATTTGAGCTTCAACTAGTTCCAGCGACCATGTGTGTGTTACTATGCAATCGCGCCGAAGGGCGCAGGGGTCTCTTGAGTGAGCTGCTGTTGCTGTAGTATTTTACAATGGCGCCAGCAAGCTGCCAGCGCCGTTGTAAAATAGTTACAAAGTTAGCTTGCACAGGAAGCACTTAGATAAAATAAAGCAGCACCTGCTTCGTTTTATCTAGTGGTTCCTGTGCAAGCTAACTTTGTAACTATTTTACAACGGCGCTGGCAGCTTGCTGGCGCCATTGTAAAATAGTTACATGAGTGGGGGTTCAACTTTTGAACCCGTTACATCCGCGGATTTTTTTTTCCGGATTTTGTGGAAAATACGTAAAATCCGCGGATTGCGTATTCACTAAAAATCCGAAAAATCCGCGGACGTAACGGATTTTCCGCTCGTGCTTAGTCTTGAAGATACCTAGGAGGACATCTAGTTCTTTGTAAAACACATCTATTGGTAACATCTCCCATCTCCCCATCACCTCTGTCACTTGAGTGATTACTAAGCGGTCTACCAATAACCTCTTCATCACTCATGAACAGATGAGGATTGAAACTGCTACCAGTCCTAGAACTACTACCACCCTTCTCATGATCATAATTTTTTTATATAAAGCAACTCTTCTCAAATTCCAATTTTCACCATTGAACAACGTAACATGTCTTTTATGCACAGTTTTAACTTTGTACGGACCACAAAATTTAGTAAAACCACCACTAACATGACCAAGTTTGAATTTGACTAAATCATACGGTTTTATAGTACTGTCATGTGTTGAAATTTTCTCATGATCTGCTTTGCCACAGTCAAGATTTACTAGACCCAACAGATTTTTCATCCATGCCGGAATTAATTTTCTACTTGCACAACGTCCCCTCATAACCACAAAGGGAACTTTGACAGTATCAGAATTTTCAGTTGTACAATAGGCCCACACTAGATCATTTACAATTTTCCTTACATCACTTTTACTTGCAACAGCCATCGGAATGACACCCTTTTCCATGCGGTTAACTCTTTCCACAATTCCGTTTCCTTGTGGATTATAAAGGGATGTCCTGGCATGTAAGACTCCACAAGACTGTAAATAAGTAGTCATTTCTGTTGAAATAAGTTGTGTACCATTATCTGTAATTAACTTGAGAGGATAACCTTCTTCTCTTAAAATTTCCCTTAGCACATGAATGGTATTCTTTGTAGTAATTTCTCGTACAAATTTTACAATCAGCCACTTGGATGTCACATGAACCATAACTAATTCAAACCTCAAATCCAGACTTAAAGAGGCAAACGGTCCAATAAAGTTAAAGCACATAGTGTGCCAGGGTATACCTGGATCATCAATTTTACCCATTTCCGACTGACTACCAACCTTTGATCCTTTTTCACTTTCCAAACAATCCACACACTTTTCCACCCATTCAGAATCCTGTAGATCTATGCCAGGCCACCAGAAGTGCTCTCTTAACCTTTTCTTAGTAAGTGATTGACCCATATGACCTTCATGAGCCAATTTAAACAAAACAAATTTCAAATATGTGGGGGAATACACTTATCTTCCTTCATTATCACATTCCCCTCCTTGTCAGATATAGTCACATCTTCCAGAACTTTTCCAAAAGGTCTTACAGCCATAGGAAGTGTACTCTCACGTCTACCACCTTTAACAATTAAATCGTTGACACCTTGTAAAGTTACGTCTTTGGACATACATTTTTCCATTGCTGCATTGCATGCTTCCACTAATTCCTCAATTACAGCAACTGCAGCCTCACTTTAATAAGATTCTACTTTTACTTTGTCAACCTCATACCAAGGTGCGGGTAATCTTGACAAACCATCCGCTTGGCAATTTTTCCATCCTGCAATATATTGAACCCTGTATGCATATTCCTGCAAACGAGCAGCCAAACTAGCCAGTCTCGCTGACCCTTTTAACATGCAAAAATATTCTGCTGCCCATGCTGCAGCTAACGCTACCTTCTTAATCACTGAGTAATTCCTCTCAGAGTTAGTGAGTGATCTTGAAGCAAAGCTACTGTCTTTATACCTGATGCGTGTAACTGTGCCAAAACAGCCCCCAGTCCAACAGCACTTGTGTCAACTGTGAGACTAGACTTCAACTTTGTATCAAACGGGTCAATACCTTTGCTTCACATATTTCTTTTTTGATTTTTTCAAAGATATTTTGCTGATCAGCAGACCACACATATTCGTACCCTTTCCTCAACAATTTCTTAATGTGTTACATTTTTCTGCAAAATGATTTAAAACTTTGGCATAATATTCTCTAAGCCCATGGAAAGACCTGAGTTGGTCTTTGTCTACAGGCGCCGGAGCTTTTCTTATAGACTCTAATAGAACATGTTTTGGTTTGATTCCCCAGCAGACAATGTATAATCAAGGTATTCTACTTCCTCTACACAAAATTTGCATTTTTCTTTTTTCAAGGTTAGTCCATCATTTTCCATTTTATTCAGGACTTCCTTTAAGGCTCTTCTGTTCTTTTGTGTCTCCAAATACCAGCACATCATCTTGGAAATGCACAACATTCTTTGTACCTTTTAGAACAGAACCCATCATCCTTTGGAATACACCAGCGGTGGATGCTTGACCAAATGGCATCCTGTTAAACTAGAATACTCCTTCTGTAGTGAAAAATGCTGTTAATGGTCTAGACCCCTTATGTAGTTTAATCTGATGGTATGCACTACGAAGTTCTAACTTCGAGTAAAATCTCCCTCCCTTTAGTAACAAGATAAGTTCATTTATATTTGGCAAAGGGAAATTGTCTACAACAATACTTTGATTTAAAGTGCGCAAGTCGACACAGAACCTATAACTACCATTGGGTTTGCCTGTGATAACAACTGGTGCAATCCATCTGGAAGTGTCAATTTGTTCAATAATACCTTGTTTTACCATCTCCTCTAGAACACATTTTACTTCTTGTCTAGCAACAATTGGAACCGTCCTTACCTTATGCTACATAGGAACTGCATCCGGATTGAGCACAATTTTGTGCACCTAACCCTTGAGCTCCCCAATCTCTTCAGAAAATAGATTACTTTTGCTTTCAACAATGGTGTCAGCGGTAATCTCTTCATCAATCATTACCTGATGTGTGGCTCTAGGATTTTGAATAATATGTGAATCATATTGGTGTGCCCAACCCAAAATTGGTGGTCCTTTTTTTGCTACATATTCCTCCCCCTTCATACTCCTATTCGTTAACACAATTTCAGTTAACATATAACCAATAATGTCGATCTTCTCACCCTGATACCGTCCAGGATTGATATCTTCGGGAAGTAAAATAGTATCTGGCCAATTACAGTGAAACAGTTCTTGTGGAATGATGGTATAGGATGAGACTAAATCAACCATCAACTCAATTTCTTTTCCTTGTATCTTAAAAACTGCCTTTGGCCTAAATCACCTTCCAGTTGGGAAAGTAAAATCATCTTCATCAACACATATAATCTTGTTTGCGCCCTCTACATCATTCATATTTGTTGAGTTCTCTTCACTCTGTACAATAGTTACCTTAGACCTATTGTACGTTCTACACATCTTAAAGAAGTGACCCTTACGACCACATTTTTTACACACCTTGTCAATTGCATACCATTTCTAATATTGAGCTGCGTGATACATGCTACCACAACTGGTGCACATACTCTCATCTGATTTATTATAATATGTATTCTTCGATGTATTGTTAGTGTATCTTTTCCCAAGTATATTTTTATTTCCTGCATTATCCCCACTTTTATTTGAGTTTATCGCATTAATATCTTCTTGTTCTATACTAGAAACTCCAGTTGCACTATTTTTCTTTTCCATTTCCTTCATACATGCATCTGTCTGCTCCACCACTTTAGCTATTTCTATAGCATTGCTCAAAGTTGGGTTTTTTGCAGCCCATAACCTTTCCTGCATTTTTTTATTTCCACACTGAACTATGAGTTGTTCATTTCGTCCCTCATTTCTCCATATTGACACTTGATAGATAACTCACGTAAACGTGTTACAAACTGATCTATTATTTCATCACTTCTTTGATTCTGAGTGTAAAACTTATGTCTACACATACCAATATTCACCTCTTTTGCAAATTGTTTTCTTAGCCCCGCTTTTGCTTCTAAATATACATTAGTAATAGTTCTACCTTCACAATCTGTAGAAACAGGTAAATATTTAAATGCATGCTGCCCCTCCTTACCAAGAGTACTTAACAGTAACGCTTTTTTCCTAGCTGCACTAAAATCCTCCCCATCTAATGCTTCAATATAATTTTCAAATATCTCTATCCATTCGTCCCACTCGATTACTAGGTTCTCCAGCTTGCTGTAAAAATAAAGGTAGTGGAATTACAGCAACGTCCATATTTATAAGTATGTGCTTTTGGTACAACCAATAACCAACAATTAAATATTGCTATATAGTCAGTTTCTCACACACCATAAAATTAAAAGGTCACAGAGGTAAGCAAGCAACAATGCTTGCTGTGCATATAATACACAATGGAATAGAATATTGAAAGAATCATTTGTTGGATCTGCCACTTGTGTCACCAGCAGTTGCACTGAAACGATAAATCCAGTTCAAACTTTTCCTTTCAAAATGAATCAAGTTGTTAAATATGCTAAAGTACCTCAAGAATATATACTTCTTTTCTTTTACCGTTGAAGTATTTTCCATTGTTAACTTCCTCTTCCCCCTTTTTTTTAAGCAATAAAACAGTCGCTACGTCGTTGATGTCAACGCACGAAGAAAATAGTAGCAGGACGGTTCATTCCATTTCCGAAAAGGCATTTAAAATAGCCGCTAAAGCATCACTACGTTGTTGATGTCAATGTGCAACAACACCACAGCGTCAATTTGTAAATCACACTGTGCACGTCACTGCGCGTCCACCCGATGATCACAGCCAACTTGCAGATGCAATGGGCACGAAAGAATGTAGAACTTGGAACTCCCACGCAGCTGTGTACTTTTAAAATATAAATGTCAAGGTACGTTTGACATGATATGTAAAACTGTTTTGGAGCTAATAAAATAGTTAATGTGTATTTAAACACATCGCAACCTCCACGTACACAGGTTTAACATGCGGTTCACGTCTTTCCTTTTCACTGTCTTTCTTATTGGACTCCCAACACACGTCTGCATACGAACTCTGTAAAGTCCACAACAACGACTGTGATCACTTATTTCTTTTGCACATACGTTTAAGGCAAATTAATTACTTTCCTTACTTTATGCGTTTTCTTCAATATGCCTCACAACACACATGGAATCTCGTTGCACCAACAGAAGATGAATGATCTTCACTCTGCGCTCCGCTCTTATCCTTTTCTCTTGCTTCTACTCTTGCCAGCTGATCGTCGCCATCTGTTCTAATCAATTGAAGCCAAGATCTTGATAGCTGTAAATAAGCTAATTGTTTGGAATGCCAGAGAAACATTTGTGTTGCCTGTCCAGCCAGCATACAACTGACAGACTAGGAACACAGCTATGTCAAGATGCATAGCAACATCAGAATACACAGTGGAACATACAATGTAAAGTACTACATACAATCATATAAACCATATGAGAATACAACAGAAGTAAATGCCAAAAGAGCAGTAGTTCTACTGGTACTTCCCTTGTAAAAAAATTAAATTGCCCGACGGGGTGAAAATTCAACTCAAATTGAGTGTGGGATTGGTAATCAGTGTCTAGCATTAAAAACAACTGCTCTCCCATTCAGTAAAGTCATGTTAGATTTCGTCTGCACAGCGTTTGCGCTGTGCTTGTGAAATCTATTGTTTTTAATATACACATAAAAGGGGCTTACATCCTGCCCTCTCTCTTTCCTCGCTTTTTATTGGTTCCTGTGCTTGCCACTTACTTTTCTTCTATTTCTATTGGCTATAGCATATTTTCTTGCATTAAACAATGCTTGTCCTCTTCTGCTTCTCTTATCAGTTTCGAATAGCTGAAATACTGTTAGCATCAGCTTTGGTGGAACTAATTTTTCATAAAGCTTTTTCATCTTGCAGCACATTTATATAGCGCAACTAATCACCTGGTGAGAATAAGTGATTTGCGCAAAATCACAGTGTTGTGTCACTGAGACTTGAACCTGGATACCTAGCTTTCGAGTCAGCAGCGTTGCCCACTGTGCCACATCCTCTACACTCCTGTGATGCTTGTTTAAAAAGTAGGAGGAAGGTGCTCAATGTTTTCATTTTATCATAGCATTGCCTCCTTTCTAGCTGGAAATAAAGAGCATCTGGATCAGTATTCAGTTTTCTCACAGTCGAGGAGCTGTCTGCTGGCCAAAGAGGAGTGTGATGTTATGTAATCCCTACGGGGCTCTTGCTTGTACTGGCTGCCTTTGTGCCTCACGTGCCTGGGGTTCCTCGTAGTGAAACACAAATTGAGTGAGTTGCACATATATAAGCACTATCTGAACCTGTGCGCTCTGGAGTCAGTAGAGCCTGCACTACAAGGGGTGCTCTGGGGAGGGGCTTTGAGCCCCTTGGCTGCTTTTTCTTACTCACAGACTTGCAGCTCAGTCCTACTATTTTAGTTTGGATTCCGCTTTTATGCACACTTGAACCCTTTCCATAGTAGTCGTACTCAGAGCATTTCCTGAAGTCAGGTGGCGGGAGACTGCCCTCTCCCCCAAAGAGACTTTTTACACGTTGGTCAGCTTGGCCCCAGCACAGAACTGACCCCGCATTTTACCCAGCACAAGGACTACATCTCTTTGCCTTTTAACAGCTGCTGTAACCAGGGGGGCCGTGGGTCTTCAGGCCATCTCCCATTGGTCGCAGCCACCTCTGGTGCATTTGTGAATAGTGCGTCCCTCTAACTGCTCGGCCATGTGACTCCCAGAAGAGCGCACACTCGCTAAACCCCTGGAAATTGTGCACTTAAACGGAGCCTGCACTGAAGTGGCAAAACATAAAAGGGATGTCTCTGCACTGTCAGCTGAGCCAAGGTCTGTCCCACCCCGCAGCACTTATTCCAATATTTCACACTCACCCACAGCGGTGCGCAGACTCCCATCGCTAGTGCACAGCAGACTTCAGCACACCTTGCACCAGGACCGTTTTTTAGGTTTACTAAAATATAATGTTTTTAATATAAACTTAACAGAGGTATACATCCAGCCAGCCCCCTCTCTTTCCTGACTTTTCATTGGTTCTTGTGCTTGCCACTTACTTTTCCTCCATTTCTATTGGCTGTGGCATATTTCCTGCATTTACCAAAGCTTGCTCTTTGTCTTCTTCTCTTATCAATTTCCCTTGGTCAAAATATTATTAACATCCGCTTTGGTGGAACAATTTTTTGCCTCTTTCTGTTTTTTCGTCTTGGAGCACATTTATATAGCACAACTTATCACCCAGAGAGATAAAGTGATTTGTGCAGAATCACAAGATGTGGCAGAGACTCCAAGCGTGATCCCCAGCGCTTGACTCGGCAGCTCGGGCCACTGCGCCACATCCTCTCCACACCTGTGATACTTGCCAGGGAGCTCTTTCCTTCGCTCCGTAAGGTGATTGATAAAAACAGGTTAATATTAATCACATAGGTAAAACCGATGCATTACCAATGCTTGTTGTGCTATGCTCCTGCAATACTTTTTTTCATAGATGAAATCAACAAGGCATAATATCGTGATTTCGGGCATTATACCTCTCTTCAGAAATACAAAATGCTGGAAATTCCTTAGGTTTTGACACTGGTCTGGAACTTCTAGTACTTGAGTAAAACAGGGGTAACTGTACTAATTTTACAGGAAGCTCCTATACTCACCCTTGAAATATTTGAAATAATACTCAACAGTCTTTCCTAACATTGAATGCTTCGGCGCTCTTGTTTATATTTTAGCTTTGAGATCCATTCCATAGTACCTACTATGTTCCACTTACGTGATGACATGTTAAAGTGCCCTAGTGATATTAGTTACCTGTCATTTATTTGGCCTGCAAAGTATTGTTGGTGATATCGTCTCTGTCAAAGATCCATCGGATACATTTGCAATATTATATGTATGCGATGCCTACTCTAGTCGGTTTCCTTCCATAAGTGTTAGACGCTATGACACATTCTTGCCACAAAAAACACTAAATGAATAAATATTACAAGAAGGAAATAACTCAAAAATTGCTGCATCATGCACACTTTTATAAAACTACGTTGTGGTTCAAATGGCTCACACCACACTCTAAAGTTATCCACCTAAAAATATAAACACGCTCTTTCTAGCAGAAAAAAACTAAGAGAAGAACGAGGACTGTGTGTACGGACGTGATGTGCTCACACAACAGCAGAGCCATACTCAGCAGTTCTTTCCCGTCATCAGATGTTTGAATATACGCAAACCAAATTATTGGTATTCACCCTGAACAAAGAAAATGTAGTAAAAAGCTGGGAAAGCCCAACACCAACAGCAGATTGACAAGGCTTACAAACAAAGACATTGATTTAAAATTACTACGGTATATGTTAGTCATAATAATTTTAGCACAAACCACTGTGCGCACGAACAACCCATTCTTTTGGAAAAAACGGAGTTAGCAGTTATTGCCTTTTTTTTTTACTTAAATGAGAAAAAATAGACTAAATTAGCTTTGCCTCTTCTGTAGTTCGTTGCACGTTAACATCTTGAAATGTACTAAATAAAGTATTTTCATTTTTCTCTAGCAAAAAATGGTAAGAAATCAGTTTTGAATCCATGCCTGTCCCAGTGAGAAAAAAACCTACAATGACGAACAGAGGGGCTGCTCCTCCATTCGAGTGGAGGAGCGTCGTCCCACTGAAATACCCCCAGAGCAGTGGTAGAAGTGGGCGGGATCAGAAGGACACGGCGTGCCCCTACTTTTAAAAATTATTTCAGCCCGTTCCCCTACTTCTTTCTTTAAAAAAATCGTCCCCGGACGGCAGGAATAGTTCTACCTTAAAACAATAACTTTTTCATTCAGCTTCCAGGGGCGGCTCACACTTCTCCGTTGAACTCCAGAGGCTGCAGCAGCCCCTCCCTGAGCTCTCACAGACTGTGGGCAGGCCCATTGTCATTCCGATTGAGGCTGATTATCCCCCTTTTGATTGTCAATGCGCCCGCCCTCTGCATTTAGCATATCATGCTGAGTTAGTGATTACAGAGGAGCTTTCCCCAGACAGAGGACTGTGGGAAACTTGCCACCTTGTGAAATTTGTCAATGTTGTACACAGAGTCAACTGGGCAGGAGCAGTGCCGGGTCAGAAGAGGTGACAGGAAAGGAGAGGTGACGGGGCAGGAGAAGTGAAAGTGTAGGAGAAGTGACGGGGCAGGAGAAGTGACAGCGTAGGAGAAGTGACGGGCAGGAGAAGTGACAGGGCAGGAGAAGTGACAGCGTAGGAGAAGTGACAGCGCAGGAGAAGTGACAGCGCAGGAGAAGTGATGGGGCAGGAGAAGTGACGGGGCAGGAGAAGTGACAGCGTAGGAGAAGTGACAGCGCAGGAGAAGTGACGGGGCAGGAGAAGTGACAGCGTAGGAGAAGTGACGGGGCAGGCGAAGTGACGGGGCAGGAGAAGTGACAGCATAGGAGAAGTGACAGCGCAGGAGAAGTGACGGGGCAGGAGAAGTGACAGCGTAGGAGAAGTGACGGGGCAGGAGAAGTGACAGCCTAGGAGAAGTGACCGGGCAGGAGAAGTGACAGGGCAGGAGAAGTGACGGGGCAGGAGAGGTGACGAGTCAAGACAGGTGATGGGGCAGGAGAGGTGATTAGGCAGGAGCGTAATCGGGCGGGAACAGTAAAAGGACATGAGCAGTGAACGGGGCAGGAGCAGTGAATGGGGCAGGAGCGGTGAACGGGGCAGGAGTGGTGAATGGGGCAGGAGCGGTGAATGGGGCCGGAGCGGTGAATGGGGCAGTAGCGGGGATGGGGCAGGAGCGGTGAACAGGGCAGGAGCGGTGAACGGGGCAGGAGCATTGAACCTGGCAGAAGAAGTGAACTGGGTAGGAGAAGTGAACGGGGTAGGAGAAGTGACCGGGCGGGAGAAAGTGACAGGGCAGGAGAAGTGACTTGTACTTATGTTCCTTGCCTATATATTTATATACTATGGTATGACATCCACTGATGTGTCTGCAAAGCACATCTGTTGCCCTTAATGTGTGTCCTGAATTTTGACCTCCTGTCCTGAATTTTTGTTGTAAATTTTGACCCCTTGTCCTGAACTTTTACACTCACCATTCTGAGTTTGCACCCATGACAGTTGGCCACCCTACTCTGCAGTGCCCACGACCTCCTCCCCCATCCCTTCTATCTAGGGGTCTGCAAAGCAACCCTGAAAGGGCCATCAGACAACTGTGAATTAACTGGTGACACAACAGAGCAGAGCAGATTGTTGACAATGCAATATCGGCCCTTGATTAGCAGTGGATTCTAGAACAAGGAGTGTAAAATCCTCTGTGTAGAGGATGGTGTGGTGCAGGGAGGCACACAAACTAGTTTATTTTAACAGACTGACTACACTGAACGGGTTACCTGTGCACCCTAAACTGGAAACACAGTGATCCACGACGTATATATCTAATAAGCATACATATCTGCAGTATTGTATTGAAAAAGGTAACTATGCCGGACTGGCCGTTCCAGGCATCAGGCATTTCCCACGGCGACTGGAAGGGTAGGGGGGCAGTTTAGTTTGGGGAGGCCGGTTTTGTACAAGTGCAGCAGTTTTCAAAACACGGTAAAGTTCTTTGTATATTCAGCAGGTTTCGGTTAACAATACAAGTGCCGAGGTAACTTTGGTGATCAATGTACCTGCTGGAGAGAGATGGGAGAATGGTTTGTCTAGTGGCTGTTTTACTCACCTAAGGTAGCTCAGAGGGGTAATATGACTGCTGGAAAGAACGTGTACCATGCATATCAAAGAGCAATATTTTATGTGCATAGTTCAGTGGGCACTGCTTTGTGTTCCCTTCCCGAATGAAAAGACACTTGAATACATATGGCCTGGCAGTTCGGGCTGGACTGTTCCCACTGGGTGCAGGATCAAGCCTGATTTGCATATAGCTGGGTCCAAACTAGAATGGCATGGTGAGCAAAAAAAACGATGGATTTAGGCCCAGATCTCTGTACTGGGGTGAATGTATGACATTGTTCTGCATTCTGTCCACCAATTGTTCTTTTTGCTATATTATCATTGAGCAGCTAACTGGCTAACGTGAATTTGAAGGAGCCTTTGTGGGTTTCCATGAGTCTAGATTCTCCTGAAGAGCCCTGTATTCATGTCCTCAATGTTTGAGACAAAAAATACTCATGGATTTCTGAACAATGAGAGTAAAAGCATTAAGGTAACATGTTGTTCCTGCTTATATTTCACACGCTTTATATAAACCTGTATTCCCTATGAGTGTTTGTTTTTTTCTGAATTAAACCTCAAATAAACATGTTTATCCATTTTTTTTAATTAAATAACGTTATAAGCTGTAACTGGTCAGTGAAATGCTAAACGTACTAAAAATTGTATGTTTTGCTATTTCTAGCCACACTGCTGACTCCGCCCACTGATTCAATCTTTGGTTATTCCCGCCCCCTGATTCTCCACCCACAGTTCCCCTACTTTTTTTCCCCACTTCGACCATTGTCCCAGAGATGAAAAATAAAATGCTAATGAAGTTAATTCATTACCATTTTATTTTTCGTCATCCTATCCCGAACGGTGTAACAGGACAGGGGAGTGGCTTCTGCTGACTGACAGCAGCAGACAGAGCAGGCCACTTTCAGCCTAAGGTGTGCATGTCCTTTTGGCCTGCCGTCTTGTGACGGCCAGACACACATTACAAGTTAAACCTCTCTAGCCCAGCTGTGTTAAAATGGCAGGGCCAGATAAAGCAAAAGCCTCCAGTGCTCTTCTGAGCACTGATAGAGGCATCTCCTTCCAATCCTGGTGCTGCTCTCATGCTGGTGAGAGCAGTGCCAGGACTGGCTCGGGAGTTTGGAGCCGGCCTTCCTCAAGGAGAGAAGACCATCGCTGAGGCTGTCGCGCTCGAAGGTAAGTGCTTTTAATTTAAAAAATGTCTATTGGCCCACTCGCCTCACCACCCTCGGGACATTCCAGCCGCTATTGAACAGTAAGAACAAAAAAATGTAGAACTCCAAGAAGGAAACTAAGAAAGTAACAAAAAAGAAATAAAGGAGGGAACAGAAAATAATTGAACATGTTTTGCAATGTGTTATACTGTAATATCATAGAACAATTCAATTATGCAATGTTCCAAGTGAAATTACTGTTGCATTACTCTTTATATTCTTCATACCATAGAATCCATCCTGATTGTATATTGATAAACATGATAATCCATAAACAAAGCTGTGCCCAATACATTTGGGGTAATGCCCTTCATCAGGGGTTTGCTCTTAGTGATGTACTAGGCTTACTTTTATCGTTTGTCAAGTCCGTTGTAGTTCAAATCACGTCAAAACGCATATCCGGTGTAGGTTGTTGTTGAAGGTAAACTTTCACATCAACTTGAGATATGCCTTTCGGCATACTTTGAACTATGACGGGCTTGACAAACGACGGCCACACCTCCTAGAACACAATGCAGTCTCTGCCCCACCCATCCTCACCATAGTGGTGCATGCGTAGTAACATTTGTGTAGGATTTTTAGCTGCACCAGATGTAGCTGTGACCTTATGGCCACCTCCCTAGTGGACGCCAAGGCTTCGGACCATTAATTATCCTCCAAGCCCTCAATATCTAGCTCCCAGTGTTCTTGTAAATGAGCCAAGGTATCAGGTGAGCTATGGATCAGCTTACAATAGGTAAGGGAGATCTGTTTTTTGGGCACATGTCCATCTAATAATCTGTCTTTCAGTGGGTAGGACTCTGGGGGCTCTTCGACTTTTGGCATCACCTTCAGCAGGGCATGACGTATTAGGAGGTACTGGTAGGCTTCAGTGGGCAGCAGTTTGTACTCACTTTGTAGGTCTGCATAAGAATTCACCCCACCCTGTATCCACAGGTCTCCCTCCCTGGACAGGCCAATTGGGTTCCACTTGTCAAATCCCTTTTGTGTAGCAAGGGTGCCTAGTTGTGCCGTGTCCCACAGTGGAGTGGCCAGCATAATCTCTTTTTCACTTCATTATTGATTCTCTGCTGAATAAATACTTAACACCGTACCAGTGATCTCAAACTTCTGGGATAGGTCTTAGAAAAAAATGTTGTATTAGCGAAAGAAACAGATCATATGGTACTTAAAGAATGAAATGTAAAATGTATGTATGTTCATGTTTTCAGACTCAATAGGTCACATGGATTCATGATTGCCTGCAAACCACTAAGTAAGGAAATTAAATATTTGTAATATTAAATATAACAAGTGTTTTCGCTTCGGCCACGGTAATATCAATCAATCAACTAGGGGTTTGTATAGCGCACTAATCACCCACAAGGGTCTCGAGGCGCTGGGGAGGGGGAGTGAGCAGCTCCATTTGGGTCATTCGAAGAGCCAGGTCTTGAAGTCCCTTCTGAATTGATGCAGTGTTGGGCTTGTTGGAGGTGAAGAGGGAGTTTGTTCCAGGTCTTGGCTGCGAGGTAGGAGAAGGATCTTCCACCAGCTCTGGTCTTGTAGAAGAGAGGGAGGGACAGTGGCTAGGGTGAGGTCGGCTGGGTGGAGGTTTCTGTTGGGGGCATTGAAGGAGATTCTGTCATTGAGGTATTGGGGGTCCGGTGTTGTGGAGGGCTTTGTAGGCGTGTGTGAGCAGCTTGAAGGTTATTCTTTTCTCGATGGTGAGCATGTGGAGGTCGCGGAGGTGTTGGGTGCTGTGGTCATGTCGTGGGATATTGAGGATAAGTCTGGCTGTGGCGTTCTGGACGGTCTGGAGTTTGCAGAGGAGATTCTTCTTGATTCTGGTGTAGAGGGCATTGCCGTAGTCCAGTCTGCTGGCGATGAGTGCATGAGTGGCGGATTTTCTGGAGTCAGGGGGATCTACTTGAATTATTTTT
Source organism: Lissotriton helveticus (assembly GCF_964261635.1). NCBI lineage: Eukaryota > Metazoa > Chordata > Amphibia > Caudata > Salamandridae > Lissotriton > Lissotriton helveticus. The sequence continues at coordinate 1,124,846,860 of NC_136068.1, read as the reverse complement.
GCAAAGTATGCTGTATCCTCCCCATGTTGAAGCATGGGGAGGATACAGAGTTAATCTGGCGGTTCTTGGTGAGTAAAGAGTTGAGTATGATGGCGAGGTTGCGTGCATGGTCCGTTGGGGATGATGATTGTCCGAGGGTGGAGGGCCACCAGGTGTTGTCCCATGTGGAGTGGGTGGAGCCAAGGGTGAGGACTTCTGTTTTCTCAGAGTTGAGCTTCAGGCGCTGTTGCTCATCCAGGTCACAACAGCTTTCATCCCTTCTTGGAAGTTGTGATGATGGATTCCTTGGTGAGGGAGAGAATGAGCTGATAGTGCTTAGAGTAGGAGACAGTTTTGAGACCGGGGTTTCTGACAATGATGCAAGGGGGGCCATGTAGACGTTGAAGAGTGTGGGGCTGAGGGAGGATCATTAGGGTGCTCCGTATCTGAACTCTGTCGGTTCTGAGAGGAAGAGTGTGAGTCTTATTTTCTGTGTTCTGGGTGCATCCAGTCTAAGGCCTTTCCTTGGATGCCTGTGTCATGGAGTCTGGTGGCAAGAGTGTGGTGGGAGATGGTGTTGAAGGCTGCTAATAGGTCGAAGAGGATGAGGGCTGCTGTGTGGGCTTGTGGGAATAGGGTGTTGATGTTGTCGGTTGCGGAAATGAGGGTTGTCTGGGTGATGTGGTTGCTTCGGAATCTGTACTGAGAGGTGTCCAAGATGCCGTGGGTTTCTACGTAGCAAGCTAGCTGGGTGTTGACTTTTTCTTCAATTACTTTTGCGGCAAAAGGGAGCAGTGAGATGGTGTCCAAGATGCCGTGGGTTTCTACGTAGTAAGCTAGCTGGGTGTTGACTTTTTCTTCAATTACTTTTGCGGCAAAAGGGAGCAGTGAGATGGCCCTGAAAGTCTTGAGGTCCAACATGGTCTGCGTAGGGCTTCTTTAGGAGGGGGTTGACTACAGCACACTTCCAGTTGTCAAGGTATGTGGCTGTGTTTAGGGAGCAGTTGATAGTTTGGCGTAGCTTGGGAGTGATGGCAGTGGCAGCCCTCTGGAAGATTTGCGGTGAGTAGGTGCTCCGGAGTGGAAGTTCTTCATAGAATTGAAGGTGTCTTCTGTGGTGAGAGGGGTCCAGGTGAGAAGGGGTCTGTTGGGTGGTGTCATTGGGGGTGGGGGTTGAAGCAGTGTCATGGTCTTGATCATCGAAGTTGTCATAGAGCGTCTTGATCTTGAGGTGGAAGAAGGAGCTTAGTTTGTTGCAGAGGTCTTGGGACCGACGGACGTCGTTTTTTTTGCTGTTGGGTTTGGAAAATTCCTGTATGATGGCAAAGAGTTCCTGGGAGTTGTGGGCATTGGTGAGGATTCTGTCTTGAATTAAGTTTTTCTTTGTTGATTTGATGAGTTGGTGGTGGGATGTGATGGCTGTTTTGTGGGCAAAGCGTTCTGCTGTTTTTCCACGTCGTCTCCAGTCATCGGCAGGAGCGCTTGGATTCTCGGAGTTCTGTGGTGAACCAGTTGGCTTTTTTGTTGTGTCGTCTTGTGGTATTCTGAAGGGGGGCGAGAGTGTTGGTGCAGTTGGTGATCCATTGGTAGAGGTTGCTTGCCGCTGTGTTGGTGTCTGCCATAGTAGGGGGTGGGGCGGAGGTGAGGAGTTCTTCAGAAACTTTATTCTTGCTTCTGCTTGGGAAGATTCATGTGGGCTTGGGTGCGGTGGGTTCCGTAAAGGAGAAATGGATGCAGTGGGGGTCGGTCCAGAGCAGTCCCGTGGTGTGGCTGAAGCTAAAGTTGTTTCCTTCGGTGACGATTTGTGAGTGGGGGTGGAGACATGTTGCTTCAGTCCTCCTATGTTGGTGAGGTTCTCCGTGAGGATAGTGGTGTTGGGATTGTTGTGGTTGTCCAGGTGGAAGTTCAGGTTTCCGAGTAACTTGGCAGCTATGAATGAGTAAGCATGAAAATCTAAGTCATCATATATTACATACGCATTGCCTATCCGTACCGATGTAGCTGAAGTTTCTGCAGGACAAAAGGTGACAAACGTGCATTATAACTGAGAAAATAATTTTCATGTTGACAAAATGTTCCTTCCCATGAAACACCATGCATTAATTGATTAATTGATTAATTAATTTGTGCATTTATTTATTTGTGTTTTTGCATAGCACTAACATCATGGGCAGACTAGTGAACAAAATCAGCAAATCAGCCATAGAAAAAATGTTTAAACCAGTCCCACACTGCAAGAGTCCAAGACTTGAATAGAGTCATGGTGGCAAAGTTTGATTGCAGCAGTCTATCCTACTCTGAAGGCAGCCCCTAAACCTGCAGTCCAGTGGAAAGATGCAAGAGTGCAGAATGGCCAGTCCAGCCCTGGTGAACATGACCTAAGGGTTGCAGAGTGTTATAAAGGTATTACAGGTCTGAATGATTAACATAAAGAGATGAACAGTTATCACAAACATATATTGGATACATTACAAAAATCACAAGAGGACACAATATTTATTCCAGATGGTGGTGAGGAGAAATATGACTTTTTTATGTACAGGAGGACACTTAAAGTTATAGCTTTGCAATTGTTCACCATTTTACCAAATGCCACCCCCTGACAATCCCCTGCAGACAGCCATTTTGCCACGTTAAACTCCTAATTTTCTTCAAATCTATCTCCTTCATATGACCACCCTAACAGCATTCCAACTAATACAAACTTTGAATGCACACCCATTCTTGAAAATGTATAGGGGATCTTAGGTAGAAATGCACGCACAATGTCTAGTAAACTAGATTTGTTTATGTTGCAAAGGGTAATGTCTTGGGACATTAATCAGTAATCCTCCTCAATATGTCACATAACTGATCCTGTATTCCAAAGGAATACCTTGGACGGAAGATAAGTTATTGTGTGACTTTAGACTGAAGATGGATGTGTGCCTAAGATTCAACAGAGCGAATCAAACGTAGGTTGACCTATAGAAAGAAAGCGATTTCTTGACACAAAGACCAGTGTGAAAGTCTGGAGAGAATCAACAGGAAGCTGAATGTCACACAGCCCTACCAGCTTAACAGAATCCTCCACCTGTTAGGATTCATAAAGTTCTCCATAAACCTGTGCATAAATTGGTAAGAGAAAAAATACATACCCTCTATAATTATGAATTCAGGGAAGCCTAGTGCCAACGCAGGCACCCTTGTGCCATGGTGCAAGAGTGCCTGCATTGTAGGAAGGATTGTTTTTTGTGCAGGAAGGTCCACCTTCCTGCACAAATACAATCTGTCGAGGCTTTTTCCTCTTTCTAAGTGTGTTGCAAAGTACAGCACACTTAGAAAGAGGAAACAACAGGGAGAAATGTAGATACATCTCCTTGTTGTATACCTATCGAGAAGGCATGGCATTTGATTTATTTCCAGGTTTACCAGTCTTGGTAAATCTGGAATGTACCAAAATTCAAGGTGGGTGCATGAGAACACTCACGGTCCAACTATGGAACACCTTCCCCAGGCAGATTAACAAAAGGCAATGATTTGTGCTGCCTGGAGTTACTCCAGATTTACCAACTCAGGGCCACATGCGGTGGCCTTGCGTTGTTTGGTAAATCTGACTTAAGGGTTGCATTGCCCTTGCAACACCAAGGGCAACGCAATCCGTTGATAAATCTGGCCCCCCTTAATTTCACCTTTCACATTGTCCTTGTAGTTGTCATATCTATTTCATGCTTTCACCGCATCATTCCTGATGTTGTTTATGCTAGGTACATGAAATGACATCACTGCACCAAGGCAGCAGTGCCTCAAAAAAAGTTACGCCTTGGATCGGCAGAATTTTACGCCAAAGAAGCATTGTATTTACAATACGGCGCACCATGGTGTGAGGTGCTAGTCTACATGAAAAGGTTATGTTTCTTTGTCCCGCATTGTAAGGAAATCTGACGATACTGCTGCATAAGTGACGCTGGGCTGATTGGTGTCACGTAAGGAAGGTGTCCCAGCGCCACTTTTGAGCATCTAATGTGTCAAACAAAGTTTTAAAAATGCTATTTTGTGAAGAAAAAATGGCACACTTACCAGAAGCAGCCATGGAGGAAAGAGCAGAGCCCAGGATATCAACCAAAGCAACTCCATTACCAGCTAAGATGTCCATACAGACTCCCAGGGGAAGAGGAAGAGGATGTTGAACTTCAGTGAGGAGGATAATTAGATCCTTATCACTGAGGTGATGGAGCACCACCATCAGCTCTTCATCAACTCAAAATTGACATTAGGAAAGAAATAGGGCATTTGGCAGTTCATTGTAGACATGGTCAAAAGTAGGGGTCAAGCAAAGAGGACAATGACTGAGTGCAAAAAGCGATGGCATGATTGCAAGCACAAGACAAAGGAGAAACTGGCCAAGAACCTCAAGGAAGCACTGGTGGAAGTCCGGCGACCAGGAGAAGCTGGATGCCATGGAGGAGCGGGTAGCAGCCCTCATCCCAGAAGAGTTGGTGGCAGGAGTCCAAGGACAGGACAGTGCGGGACATGATGAACCACAAGATCAACAGGGTAAGTCACAACATGGGGCAATGTGAGTAACTAGGTTATATCTTAAGGTGCAGGCAGCCATGTCTCAGCACTCCACATTACTGTCTGCAGACCAAAGGGTAGTGCTGGCTCATCTACCGTTAAACATCAAATAAATGTAAATGTCACTGACCAGTTACACATTGCACAGCTCAGTCCAGCTCCTTCACCTTTCTCCCTTCACACCCTGTGTGACAGTTCAAGTGGCCTTGTAGATATGAAGTAAGGCTAGGCAGTGCAAGTCACAGCCTTGCCTTACTCCGCATGAAAGAGGCATTCCATCGCTGTTGCTGTGGTTGTTCCCACTCAACATCCATGGAGTTTGATGCTGCTCAAAATTTACATCAGGTAAATCCGTGGCAGCGCCAAAATCATACGCCTCCGTTTTAATTTCTCTTAGTTTTTTCCTCCTTCTATGTGTGCTGCTTTCTGCAGCACACATAGAGAGAAAGAAATGCTTCTCTGGATTATTTTTGTGCAGGAAGGTGCCCCGTCCTGCACAAAAAAATGGTGCCAACAGCACAGACACCCTTACACCATGGTGCAAGGGTGCCTGCATTGCAGCACAGCTTAAAAATGTGTGCCTGTGCTGGCTGTAAAGACAGGAATTAACTGTATCTTGTAATTACTGTGCATTCCTGTTCTTACAAATTGGTGTCGGACAACACAGCAGGAAGACTTGCGGGGTTGCCCCACACCATTTCTTGTAAATATGCCCCTTGATTGTAAACCTGATTACTCATGTCAACTTCTAACAGAGATCAACATTAACATATCTCCATTTCATTGCAGAGGAAGTACCCACTCCTCCTGGCTAGCTGACTGTCCCGATGACGGCCATGATGTGGATATCGACTTGCAAACTCTTGACCCGGACACCCTCCAGCAAATGCTGGACTCTATTCAGACACCATCTCTGGCCATGGGGAGGGTTGACAGCATTGTGGGGTCTCCAAATGAACTGCTTACCAACCAAACAGGCACCACCTTCCAGCCCACCCATAGCCCTGGACTCCGAAGACCCACAAGTACTTTTCCAACGTACTGCGGTAGGTGTCCAGCGGGAGCCGGTAGATGAGATGCAGGCAGCGATGGAGAAAAGGTGGGCACCCTAGAGGGAGTTATGGGTTCCTCAGTTCCAATAGGGACAACTCTGCGGCCATAAGAGGCACCTATTCTCCACTTGGTGGCCTCCAGCAGTCTCTGGCTGACATCAATGGTGTCATGAGACAGAGGCATGAGCAAATGCCCTGCCAAAGTGACACCAGCGAGGTTCCTAACTAGCCGGAGGCAATCCGAACTATCATGGTGTCCATTACTACCATGGCTGCCTACCACTGCGAAACTGCTGCTGTGCTGCGGAAACAAGATCTACATCTTCAGCTCCTGATGTGAGTGAAACTACACCTATACATCAACTAACTACACATATGAGCCTAAACAAATATATATATATATCTATATATATCAAGCAGGATCAGCGGAACACCGTAGAAACTTCAAGGAGGGAAACAGCATCACTCAGTTGCAAGCAGCGTCTGATGAAGGCTGCCATAGCCGAAATGTATTATGCTGCACAACATTTGCGAATAAAGGGCTGCTTCAACAAGTCCCGCTTTGTCCTTGGGTCACTTTTCCTGAGTGGTCTTTCCTGGTATATATTCCACGTCAAACCAGAAACGCTGTACAAGGACCCGCCCTTTCAAGAGTCCCAGGAGTTACTGGCAAACTCTTTTGTACATCAAGGTATTGATACACCTTAGACCGCTACGAGAACGGGCAATTCCAGTGTCCGCTGCCAGGTTACAGTGTGTGATTTCATGGTGGAAAGGGCTCATTGCAGCATTTTCCATGGCCCTTGATGTTTCGCTATTGTGGCTGGGGCATTGGGGACTTGAGGGATCCCTTAACACTGCTATTGTTTGGATGACGCCTGCCACTACATGCCCCCCCCCCGGACACGGTATTTCCAGCGCTCATTGGAGTGTTATTTATCCTGCTTTAGTACTTACCTGGATGTTGCACTCTGGGAGCTGTAGCCTCAGATATGACTGCAGCTGCTCCTAATCAAGCAGGATCAGCTGAACACCGTAGAAACTTCTAGGAGGGAAATGGCATCACTCAGTTGCAAGCAGCGTCTGAGGAAGGCTATTATAGCCGAAATGCATTATGCTGCACAACATTTGTGAATAAAGCACTTCTTCAACAATCCCCGCTGTGTCCTTGGGTCACTTTTCCTGAACCCTACTAAGGGGAACATACTTGCTGCAAAACGAAGTCCTTGGAACCCACTACGGGTGGAACTACACAATCCAGCGTGCCCCTCTGGACTGAGCAAATACCCACTGAGGGCGGGATAATACTTTAAAACATGCTGGGTATCCATACGGCCTTCTTATGCAGCTGCCAATGAAGAAGAGGTTACATACCTCGAAACGCGTCGGCGATAACAGAATTTTAATCACAGGCGTGACTACGCTGGCTGGCAAAATTAATAAAGCTTCGGTTTTCAGCTACAGTGAGTGCGTCCAGGAATGCTTTGGGCCTTTGGGATACAATATATATATATATATGTATATATTCACTGAAAAAACCATAGGTTTCAGGACTTATATAGTTAGGAATTAGCATTTTAAAAAAACTTTGAAATTCACTGGAAAAACCATAGGTTTCAGGAGTTATATAGTTAGGAATTCGTTTTTAAAAAACCTTTGAAATTCACTCAAAAAACTATAAGTTTTAGTGGTGTTATAGTTAGCTGGACATTTTACTCATACAAAACCAATGAAATTGCTCCTATATAGTTAGTTGTACTAACTATATTTCACGCACCCGCAATCCACTGCTGATGATGTCACATATTAGATCATTCATGACATGGTCAGTGACATCAATCAATCAATCAATCAATCAAGACATTTGTAGAGCGCACTACTTACCCGGAGGGTCTCAAGGCGCTTGGGGGATGGGGGGGGGGTGCTGCTACTGCTCGAACAGCCAGGTCTTGAGCTTCTTCCTGAAGGAGAGGTGGTCTTGGGTCAGGCGCAGGTCGGTCGGGAGGGAGTTCCAGGTCTTGGCGGCCAGGTAGGAGAAGGACCTTCCTCCTGTTGTCGCTCTTCGGACGCGGGGAACGGCGGCGAGGGCGTGACTGGCTGATCGGAGGTGGCGTTTGGGAGCGTAGAAGTTGATGCGGTTGTTGAGGTAGCTTGGGCCCTGATCGTGAAGGGCTTTGTGTGCGTGGGTGAGGAGACGGAAGGTGATTCTTTTGTTGACGGGGAGCCAATGGAGGTCTCTCAGATGTCCGGAGATGTGGCTGTGTCGTGTGATGTCGAGGATGAGTCTGGCTGAGGTGTTCTGGATCCGCTGGAGTCTCTTCTGGAGCTTGGCGGTGGTTCCGGCGTAGAGGGCGTTGCCGTAGTCCAGACGGCTGGTGACGAGGGCCTGGGTGACCGTCTTCCTGGTCTCGGTGGGGATCCACCGGAAGATCTTCCGTAGCATGCGCAGGATGTTGAAGCACGACGAGGAGACGGCGTTGACTTGTCTGGTCATGGAGAGGGAGGAGTCCAGGATGAAGCCCAGGTTGCGTGCGTGGTCTGTCGGTTTGGGTGCGGTGCCCAGGGCGGGGGGCCACCAGGAGTCGTCCCAGGCGGAGGGCGAGGAGCCCAGGATGAGGACTTCCGTCTTGTCTGAGTTCAGTTTCAGGAGGCTGGTCGTCATCCACTCGGCTACTTCTTTCATCCCTTCGTGAAGGTTGGCTCTGGCGGCGGCGGGGTCGTTGGTCAGGGAGAGGATCAGCTGGGTGTCGTCGGCGTAGGAGATGATGTTGAGGTTGTGCTGGCGTGCGATGGCCGCGAGGGGGCTCATGTAGACGTTGAAGAGGGTGGGGCTCAGCGAGGATCCTTGAGGGACGCCGCAGATGACTTCGGTGGCCTCTGACTTGTACGGTGGTAGGCGGACTCTCTGTGTTCTTCCGTCGAGGAAGGAGATGATCCATTCCAGTGCTTTCTCCTGGATTCCGACGTTGCTGAGGCGCTGCACTAGGGTGCGGTGGCAGACAGTGTCAAAAGCCATGGAGCGGTCTAGGAGGATGAGGGCCGCTGTTTCTCCGATGTCCATCAGGGCTCGGATGTCATCGGTGGCAGCGATGAGGGCGGTCTCGGTGCTGTGGTTGGCTCGGAAGCCAGACTGGGAGGGGTCGAGGGATCCATTCGTCTCGAGGAAGGCGGCCAGCTGTTTGTTGACGGTCTTCTCGATGACTTTGGCTGGAAACGGGAGGAGCGAGATGGGGCGGTAATTCTTGAGTTCGGTGGGGTCCGCTGTAGGTTTCTTGAGTAGGGCGCTGAGTTCGGCGTGCTTCCAGCTCTCCGGGAAGGTGGCGGTGTCGAAGGAGGTGTTGATGATGTCCCGTAGGTGGGGTGCGATGACGGCGTCGGCCTTGTTGAAGACGTGGTGAGGGCATGGGTCAGTTGGAGATCCGGAGTGGATAGAGTTCATCATGCGGACGGTGTCATCTGTGCTGATCGGAGTCCAGGCGCGGAGGGTGGTGGTGGGGGGCGGTGGTTCGGTCGTGGCGTGCGTCGGTTGGGTGCTGAAGCTGTTGTGTATGTCCGCGATCTTGTTGTGGAAGTAGGAGGCGAGGGAGTTGCAGAGGTCTTGCGATGGGGTGATGTCGTTGTTTCCGTCGTTGGGGTTGGAGAGCTCTTTCACGATGTTGAAGAGTTCCTTGCAGTTGTGTGCGTTGTTGTCCAGCCGGTCCTTGAATGCAGTTTTCTTGGTGGCGCGGATCAGTTGGTGGTGCTTCCGGGTGGCAAGCTTGAGGGTGGTCATGTTGTCCGGTGTTGGTTCTCTTCTCCAGGCTTTCTCGAGGGCTCGGCAGTTCTTCTTGGAGCTCTTGAGTTCGTCGGTGAACCATGGGGCCTTCTTGCTGCCGGGTCTGCTGGGCGGGGTCCTCAGTGGGGCGAGTTCGTCCGCGCAGTTACTGATCCACTTCGTGAGGTTGTCGGTGGCCTGGCTGGGGTTCGCTGAGCTGGAGGGAGGGTGCTGGCTCAGGGACGCGGCGAGCTGGTCGGCTGTGATCTTGTTCCAGCTTCTTCGAGCAACCTGTTGCAGGTGGTGGTGGATCGTCGTTCTTTTGAAGGTGAAGTGGACGCAGCTGTGGTCCGTCCAGTAGTGTCCGGTGGCGTGGCTGAAGGCGATGTCTTTGCTGGATGAGAAGACAGCGTCGAGTGTGTGTCTGGCGAGGTGGGTGGGGGTGGATACCAGCTGCTTGAGGCCGAGGTTGGCTAGGTTGTCGAGCAGGGTGATGGTGTTGCGGTCGTTGTTGTTCTCCAGGTGGAAGTTGATGTCCCCCAGGAGGATGTAGTCAGCGGAGGGGAGGGCCTGCGGGCTGATGAAGTCGGCGATGTCCTCGCTGAATTGTGTGCGTGGTCCCGGGGGTCGGTAGATCAGGGTGCCTCTGAGGGTGGTCTTCGGGTCGGTGTGGATCTGGAAGTGCAGGTGTTCGGCGGTTGTCAGGGTGTCGTCGGTGTTGGTCGTGATGCGGATGGTGTCCCTGTGGATGATGGCGATGCCTCCTCCTGTGTTGTTGATGCGACCCCCTTCGGATGATCTTGTAGCCCTCTGGGATGGCGATGGCGATGTCGGGCGCTGAGGAGTCGTTCATCCAGGTTTCCGTGAGGAAGGCGACGTCAGGAGCTGTGGTGTCGAGGAGGTTCCAGAGTTCGATGGCGTGTCTGTGGACGGAGCGGGTGTTGAGGAGGATGCACTTCAGGTGGTTGCTGCTGCTGTTCGGCTTGGCGGGTGTTGGTGCGGGGCAGGTCCGGATGCAGGTGAACTTGCAGGCGTGGCAGCTGAAGGGTACGTGGGTCCGTTTCGGGGTGGCTCGGTAGCAGCCTGGGATTCGGCCGGTGTTGAGTGCGTTGATGGTGGCGCCGTCGTAGGTCCGGCGGGAGGGCTGGGGTCTGCGAGGGCCAGGGTTCCTGGCACTGGGCGTGGTCCAGGCGCGGACGGGCGCAGACGGGCTTACCTTTGGCGCGCCTTCGGCGCACAATCGGCGCACCCGCTGCGCGTGCACGCTGCGCGTTGGCCACTCTGCCATAAGAGGAGGGTGGAGGGGGCGGAGCGAGGGAGGGGCAGCTGGGAGGCGGGAGCGGGGCGGCGAATGGGAAGGCTCCTGGTGGAGGGGGGCAGGGCCGCAGGGGATCAGCGGCGGGGAGCGGGGATGTGGCGGGGGCACAGCGGGAGTAAAAACGGTGGGAAAAACGGCGGGAAAGCGGCGGACTGGGCAAGAGACTGGCAGGAAGAAAAAAAGCTGGGCAAAGCGGGGGAAAGCAGTCCCAACACAGGGGGGACAGACCAGAGTGCGGAGGCAGAGGCAGGAAAAGAAAAGAAAAGGTCACGCAGGCAGCAGAAGCGGCGCTGCGCTTCAGAAGCAGAGACCACGCCTCGTGGTCAGGGGCACAGCTGCGAGCAGCGGCGGGAACGGGCAGCAGGGCACACCCACGGGGAGTGTGCGCAGTGCGTGGAGGAGTGACCGGCCCAGAGGCACAGAGGTCACAGGTCCCCACTGCGTGCACTCCTCCCTATATGCTCCAGTGGGAGGGAGGGGCAGCTGGGAGGCGGGAGCGGGGCGACGAATGGGAAGGCTCCTGGTGGAGGGGGGCGGGCCGCAGGGGATCAGCGGCGGGGAGCGGGGATGTGGCGGGGGCACAGCGGGAGTAAAAATGGTGGGAAAAACGGCGGGAAAGCGGCGGACTGGGCAAGAGACTGGCAGGAAGAAAAAAAGCTGGGCAAAGCGGGGGAAAGCAGTCCCAACACAGGGGGGACAGACCAGAGTGCGGAGGCAGAGGCAGGAAAAGAAAAGAAAAGGTCACGCAGACAGCAGAAGCGGCGCTGCGCTTCAGAAGCAGAGACCACGCCTCGTGGTCAGGGGCACAGCTGCGAGCAGCGGCGGGAACGGGCAGCAGGGCACACCCACGGGGAGTGTGCGCAGTGCGTGGAGGAGTGACCGGCCCAGAGGCACAGAGGTCACAGGTCCCCACTGCGTGCACTCCTCCCTATATGCTCCAGTGGGAGGGAGGGGCAGCTGGGAGGCGGGAGCGGGGCGGCGAATGGGAAGGCTCCTGGTGGAGGGGGGCGGGGCCGCAGGGGATCAGCGGCGGGGAGCGGGGATGTGGCGGGGGCACAGCGGGAGTAAAAACGGCGGGAAAAACGGTGGGAAAGCGGCAGACTGGGCAAGAGACAGGCAGGAAGAAAAAAAGCTGGGCAAAGCGGGGGAAAGCAGTCCCAACACAGGGGGGACAGACCAGAGTGCGGAGGCAGAGGCAGGAAAAGAAAAGAAAAGGTCACGCAGGCAGCAGAAGCGGCGCTGCGCTTCAGAAGCAGAGACCACGCCTCGTGGTCAGGGGCACAGCTGCGAGCAGCGGCGGGAACGGGCAGCAGGGCACACCCACGGGGAGTGTGCACAGTGCGTGGAGGAGTGACCGGCCCAGAGGCACAGAGGTCACAGACATCACTGATGACATCTCAAATGACATCACTGATGACATCACTGATGACATCATCCATCATCAATCATCCAGTATGAAAGTGCACGCCAGGTTCTTCGAGTGAACAGCTGCCATTGACAAAGGGAGGACGATCCCGAAACCGGTTTGGCAAGGAACAGGAGAGATGCCTGTGCCGGAATACGTCTCATGCTGCATCTGATCCTGATTGAAATGGATGCAAATTTCCGACTTGTTGCTGTTTCCCATCGAGGGCTCATCTGAAGTGTTTGGATGTTTTGCAGCCTGAGTCCAGCCGCGGGAATGAAGTATGCCGCCCCAGGGCGGACCCGTGATGGCGCCAAGCGGTGTCATCTCTTCGGGAGGTCGGAGTCCTGTGACCAGATTACAAAACACAGCAGGATGCCCAACGCCACAATGCATCAGCCCACAGGGGTTTTATAAACTTTTATAATTAACTTTGCTGCCACGCAGAACCTACTCACCTGAGGAATTATCGTAAGCACTACAAGAACCACAATTCCTTTTGGACACGCCCACTGGGGCAGGCTCTTAAGTATGAAAGTGCACGCCAGGTTATTCGAGTGAACAGCTGCCATTGACAAAGGGAGGACGATCCCGAAACTGGTTTGGCAAGGAACCGGGGAGATGCCTGTGCCGGAGTGCGTCTCATGCTGCATCTGATCCTGATTGAAATGGATGCAAATTTCCGACTTGTTGCTGTTTCCCATCGAGGGCTCATCGGAAGTGTTTGGATATATATATATATATATATATATATATATATATATATTACCTACTGGCGGTCGCCAGTAGGTATATATAGTTAGGATTTTTTCTCTATGGGTTTTTTGAAAATTCTATGTCTAATAACTTTGGCGTTTGTGGACGGAATCGGCTGAAATTTTCAGGAAAATGGCACATTTTGTTTCTGAGCAGCCCTTGAAAATTTGGGGGGGGTTCGTCCAGTGGGGGCCGAGAAAAAAGGGGGGTCCCAAAACGTGTTTTTAACATTGAGTTTTCCATAGGGCGGTTGGCCTCACTTTTAGCCCGAACGGCTAAATGGATTTGCACGAAACTTGGCAAAATTGTAGGGACTGGTAGCCCGATGTGCCTTTTGTAGGTCTCAATATATGTGCTCCAGTGGATTTTGAGAAATTAACGTTTAAAAAAAGATATATATCTGTAACAGCGGACCGGTTAACGCTCTGGTTCGCGGACTTTTCGCGCAACGGAGCTTTGTGAAGCGAAGCTGATTGGTTCTCCGGCGTCTGTCAACATTCCAAACATTCCGTAGCGGCCGCCATCTTGTCTCTCGGTAGGATCGAGAGACAAGAGGAGGTCAAAACAAAGGGGGAAATAACTATAAGGGGGCATAGTAGATCCTCGCTGACCCCCTAGGTTTGATGTGGAGGTTTTAAAAGGGCCCCGCGGGGCAAAAAAAAATAATAAAAATAATAATTGAACGGCTGAATGGATTTGCACGAAACTTGGCAAAATATTAGGGACTGGTAGCCCGATGTGCCTTTGCTAGGTCTCAATATATGTGCTCCAGTGGATTTTGAGAAATTAACGTTCAAAAAAAGATATATATCTGTAACAGCGCTCCGCTTCGCGTAACGGAGGTTTGCGAAGCTGATTGGTCATTCTGTCACTGGGCTATAGTTGGGCTACATCTGGCTGATATTTGGGCTACATTTGTTTTTTTGTGTGTCTGGCGGCCATCTTTGGGCTTCATTGGGCTACATTCGGCTAATTAGCAAATAGCTCATCGCAAACTAGGAATGGTAAAGAATCGCTATTTATTCCTTAAAGTTCGCTATTTAGGAAATGCAAATAACTTTTATGATACATATGGCGGTTCATCTCTAACAAGATAAGAAGCATAGGGATAGATTTATGATGACTGGCGCATCACCAGGGATGTGTTAGTCATTCTGTGCCGCTGTTCCGTCACCTATGGTGTGCTGCATTTACAATGCGGCGCATCATGGGGCAAAAACAGCACAGATGCGTGATGTATCTGTGCCGTAAAGGTGGCGCATTGCTGGAGTTGTATCGCAAGTGTGATGAAGCTCCAGCAAGGGTCGGGGGTGCCCCTGTCGCAGGGTTTCTGTTCTCACACAGAACTGTGGACAGAGGATTGGAACCTCGGCGAATTAGGGTGTCCCAAAACTCACGTTAGTAATCAAAAACTATTTAGCAAGCTAGGTACAGTGTCACATTGGATATAACAAACTCTCAATGTTTAGACAATCCAGAATATGAACTTATAGTACCTCAGGATACGTGGAACTCATGAACAGTCGGTCGTTATATATTTCTTAGAAACCAGAACATGGAGTTAAGAAGAACACATGTGTATTTGAAATGTTTATTTACTAATGCCGTCTTCTCAGGCGTAGTACCTTAGATAATAAAAGTACACATATTATCAGTAGCAAAATTACCAGCATAGTTACTAGTACATAAAAAGTGAATGGTGATAGTATGTTAACATGCTGTAAATGAATAAGAGTTAGCAACACTTATAAGCAGCCGCGGGCCGTGGAGGGAGTTACGGTGAGGCAGGGAGGCGGGGAGGGGGAGAAGCAGGGTGGAGAATACAAGTACACATATTATCAGTAGCAAAATTACCAGCATAGTTACTAGTACATAAAAAGCGAATGGTGACAGTATGTTAACATGCTGTAAATGAATAAGAGTTAGCAACACTTATAAGCAGCCGCGGGCCGTGGAGGGAGTTACGGTGGGGCAGGGAGGCGGGGAGGGGGAGGGGCAAGGTAGAGAGGGCTCCACCCTGCTTCTCCCCCTCCCCGCCTCCCTGCCCCATCGTAACTCCCTCCACGGCCCGCGGCTGCTTATATCTCACCCTCCCTAATACACATATTATATTATTTGCTAAGAAGGTCTCTTTGTGTTGGTTTAGGGCGTGTCCATACTTTAGTGTCTTAGATTTGAAGGAATCACATCAGCATACACCAGCTCTCTCTTCATGTGAACCGCATCAACTGTTGTGTATGTGTGTTCGGCAAAGCAATATAAAACCCGCCTCATGCCCAGAATTGGCAGAAGTTGCACTTATGTTATGAGTATGAAGTCGTGGAGATCAGACCTCATAACAATTCTGTATCGTGTTGTTCTTGAAACTTTAGCACTCGCTGTACAGATATAGTTTAACAAGTAAAGCAGATAGTAGACCAATAACATATTATTCTCATGTAAACCACGATGAACTACTAGGTGGAAAGCTAAAGCAACAACTAAGTGTCGTGTGCAGAAGTTGCAAAAAAGGAAAAATGGCGTTTAAACCGGTAATGAGCCCATGCTAACTTAACACGGTGTAAAGATATCCAGGACCTAGATGACACCTCCTCATGATCCGGAAACGAACTGAATAAGATAATAGAAGTGCCATCTCATGAGAGCAGATTGCAAGTTTATATGTGGACGGTCCGCAAGGTAAAGCATTAAAAACTAGGAAAATTCAATGCTAAAGAAAAATAAAACAGCCAAGTACTTTATCGAGTCTTAAGCCAATAGGCAAGGTAAATAATAAAAACTTGACAAATAAGTCAATGAATTGTCAATGAAATGCTAGTACTCAGCATATCAAACATGAAAAAGGTCTATGACATAACTGTGTATGCAAAATAAGCTGCAACAGCCTCCAATAGGAAGTCACCGTCTTCATCCGAAAACAGTTCAGCCATCCAATTTAAAAGCGGAAAAGAACATACGTGCTCTCCCAGCACCGGATCCTCTATCACCATCAGAGGACAGCTCGGTGGGTTTTCAAGAAAGCTGTGTTCCAAGAAAGACTGTGCTGCCGCCAGTAAATTCCAGGGACCAAGTAGTCCATGCATCAATGCCACAGCCATAATCCTTTCGCCAGGACAAATCAACTCGTGAGTAATGATAGGAGTCATCAGCTGATTAAAGTCGACGTCAGGAGAAACCGGTCCGCAGAGACACAAATCAATGGCCCAATCGAAATCACAGGTCAGGCAGTGAAATACAGGCTGGACACAGGTGAAGTAGGAGAACCGAAAAGATAATCCATATGCCGTGCTTAATATCGCCAACGGCATTGTGCCATAATATTCTAGCATGCGATTGCGGAACAGTGTCAGCAGCTGCAGGGTCGGAGGTTGCATAGGAGGGACATCCATATTTAAAAATGTAAAAAAGCACAAGAGCGTCCGCTGGGAATGCAAGTAAAAATGCAATCCACGAACCAGAGTGGAGAAAATGGAATGAAAGGGAGCAGGGATGACTCCAAAGATTTTCTCAAATGAAGTCACGAGACCACTGGTAACAACTTTAAAAAAGTGTGCCAGGGATTTTGTGGAGGATGCGTTAAAGATAGTCGGAAACATGTTGCTGAAATTGAAAGGCAAACCTGTGTACGGGTGTTCGCTATGTGAAGTACGAAAGTTTCACGGGCCGAACTCAAGGCCACCTCTCTCTGAGACAAAAGAGCTCTTATTCTTGTCATGCCGTTGAAACGTGTCCCAAGGTTGTTATTTGTGGCCAGATTGAAAACTCCCTATGTTCATGTGTGGGAGGAAATAGAACATTTCTGCAGCAAATAACCCGTTCACTTACTGTTACGATAAAAGGAATACTTTTTAATTAACTCAGAACAATCTTCATTATTGAGCATCAAATAACTACCATTTTCCAACAACTTGAACGTGGGGATGATAGCAGGAACTGGCGTGCCTTGCAACACGCAAGCCATATTTGGTCGGTGTTTGTTGCATGAATCGTGTAACTGTATGTGCCTACACATTAGTGAATGATCTGGCGTCTCAGTGCATTCCTCTCCATTCAGATAAACTTCTTGATCATCTTTGAAACATCTGTATGTGTATGGAAGCGACCAGACCTCATGAACAAAAGCACTACCTAAAGGTTCATAAAGACCTATTGGTATATATTTCATACAATTTGAAAACTTATATAAAGCAAAAGGCAGCGTTATTAAACCGTGGATAAGGCATGTTGCCAAAAAACCCGCAATCCTCTGCTGATGATGTCACTGAGCATGTCATGAATGATGTAATATGTGACATCATCAGTAGTGGATTATGGGTAATAGTATCTCTAGTTTACTCCCCTATAGCTGTCTTTCTTTTAACATAAGTGTGTGTTTCCTTCCCTTATACTTACTGTTTTTGGTTCGCTTCCAGTTCGCGTACCAGCGAGCGAACTAGGAAGCGAACTAAGAGAAATAGAGGTTGGCACAGTTCCAAATATTGTACCAATTTTTTAATAACGGGGAGGTAGTTCTGAAAAGAACTTTTTTTTTTATTTTTCTGAACATTTTTTTACTGTTTTTGAATTTTTCGGAACAGTTTTATATTTTTTGGGGTTTTTCTTGGAGGGGGCAATGAAAACGATTCATTGTAAAGGGCTCAACAGGAGCAACAAAACAAAAAAAAGAAGTATTTATTATTTTGGGCGTTTCGGACAAACTTGCATATGATAGTCAATAGCTCTGTTGATCAGAGTGATGCTTCTTTCTCCGTAGGAAATGAATCCATCGCAAAATACGCAGGTGTGTTTTACTTCACCAAATCTCATTTGTATATTTGGCACCATCTCCCTGCCCTCTGGTCCCGTTACTTCCGGTACAACAGATCTTCTGGCCAAAATAGGGAGATTATCTAGGTCGTTCCGAAACTGTGCAGCACTGTAGTTGTTAGGATGCCACCTAGTCATATGGCGATGCATTGTGTAGTTTCCGAAACTGTATTTTTTGTCGGTCCCTCTGGACAGTCTATCTTGACATATAAGGCAAGTTACGTATCTTGCATTTACTTTTTTCTGACCTTTGGGAATTTTAAAAAATTGCCAAATGAAGTTTTCTTTCCGGTGAGACGTCTTGGGCTGCTCAGGCAAAAACTGCCTCTCTTCGTGCTCGTCCTCCTGTTCCTCTTCTTCTTCTTCTTGTTGAATTACAACTTGAGCAGGTGGTCCACTCTTCCTTGGATGTGGTGGAGGTGGTGGGGAAGCACCAGCTGAAGCTACTAAAGAAGCCATTGCTCAGTGATCACAAAGGGTCTTTCTCTCACAATGATGAAAGTCAGAGTGAGGAAAGAAGGAGGGATTTTCATCATTTGGGAAAAACAAGAGTTCTCAACCAATCAAAAGTGTTCATTTTAGATTATATGACCTAGTCTTACATCATTAGGAAACCAAAAGTGAAATGAACCAATGAAAAGTGTTATTACCAAGTCACATGACTTGCTGTGTTTACGTTAAGCGCTTTGCAGGGCCTCCCGGTTTGCTTCCAGAAACCTGCGCTTTGGCACTCGCTTCGCGTACCAGTTTGCTAACGTAGCACGTCATATGACGTATCAAGCGACAACGTGGAACGTCATGCGGACGGGAGGCGTCACGATGTTGTTTTCTAACGCGGCACTTGCGGTAAAGAAACGTTTACCGGCTCGCGGTCTATTTCGCGGCATCAAGGTCAGCTAACGGGAAGCTTCCCGATTCGCGAAGCGGGAACGAAGAAAAAAAAATATTTTAAAAAAAAATTATTCATAAACATATAAAATATATTTTTGGATTTAAAGAAGAATACATTTTACAGCTACAGATATTAGCTGTTAAAAAACCAATGAAATTCACAGAAAAAACCATAGGTTATAGACCATATATAGTTAGGAATTAGCATTTACAAAACCTTGAAAATTCACTGAAAAAACCATAGGTTATAGACCATATATAGTTAGGAAATAGCATTTAGAAAACCTTATTTTACTCACACAAAACCATTGAAATTCCATATATAGTTAGTTGCACTAACTATATATCGCGCACCTGCAATCCACTGCTGATGATGTCACATATTACATCATTCATGACATGGTCAGTGACATCACTGATGACATCACTGATGACATCTCAAATGACATCACTGATGACATCACTGATGACAACATCCAGTGACTGTATGCTTCTGTAAAGTTAAAATATGTCTTACATATTGAAGAATGAGTGGATGTATAAGTGTCTGGATGAAGGATTTAGTAGGTGCATGACTGACTGTATAAGTGAGTGATTAAATGTGTCTCACTGAGTGCATGGGTTAGTGACTAAACTGTTTTAAATTGTGCATCATTGTGTCTGTTGTTTTGTAATCTGATGCATGTGTTGATCATTAGCTATATGACTAACTATATGGGTTATTGATTAGTTGCCCAAGTATTTGTATGGGAGACTGAGTGTGTGTGTGGGTGTCTGGGAGGTGTATGACTCTGTGCATAGATGTGTGAGCAGTTGATTCACTAGATGTATGGGTTCAAAAGTGCATGTGGAAACATCTGTATGGGCGGTTGACTGTGTGCATGAGTGTATTGGTGAGTGAATGGATATCTCAGTGCTACATGTCAAAGTAAGTACATATGTAAAACACAGTACATGTGATAGTTGACATATATAAATAACTGTGCATAAGAGCCAGTGAATGTGTGAGTGGCTGTATGGATTATTGTGAACTTGTATCAGGGATTGTATAACAGAGTAAATATGTGTTATTATATGTTCCAATAAGTAAGGTGTGTATAACTATATAGTTGAGGAAATCGAGGTGTGATTGATTCTTTGCAAGACTGACTAGGTGTGTGAGTAACTCCATGGATGAGTGACAGTCTGTGAGTGTCTGTTTACACTGAGTGTATCTAAGGTTATATTAGAGTCTGAAGAGGTTCATTGTATCATCACATGAATGATGTCATCAGTGATGTGATCAGTAATGTCAAATGAGATGTCATCAGTGATGTCATCAGTGATGTCATTTGAGATGTCATCAGTGATGTCATCAGTGATGTCACTGACCATGTCATGAATGATGTAATATGTGACATCATCAGCAGTGGATTGCAGGTGCGCGATATATAGTTAGTGCAACTAACTATATATGGAATTTCAATGGTTTTGTGTGAGTAAAATAAGGTTTTCTAAATGCTATTTCCTAACTATATATGGTCTATAACCTATGGTTTTTTCAGTGAATTTTCAAGGTTTTGTAAATGCTAATTCCTAACTATATATGGTCTATAACCTATGGTTTTTTCTGTGAATATATATATATATATATATATATATATATATATATATATATATATATATATATATATATCTATATATATATATATATATATATATATATCATGGAAACTGCTGCGGATTGTGCCAAATGCAGAGAACATCATAAAAAAGAGGAAGGCATACAAATTTCAGCGAGCTAAGACGGACTATCAAAAGGGCCTCATCTTTACTTTCGCAAAGAAATTCAATGCCATCAAAGCCTCAAAAAATCCTACTGTGCATTCCTCCACTGAAGCCAGCACTAGGCCTACTCCAATGCCACAACCAGCGTCCTCACTATCCGACCTCAGTTCGATACCTGATAGTGAGTCAGACACTGAGCATAACAAAAATTCCCCACGATTGGGGTTTACCAAATATTCCCTAGCGCAAGAGGTAGACTGCTTGCATTAGGACCGGCGAGAAACCCTACGTCTCAGGAGGCCAAATCTGAGCAGGACAAAAGAAACAACCAAAAGCGCAGAAAACACCGACAAGCAGGCTTCAAATGGCAAACCCAAAAGAAGAAACATTACCAACAGAAGATCAGTCAAGCTGAATTGAAAATCCTTTCTCTTGGTCTCACCTACAGCCCAGCTAGCAAATTTAACTATGCGAAGACCCGGATTGATCTCTACAAGTACACGAGCAAACTCAAACTCCAGAAGTATTTCATGTCCAATAAGACAAATCCCAAGCCAAACTTGACACCAACCACAGAAATAACACAAGGACTGTGTGTCAATGACTTAGATTTGCTGCAAGATCCACAGCAGCTACACAATGAAGTTTCCAGCTCTGGCACTACGGAAGATCATCTGGTCTGAAACATCCCTGGCAACACCAAATTCAAACCAAAATCTACCTTTACTCCCCTAATGTTGCACGATACTATTGACATCTTCCATGAACTCTCCATCTCAGGAATTAAAAAAAGCATATTCTGCAACCCTAAGGGAAAAGCACAAGTACACAGCACAGAATAGCTGTTACACCCAGCTCATCAAGAAACTACAGGCCAACAATAACATCACAGTCCGTCAATCGGACAAAGGGGGAAACGTAGTACTGTGGCCCAGAGCACTTTACTTGAAGGAAGCCTATAATCAGTTGTATGATCCTCACTGCTACAAACGCTATGATGTAGTCACTGTGAAAAAAGCACAAACTGAATTCTACTCCCAACTGTTGGCTTGGAGTAGCTCAGGACTACTGAGTCAAAATGAACTCAAATTTCTTAAGAATGAGCACCCAGTAATTCCTGTAATCTACTTAATTCCCAAAGTTCATAAAAGTGCTGACAAGCAGCCCGGTAGACCCATCATTTCGGCGCGCAATGGCCTATTGGAAAACACGTCTGTGTACATCGATGCTTTTTTACAGGAACATGTCAAGGCCTTGCCTTCCTATGCACAAGACACAGGGGACTTTTTAAGGACACTTGATGGATTGACATGGGACTCTGAGTACTGGTTGATAACATTGGATGTTACATCCCTCTACACCAGTCTTCACCACCATGAGGGTTTGAAAGCGGTGCAACATTATCTGGGGAGGAGGCCTGTTCAGATGTTCAACCACAACAAAATGTTGCTTGCCATGATTTCTATCTGTTTGAATAACAACTTTTTCATGTTCTTTAATCAGTACTTTCAACAGGTTAGGGGTGGCCCTATGGGGGCCTGCTTCTCTCCCAGCTATGCCTGTTTGCATATGGGCTGCTGGGAGGAGCAGGTCCTCTATGGTGTACACCACGATACCTTCACTGAACATGTAATTCAATGGTAACGATATATCGATGATATATTTTTGATAAGGCATGGTACTAGACAACAGGCACTGGATTGCATTGATTTGATTAATGTCAACACACGTAACCTTAATTTCACGTCCAAAATAAGTCAGGATCATGTTTTCTTTTTAGACGTAGAAGTTGTTGTCAGAAACAACAAGCTGGAGACACGGCTTTACAGAAAGCCCACTGCAGGCAATACTCTGCTGCACGCCAAGAGTCATCACCCAGCGCACCGAATACGCAGCATCCCCTACGGAGAGATGTTGCGCATCAGGCGCATATGCAGCACAGATTCCGAATGTGTCATTTAGCACAGGAAGCCAGCAAAGCAAGATTTCTAGCTCAGGGGTATACCACTCCCGTCATTGACAGGGTGATCACTAAGGCAAATCAAATTCCCAGGAATGAGGTCTTACTGTATAAAACACCAACATTAGCTGCAGAAAAAATCAACCAGCCAGTCAGACTAATATTGACTTACAACCACCAGCACCAAGCACTTCGCAAAATCCTAAATTAAAACTGGAGCTTGGTACGCAATGACCCTGTCATTGGGGACCTCATGACAGCCAGTCCTGAAATTACATTCAGGAAAGCTCGATCTATGAGCAATGCATTAGTCAAATCTAGTCCAGAAATCAGCACTAGCAAGTCTTGGCTGCAAGCCAGTAAAGGCTTTAGGAAGTGCGCCAGCTGTAAAGCCTGCAGGCAAGGCATCAGTAAGACCAAGTTCAGGATCCCCTTCTGTGACACTCCATGGCTTATCACTAGACAGCTCACCTGCAAGACCAAATTTGCTGTATATGTGCTGGAGTGTCCGTGTGGCCTGCAATATGTTGGTAGCACCAAGTTGCAGGTCCACAAACGGATACTCCATCACATTAGGGCAATCAATGTCAGTGATGCTTCCTATCCAGTCGCACGCCATTTCAAAGAACGGCATGACAATAAGAGCGAGCTCCTCAGGTATTTTGTCATCGACTCGGTTCTCCCCCTTAGATGAGAAGAAAAACCGGGAGGCCCTCTTGCGTGCTCTGGAAACTAAATACATTGTGGAGCTTGACACTAAGACTCCGCAGGGCTTGAACTCCAGCGAAGATTTCTACACATGCCTGTAGGTTGGTCCCCTTACATTTACCATCATGTAATTTACACATTTGCTGGCCTAAACCTCCCGAATTCTTTGGATCTTAACATATCTTTTACACAATCCTTTTTATCACTTTTGCACACTTTATTTGCACTGACAAATCAGATTGGACGCAGACGCATAGATGTCCCTTTGGACTGATGTTTAATAGCTTGATAGGCTGTTTAAGTGAATCGTCACCCACTTGGGTTTTATTCTCATTTTGCCTAGCTTGCACAATCGCATATAATGGCACATGCAGGGTATGAATTGAAATGTTTTTACTATTTTGTAATTCTCCCTTTTATCTGGCTCATGCTTTCACCAAGAATTATCTACACTTATAATATGTTTTTATATTCTTAAAGTATTTATGATATTTATGATGTTGTGATTGTGCTTTGAATTTATTTGTCTTGTAACCAATCGTGTATCAGGTTACTCTGCACTTTGCACTTTAAATGCGGCATTGTTATTCTCAATGCGTCATGTGATCAAGGCCTCTTGGTAGGCTGAAAAGCGTCATGCAGGCAGGCTGCTGAAACTCTAATAAAATCACTCACCTGCACCTTCAACTGGGTCAGCGTTTGTTTGTTCCTGTGTGGTTGCGAGGATTGGGGGATCACAGGAGCTCCCAAGGCGAAATTCTCGACACACACACACACACACACACACACATATATATATATATATATATATATATTACCTACTGGCGGTCGCCAGTAGGTATATATAGTTAGGATTTTTTCTCTATGGGTTTTTTGAAAATTCTATGTCTAATAACTTTGGCGTTTGTGGACGGAATCGGCTGAAATTTTCAGGAAAATGGCACATTTTGTTTCTGAGCAGCCCTTGAAAATTTGGGGGGGGTTCGTCCAGTGGGGGCCGAGAAAAAAGGGGGGTCCCAAAACGTGTTTTTAACATTGAGTTTTCCATAGGGCGGTTGGCCTCACTTTTAGCCCGAACGGCTGAATGGATTTGCACGAAACTTGGCAAAATTGTAGGGACTGGTAGCCCGATGTGCCTTTTGTAGGTCTCAATATATGTGCTCCAGTGGATTTTGAGAAATTAACGTTTAAAAAAAGATATATATCTGTAACAGCGGACCGGTTAGCGCTCTGGTTCGCGGACTTTTCGCGCAACGGAGCTTTGTGAAGCGAAGCTGATTGGTTCTCCGGCGTCTGTCAACATTCCAAACAGTCCGTAGCGGCCGCCATCTTGTCTCTCGGTAGGATCGAGAGACAAGAGGAGGTCAAAACAAAGGGGGAAATAACTATAAGGGGGCATAGTAGATCCTCGCTGACCCCCTAGGTTTGATGTGGAGGTTTTAAAAGGGCCCCGCGGGGCAAAAAAAAATAATAATAATAATAATCGAACGGCTGAATGGATTTGCACGAAACTTGGCAAAATTGTAGGGACTGGTAGCCCGATGTGCCTTTGCTAGGTCTCAATATATGTGCTTCAGTGGATTTTGAGAAATTAACGTTCAAAAAAAGATATATATCTGTAACAGCGCACCGCTTCGCGTACTTTTCGCGTTACGGAGCTTTGCGAAGCGAAGCTGATTGGCTCTCCGGTGTCTGTAAACATTCCAAACAGTACGTAGCGGCCGCCATCTTGTCTCTCGGTAGGATCGAGAGACAAGAGGAGGCCAAAGCGAAGGGGCAAATGACCATAAGGGGGCATAGTAGATCCTCGCTGACCCCCTAGGTTTGATGTGGAGGTTTTAAAAGGGCCCCGCGGGGCAAAAAAAAAAAATAATAATAATAATCGAACGGCTGATGACCATAAGGGGGCATAGTAGATCCTCGCTGACCCCCTAGGTTTGATGTGGAGGTTTTAAAAGGGCCCCGCGGGGCAAAAAAAAAAAATAATAATAATAATCGAACGGCTGAATGGATTTGCACGAAACTTGGTAAAATATTAGGGACTGGTAGCCCGATGTGCCTTTGCTATGTCTCAATATATGTGCTTCAGTGCATTTTGAGAAATTAACGTTCAAAAACAAGATATATATCTGTAACAGCGCTCCGCTTCGCGGAGATAAAATTATATGTGTATTACCTAGCTGTTGCTAACACCAGTTAGCGACGGCTAGTAGGAGATAGCGACCATCTTGGGTCCCACTTTGCATGTGAGTGATATTTATCACTAATGACATGCAAAGTGGGCATGCCAAGATGTTAGCGACTGGAAACAGTCGCTAACATCGCTATCTCCTATTATCAACTTTTGGAAATATTCGAGATAAGCGCGAATATCTCCAAAAAGTAACAGCTGCCCTGAGCAGTTCTTAGCCATGTTATCCAATGGGAGGTGGATAACATGGCTAAGAGCATTAGCTCGGTAATGCATGAATATCGCGGAGTTTTCAGCGATATTAATGCATTGCGCTCGTTTTTTATCGTATTTGCGATAAACCTTGATAATAGCAAGGTTTATCTGCGATAATTTCTGACGGTAAAAAAATCTTTGCAATGCATCGTTAGGGATAAATATCGCTTAACTTTGGTAATATGCCCCAACGTCTGTTAACGTTCGATTCGAAGGAAATCAGGAATTGTTGAAAAACATTGTGTGCGCCATCTTGTCTTTTTTCAAATGCCACACTTTTGTCGTGCACGGCAGCCATTTTAGATGCCTTGACCAGATCCACTCTGTGCACGCTGTCGATCCTTAGCATGGCTCCCCACCCTCGCAAGCATCTCCCCCAGGCAGTGGTCACCCCCGCTCTCTGTTTTATGCATGGGTAATAAACCTCCCCCCATCTGCGCTGTTCTTCCCTGAGAATCACACCCTGTGCCCGCCCGACACCTCCCTTTCGCCCTATTCACTACCGCACCCTCTGACACTCCTTTTCCTCTGTGTCCGATTGTCCAGGCCGGTCCTAGGCTATCAGCTAGCCCTGCAGATGTAGTTTATGGCCACAGCTGTAAAGAATCACCCGTCTTCAAAGGAGTTATAGTAGATCAAGGCCCACACTCGATGAGATCCGTCACAGCAGAAGCGTTGCTATTATCTGAAAACCATCCTGTATTGTGATTGGGGAGGGGACCGAGCGTGAAGCGGAAGATTCCAGGGATGACTCTTTGTACATCAAAGTTTTTACAATTATGTGTCACATTAAAAATATATAGCACTCCGACAAAGTAGTAAGATTATAAAACTTTAATAATTTATAAATATATACAAGAAAACAAAAATAGTAATAACATATAAACATTTTTAGAGAAAAACAACGAAGTAGCGGTCGGCTGTGCGAATAGTCCCAACGCAGCACAACGTCCAGATTTCCGGCGTGGGGCGTCGCGGGGGGTGGGTGATCAGTAGCAAACTGTTGTGCGAATAGTTCCAAGGCAGCAGAACGCGCCGAAATCTAGATGACACGAAAGTGATGTCTAGTAAGTTGCCACCCAGCAAATAACGGCGTGGGGCGTCGCGGGGGGTGGGTCATCAGTAGCAAACTGTTGTGCGAATAGTTCCAAGGCAGCAGAACGATGGCACCAAGGTGATGTCCAGTAAGTTGCCGCACTGGTTTTGGTATCCTACAATGCTGCTCCGAATAACGGCGTGGAGCGCCCCGGGGGAGGCGGCGTGAACGGGCCTCTCCAGGTGGAGTCTCATCTGTTTTAGTGGGGCGCCCCTTTACCGTTTCAGTTGCCATTCCGTCCGCTTTTGGTCCACTGTGTCAAAATCCGCCATTCAGCTGAGTTGCGCCCACTCTTGCGGTGCAGCGATAGGCGGCTGTCACAGGACTCTCAAAATGGCGGCAGGCTGTTTCCTTTTTGGGCCTGGTCCACTGAAATGGCCCTGGGACACCTTGGAAATCGGACGCTTGTCTGCTAGGTCTTGGACCCCATTCTCGAAAGCGTCCCCTCCGCCTTGAGAATTCATCAAAAGTTTTGGGGGCTCCGACTCCTGCAGGCTTCTGGTGGGGAGCGGCTGCCATGATTGCTCGCGGAATGACCACGACTGAGCTACGAGATGGTGGTGCTTTCATGCTGACGCCAGCTTCAGTCTGAAACATCCAGAAACAAGGTGGGGCTTTCATCGTTTGGGGGAAAAAAAAAGTTTTCATCCAATGAAAAGTGTTGTTTTTAGGTCATATGATCAAGCCTTCCATCATTAGGAAACCAAAAGTAAAATGAACCAATGAAAAGTTTTATAAACAAGTCACATGACCTGTTATGCGGCATAGGGTATAAAATGCGGAGAAAATACGTTGGCACGTGAGGCGGCGTCAGTAGCGGACCGATGTGCGAATAGGCCGAAGGCAATACAACGCGCCAAGATCCGGATGGCACCGAGGTGGTGTCATAGTTGAGAGTTCTGAGCAGCGGTTGTAACACTGTCTGAAGCTTATTTGCAGCTGCTGCAGCTTCACTACGCGCCAAGATCCGGATGGCACCGAGGTGGTGTGTAGGAAGTTGCCGCACTGGTGTGGCCATCCTACAATGCTGAAAGTCGGCGTGGGGCGCCCCGTTGGCCTGTGAGTTTGCGTCAGTAGCGGACCGATGTGCGAATAGGCCGAAGGCAGCACAACGCGCCAAGATCCGGATGGCACCGAGGTGGTGTCTAGTAAGTTGTCGCACTTCTGTGGCCATCCTACAATGTTGAAAGTCGGCGAGGGGCGCCCCGTTGGCCTGTGAGATGGTGTCAGTAGCGGACTGATGTGTGAATGGGGCCAAAGGCAGCGCAACAATATTTTCTACTATATTTCCGGTGTAGAAGACACCACAAGGCGCTGAGATGCCAAGATCCGGATGGCACCGAGGTGGTGTGTAGCAAGTTGCCGCACTGGTGTGGCCATCCTACAATGCTGAAAGTCGGCGTGGGGCGCCCCGTTGGCCTGTGAGATGGCGTCAGTAGCGGACCGATGTGCGAATAGGCCGAAGGCAGCACAACAATATTTTCTGACTGACACCACAAGGCGCTGAGATGCCAAGATCCGGATGGCACCGAGGTGATGTCTAAGTTGCGGACTGATGTGCGAATGGGGCCAAAGGCAGCGTAACAATATTTTTTGTATGGAAGATACCACTAGGCGTTGAGATGCCAAGATTCGGATGGCACTGAGGTGATGTCTAGCAAGTTGGTGTGGTCATCCTACAATGCTGAAACTCGGCGTGGGTCACCCCATTAGCCTGTGAGATGGCGTCAGTAGCGGACCGATGTGCGAATAGGCCGAAGGCAGCACAACGCGCCAAGATCCGGATGTCACCGTGGTGGTTTCATAGTTGAGAGGCACTTCATCTGCAGTGGGGCGCCGAGATCCGGATGGCACCGAGGTGATGTCTAGCAAGTTGCTGTACTGGTGTGGTCATCCTACAATGCTGAAACTCGGCGTGGGTCGCCCCATTAGCCTGTGAGATGGCGTCAGTAGCGGACCGATGTGCGAATAGGCCGAAGGCAGCACAACGCGTCAAGATCCGGATGTCACCGTGGTGGTTTCATAGTTGAGAGGCACTTCATCTGCAGTGGGGCGCCGAGATCCGGATGGCACCGAGGTGATGTCTAGCAAGTTGCTGTACTGGTGTGGTCATCCTACAATGCTGAAACTCGGCGTGGGTCGCCCCATTAGCCTGTGAGATGGCGTCAGTAGCGGACCGATGTGCGAATAGGCCGAAGGCAGCACAACGCGCCAAGATCCGGATGTCACCGTGGTGGTTTCATAGTTGAGAGGCACTTCATCTGCAGTGGGGCGCCGAGATCCGGATGGCACCGAGGTGATGTCTAGCAAGTTGCTGTACTTGTGTGGTCATCCTACAATGCTGAAACTCGGCGTGGGTCGCCCCATTAGCCTGTGAGATAGCTGTTCTTTGGATTTGGGCCTGGCTCGTCTGCTGTAGTGGGGCGCCCCTTTACCGTTTCAGTTGCCATTCAGCTGAGTTTCGGCTGCTCTTGATGCTACAGCGACAGGCGGCTGCAACAGGACTCTCAAAATGGCGGCCTGTTCTTTGGATTTGGGCCTGGTCCACTAAAATGGCCCTGGGACACCTTAGAACTCGGACGCTCGATTTTTTTTTCCTTTCCTGTACATGCAAAAAAAGGTAAATGCCCGGTACGTTACACGCTTCATCTGCCACGATGAACTCTCCAGAGGAACCGAAAAAAAATATAGTTGTGGTAACTATACCATGCATCGTCATATGGAGAGGTGGCACCAATTAATTATAGTGCTGCATAAAAGAGAGATTTGGAGGAGAACCCGTGACCTGCTAGTACATTCATCAAAGAAGTGGCACTGAGAGCTTCAGAGGCAAGGGAAACGGTCCCAAATATTTAGAAGAACTTTGGAAAGATTAAAATGACATGTTTAGATTGTGGCAAATTAATTTCATGTGGACAGATGAGTGTTACTCTAATAAATACAGCATATGAACATCATCATAGTCGATGGTTGGTAGAGACATTTTGACTATATCCTGGACCTGCCCGTCCTCGCCCAAAATGGCGCCAGAATAAATGGGACTCGTAACTCCTTGTTGTGTACTGGTTGCAGAACCTTGAAATCACGAGATACGTATGCAGTTTTGAAGCACATGGCGGGCGGGGACGAGAATTGATTGAATATTTCGACATCCCTATTGATATTAAGTTCTGATGTGTTATTGATTACTGTACTGTTGAAAGTTCGAATTAACGTCACCCATGGTACTTGCCCGCAAATGTATATCTAGATAATTTTATTGTAACTGGCCCTGTCGTATTTTAATTATAAAATGTACGTCCACCGATTCCGTAACTGTTAGACACCTTAGTTCTTGCAACCTAATGGCCCGCCCGTTACGTTCCTCTACAGTGTAAATGTCTATTCATCATATACGATTACAGTTTGCTCCGTGGCCGGCCCACGTGGTTATAGGCTCGTATTTGTATAATGAAATTTTCACAATAAAGGTTTTTAAAAGAAAACATGGTAGTAGTATATACATTGGTAAAGTTTTTAATAATAGTCACTGTTTTAGAATCATTAAAAGGCAAGTGAAATAAAGCAGACCAATTACATGAAGGGTAAAAGGTATAATACGAAGGAACGCAGTAAAGATAAATGGTCAAGGGCTGTTGTGTTTTCTATTCCTGCAACATAAAGTGATCGATAAGAATCTCATATTCAGGCGTATCGGCGACTAAGACAGCAGGTCGACCCTCTTTTGCTCAACGGCTCCGTCATGGGACGAAGAAACGCTCTTTTTCTCGAAAAAAGGAATATATTTTACTTGCAGGACAGTTGTAAAATTTCCGGGAAAGTACATTAGCCTGGAACATTATAACATATATTTAAGAAAAAATAATGTTCGGAAGTAATGAAAAGCGTAATTTTTAGGTCATATGACCAAGCCTTTCATCATTACAATAAGAAAAGTAAAATGAACCAATGAAAAGTTTTATTAACAAGTCACATGACTTGTTATGCTTACGTTACGCGCTGCGCGCCCCGGATGACTTCCGGATGCGCTAACGCGGCGCGTCATATGACGCATTACGCGACAACGCAGGTACAGAATATAGTCAAAATGTCTCCACCAACCAGCGGTCGGAACACAACCCCTTTCAGCAGGCTAAATAGTTCTGTTAAATGACAACAGAAGGGACAGGCAACAAGAACCATCAGTCAAAGAGGGGAGGGCTAGTTCTTCTCTACCGGGTTACATTGGGGCGCTACCGGAACTGATCGAATTGGTAGTCTACAGTGTTTCTGGATGTTTCAGACTGAAGCTGGGGTTAGCATGAGAGCAGCACCATTTCGTAGCTCCGTCGTGGTCATTCCGCAACCAATCATGGCAGCCGTTCTTTATCGTTATTTTGGGCGGAGTGGGTGGCGGAGCCGAGCTGTTTTGCAGCCATCATTGTGTGGAGTTCAGTTCATCTCACTAGTTTTGTATTTGTCATGAGGTGTTGTTCCTAATGTTTCTATTTTAGCGAGGTCAAAAAGAGATCCTATTAGTGGCGTACTGATTTTGCTCGATTCCTTTTCTTTTTTTTTACACGATTTTTCGTTATCTGCAAAGACTAAACAGAGTATTGCGACTCTGTGTTTGTTTGTAAATAGAGAATGAACCAAAGAGAACTAATTCTAAAACAGTAAATACTTGGATAACAATGAATCAAATGGAGAGAGAAGCAGGCACGACGGATTACAATGGGGGCAAAGACCTGCGTTAACTACCTTTCACTATCTGCAAAGAGAGAGTACTCCTAATAGAAATGAGGGGGGGGGCACCATTCAAAGCAGATCAGTGTGCATAAACACGAAAATGTTTTCACTTACCACGTACTTGACATTCGACAGCTTATGATATTTGCTATTAAAAAACCATTGAAATTCACTGAAAAAACCATAGGTTATAGACCATATATAGTTAGGAATTAGCATTTACAAAACCTTGAAAATTCACTGAAAAAACCATAGGTTATAGACCATATATAGTTAGGAATTAGCATTTAAAAAACCTTATTTTACTCACACAAAACCATTGAAATTCCATATATAGTTAGTTGCACTAACTATATATCGCGCACCT
Organism: Lissotriton helveticus; assembly: GCF_964261635.1. Lineage (NCBI taxonomy): Eukaryota > Metazoa > Chordata > Amphibia > Caudata > Salamandridae > Lissotriton > Lissotriton helveticus. Next base: position 1,124,815,270 of record NC_136068.1, on the reverse strand, counting down.
GCAATCCACTGCTGATGATGTCACATATTACATCATTCATGACATGGTCAGTGACATCACTGATGACATCACTGATGACATCTCAAATGACATCACTGATGACATCACTGATGACAACATCCAGTGACTGTATGTTTCTGTAAAGTTAAAATGTGTCTTACATATTGAAGAATGAGTGGAAGTATAAGTGTCTGGACAAAGGATTTAGTAGGTGCATGACTGAATGCATGAGTGAGTGATTAAATGTGTCTCACTGAGTGCATGGGTTAGTGACTAAAGTGTCTTAATTTGTGCATCATTATGTCTGTTGTTCTGTAAACTGCTGCATGTTTTGATCAGTAGCTATATAATTAACTATATGGGTTACTGATTGATTGTCCAAGTATTTGTATGGGAGACTGAGTGTGTGTGTGGCTGGCTGGGAGGTGTGTGACTCTGTGCAGATCAATGTGTACTTGTATCAATGATTGTATAACAAGGTAAGTATGTGTTAGTATATGTTTGAAAATGTAAGGTGCTCTATGTTTAACTGTATAGACAAGAAAATGGAAGTGTCATTGATTCTTTACAGGACTGACTAGGTGTGTGAGTAACTCCATGGATGAGTGGCAGACTGTGAGTGTCTGTATAGGTGTATGAGTGCATATGATAGTGTTGTAAAGATGAGTGATTGTATGTATGAATGATAGTATGGGTGAATGAGTGAAGGTGTGTGTAGACGTAGGAATCAGTGAGTGCGTATGTAGTAACTAGTATTGGTGTGTCAATGGTTTCAAAAATTATATTCTGTATTTAACACTGGGTGAAACAGAGGTTATATTAAAATGTGAGGAGATGCATTGTATTGTCACATGAATGATATCATCAGTGATGTGGTCATTGATGTCAAATGAGATGTCATCAGTGATGTCATCAGTGATGTCATTTGAGATGTCATCAGTGATGTCATCAGTGATGTCACTGACCATGTCATGAATGATGTAATATGTGACATCATCAGCAGTGGATTGCAGGTGCGCGATATATAGTTAGTGCAACTAACTATATATGGAATTTCAATGGTTTTGTGTGAGTAAAATAAGGTTTTTTAAATGCTAATTCCTAACTATATATGGTCTATAACCTATGGTTTTTTCAGTGAATTTTCAAGGTTTTGTAAATGCTAATTCCTAACTATATATGGTCTATAACCTATGGTTTTTTCAGTGAATATATATATATATATAATACATATATTACATGTAGTTTGTATATGTTTTAATTTACTTTAATTTACAGCCCTGATGAAGTCCTAAGGGATGAAATGCTTTGACTGGACTGATTGACTTATGTTTGATAAAAGAGTCTATAAAGTTAGATTTGAACACAAATTCAAGACTCCTGATGAACTGAATTCAATTGAACTGATTCTATTAGAGATCTATGGATGTTGTAATACTTAGAACTTTTCACAGCTCAAATTGAGTGACACTTATGTAACATTTTACATTCCTTTATCAGTTGTTGTACTAATGTTGAAATTGAGTGTGGCTCCTAAGCAGTGTAGTTACTAAATGTTGAGCATAACAGTCTCTATATCATAAGAATAACACACTAGTATGATAATATATGGCCCACACTGCTTTTGTTAAGTTTCTCTATGTATGGGATATGTTCAGATGTGTCTAATTCAGCCTGCCATAACTATGGGGTAAGTAGCATGTGAGTGGGGTGCACGGTACATTGGACCTCATTTACAAAAGGTATGCAAAACTAGAGTGTCATTTATTAGAACAGCTCCAGGGGCTCAGGCCTCTCAATCACTTCGATGAGCCCATGAAAAGCCACCCTGCAGGACTTGCCGTGCATTCTGAGGTATGGAGTCCAGCAAGCCAGTGCAAACTACAGCGTCGCGATACTCTACATCAAGGAGGCATACCATTTCCATTACAATTGTCGTCCCCAAAATGCAAATGAGTGAATCCATTGGCTTCTCTGTTTGGACCGTATATCAGACACAGGCACTGATGCAATTACGCTTTTACGAGGTGCAGTGATAGTGCATCCCCTATAAGGGAGCTCACTGTCAGTGTGACCCCTGATGGCAGCCCTCTGGAGAGAGAATGGGGGAAATATGGACCACCCTGACATCACCTTGCAGTGGGGGCGATGTCACTCACTGCACCCACCTACAAGGAGATCTCTACACACCCTTAAAAGTGTGTGCATATTGGTGCATGCACAGTGAAACACAGAGCTGCTGCTTTGAGCATGCTCCATATTTTCAGGCTAGAGCGTTGACCTCAGGGCAAGGGACGTTTGCGGCATCCCTGGGTACAGGACATGACATGAAATGCTGCACACTTCAACAGTTTGTGCACAGAGAAAGTGTTCACTATGCATGATAGGGCCACTGGTCAGTGTGGGCAAATGACAGCCCAGCGGTTGAATGCTAATGTGGCGTAGTTCACCTTTTAAATGTTGTGGGGCTTATTTACATACCCCTTGCACTGCCAGTCTGACGCTTTTAATATTAGAAACAGTGGCATACCTGCAGCGGAAGGGGGTTGTAAATGAGCCCCTGTGTTGCAGGTGCATGGCATTTGCATGCAAAAACATTTGTGTGCCACAGAAAGTATGAACACAAATCATCTATAGGCAAATTAGGTACAGGGAACATCTCACAGATGATGTGTACTTACCAACATTGCCATCAACTTGGATCCCAATGTAGTCCAGGAGATCAGACTGCCAGCTGGCCACATCCGCCCAGCGATGTTTAAGTTGGTGGGCCAACCGGTCAATGTTATACATCACCAGCATGTGGTGGCACACCTTCTCCCACCTGAGCTTCGGCACATCTGTGGAGTACCCTTGTTTCATCCGTCCACCACTGGCTATCATGTTTGGCAGATAGTGTGTTTTAGCCACAGAAAGCCCCCAAACTCCTTGCCAGTCTTGTTGCATGCCCTTCCCTTCCAAGACATGTCCCTCCCCAAACACAATCTGACCCCAAACAATCCTAAAAGAAAACACAACTACCCCTAATAACAATAAAAACCCCAGACACAGACACTTGGCAAAACACAGGACAATACAATACAATACACAAATACAAAGCACAGATTTAATTTTAGAGACAGTACAGGGACTGCAGACACTACAAAATATTAGAAAAGACATTAAGACACTCTCCAGCACAGCCAAAACACACCCTCTCACAAGCACAGACAGATAGACTGTGAGACAAAGTGAAAATGAAGTAATACATGGAACGTTGTATACTCGCAATGAGCTACATCGTATAGCATATTGAATACGGTATCCCACCGTGACAGCATCAGGTAAGGGAACTACGGTCTACCCCTACTCAGGAGTCTTTGGTGGAAGCTCCCCTTCAGTGAATCCACGAAGGACTTATATTATTGAGATCGTAACTTGGCAAAACAATTCGAAGAAAACTGCTGAGTTTGGAATGACCAAGGTGACATTATCCCAAGAGTGCCTAATTGAAGTTGTGCATACAGATACCCAGCCCTGATGAAGTTGTGGAAGCGACGAAACACGTGTTGGCTTAAGTCTGAAGTTAAAGTTGGATCAACAGATCCCTGAATAAAGCAACTCATAATCATTGGAGAACGTGTACAATACTTGAAGACTGGATTCCTCGTTATTTTTTGTAGCGTGTTCATTAAGGCTGTGTTTAAATCTGTTTGGAACCTAGGTTCCATTGGTGGATGTTGGGTGGGCATCCCTCCTAGGATTGCACCGCTTTATCTATAAGTATACAGTGAATTTAGTGTGTATTTCTATGAGAGCACCATGGAATCTTAAATCACTTCTTGCTGTCTTGTCTAATTTTGAAAATGAAAGTAAATTTACAGTTAGTGGTTTGCAGCCTACCAGACCAGTTACATCATTTACAGAGTGGATGTGTCCCATTTTCAGCTAATGCGTCATATTGTTTGATGCTTTCAATGGAAATATAGCCACGCGTCATTTTGACACAGGGACTCACAAGGGACCAAGTGGTAATTCTGCCACATCAGCTGGGATGTGTCACATCCATCTGGCGTAAGGCAGCAAAAATTCACAAGTGCAGTTAAAGCGTTTTTATTTGTGATGCAATGGGCAAAAAGCATGATTTTCAGTGTAGTGTGATGTGCAATGCATGGAAACATTTACAGGGGTCATTTTGTTGCCTGTGAATACCTGAGTTGACCTGCTTAATGCATATGTGTTTCATGTATGTGTTGACTGTACATTTGTAAGAGTGCATACATTACTGGGATCATACAATGCATAGGGCTCATTCCCTCTGTTTGCGCAGCAGCACACCTTAGAAGAGGTGCACTATGTGCTAAATAAGTAGGTGCACCAGATTACATTGCTTGAGCTTCCCCCAGTGCTTCCCCCAGTATAACGCCAACCACTATTATATGTAGTCGTACTATGTACTTACTACCATTCCTATGTGATTTTAGAGTTTATCTGTTTGTATCTCTTCCTTGACTGACTCTACAACTTGAACATTTGCAATTTTTTCCCCCGTTTGCTCCACTTGTACATTTGCATTTTTTTCTGTTTATATCCCTTATGTAACTCATGTAATCCACAGTCCTTATGTAACGCAACTGGTTCTTTTGTAAAGCGCTCTGACACCTTCGGGTAATGTTTGCGCTATATAAAATGGCATTAAATAAATAAATAAATATGCAGCCTACCAATGACAAAGTCACCCTTTGCACCATGAGGCTTGTGTGCCAGCACCGCAATAAATTCTGACACATTGACAAGCTATCATGCTATTTCGCTCATACGATGTGTGCTGTAGATTGCAGCACACATCGGTTGTTGAAATGAAAAACTCACTCAAATATTTATCCCATACTGGCATACTTGGTGATGGGTGTTTGCGCCATATACCTGGGTTACACACTTGGGGACTCTGAGATTGCAAGCAATCCATGGGTGGAAGAATGGGAACTGGTGTGCCCCACCACCTGGAATGTGTTCCATTCTGAAGTGGTATGCAATGCTGCACAAGACAATCACTTGCATGACCTTTGTTTATATTCCATACGGGACAGTGCAGATTGGCCCTTACCTGGCTTTAAATTTCATTGATATAAATCTGTGTCATGAATGGTTATCAACAGTGATGCAAACATCACTGTCTTTGGTATCAAATATAGACTTGAGTGCCCTGGAGTGGTTGACTATATTGCATTAATATACAAGGCATGTTCTACACAGAGTAAGACTAGGCAGTCTCTTTCAGGGCCTTCAATTACTCTATAGCAATGAGCCTAGGATGAGCAACATGGGTTGAGTTTGCATGTCCTAATGGATATTGTTGAGAGGCTTGTGTAACCTGATGGTGGTGTGATAGCAGCATCACCGGCATGTGGTACCTAGGCCATATCTGTATAAATTGCTATCCTAGGTTGTTTTGTGGTTGTAGTATACCCACTAAAGGGGTGACTAACAGTGTCTGGTTCAGTAACTCTACAGTGGAAAATATATAGTAATAGTGATGGAGCAGTAATTTCTTCTGGTAATTTCTCAATGTAAAACCCTCATGCTACCTCTAATTTACCGCTGAAAAGGGTGTTGGGCACTTCACACCATGTATTACCTTCAGGAGACTTTAAATAATCATGAACAATCAAAAATGCAATTATTTTTCAAGTCAATAAAGAGAGTTGTTGAGTATTTTAAAGGGTTTTATTTTCTAGTCAAAAGTTAAGTTTTTCTCTGACCCTTTATTCATTTGTAAAATATTAATCAGGTTACAGAATTTGGAAAACAGGAAAAATAGCATTAATACAGAACACATTACAGTCTGCATATAAGCATTACATGTAGGAAAGAAAATGTGTTGCAAAATTTCTGTCAAAACTCTTAAGGAGTTTCTGAGAAAATTAGTGTTGAAAGACTAATCAAGAGTTAAATAGTTGGCAAAAAATCTCCCATAAAGAGAAATAAATGCATAAGACAAATAAATCTTATCAGACCTAATTAATTAGTCAAAGCATAAACTTAAAGTTTAGCATCTAATTCTATCTTAATCAGCTGCACTCTCTGTCTGTCTGTGTCTAAAGAGGAAAACAGCCCGCCCTTCACAAGGCCTCAAAGGAATTGGCCTGCAGTGCCAAAATATGACGTGCAAGGACTTTGGAAAACATCACCAGGAACCTGACTCTCCTCGGACGCCCAAGGCTGCAACCGTGACGATCTCGTACCTAACCCATAGAATGAAGCAAAGCCTAAGCCAAAATGAGCAAGAAGCCAGCTGAGCTAAGAAAGCCAGCCAGTAAGCAAAAAGCCAACCCCTCCTCCAGAGAGGTCATTATTTATACTCTAATTCTTGGCAGTCTACACAAAAATGTTGCATCTTCAGGAAAACCTGTACGTGATTGGTCAGCCACAATGGCATGAGTTCTCACTACCCTAACTCATTCTAAAATCCTGACTATACCAGTTTTAACAAAAGAAGCATACATGAGTAAATACATGTATATAGTTTTTGCAACATTAACTAGAAAAATGTTTTATTCTAATTCTCTTCCTTCCTTTCACAGCGCAGTAGGACGGATATTTTAACTAACTGGTACATTGGCACAAACACAAGAATGTACAGTTCACAATGGCCTTCACTTCTTCCGTAGTTTGAGTCAAGCTGGTGTCTGTGATAGAGCAAGATTTCGCATCGCGACTTGCTCGATTCATGAACCTCGAAACCGTTGTAACCTCGTAACGAATTGTATGTTTTACTAATATCTTTTATTTCCGATATATATGTATGATAGAGAAGCTTGCCTATGTGTTTTACTAATACGATTAATCCGTGTTTATAAAATGGCCGCTGCTTGACTTTCCTCTTCTGCGCATGCGTCAGTCACACTCACGTGACTTCGTGTAGAGATAGTTTTGGAGGGAAAGGGTGCGCATGCGTAATAAGCAATAAGATGGCTATAACGTGGTGAAGCTTTGTGCTGCTGCTCTTGTGAAATTGTTTGTTGCACTTACCAATAATGCATAGTATATTTTTTATAATGATGAACCTAAAATGTGAAATCATGACATGTAATACATTCATTTATTTTTATGTACTAATTTGTTTTCGCTTACTTTTCATGTATCACGGGAAATGGGGGTCCGAATGGGTCGTGAGCCATTTTGAAGATTCTTTCTGCGCATGCTCAAAATGCGAGGCCAAAGACAACCTTGGACCGTGGAACTCAGCCAGCTGGCAGCCACAGTCAAGATGCTCCTGGGAGAATTACCTCTGACCCAGGAGGATGGAGCAAATGTCCCTATATTGTAACAAATGTATAAGTTTTCATTGTATTCCGTGCGTCTTCTCGTGGGAACCCAAATCTTGCTAGGCGGCACCTTAGGATGCAAATTAGGCCTTAGAATAGTCTGTTCTGATTGGTGTGTTAACCAAAGCCTACCTTAGGACCAATCCAAATTGGGGATTCTGACATTTTGCAACATTTGGGGGGTGGTACCCTGTCCAAAACAGTATAACTAGCCTAGGTTTAGCTAGAGAAATTGTCCGACTTGTCTGAATAGCTGACCTGTCACTGACCCAACGCACTCAATAGGTGACTTGATACAGAGGTGCTGCGGAGCTCTCTGTCCGAAATCTGACCATAGACTCTGAAGGTTTTACTGAACCTTAAGTGCTGGCGGAGCACTTTTTCTGGGAATTCGCTGACCCAATCGGGGTCCTGACTGATAGCTGCAGAGAGGGTGGAGCGCAGGCGTTGCTTCCAAACTGTGGGTGCTGGTCGTATCCTGGTGGTCCTGTCCTGATCCGAATCTGGGTTTCCTGTCCTGTCCTGGGGTGTCCATTCTGCACCTGCTGTCCTACTGAGGGTTATCCTTCCTTGAGGGTTTTCCTGTCCTTAACTGACCCGTGGCCAGGGTTGGTTTTCACACCAGTCTAGGTAAATATTGCTCTGACATTCTTAAAACTGCACCTTTCTATTTTTCTGTCTTTGCTTCAATAAAGACATACCTTTGCACGTGAATAATTTTCCATGCTTTCTCCTGCAACCATTGCATTTCATAAAGTCATTTGCATTTGATTTCATAGCGTGTTCGTATGTTACCCTACCTTTTAGAGATCATTTTCTGTATTGCAGTTTGCAACTTCCTGATATGGTCTTGGTTTTTCTCTCGAAAACTGACTAAGTAACTCAGATTTATAGCGTGTTCATCTTGCCCCCTATCTTAGTTTTCCTCTCACTTAGCGGGTTCCCTGTCGCACTAGTATTCTATTTTCAGAACATTAAATAAATTATATTGTGGGTAGCCACAGTATCCAGTAGGACCAGGGTTGGTTAGGGGTGCATGATACAACTGTTTTGTTGAATTTAAACACCATTGAGGCCATGGATGGGCTGGGATTGTGCTGATTTTTGTCGTTTTTTGGGCCTGCTGGTGGGGCCCTTTGCCCAGGGGTGGTGAGTGTTGCATGGGCCTAGTCTTTCTGTGGGGTGTCTTCTTGAATTTAAACATAATTGAGGCCATGGATGGGCTGGGATTGTGCTTATTTTATTGTTTTTTGTCGTTTTTTGGGGGCTGCTGGTGTGGCCTTTTGCCCAGGGGTGGTGGTGCATGGACTGAGTGTGCCTGTGGTGTGGTCTCACTCTCTTTAATGTAAACATCATGGATGGCATTGGATTGTGGTGATTTCTGGCTGTTTTTCTGTTTTTTGGGGGTGTACTGTTGATGTGGACTGGCCATGTGGGTGGTGGTGGTGGCCATCTTGAGTGCTGGCTGGTACAGGCAACATGTGCTTGGGGTGTAAGGGGCCATTTTGAGGAGAGGCAGTGTCTGAGGCCTGCACTTATTTTGCCTACTTTTCATCCTTTATGCCCAGGGGTAGTGAGTGTTGCATGGGCCTAGTGTTTCTGAGGGGTGTCTTCTTGAATTTAAACACCATTGAGGCCATGGATGGGCTGGGATTGTGCTGATTTGATTGTTTTTTGTCGTTTTTTTGGGCCTGCTGGTGGGGCCCTTTGCCCAGGGGTGGTGAGTGTTGCATGGGCCTAGTCTTTCTGTGGGGTGTCTTCTTGAATTTAAACATAATTGAGGCCATGGATGGGCTGGGATTGTGCTTATTTTATTGTTTTTTGTCGTTTTTTGGGGGCTGCTGGTGTGGCCTTTTGCCCAGGGGTGGTGGTGCATGGACTGAGTGTGCCTGTGGTGTGGTCTCACTCTCTTTAATGTAAACATCATGGTTGGCATTGGATTGTGGTGATTTCTGGCTGTTTTTCTGTTTTTTGGGGGTGTACTGTTGATGTGGACTGGCCATGTGGGTGGTGGTGGTGGCCATCTTGAGTGCTGGCTGGTACAGGCAACATGTGCTTGGGGTGTAAGGGGCCATTTTGAGGAGAGGCAGTGTCTGAGGCCTGCACTTATTTTGCCTACTTTTCATCCTTTATGCCCAGGGGTAGTGAGTGTTGCATGGGCCTAGTGTTTCTGAGGAGTGTCTTCTTGAATTTAAACACCATTGAGGCCATGGATGGGCTGGGATTGTGCTGATTTGATTGTTTTTTGTCGTTTTTTTGGGCCTGCTGGTGGGGCCCTTTGCCCAGGGGTGGTGAGTGTTGCATGGGCCTAGTCTTTCTGTGGGGTGTCTTCTTGAATTTAAACATAATTGAGGCCATGGATGGGCTGGGATTGTGCTTATTTTATTGTTTTTTGTCGTTTTTTGGGGGCTGCTGGTGTGGCCTTTTGCCCAGGGGTGGTGGTGCATGGACTGAGTGTGCCTGTGGTGTGGTCTCACTCTCTTTAATGTAAACATCATAGATGGCATTGGATTGTGGTGATTTCTGGCTGTTTTTCTGTTTTTTGGGGGTGTACTGTTGATGTGGACTGGCCATGTGGGTGGTGGTGGTGGCCATCTTGAGTGCTGGCTGGTACAGGCAACATGTGCTTGGGGTGTAAGGGGCCATTTTGAGGAGAGGCAGTGTCTGAGGCCTGCACTTATTTTGCCTACTTTTCATTCTTTATGCCCAGGGGTAGTGAGTGTTGCATGGGCCTAGTGTTTCTGAGGGGTGTCTTCTTGAATTTAAACACCATTGAGGCCATGGATGGGCTGGGATTGTGCTGATTTGATTGTTTTTTGTCGTTTTTTTGGGCCTGCTGGTGTGGCCTTTTGCCCAGGGGTGGTGGTGCATGGACTGAGTGTGCCTGTGGTGTGGTCTGGTCTCACTCTCTTTAATGTAAACATCATGGATGGCATTGGATTGTGGTGATTTCTGGCTGTTTTTCTGTTTTTGGGGGGTGTACTGTTGATGTGGACTGGCCATGTGGGTGGTGGTGGTGGCCATCTTGAGTGCTGGCTGGTACAGGCAACATGTGCTTGGGGTGTAAGGGGCCATTTTGAAGAGAGGCAGTGTCTGAGGCATGCACTTATTTTGCCTACTTTTCATCCATTATGCCCAGGGGTAGTGAGTGTTGCATACTTGCATGTCCCTAGTCTTTCTGTGGGGTGTCTTCAATGTAAACATCATGGATGGCATGGGATTGTGCTCATTTTTCTGTGTTTTGTCCATTTTTTGGGGTGTATAACTGAACTGATGTTCCTCTGTCTTCCATTGCTTTTAGGTGCACAAGAAGACTCAAGAGAACCACCAGTGCCAGGAAGAAGTCCTGCAGCGGTGTGTGTGTGCAGCATAACGTCACGCGACGTCACGTCTGGACACAGAACCCTCTGCAACTCGTGCAACTGCTGCCTGCTGACCTGCTCTGAAGAAGATGGCCCCAAAAAAAGTAACCCGTAGCTCCTCTAGCAAGAAAGGTGCCAGTAAGGAGCAGAAGAAGCAAGTTACCAAGGACACTGGTGTGCCGCCCGCCCCTTTTTTTGGGAGTAAAAAAAAAAGTATGCCTGCAGCAGCAGCGGGATCTGCTGGGGACCAAGCTGGCAGCAGCACCCCCGCTCCATTGGGCTCAGTGCCACCACCACCACCACTCCAACTTAAGTCCAAGCCCTTGAGTGCTGCAGAGGCAGCCAGTATAGTTCTTCAATCAACATCGACCAGTGATGTTGGCTCATCGCAAGAAAGCAGCAGCAATGTCCCTCAATCAACACAGGTTGTTGTAGCTCATCTGACGAGTGTTGACCAACCACAGCCGCAACAACAATCACATGTGCAAGTACAAGCCCAAGTACATGTGGAAGGAGAGGCAGTGCAAGGAGATGCGCAAGCAGAGGTGCATGGAGGGTCACAAGTGGCCACAATAGTTGTTCCTCCCGAAGTAGGGGCACATCAGGAAATCGACAATCAAGGCGAGGTATCATTTGAGGAAGCCACTCATGATCCTTCATTGTCTTCCACACCCCTAGCAAGGAAGAGATCAAGGGTGGTGTCTACATCTTCTTCAAGCACACCTCCTTCTGATGATACGGATCAAACTTGGGAACCAGCACCACAGCCGTCTGAGAGTGAGGCACACCATGATCCGACAAAGGTAGTTAAGCGTAAAAGGAAGCTCGTCCAAAGTCTCAGAGTTATGGAGTGTGATGAGGCTCAACAAGAAGTGGCGGATACTGCTGCTGATGAAGACTCTGCCAACGACGACCCAGTCATCATAAAGGTCACTGCAGCCCCAGCGGGCATGCAGCAAACAGACATTTTGACCCTAGCCCGAAGAGCTGCTGAGCGTGATGATGATGATGATGTTGTCGATGAGGAGGCAGTGGAAACACCACAATCATTGGAGTTAAGTAGTACACCAACTCGTCCCGCTTCCATATTTCTTTCTGGCAAGAAGAGACCTCCGTCAACCTCGACCTTAATTAGTGGCGGTGAAAGTGCAAAACGTACAAAAGTTGGGCAATCCAGATCCTCCACTTCATCTGGCATTAGCTTCATGACCACCACCACCAGTATCGCCGACTCCTCCATGTCCCACAGACACTTCAAGTCCCCAGTTTGGGACTTCTTTACTGTTTGTCCAAAAAATCCAAAGTTTGCCATTTGTACCATTTGTAAGGAAGCAGTTAGTCGTGGTAAGCCAGGTACCAACTATGGTACCGGAGGCCAGAGTGGTCATCTTAGGAGACAGCACACTGTCAAATGGTTTGCGCACCTAGATGCGATCAAGAAAGGCCGAATTCAAGGAAACGTTGATGTTTCATCTGATGATGACGAGGAGGAAGAAGACGTGTCAAACACTTCCCTTACACCCAGTACACCTGTCAGCAGCACACCCAATGTGAGGCACACTAAGAGTGTTGGAGCGACTGAGACACCAACGCACAAAAGTTCACCAGCGAGCTAAATTGGGTCAACGAAGTCATTATCAGCCCGTAAATGCTTGGTCCAGGGCAACATTAGAACAATGCTTACTTCAGACGTGCCATATGAACGCAACCACCCACTGACGCGTCTGTATAACACTAAGCTGGCTAAAATGCTAGCTGTGGACCTTCTCCCTTTTTCTTTTGTAGAAGCGGTAGGTTTTCTAGAATTAGTGGCAACGCTCTGCCCTAAATGGAAGGTTCCTAGCCGGTTCTATTTTGCCAGAGTTGCGGTTCCAGCACTACATGAAGATGTGCTGGAGGCGATCGGGGCAGCTTTGCAGAAGAGTGCTGTTCACACAATACATCTGACAACAGACATGTGGACCAGTGGCGCAGGCGCTGATTACATGTGCATCACTGCACACTGGGTCTCTTTTTCAGGTGTTAAAGCAAAGCTAAACGCAGGTGTTGACCCGGACCAAGTTTTTAAAGCTGCTCAGAAACATGCAACACTAGCCATGTTTGGCTTGGAGAAAAGTCACACAGCAGAAAACCTTTTGGAAGAGTTTAACAAAAAGGTCTTGAAAATGCTATCCCCCCAAAAACGCATGATTGGTTATGTTTCCACGGATAATGGCGCCAATGTAGTTAAGGCCATGTGGAAGGGTCACTATTTTAGAGTGCCGTGTTTGGCGCACTGTATCAACCTGGTAGTTCAAAAATTCTTGAGTGAGAAACACAGTCCAGCGTTCGAGGTAATGGCCACCTGCCGCAAAATGTGCAACCATTTCGGCCATTCTTTTAAGGCCCGGAAGCATCTGAGGAGACTGCTACTTGAACGTCAAATGCCAGTGAAAGCACTCATCCAGGAGGTGGCAACACGTTGGAACTCAACCTTCTACATGCTTGAGCGTCTGTATGAGCAGTATACGGTACTCGATCACTATTTCTTCACAGAGGGTACATCTCAGAAGGAGGACATGCGGTTGGGTGCGGCGCAATGGGACATAGTTAAAAGCCTGACAGACATGCTTCGTCCTTTCGAGTTCTTCATGCGTGCAGTCTGCCAGGAAGGACTGTAATTTGGGAAAAGCTATCCCATTGTTGTGCATGCTGGAGCACCAACTGATGGCGGTGTCTTCTGAGTTTGAAAAAGATGAAAAAAAAAAAGACCATTTTATTTTGTCTGAGAAATTATTAGAGCGCCTACGTGGTGATGAACGTCTTAAAAACATCAAGTCAGAACAGCATTACATTTGTGCTACTATTCTGGATCCACGCTACAAAAAGGCACTGGCAGGCGAAGCATTCTTTCCTTTTGCTGATGCAGATGTTCAAAAGTACAAACATTGGTTAGCCTTGTCAGCCAAGAGGTTTGAAAAAGAACGGCAGGTTATTGAAGGAGAAGACAGTACATCAGCATCAGCATCAGCAGGCCATCCCTAGTCACAAGAATCCACTTCTGCACCTGTGGCTGGGGCACAAGTGACCTCTCAGCCGTTAAAGGCAACTGGATCATCTGCACCACACACAACAGTATCAGTGGCTGTTGTAGAGGATTGGCTAAGTTTGCTTGGGTATGGTTCTCGAAAAAATGTCAAAGGCACAGCAAAAAGTAAGCAAAGTGGAGGAACCGTTGATGACCTTGAGCCGATGGTGCAGGACTATATGAATGACTCAACAGAGGTCTTTCTTAATGATGAGCCATTGCAGTATTGGCATGGCAAAAAACAATTGTGGCCACAGCTCTCCAACCTGGCTATAAACTATTTGTCTTGCCCACTCGCAAGTGTGTCTTCTGAACGTGTTTTCAGTGCTGCTGGTGGCATTGTAACTCCCAAACGGAGCCGCCTCTCGCCCAAAAATGTGGAGCGGCTGACAATGATCAAGATGAATCAGCACCTCATACCACCAGATTACAAAGTACGAGAAAGCACGCCGCATGAAGACGAGGAGGACGGCAACGTAGATGAGGGGATTTGTTCTCTGTTCGGTGGCACTGACCTCATCCAGCCTGAATTCGCAGAGTATGATGACGAAATCTTCTTCTTATTCCCTGACACCGAGCCCTGAAAATGAGACAATGAATCAAGAACTTTCTTTTTCGTCCTTATTCACTTTTATTCCTGTTTGTCTCTCTTTATTTGGTTTGCACAGTTAATTTAATTCAAACTTTAATCACCTAATCCCAAAAACAAGACCATCAGCAGAACTGTCTTCACTTGTTTGCTTATTGATTTGAAGGTGCCGCAGTCTACATTCCTCAGGTTCACAAGTTCTGAAGAACATGCTCCTCTATCCTCCTCCTCCAGACTGCGATTTCCCTCAAAGCAGAGTGCTGGATTACGCCCAATGAAGAAAGACTCAGCACTTGTGGGGGTGTTGTACTTCTTTGCGGGTGAGTTGACGGATTTGGGCCCATTGCTGTGAAGCTCTAATAATGGACAAAAGTGTTTTGGACCAAATATGAGGTGGAAATTTCTTGCCGTTTTTGCTGACTTGCTTGCCTTTGGGGTGCTCTTTGGCGGAGTTCCGGGTGTTTGTGGGTGATTATTGGTGTCTGGGAGCACTGCTGCGACAATCTAATCTTGATTGCATTTGCTTTTCAGGAAATCCGTGGTGGAAAACAGGAGTTATGATGATGATTGATGATGATGACCTAGCTGCACAGCGCCGCGTTTGGACCGAAGGCCGAGAGATATTGTAAGTATGAGATTTAGCTTTTTCGCTGTTTGGGGGTGTTGTCGGGTGGTTTTTTCCGGGTGGGTTGGTTGGCGGGTCTTGCCTGGGGCATTCCTGGGAAGGTCTAATACCGGATAGAAGTGTTTTGGACAAAATCCTTAAGGAACAGCCTTTTTTTTGCTATTTCTTCTGTCATCTTGCTCAATGTAGCGTTTTGGGGGGCTTGCTGCTGTTCGTGGGTGGGTTGCGGCCGGGGTCTCTGTCGAAGCACTGCTGCGACAATCTAATCTTGATTGCATTTGCTTTTCAGGAAATCCGTGGTGGAAAACAGGAGTTATGATGATTGATGATGATGACCTAGCTGCACAGCGCCGCGTTTGGACCGAAGGCCGAGAGATATTGTAAGTATGAGATTTAGCTTTTTCGCTGTTTGGGGGTGTTGTCGGGTGGTTTTTTCCGGGTGGGTTGGTTGGCGGGTCTTGCCTGGGGCATTCCTGGGAAGGTCTAATACCGGATAGAAGTGTTTTGGACAAAATCCTTAAGGAACAGCCTTTTTTTTGCTATTTCTTCTGTCATCTTGCTCAATGTAGCGTTTTGGGGGGGTTCCTGCTGTTCGTGGGTGGGTTGCGGCCGGGGTCTCTGTCGAAGCACTGCTGCGACAATCTAATCTTGATTGCATTTGCTTTTCAGGAAATCCGTGGTGGAAAACAGGAGTTATGATGATTGATGATGATGACCTAGCTGCACAGCGCCGCGTTTGGACCGAAGGCCGAGAGATATTGTAAGTATGAGATTTCGCTTTTTCGCTGTTTGGGGGTGTTGTCGGGTGGTTTTTTCCGGGTGGGTTGGTTGGCGGGTCTTGCCTGGGGCATTCCTGGGAAGGTCTAATACCGGATAGAAGTGTTTTGGACAAAATCCTTAAGGAACAGCCTTTTTTTTTGCTATTTCTTCTGTCATCTTGCTCAATGTAGCGTTTTGGGGGGCTTGCTGCTGTTCGTGGGTGGGTTGCGGCCGGGGTCTCTGTCGAAGCACTGCTGCGACAATCTAATCTTGATTGCATTTGCTTTTCAGGAAATCCGTGGTGGAAAACAGGAGTTATGATGATTGATGATGATGACCTAGCTGCACAGCGCCACGTTTGGACCGAAGGCCGAGAGATATTGTAAGTATGAGATTTAGCTTTTTCGCTGTTTGGGGGTGTTGTTGGGTGGTTTTTTCCGGGTGGGTTGGTTGGCGGGTCTTGCCTGGGGCATTCCTGGGAAGGTCTAATACCGGATAGAAGTGTTTTGGACAAAATCCTGAAGGAAACACCAGTTTTGGCACTTTTTGTAAGTTAGGGTTCGTTAGGGTTAGCCCTAGCAGCAGGATTGCATGTGTTTCGGGGGGTTCTATTGCAACGCAGTTCTGGTGTTGTAGAGCACTGTTGGAGCGATGCTGGCTATGGATACTTTTGCTTGCTTGCAAGTGGTTTGAATACAATCCACGGTCTGTATTTGGGCCTACTGTTACTTTCAAAGTACGTTTTGTAACCATTTTTCTGCTAGGCATCGTTTTTGGAGATCTGATTGGGGTTCTTCTACATTTTTGCGACTGGCTTTAGTAAGGGTCTTGGTGGGAGCATTGCTGGGAAGGTCAATTTTGTTCTAAAACACAGTTTACAGTACACCTACCTTGAGGGGAAAGATCCGCTATAATATTTTGGCCATACTTATTTATCCTTAAAAAGGTGACTCAGACAGAGCACGCAATTTAAAAAATATTGTACTGTCTATTAGGGAAATCAAAGTGTCACTTTTTGAACCACACAGCGTACATACCTTTTATTTATTTATCAGTGGTATTGTAATAGCACTTCCTGTTTTCCGTTCAATAATTACAGGCCGGGTTTCAGTCAACATCCGCCAGGCAGGCAGTGGACAGGGTGTCTTCTGTCAGTGGTCACCAACATTGATGGACGAAGCGTCAGCTGGAATGGAGGAGTGCCGTCAATAAGAGGAATTGTTTGCTGCATGCAACTTACTTACCAAATTCAACAGGACAACTCCAACAACATACGCAATACAGATACAGTATCCATTGTTTTATTCTATGAGTGTGACTGCATGTGCTTAGCTTTAGTTTGTAACCAAAGATTGTCTTTATCTTCAATTATTGTTTGTCCATGCTCTGCTTTTTTTTTCTTCTCTCAACAAAACCTACCCAAAAAGAAACCCCCATTCCCATCCATTTTACAAACCCTAACCCTCTTCCCCCGGGCTCTGTTGTTTTGCTTGATGTCTGACTAAAATGACATCAATAATTCCACACACTTGCTGGGGAGGATAAGGTCATAGCAACAGGCTGGTGAAGGAATACGAGGATATCTTCTAGACTTACTCAGCTTCAGTACTATATCTTCTGGTAGTAGTAGCCAATGTCAAATAAATTCAACGCAAGTACTAGTTATACTTGCAAGCAAATACTTTACCATTTGTTAGGCTACATTATGGCACTGTTCTGTCTGTCACCTGCTATATTCTCGATCGTACCGTAACCGTTGTAATGCTACAGTAAGGACAAACAAGGTTTTGTTTTCTTTTTTTCCATAGGCATGCAACTGCCACTGTGTCACACCACTAGTACCACCGCAATGAGGAAATGTCACCCGCCCAGGATTGACAACGTTAATCCCCATTTCACGTGGAGCCAGCCCTGGGCCTAGCCCTAATTTCTAACACAAATTACAGGTAAGATAAGCGTTTGGTGGGAGGTAGTATAATGGAGTATTATTTCGGAGTAGACAAGAGATTGACGGTTGTACTACTAAAGTCCTACGACTGTTCAGGAAAACAAAGTTACTGTTACACCCCCGCCCCCCACCCACCAGACTGAAAAGCAGTAAAAAACAGGTATGGTCAGATAAAGTTTAAAAATATATTTATGTAGCCCTAACAAAATAATCTCCCTCACCCACCCTAACCCCAACGATTGTCTTTGAAACGTCCCAAAACGATCCCAACTCCCAAATCCCACCCCCCAAAAGTCTATAAAAAAAGGGCAAGGGACACTCCACTACTGGAGGGTGCTGGTGCTGGTGCATTTTGCGGCATGGGCATCATACTCCTTGCGGAGGGTGGCAAGCTCGGAGCGGAGGCCCTTAACCAAGTTCTTATACTTCAGGACCTCCTGCTCCAGGTTGGACATTCGGACTCGTAGGCGGCGTTGGCGTTCCTTGCAGCTCCTGTGGGGGGCAGCTGGTATTTCTGTTGCTTGGCGGTGGCGGTTGTCTTTGTTAGCCCGGCTCGGTCCCGCTGGCTTAGTCACGGAGGAGGATGCAGCGGTCCCAGTCGAGGATGTTGTTGTTGCCCCGCTCGACTGCGTGTCCTCCTCCTCCTCCAGGGCCACCAGCCGCCGATATTCGGCGACAGTGGCCTCCAGCCTCCGTTGCCGGGCCATTCTAGCCTGCTCCCTCCGTGTTGTTGATTTGGAAGGAGCAACTATATGAAGAAAGAAAGACATAGTCTGTAACCAATGCTCCTTAGCATTAATAACACAAAGTGATTGAGCCGAAAGTTGGGTCACAGTACAAGTAGCAAATTGAAAGCACAGTACATAACTATTGAGGACAGTATCTATGTAACCTCCCACTTCTGCATCCTTGCTCTAACATTAGTGGTAGTTTAATGAACAAATTCTACGACCACTATGGACTTCCATTACAGTCGACTATGACAGTACACCAGTCTTATTCTTCTTCTTCTCTCTTGTTTAGGGAAATTGGTACGTTATCTTATGCAAGCCGGCAGAATGACATGGACAGCACAGTGAACTTGCACCCGAGAAAAAATGTTGCACACCATGATGAGTGAGACAGACTTGCGTTACTGTACCGGTCCAGTACATGCAGGTGGTGAAGCTATTACTTTTCTATTACGGGTGGCACTGAGAATACTCTGTTACAAGGGCTACTGCTTAATTAATTTACCTTTCACCCTACAGTGCAAATGAGTACTAGAAAAGGAAAATGAAGAAGCTAACTAATTTGATTATCTATCACTTCACATGGGACGTATTTGATGACATATGGGATGACTTTAGGTGCTTTGCTTAATATTGAGTGAACAGTGATACACCCACACATGAATGACGTACTACAAGTAAACTAAAGTTATTAAGAGAGGTACGGAGTGTCCACCGTAATAACCAGATATATGCTGTGATTGCAGACACAATACAAAGTACTGCTACTATTCATGGTAGTATTGGACACATTTACAATTTCTTTTCCTTGCCTTCCCTGCACTGGAACGGACGTGCGGGTGCGGTGGTACATGCTCTTCAAGGTAACACTTAGTTAATCTGGCGACCATCTACTCTCTCTAGATACACATGTGCTATCTAAGAGTCAGAGAATACCATGCTCCAGGCATCCATTCAGTCAAAGTATACGCACACATACAGTTTCTGTTTCACCCACCCAGGCTGCTGTCCTTCCACCCATCCTTGCTTCATCATTGACCCAGCCATGCACCATACCATATTCTTTCCTTCCCAGCCACCTCGGGGGCCAATCAAACACATATCGTTCTTCTTTGCCAGCCATCATACAAGTTCGCGTCCCACTTACTTACACCCTTCTTTCGCTTTTCGTTCATCCCATCCATCACGTTCGTCTAAGAACTTATTGGGATTCTTCTCACCAAAAACTTCACAGCTAAGTCGAAGTACATTTCGAGGAGGCTACTACCTGGTTGATTTGTAATACACCCGTGCAGAAAGCACACTATGCAGTCTTCAATTTCAATAAGTAAGGAATATATAGCTTACCTGTTTCCGCCACCACCGTTTGAACCCCCACAGGACCGTCCGCCGGCTCTTGCACCGCCTCCTCCCCAGAGTCCTCCGAGTCCTCGCCCAACACAGCCACCTCCGCGCTGGCCCCGTCACCAGATGTTACACCTACAAAGTATATTTAAGAATGTTAGAATACACCACTCACTACTATATAATATTTGGTCTAGGAGAAATGTTAAAAAAACTGAATACAATGTAATAATTTGTGACTGTCTACTCCAAAGTAAAAATGTCCCTTTTTCCAGGGAAGGCTGTTGTCTTGCTGCACTTTTATGCACAACTGATGAATGCTTGCTTTTGGTTTTTAACACGCACCACTTTTTCTCCTAACAGACAGAAGCTTGACTCCTAAGAACACGACCAGGATCAAGTTCAAACCAGGTGAGAGCTTGGCTCGACCACAAGAAATGTGTCCAATTAATCGTCAGCACTAAACACTTTTCCGTTTTCAGTTAAATAGTTTTATGACAAAGTAGATTTTAATAAATGTGTTTACTTTTAATAAAGCTTTTAAACTTAAATAGACTCTGTGGTTTTTGTTCCTCCAGACTAGAGTGGATGAGCTAAAGGTTTTGGAATTTTTGCAAGCATGAGTGCCTCTGACACTTCTTGACTGTGCTGTGACTCCGTACTCTCTTGTCCTGCGTACGATAATCTAGAGATCATTGGGGATCAATAATCGGTGACTTCGGGAGCTGAATGACTCTGACACACTATCTAGCCAGTAAGGAGACAGTGCATAGAGCTATTGCTGAATAGAATGGGAGTCGAATGGAATTGCCAAATGTCCAATCTTAGTTAGCTACACAGACAGACTAATAAGAATAGTCTAGTAATACCACAGGGAGTCATATTGGAGGCAGGATAAGAATTTATATCCAGTCTACAAGAAGATCAAAGACGATTTAGAAAAAATCGAATGAGGAACGCTAGGAAAAAATAGGTACTCTTTATTAAAATGTAAACTTACTGGGGCCAGCAAAGGAGCCCTCGCCTGCCCGATCCTGGCCTGCATCCTCAGCACCCTCCTCCTGTGTCCTCTTGCCCTTGGGGGGAGCTGATGTACAACATGAAAGAAAGAAAGACCAGAAAACATGGATGAGATTTTTCAACCAAATCAAACATTTCAAAAGAACAATAACAAAATATTTTGGAGAAATAGCAAATAGATAGACAACTATTCCACGGGATCTATCTCATGTGGTATACTACGTTATTCGTATTGCCTGATTTGCGGAACGTTGACTTAGAAAGTTCCTATGTAACTCAATAAACAGACTACTAAAGAGGTTTGCCTAGGCCTGGCACTGCAGGCAGCAGTCCGCAGCACGCGAAGTGACAGACAAAGTCCATCCTGCTTGCAGATCAGTGAATACTCAAACTATCAATCCACCCACCACCGCCACTATTTCTTCTTATAGCCATGTGTCTAAAGGAAGGACTGGACTTCAGTCTGTTGGGGCTGATTTAGAAGTCCCTTGCGGCTCATTTTCCTCCATTGTTGCGTGCCTTTTGTGACGCAGCGGCAGAACAAAAGACTCGCCATGGTGTTGGTGCGGCGTATATATTAAAAAAAAACACATATGGGCATATGGGCGATGCATCACGTTGTAAAGCCCTGCGCCATCAGGGGGCGTTCTGGCGCAAGGGAGGGCGTACCTGCGCAGGAACGAATCCTAAAAGTGGCTGAGGGAAATCTACAAGATGTCAATCAGTCACTTTTAGGACAATGATGCATGACTCAAACCCTGCGCACTTGAAGACGACGTACGGCTTGATGCAGCATTGGGGAGATAGGGTACCCCAGAGCATTGCTGGAGCTGCGCCATCGTTGGCACGCAACTCCAGCAATGCGCTGCCTTTACGGCACAGATGCGTAAGGCTTCTGTGACGTTTTGGGCCAATGGGTGGTGGTGGCATGGCACACAATTACTGCCGCATCCCTGCTACTTTGCAGGGATGCGTCGGTAATTGAAAATATGACCCTTAGTGTCTAGCATTACGCAGTTCTTATCTTTACACTACACTCATACATAATTTCTCAGGCCAATGAAATGCTTCTGAACACAACATACAAAACAAAGAAGCATAGTAGCAAGCAACGCTACTGAGAAGGAGAGCAGTGCACCTGAAATGCATAGAAGATTTTGAAATATAATTTACCTCAATGTAATCGGCAGCATTATTGCTCTTGGTAAAGAACAAAGATTTGCAAATAACAGAGCCGGATAAAACAGAGTAGTAAATGAATAGCTTCTACTACTCACCAAGCCCGGGGACCTCTACGCCGAGCGCGTCCAGCAAGTCCCGTTCCCGGTCCATGACATCGGTCCAGCGGTGGGTGGCCTGGTTATATGTGCGCCGGACCCCAGAGAGCTTATACATGGCCCGGCACACCTTCTCCCACCGCTTGCGGCGCTCCCGGATGCCATAGCCAGTCGCGATCTTGCCGCCTCCCAGGATCGTCTTGGGGAGGCGGCGCTGGACGTGGAAGATGAGTGCCGCCACTTCCTCCGCGCTGAAGATCTCCCGCGGCACCACTTGCTCCCCCCTCAAACGCCCGCACGGGAGCCGGGCACGGGGTGCGGGACCCTACCCTTCTCAGGGTGCTTCCCGGCTCCCTTTACCATGGTCTGGGCAGAAATACAGTTAAATGATAAACAAGAAATAGAATAGTGAAGAAGAAAAGAAAAGAGTTTAAAAAAGTAGTTTAAAAGTAACTAAAAGCAGCAGAAAACACAAAAATATAGAGCTAGAAAAATAGAGGGATAGATAATAAGTAAAATTAGATCAAATAAACTTCAAACAAGCAAAGGATGGCAGAGATTGAGAGAGGATAGAGAAAGCATGCCCAGAACCATAGCAATGAATGAGAAACAAGATGGCCGCGCCCGTTCACGACCGCGTGGGTAAGTTCGCGCGAGATTTTCCTCGCGAGCACGCGCGAAATTGTACTAGCGAGCAGCACACTTTGCGAGATTACACATAGCGGCCGGAAACGGAATTACGTCACGCAAACAAGATGGCCGCGCCCGTGTACGACCGATAGGGTAACTTGGCAAACGTATAGGTAGAAGCGCCTCGCGAACACGCGCAAGATCACGCGAACATACACGTTTTTTGTATTCGCACGCATTCGCGGCTTCCGAAATCGATCTCGCACGGATTCGCGCCCCAAAAAACACGCGAAATTGCAGAAAAAACGATTTTAGCTAAACTGAAAGCAATGAGCAGGTGCAAAAGTTCAAACTTAACATTAGTAACATTCAAGGTAGTGCTTCCTGAGGGGCCCCTCCAGAGTTTGCAACTATTCTATGACCCTGCTATGACCCAAACAGCAGGCTCATAGAATAGCTACAAGTAGACCATAGAGGTCCTGTGAAAAAAAATTTCACTGCAACAAAAAGCAAATTACAGATAAGGAAGGAAGCAGGTGCCAGCCAGACTGGAAGTTTCAAAATTACTGACACATTAATGACCCACAAATTAATTGATGGCAGTTGAAGAAGGGCAGGTGTGCTTGCTTTTTTCAACCACCATAATCTACAGTGATAAATAAACCTAATGGGTGGCAGTGAGGATGTACCAGAGGGTGGCATGGGTGTCCCAGAGGGTGGCAGTGGTGAAACAGAGGGTGCTGTGAACCTGTGATGATAAACCAGACGTAGAAACAACATAGTCGCGGCCGTTGCGAGCCGAAAAGTAAGTTCGCAATTGCGAACTTGTCCCAAAATCGGCACGAACGCGCGCCAACACAAAAAACGGGAAAATCCGCAAATCCGCTAGAGTTCGCGTATCTTCGCGGATTGCGAATCCGTAAATCCGCAATTTCGCGTACGCGAGATCCGCTAGATCCGCCCATGCTTAATGTGTATGGTTGGAGAATTGGGTGAAATACACGAAAGATGACGGAGTATTGGCTTTTCCGTTAGATGGAACATTTAACAGCAGAATTCTATTTAATTTGAGAACCCGAATGAATGATTTACATCCCAGACCTAGATTAACGCAGTATGAAGCACTAGAGGAATGGGAAATCGAGGCTTTCGAAAGGGATAAGCCACGGATGGACAAAGGGTTAACTAAATTTTATCCAAAGTTGAAGCAGGAAGCACAAGCTAAAAAGATGAAACAGTGGAGGCAGAATATGATAGTGGAGGGATTGTTTCCCATGATGCCAGCAGATGATCCTACTGGGGGACAGAAACGGTTGGAAAAATCTAAACATTGGGTACCCATTGGAGAGTCAGATGATGAATTATTAGATGACCTATGTACAAGAAGTACGCCTCCTTATAATGAGGGACATCGACCTTCCAGTACAGGAGATATTTCCCGAAGACTTCCTCCTCAGGAAGAAGTTAGGTCCGCAAGTGTAGGAGGGGGTTACCACATTCCTCCCTATACCGAGAGTCTAGGACCAGTGGATACCAGAAACATTTACCCCAGGATGTCAGCTAGTGGGGAGACAGGATATTCCCGTGAAGGAGATTTTTGTTCTCGACCTCCCTACGGAGGCGAGCTGAGACCCTCAAGTTCAGGAATGCCGTTATTACAGTCACAGTATGAGGAAGAAAGAAGATCCCTAGGTACAGGAAGTTTATTCCCAAGACCAAATTATGGTGAAGGACCTAGTGAGACTCATCCCACTGCCCCAAGTTATGCTCCCACACTAACCCCGCAGGTGTTACATGACAAATCCATAGAGAGATTACTGGAAGAAAAGGAGCGGGAGGTTCTAGCAAAACAGAGAGCTGAGATCATTCAGAAAATGACCCAGTTAAATACCAGTCCTGAAGCATTGACAATCCCAGTAACAATCGGACCCGTAGTTTCATTGTACGGGGATCGGCATGAAAGTCCAAAACCTCCAGTCATTACTCCCGTAATAGCACAACCCAGACCAGAACCCTTAATTGTAGATGAACAGACGAGTGAGTGTGAGTCTGAAGTCTCACTGATGGATCTGCCCATTAGAAATAAAGGGAAGAGAATGCAGAAAAGACATAATCCTTTCAATGCGAGGGAGATTCAAATGGAATCGACTTCGGGTACTAGAAGTGTCACTTTGGTCACACCTGAAGAAATTGAAAGATGGAGTCAAGAATTAGAGAAACAAACTTCGCAAACGAAACCTTTAGACCTCTACAAACTGAGAGTAGAAATAGAAGAATTAATGGCAGGAAACGTGGGATTAGACAGATTAAATACCTACTCTGAAGAAGAGCTGTTGTTTATGTGCAAAAGTCTTACCCGCAATGTCCGAGTACTTCATGAAAGATTGACCGATACTGCTGCTAGTATGGGAATAGACATTTCAAAATCGAAACCCTTGCAGAAACCCTACCGAGCAGTATTTTCAGACAAAGATTTGGAAAACCTGAATGTGTCAGGGAAAAAGGCACAGGTCAAGGAACTATTGACAGTATTACAGAAATGGGGAGACGTGGAAAAATGGAAAGCCAGATGGGCTAGGAAGAAAGATGAGGCCAGGTCTAGGCAGGTAACTCCCGAATTCGCTCTGAGAGAAGCTGAAAAGCCAGAACAGTTATGCCCTATGCGTGAAGTACCAGGGGGAAAATATGTACATGTCCCATGGTCTCGACAGGATATTGTGTCCTTCACAAATGACTTCCCAAAATTACGCGAAAAACCAGTCGATTGGTACCGACAGGTAGAAAGATTCGTAAAAGTGCAGAAATGCCTATGGAAAGACCTGGATGGGTTCTTCGACATAGTGGTCCCTGTAGATCTGTGGACTGAGTGTAAAATAGCCATCGCCTGGCCTAGTGAGGAATACCCGAGAGATGACAAAACAGGGGAACCATCAAAGGAAGTGATGAGGAAGTATGAACAAGTAATTCAACATTTGAAAATAAAAGTACCTGCAAAAGAAACTGATTGGACCAAGATAGATAGAACAACGCAGGAAAGGGACGAGACAGTGCACTCTTTTTATGAAAGGCTGTTGCAGGTGTTCAAAACATACAGTGGTATAGATAACATCGAGATGAAGGACATGACCCATTTCATTTACAGGTTTGTAAACGGTTTAAGACCCGAAATTTGTCAGTGGATAAAGGATAATAAAATCTGTTGGCATACCAAAAAGATAGATGAGGTCCTACGGTACGCAAAGTACTGTGAGGACGAAATGGCAGAAAAGAAAAAGGCCCTGAAGGAGAAAGTGATGTGGGCTCAAGTAAAGCTCGCAGAACAACAGGAAAAGCAGCTGAGTAAATTAAATAAAGTTACTCAGAACCAAGGTCCTGGGGGAGGGAATGGAGGAAAGCCCCGACCTAAAATGAGTAGGGAGGAAGCCAAAAAGAAATTTCCCTGCCATCAGTGCGGAGAAATTGGACATTGGCGAGACGAGTGTCCGTATTTACAAAATGATAATGCCCAAACACCTGATTTAATTCCACAGACGCAGAATGAAAAGCAAAGAAAGACACAGCAACAGGTAAAAACGATTCAAGTGCCTCGAACGCCAAAGCCTATATTTAAAGGGAAGTCACCACAGGGTGATGATGTAGAAGTCTGGGGAGGCAATGAGGATAGAAATACAGCAACTTCAAGGACCGACTGGACAACAACGCACACAACTGCAAGGAACTCTTCAACATCGTGAAAGAGCTCTCCAACCCCAACGCCGGTAACAAAGACATCACCCCATCGCAAGACCTCTGCAACTCCCTCGCCTCCTACTTCCACAACAAGATCGCGGACATACACAACAGCTTCAGTAGTCAACCATCGCACACAACGACCGCAGCAACGCCACCCACCACCACCCTCCGCGCCTGGACTCCGATCAGCACCGATGACACCGCCCGCATGATGAACTCCATCCACTCCGGATCTCCGACCGACCCCTGCCTTCACCACGTCGTCAACAAGGCCGACGCTGTCATCGCACCCCACCTGCGGGACATCATCAACACCTCCTTCGACACCGCCACCTTCCCGGAGAGCTGGAAGCACGCCGAACTCAGCGCTCTACTTAAGAAACCAACAGCGGACCCCACCGAACTCAAGAACTACCGCCCCATCTCGCTCCTCCCGTTTCCAGCCAAAGTCATCGAGAAGACCGTCAACAAACAGCTGTCCGCCTGCCTCGAAATGAATGGATCCCTCAACCCCTCACAGTCTGGCTTCCGAGCCAACCACAGCACCGAGACCGCCCTGATCGCTGCCACCGATGACATCCGAGCCCTGATGGACAACGGAGAAACAGCGGCCCTCATCCTCCTAGACCTCTCCGCGGCATTCGACACTGTCTGCCACCGCACCCTAGTGCAGCGCCTCAGCAACGTCGGAATTCAGGAGAAGGCACTGGAATGGATCGTCTCCTTCCTCGACGGAAGAACACAGAGAGTCCGCCTACCACCGTACAAGTCAGAGGCCACCGAAGTCATCTGCGGCGTCCCTCAAGGATCCTCGCTGAGCCCCACCCTCTTCAACGTCTACATGAGCCCCCTTGCGGCCATCGCACGCCAACACAACCTGAACATCATCTCCTACGCCGATGACACCCAGCTGATCCTCTCACTGACCAACGACCCCGCCGCTTCCAGAGCCAACCTTCACGAAGGGATGAAAGATGTAGCCGAATGGATGACGACCAGCCGCCTGAAACTGAACTCAGACAAGACGGAAGTCCTCATCCTGGGCTCCTCGCCCTCCGCCTGGGACGACTCCTGGTGGCCCCCCGCCCTGGGCACCGCACCCACACCGACAGACCACGCACGCAACCTGGGCTTCATCCTGGACTCCTCCCTCTCCATGACCAGACAAGTCAACGCCATCTCCTCGTCATGCTTCAACATCCTGCGCATGCTACGAAAGATCTTCCGGTGGATCCCCACCGAGACCAGGAAGACGGTCACCCAGGCCCTCGTCACCAGCCGACTGGACTACGGCAACGCCCTCTACGCCGGAACCACCGCCAAGCTCCAGAAGAGACTCCAGCGGATCCAGAACGCCTCAGCCAGACTCATCCTCGACATCCCCCGACACAGCCACATCTCCGGACATCTGAGAGACCTGCACTGGCTCCCCGTCAACAAGAGAATCACCTTCCGTCTCCTCACCCAAAAACACAAAGCCCTACACGACCAAGGCCCGATCTACCTCAACAACCGCATCAACTTCTACGCTCCCAAACGCCACCTCCGATCAGCCAGTCACGCCCTCGCCGCCGTCCCCCGCATCCGAAGATCGACAACAGGAGGAAGGTCCTTCTCCCACCTGGCCGCCAAGACCTGGAACTCCCTCCCGACCGACCTGCGCCTGACCCAAGACCACCTCTCCTTCAGGAAGAAGCTCAAGACCTGGCTGTTCGAGCAGTAGCAGCACCCCCCCCCCCCCCCAAGCGCCTTGAGACCCTCCGGGTAAGTAGTGCGCTATATAAATGCCCATGATTGATTGAACTTCGCAGTATTTGTTGAACGACACCTTTTTCTGTGATGACCAATACTGACGGGGCTTGAGAGGGGAGGACGAGGAGTGCGTACTTGGCGCCTCTTTGCCGGTAGACCAGTCAGGGCCATACATTGAAGGAAAGGTTGATGGAAATGATGTCACCTTTCTATTGGACACTGGTGCTACCCGTTCTACTGTGAGAACAGTGGACGTTCCAAACCTACCCCTCTCGGGAGAAGCAATCCAAGTAGTAGGAGTATCTAATCAATTGATTAGTACACCTGTTACCGAACCCATGGAGATCTCAATTGGAAACTTTAAACAAATGCACAGATTTGTTGTCTGTGATACCAGTCCGGTAAATTTACTGGGACGTGATTTGCTGTGCAAAATGAATTGTACCATCTTTTGCACACCAAAGGGCGTTGAAATTCAAACACCAGATGAAGACGGTATCTACAAGCTAATGTTAATTAGACCTGACTCAGAAATAAAACGAATGACTATACAGGACTTACCTGAAGAACTCCAGCAGACAGTGAAGTCAGAAGTGTGGGACTTTACTGGAAAGGATGTAGGGTTAATGAAAAACGTAGATCCCATACAGATAACAATGAAAGAAAATGCAGTTTACCCTAACACTAAGCCTTACAAAATGAGTGCCGAAGTGAGAGCAGGTGTTGCCATTGAAGTACAAAAATTGCTCGAAGCAAACATCATTCAGGAAGTAATGAGTAGCCCGTGTAATTCACCCATTATGGGCATTAAGAAGCCTAGTGGCAAGTACCGAGTAGTGCAGGACCTGAGAAAGGTAAACAAAATTGTGGTTCCTTGCTGTCCCATTGTCCCAAACCCAGCAGTCATCCTGTATCAGGTTCCCTGGGATGCTGAATGGTTCACTGTGATAGACCTATGTCATGCTTTCTTTTCGATCCCATTGCCTCCAGATAGTAAATTTCTTTTCTCATTTGCTTTCAACAGTAACGTGTATGTCTGGAACAGGGTCCCCCAGGGGTACACAGAAAGCCCCTCTATCTTTAATCAGATCTTGAAAAAATGCCTTGAAACTTTAGTCTTACCTGGAAAATCTGTTTTGGTACAGTACATTGACGACCTATTGGTGGCGTCTAAAAGCCATAGGGATTGCGTGGTTGACACCATTGCCCTACTGAATCATCTGAGTGAAAAGGGACATAAAGTGGCCCCTGAGAAATTACAGTTCTGTTCGAAATCAGTGAAATATCTGGGACACCAGATAGAAAAAGGTATCAGAAAAGTCACCTCAGAGAGAGTCAGAATAATTCAAAATATGCAGTTACCCCGTACTCAGAAAGAAATCAGAATGTTCCTCGGAGTTGTAGGTTACTGCAGGCAATGGATTGTGGGATTTGCAGTTCTTGCAAAACCTTTGATACAAATGACAAAGAAAGGAGCAAAGGACCCAGTTGAATGGAATGACGAGAGCCTAACAGCTTTCACACAGTTGCGAAATTGCCTGTGTACAGCCCCTGCTCTGGGAATGCCTGACTACTCCAAGGAGTTTGGCTTATTCTGTGACACTCGTGACAATTGTGCATTGTCAGTCCTGACTCAGGAGCATGGTTTGACCAGAAGGCCTGTGGCATATTTTTCTGCCACTTTGGATCCAGGGGCTGCTGGACTACCTGGATGTCTAAAAGCTGTAGCTGCAACTTGCACCAGTTTAGAACAAAGTGAGTCTATCATTATGGGACATCCTGTAACTGTATATGTTCCACATGCAGTTGTGATACTATTGACTCGTACAAAAACTCAGTATCTCACCCCTAGTAGGCTGACTAAATATGATAGGATTCTCATGGGGGCTGCAAATATAGTTATTACCAGATGTAACATTTTAAACCCTGCCACTCTACTCCCTGACTCAATGGTAATGGAAGAGAAGGGAGATAATGAGCATGACTGCATTAACCTGACAGAGTTCAGTACCAAACCTCGCCCAGATATTAAAGAAACTCCTTTGCCTGTGCATGATGTGGAATGGTTCGTGGATGGTTCCTGCCTAAGACATGAAGTAGGAGGCCTAAGTGCTGCCTACGCTGTGGTCACGTTAAGCAAAATTGAAGAAGCATCTTATCTATATTGAGTAAAGTCTGCACAAGTAGCCGAATTGATCGCCCTGATAAGAGCTTGCAAATTGGGAAAAGACAAAAAAGTAACAGTGTATACTGATAGTCAGTACTGTTACGGGGTTGTGCATGACTTTGGCCAATTATGGCTACAAAGAGAATTCCTGACTTCCTCAGGTACCCCCATTCGGAATGGAAAAGTTGTCCAAGACCTTTTAGAGGCAATCCAATTACCAAAAGAATTGGCAGTGGTCAAATGTGTTGCTCATAAGAAGGGCCTTGACCCTGTATCTTTGGGAAATGATTTCGCTGATCGGGTGGCAAAACAATGTGCTATGGATCGACTGAGAATAAATCCCAATCGGGGTTGGGTTGGAAACAGCTGCCAACTTAGAATGTTTGAAGAAGTGCCTACTGAGAGAATTGCAGCATGTGACGCCCTGGGAAGAGAAAGAGAAATGGAAAGAACAAGGTTGTAAACCGAGACGTGAGGATGGTGTCATGGTGGGCCCAAATGGTATGCCTGTGTTACCAAGACACCTGCTTGCCCCAATGGCTCGATTGATACATGAGGGATCACACATTGGGAGGGACGCCATGGTTCTGGTATTTCAACAGACTTGGTACAACAAGAAATTCAGGAAGGTAGCAGAGTCCCTTTGCCAGAGGTGCTTGACATGTCAGCAGTTCAACGCTGGCAAGAAAACAGAAGTTGAACTGATGAAAATTGGGAGATCAGGGGGTCCCTTTGTGAGAATACAAATTGATTTCATTACGCATGCGCTGGGCCCGAAGCCAGAAGTGGCGAAATTATTGGTCGGGTGACCCGCGATCTCTAGCATCTGCACATGCTCTCTTCTCTTTTAATGCAAGCCATAGCCTTGCTGGATTCACAGGCAGCCATTTAATGGTAGGCCCAAAAATAAAACAAACACAAAGAGAATATTAATTTCATGCTAATCAGCCCATTATGTTTCCCAACTCCATACTAATACCCCTTAAAAATGTTTACCTAGCCAAGCTATTAGTAGAAGCAGCTTTCCTATTATTTATGACAACATGCAAAATAAATGTGCAATGTGCAACATAGCATTTTCATGCTTTAGTGTAAATTTTAAAAGCACACACAGTTAATATAGCGCACACAGTTAATATAGCGCACACAGCAACATGCTTTAATGTTTTAGATAGCTTTTCATGCAAAAAAGCATTTAGTCCCCTGTGTAGTGTTTGGTGCATTATTAATTCACACACATTATAAAAAGAGGTGTTATTAACTGAAAATGTTAATCAAAATATGCAACAAGTCAAAGTCTTTTAAGACAGAAATAGTGAATTTAGATTGCAAGGAATGAGCTGGGAAGAGTGAAACACATTCTATTAATCTTCAAAGCTAAAAAGGCCACTTTTCTCTACATTGCAAAAACACATGTAAATTCAGCACAAGCATTTCAGACTGATAGGCCTCACTTT
Source organism: Lissotriton helveticus (assembly GCF_964261635.1). NCBI lineage: Eukaryota > Metazoa > Chordata > Amphibia > Caudata > Salamandridae > Lissotriton > Lissotriton helveticus. The sequence continues at coordinate 1,124,783,503 of NC_136068.1, read as the reverse complement.
CATGTTTTTCATGTGCCATGTTTTTAACTTGCACCAAAATGTGCATGGCAATTTAAATGCAGTCTGTCTGTAGCACAAAAATAAAACAATGCCTGACTGCAAATGAAATCTGCTCCATCAATAGCAAAACGCAAACGGTGTACAGTGGGACATGGAACAAAATAGCAGCATGTACCGGGTTACAGAAAGTGGCAATAAAAATACACAGCAATATTTTGATAAAAGAAAAGTCCAAAAAACAGTGGGGTACATGAACAGAGAGAGATCTGAGGTAGATATGGTAGGGAGTTGCCAGGGAAGGGAGCGTAGATGCATAGATTCACCCGAGGAAGGGAAGGCACATGGCATCCTAGCACTAATGTTCAAAGCAACTTAGTGGTTTACACAGTAGGAGCAATATCTGTAACAATAGGTACAAAGAGAAAAAAATATATATATAGTACACCATGAATAGTGGGAGATGTGACCAGAATAGCAGCAGTAACCGAGGTACATAAAAGTGCAAATATCCTTACAAAATTAAAGTAAATCAAAGAAGAGTACAATCAACAGTGTGCATAAGAGTACCAAGGTAATTAAGAAGGGGGAATGCAGGGTGGGGAGACTGGGGGCACAGTTTTCCCTGAGGTAACGATTGCGTAGAATAACGAGGAAGTGAAGTTCTTTCAACCATTTGGATGCACATACATGGCCTGATTTACAAGTGTTGCTACAGGGTAGCACAGGATGTCACTTGGCTGTGCTGCGCTGCATACAAAGGAGAGAGCAGGAATGTGCCATATTACTAACATACAGCACATTGGGGCTTCATTGGTAACTAGTGCCAACACACACACCCTTGCACCACAATGCATGAATGTCAACTTTGTAGCCTTAAAACATTTATGCTGAAAGGGACACCTTCCTGCACCAAAAACTAACAACCTATGCATTTTCCTTGTTCTATGTGTCCTGTGGAATGCAGTACACATAGGAAGAGGAAATGATGAGGAGAAATGTCATTATTTCTCCTCATTATGCCTTCCCTTGGTGGTCACATTGGACACTCGGCACCACAGGCATCGGTATGTTCTCATTCTTTTTTTATTTTTATTTGTTTAACACCATAGTGCTATCACACAGACGTGTGTATATAAATGGGATTTTATGTATTTTCTTGCAGCCCTGACGATCTACAAGTGTAGTGAATGAAACGTATTGGCTGTCATTCTGGATTATATACAAGTTGAAATTGAACTTGTAAATGAATGGACTTTAACTTTGCTGTGCACCACCATTTGTGTTGTTTGGGTTCCGTCTGACCCTCGGGTCGCACCTTGGTGGTGGCAGGTGCATGCAGTAAAATGACACTGTTTGATAGATTGGGACAAGGGGAGATGCAGTATTCTGGGTGTGTCGATGCTCTATTGTGTGTGTAAAGCCCAAAAAGATGGCTGGAATATGCCTGCCACTCTGGCTGTGGTGGGTTGAAATGTTCCAGATGCCAGCATGTTTATTGCAGCCAGTAGCTCGGCCTGCGGAGGGATGTTGGTGCACCGTTGAGATGTTGGCTGCAGCCTTGAAGCTAACTGGGCATACGCTGGACAATGGAATTCCTCCTGAGCCTATAATGGGCAATTAGCTCCTCCTCCCTGAGTTCAAAGAGGGTATTCCTCTGCCTGTATGTCCACTCCATTCTCCTGAGCTGCCTTTGTGTTGATGGTGTTGGTGTGGTGGTGGTCTTCTTGGTGCTCTGAGCTGCAGAAGGAGTAGGTTCATGGTGTAGTAGAGCTTGCTAGAGGGGTTTGGATATGTTCTGCTAATGTACCAGTGTAAATGTGTCATTTTTATGACTGGTTTGCCGAGCAATAAGATTTTTGGCGTGTTTTAGACTCTGCGCTTCTTTTGCCAAAGAAGCTTCATTTTCCATTTCCTTGTAAATATGGCAGTGTCAATCCTGCATGGCTTTTTGAAATGGAAGGCCTACCTTGCACAACATTGTCATAATCTGACGCAGCCGGATCTGGTGCAGGGAAAAAAATATGCAAGAGTTGTAAAGGTGACCAGAAAGGCCTAAGGCGTCACTTTGTAAATAGAGAGTAATGATTGCGCTGTCGCTGCGTCTAAGAAAATTTGCCTTGTAAATATGCCCCGAAATTCCCTTCAATAGGAATAAAGACCACCAGCAGGCATGCCAGTTTAAGAAAGTGGCGGTGTACCACTGAAAACTCACGCGGTCGGAGGTTAGTCGAGGCTGCACCATGGACTTGTGCCCAGGAAGGGTGAGTCAGGGCTGTGGCCAGAGCGAATGCACATAAAGACATGATCCAGGGGACAGTACGTGGTGTTGAGCATGCTGCTTATGCTAACTCACAGCGATTATAGTCTGCGTATTTATTATAGCATCAGAGGCTCATGACACTGTCTGCTTGACAGATCTCCAGTGATGGATGGATTGTATCTTTCCTGTAAATGGGCTGCCAGAAACAATGGCCACACAGTAAAATATCTCCTGGTCCCTGAAGGGCAGGAAAGCACTGAAGCCAAACTAAAGCTGGACTTTTTGTTTGTTAAGTCTACCAAAAGGCATAAAAAAAGGTTTTACGTGGAATGAGGCCTACAGATGTCTGCGGTCTTACAATGTCCTCTCTTAACCGAAGTAGCTCCATGGTAAACGTTCTTGGGCGATGCCTTGTGTGAGGAAAGAGAGCCGCTCGGGCTAAATTAATTCTGTCGACGTTCCTTCTCGCCATATGCAGCTGGCAAGGTGTTCTGCTTTGATATAAATGGAAATGTAAATAAATAAAAGAGAAAAAAAGACACTGCGCGATGTCATCATTCGTTCCAGATCAGGCGAAAACCTCATAAAGGCACATCAGTAAATGTGCTGTGGTAAAGCACAATACCCACACAATAATCCACTTTATGAAAAGACAAGTAAAATAACTGACCGAATGGAGCAAACAGAAAAATAAATAACATGGTGCATACTTTTCGAACTTAACCAGCCCTAAACTTTTAGTTGGTCCAGTTATTCCTAGTTGTATAAAAGCAGCATGTACACTACCTCAACAATTACATCTTACAGCCTGATTCATCAAGCTTAATTGCGCTCGCAAAGGGCCAGATTCTGAGAATCTGGCCCTTTGCGAGTGCAATTTTTGCATTTGGGATTCATCATCCCAAATGCAAAATTCGCTATTAAAGAATTCGCATATTTGCAAGGAATTGCATTTAAGGAATCTCTATTTGGGATTCCTTAAATGCAATTCATGAACCATTTTAAAATACCGAAATCGCAATTTTGGGCCGCTATTGACCGCGAGGTCAAACCTCGTGGTAAATAGCGAAAACTTAGAAAAATGCATTTAAATGCATTTTTCTAAGTTGCATGTTACACACACACATGTCCAAAGGACATGTGTGTTCACAACACCAATGTAGATTACATTTCAGGGGTGCTACAGGGTGTCCTTTGGACACCCCTGGCACCCTTGAAATCGCTATCTTATTTGCGATTAGCAAATTGCTAGTCGCAAGTAAGGAATAACTCCCCATTCATTCCTATGAGCCTTTAGGCCCATAGGAATGAATGGGGAGTTATTCCTCATTTGCGATTAGCAATTTGCTAATCGCAAATAAGGAATGTGTAGGAATCGCATTTCTTTATGCAATTTCTACATGAATCCCGTTTTGCAAGTCCTTAATAGCGATTCCTTATGAATCGCTATTAGGGGCTCGCAAAACGGGAGATTGATGAATCAGGCTGTATGTCCTTTATTACTCTGAGGGCCTGAGGAGCAGTAAATCAACGACAACTCGACAAATTATTTTATTTTTTATTTTGATTAGCAATGTCACATTTTTCAAGATCTCTGAGAGGGAGGTTAAAATACTTTAAAAAAATCTGAAGGACTGAGCTTGAGGGACTCAGTTTTATTAAACTGGGGCTTCCTGGGTGACACATGGTGAATCAAGACCACATTCCCACTGCCCTGAACTCTGTTTTAAATATCATATGAGTGGAATGAGGGCGGGATCAAAATATATGTCAAAATATTGACCGGCAATTGCATTGCTGCAACATTTTCCACTACCACTATTTGGTAAAGGTAAGTAGGTGTGGAATTAAAATAGTAAATCTGTATTTCCCTATTGACACAATATAGAGGTAGTGGATTTTGCTCACTTGCTAAGAAAGACTCATTCCAGAACAGAATATTTAGGACAAGATCACTTGCTGTGTGTCCTCTCGTCGCTTTAACGAAGAAGCCACAGCCTCGAGTGTGTCTGTGGGATCTGAGTCACAAAGGGAATACAACTATTTATCATCAGAAAGGTTTTCCCTCCTGGATGACCTTGAATTTCTATGTGGTTCTAGTCACAATGCTTCCATGGACAATGTTCCATATTCCAATAAGGGGTTCCATTTGATTGAACAGTTTAAGGTAGCCCACCAATATCCAAGACTATAACATAACCTTGACTGAAGTAACAATGGAAAGTTTAACGGATTACGATACTGCGCGTATTGAGAAATTCTGCACTCCGAAGCCAAGGGGAAGACAACTATGATGGTAGTTTGGAACAGAAGCAATAACCCCAAAGCTGCATCTGTGCATGCATCTAGTACCAGACAGATACTACTGTTTAAATCCCTGGATCAGTTTCTATTATTCTATTGCCTAAAGAAGCACGTTTCTTCGAACTAAATGGCATGTTTTATTGGCCCTCGCTCTCAATTGTGTAGACTCACGAGCTGTTTCTTGGTAGTTTGGGGAATCAAGCAAAAGCTATCCATAGGAAGCGAGCACGGCTTACAGTGCCAAGGAGGGCCATGGCTGTGTGCCAACGATAAACCATACAATATGGAGAAGATTATCCAGTAATGTCTTTGGAAACTGCTCGGGAGCTGACAGCTGTGTTTGTTCCCTTGGCTCACTACAGTTGCCATCCCAGAGAGCAAGGACTGGAAGATTTGATGGTGTAAGAGGAGCGCTGAACCAGCCAGAGAGATTTAGCAAATGATAGAAAACAAGAAAGCACAGCATTCCTGCTCTAAGGGAGAGCTGGAATGTGTCCGAGGCTTCCACAGTGCACATGAAATCTCAGGATATAAAGCGTCAGTGGAGTGGGGAAAGAGCTGTCGTGACCTGGATTCCTCTGTGAGTTTCATTACATGCCTTGACTCATTCACCAGCCCTTCGGCAAGAATATCATAATCCCCTTCATAAACCATTGTGTCTTTATTAACAAGCACTGGCAAAGACAATCGTGTTGGAGTTTAGATCTAGACATGTATTTTTACTGCTGGAGTACTTTTAACGGATTGCGGGGCCTAACCGATACCGACGTAAAGAATATTTGTGAAATACACCTTTGTACACAGGGCTGGTAGATGTGTTTTACGTGCCAGAGTTTATGTAGCACAAATAATTACACCTCCACTTTTTACTGCCACAATAAACAGGAAAACGCTGCTTTGAGAGTTTTCACAAATTCTAATGGAACCATGTTTAAAAGTTTTGTTTAATTCACTTTCTATTCTACTTCACGCCCACGCTTATAACCAGTCACTTCTGGGACCAGACAGGGACATCTTGCCCAGTGGGAGAAAGTAGAGTGAGAATGAGAAAGCTGCAGAAAGATGTTAATAGAGAAAGAGTAAGAGAGAGAGAAAGAAAGCGAAATGGAGAGAAATATGACAGAGAAATAGAGTAGAGAACTAAAGAGGGTAGTTAGAGTGAGAGAATTTGGTAAGTAGAGAAAAGGATTAAGAGGTGAGGTAGATAAGTAGAGAGAAGGGTAGACGGAAGAGATGCCTTTCAGAGGTTAAGATAAAGAGACAGAGGGACATTGAAGTAGAACTTCATGTGCATGTGAATTTAGAACAACTGTATTGATGGCAATGTAGTGTATGCCAGACGTGACAGCTTTAATCAATGCTGGGTTGTGATTAGCCATCATCATTTATGTAGCTGAGAGTTGCAAGGTCATATTTTTAATAGAGAAACCAAAGTTACCAGTCCTCCAAAGCAAAATACAAAGGGGGTTATTTACAAACTATACCTTGTAGTATGATTAGTATGACAACAATAGCTCTAAAATACTACAAAGTACTATTCACTAACCTTCATGCCGAGGCCTACGCTTCCCTTCACCTGCCTTTTATGCGCAGACTTCTCCACCTCGACTGTAACACGTTTTAGTAGTAATTACGAGACTGATCAGGGTAAACTGGAAAATGTGGAATGTGTATGAATAAATGGGAGGGGGTTAGAGAGGAGTAAGGAGGGGTTAAAGGAAGGGTAAGGAGAGGTTTAGGGAAGGATATGACCCACTCACTTAAGAGTAAGCCCATTACTATTCACAAACTACACTTCTATAGGTACTGCAGTTAAAAAAGCCCCAGCAGTCATAAATGTACTCTAAATTAATGTTATGTTATTGCTTATAATGTATATGTAAATCACACTTAAATATCATTTTATTACAATATGTGTCAATAGCCTTTTTAAAATGTAAACAATGTAATGTTAAAAAATGTTTAATACATCTTATTAATAATTTTAAACATGTTTTGCTACATAATAAATAAATATACATTTTATACTTTAGGTGCTTTTTTATTTACATGTTAAGAACATTTTTTGTAATTGTATTTAATATATGAAAAGTAATTAAATATGTAATTTGGATGAACAATATTTCACCTAAACTGAACTCTAAGAAAACCGAGGTGCGGGTCATTGGTCGTTCCTCTTCTTTACGGTCAAGAGAATAGTGATCTAGTTCTTTACAAAGGGTTCCTACTTTTGTATCTTCAGCATGCAATTTTGTCCACTTGCTCTGTTCAAATTACTAAACGTTCTGTAATTTTTCCATTTTTAGCTAAAGAAAAAAGTCCTTCCTTTCATTCCATTTCAGAATTATTTCACGTTGTTTCCTCCAATAGGTTCATGCCTGGATTATTGTAATGCACTTTACCCGTATGCACCCAAATATCAGCGTTACAAACTGCAGATATTTCAGAATATGGCAGCCAGATTACACTTCTGCTTCCCATGCAGGGGACATGTTTCTGAACAACTGGCACTTCTTCGATGGATGAGGAAATGGTGAATTGAAAACTATGCAACCGATTATGAGTCTGACGGTCCATGATCAGCCAGACTCTTGGGGGCACGTGATGGCATTCCCCTGACCACCCATTTACAAGTCGGGCAGTTGGACTGCCACAGCCCCTCCGCATTGGGTGTTGTGGCAGCAGGAGGCCCCAATATTCTGGTTGGACTGCTGCGGTCCCACCAACCATATTATGAGTTTCCTCTCTTCCTCTTTCCCTAAAAACATGGTCTTCTCAACTGCCTACTGGTGTTTTGGTCACAAATTAGGGCGCTGAGGACCGGTTTATCACCAAGGTGCCCTTCTTGAGTATTCGCACACTTTAAACAATATTTAACATGATGTGACGTGACGTAACATAACAAAACATAACATAAAATTAATCATGACATTATTGCCTGAATATGAAGTTTTTGGTGGTAAGGAAGGGGCTGGGTTTCCCTGTGAATTGATGGGGGAATGCCTAGAGAAAAAATGCACCTTTTCAACAGGTGCCTCTGCTAACCCCTTTTTGAAGTGGACTAATGCTCTACTGCATATAAGTGTGATGGGACGAGATCCTGATTCACGGAGCGTGGGCCACGAATAACCTTTCCCAGGAAAGAGGGTTGCAGCACTTTTGGCTATTTCAAGAAATGTAGGGCCATATTTATAAGATAATGACGCAGTGTGGCGCTGCAAGCCATCTTGCTGCACTGAGCTGCATCATTAGGAAAGTGCAGGGATACATCGTATTTACAACAATATGATGCATCTCTGTGCTTTTACCTGCACTGGCACACAATAGGCTGCCTAGCGCGATGCAGTCAACCTTGCACTATGGTGCAAGGATGTCTGAATTGCAGGGATGATTGTTTGTGGGCAGGAAGGGACAGCTTCCTGCACAAAAACATTAATTGATGGTGTTTTCTTCCTTCTATATGTGCTGCAGAATGCAGCACACATGGAAAGAGGAAGAAATGAAGATAAATACAGGTTTTTCTCCTCGCTGTGCCACTTTTACACCTCCCCTGGCAAAGCATTAGAACCTGACGTATTCGTAGGTTTACAAAACCCTGTAAATCTGGGAATATGTCAGAATACATGGGTGTTACATGGGAACACCCACAGCAACACCCATGGAATGCCCCTTTCTTGCAGAGTAATACACGAAAAGGGGCCATATTTACAAGGCCATGAAAAGCCATGCAGGATGCCTTTGCATGGCCTTGTTAATATGGCCCAAAACATTGCGCCAAATGAGCAACAAAGACAGTGATAATCCGATGGTGCCAGGGGCTTGTAAATATGCCCCTAAGTCTATTGAGTAGTGTTTTTTTACTATCACTTTTGTTTGACTATGGTTATAGGTTTATTCTAAAGTGTATTTAAATCGGGGAAGACTGATATAGTGTGGCAGTGGGCGCGAGAACGGTACATAATTTGTCTTTGCTCCTTTTTGTCCCTTCGTTGGTCTGTAAACAGATTTAGTAAAGAATAATAAACTGCCAGGTATGACTTTTGCCCACGTCACATTACTACTAGGAAACAAATGTTTTCCTCAGGTATATTTACACTGGTATTTACTCAGGAACATTTACCCTGTATCTCCAGTCTGCCTCTATCTTGTTTTGCTGATTACCACTCAGTGCTATCATAGTGATAGATCCTCACCCACAGTGTGCCTGATTCATTAAAACTGAGGGGCCTATTTATTAACCCTGGGCGTAGTTCGTGTAGTAGCGCTATGCGTAGCTACGCAAAGTGCACTTTGCACTGTGCAAGCTACGCAAACTGCATAGTGCACTGTGCAAAATGCTGTTCACACTGATTGCACAGTGCCAGATGCTTGTCTGCACTGTGCAATCATTGCAAACTGCATATTGCACAGTGCAAGCGGTCATTTTCTGCTGCACGAGTAGATTTGTACTCGAGGGGCAGCTTTCTCAACGCGACAGGTACTTTCTCATCGCGAGTGGTCGCTAGCATACGCGACAACTCGCAATGAAAAACCTGACCTCCCCGCGTTGAGAATCTCGCCGGGAGGTTTATTTTCCACGCTCGCGATCGGCAACTTGATGTTGCTGATCGCAAAGGAGGAAAAAGTCTCACCGGGATGTTATTTTGCTCGCTCGCGGTCGCCAACTTTACGTTGAGGGCCAGGAGCAAGCAAAAAATGCCTACTACGCGTTTTTGTACTGTGCTATGTGCAATTCGCGAAGCGCGTAGTTTGCAAACTACGCGAGTGTAGCGTAGTCCTACGCCCAGGGTTACTATTTATGACATTGTCATGCAGAGCAGCAGAGCAAATCACCTTGCTGTGCTGCACTGTGTGACAGGGAAAGGGCAGGAATGCACTATATTTAAGGCAATACGGCCCATTTCTGCCTTTTACCCTGCACTGGCACCATTTTGGCAGCTTAGCGCCAATGCAGGCACCCTTTGCACCATGGTACAAAGGTTCCTGTGTTGCCTGCAGGCTTGTTTTTGTGCAGGAAGTAATGCAGAGAAATAATTATGTTCTCCTTGTTATACCTCACCTGAGAAGGTGTATCTTTTTGGTATCAAAAACCATGGGAGATACGTAGGAACACCCAGGTAACATTCCTAGAACACCTTCCCATGGCAGCGTATGCCAAAACAGTGGTTTGGGCTGTGTTGCCTATCTCCAATTTATGGATCCACTCAGGGCCATGGAAAGTGGCCTTGTGTGGCTTCATAAATCACATGTAAGGTTTGCGTCACTCCTGCACCACATAGTGTGGTGCAAGAACAATGCAAACCAGCTCATAAATAGGTCCCTAGGTTTTCTCCTAGGTTTGGAAAACATTTCGAACTACATTGACCTTCACAAAGGATGAAATGGTGTCTAAGTGTAATTCAAAGCACAATTATACTGTAAAACGTCTCCTTTTTTCCTGTGGAGAGAAAACTATTTTATCCTTTGGAGAAATCCCTCTCTACACCCCGACACGTTTTAGTGGGGTTCCCTCCAAATTCTCCCCATGAACACAGGTTTACTCCTGCTTTCAACAGGAGTAAATCTCTCATCATAATTATACAATTATGGACTTTATATGTATGAGACATAGGCCGTTGTCTGTGTGAAATATATACACAAAGTATTCCTTTACATACGGGAGGCTTGTGAGGTAACAGCTCTAAATATAACTTGTGAATTGTACCATTCTAGCATTCGTTCCTTGGTTAGTCTAATAAAAGTAATCAAAATATTATATATTAAGGGCGGACGTCGTACCAGAATATATATTTTCCAACAACAGCATTCCCTTTTGGACAAAATGCGTGATTTTGAGAAAATCATATTATATCCTTTTCGATTAGGGCTCTTGCTTTCCAAAAATTGAAAGCACTTAGAAACATATTTTCTCCTGTATTAAGCACCTTGTAAAAACATGGACATTTCCATCCATGAATTTTTACCTCTGTCTTCCCCATTAGGTTGCTTGAATTGGAGCTAGACAGTTCACTCGCTCCACCACCTCTAGCTGTTTTAATTAAACAGACTGCAGCACATCATAGCCCTTGAAAGAAACCAAATTTAGAGCTTTGCCAAGAGAAAGCCGACACACTCGTTTAAACAGCCAAGATTATTAAGACATAACCACCCAACAAAACATCATATGGTAACCCATTTCATGATTGCAACTTCAAATCTTAAGGAAAGCCTTTTGATTATATTTAGGGCTCTCGGTTTTATGTTGTTTTTTTTTTACTTTTCCGTCTGAATGTATCCATATTTACTTTTTGCCCATCTTGTCAGTATTTTTCCATATTTATTTTGTGATCTCTGAATAAATTAAGTTGTAATATGGTATATTTCCACATTTATTTAACTAATAAATATGTGCTGAAACTTTGATGCCTGTTGTGTTTCAGCAAATTAAGCAGCCAAATATAACATAACAATACACCCACAGGTAAATATTGGCATTATACTACAAATGGAGTTGACAAATGTTGTTATTTATTGATAAGTCATCCTGTTTTTTAACTTTGCATGTGATCAAGCTGCTCAGCTGTTGGCCCAAATTTAATGAAAGACAGTATGGAAAGACACTCAAAAGCAGCCCAATTTTCTGTATTTTTCCTTTTTTAAATAAATGTAGACAGGAAGCATGTTGTTTTCTGTCTGTATTTAGCTGTAAAAATCAGTAAAAATGGAAAACTGAGAGCCCTAATTATATATCCTGAGCCACCCACCTCTCATACTAGAGCTTGCTTTTAGCCAGATATTTTGAGAACTGTCTTTCTTTTACCCCTTCAAGCTAGAGGCTTCATCCCTATTTTACAGAGAAGACCGAGCTTTGTTCATGTTAAATTAGAGATCATTTGAAGGAGTACATTTAAACAACAAAACTCTAAAATTTACTAAAACAAAAATAAGGACCAATGAACTAACATTTACATAAAAGGTGAGGCATATCGTGACTAAGAATTCAGCGGGTGTTTGTTCTTTCACTCCACTGGGTTTGCCAATATAGGTACCACTGAGTGGGACGAATGCAGAGCTGTGCAGTGCTTAATCTTCAGCAGCACCCCCCCCCAAGGAATATCTCCTAATATTTTTGGTAATGCTTATGAATAATCTGTAATCGCAAATTGACTGAGATGTTTTCTCACCAGGACCTATTTACTCACTAGAAACACACTAGCTTTACTTGGGCCTCGTTCCTAATGAATGCCCCTTAGATCCAGTGGGAACACAGAGAGAAGCATGGCAGCACAATTGAAGGGTAAAACAGCTCTCTAGTCATCATTTCTAAACATGTGGGGTGGGGTGTGAATGAATCATTATTATCTACCCTGATCCAATTTCAACTGATTTCTGGTGTTATTTTCCACATACATGTGTGTTCTGTGATCTTTGTTGAATAGTAGAGCCAATGTTTGTATTGGGACATAGGTAGTAACGAAAACACTTATTAGAGTAAGGACTGCAAGGAATAGTAGAATTTGATAATATTTCAGAAAACTCAGAACTACTCCAACACACTAGAGTATTCAACCTCAAATGTTTGCCCTATGAAAAGACGAAGGGGGTGTTGTGAGTCACCTGCTGGCATTCCCTTTCTCCCACACATGTTGGTTTCTGGGGGGAAACCCGGTCGAGGCACTTTGTCCATACAGTTGCGCCCATCTTTTTGTTGAATTGTTTGTCCAGGTCAGGTGGCAAAAATGATTCATCCTACTCCATTCCTTTGATGTAAATTCACACCTAGAAACTTGGCTTTAAAATAGTTTTTACAGGGAGGGGGTCAAAGCGGAAAGCTCTGCAGGGGCACAGGCAGGAAAGCTGATGTCACCAACACTGATTAGCATGAGCCTTGGGTAATCCACATCTCATCTAGCCAAGCACTCTGATGCACATCATATGTAACTGGGCAATCATGAGTCTGTTCATGACACACTACCTGGATTACAGTAGGCAGCCCCATTACTGGAATACACAGAAACGGCCTTTATACAATGATTATTAATCAGCTCTCCCTAAATGACCCTGTCATGGAGAAGGTAGACACTTATGTTAAAAGGAGTACTACTTTGGGCGTAGCCATGTCTACTTGAAGATTCTAGCACTGTGTTTGGGTGCAAAGAGATGAACAATGTAGAACACATACCAGGACACTTATGACACATGTGTAGTACACAAGAAAACATATGAACAGGGCCAATAGAAATATGTGATTCTGCTGCTACCGCGTTTTTGGGCATAATTATGGATTTGCTGTACTTGCCAGATAATCCATCATCTGCTGCATCTTCTGCTGAATTTACCAAAATCAATTGTTCTAGTTCAAAGAAATCAAAAAATACCAAATACTTGGCATTGTGTGTTCCCTCTCAGTGGAAAACAGTTTGCAGAAGTTGACTAGTCATCTTTCAGCTGCTTATTGCTGCATTTGGTTGTTTACAGGTACTAATGAGGTAAACTCTTTTCCCAGACAATGTTGCCATGAGTAAAAATATCAAAATAATGAAGTAGTACTATCACAAAATGTTCTGCATTATGCTGCATAATTTGGATTTGCTTGCCACATAATTTAGACAATCCTGCTGCATAATTTAGTCCTCCCCTGCCACATAATTCCAGTAGCCCTGCATATGAGGTGTATCAAAATGATGTCAGTGGTCACATGTGACATGCACCAGGATACTGCTTGTGTTTATGTAGGAGGGTAGCCGTCTGAGATGCCAAAGGGTTCTTTGACTTAAATACCAGTCAAAGGTGATGAATCAATAATGCAGAAGGCTGAAATCTTCCCTTAACCGAACAAACTCCTTCTGCTTTCCGACCATGCGCCATAAGGTCCTTGCAACTGATATTGTTTTTCATGGCCTCTGATCTCCTTTTGCTGTCAATCCACCTGCCGCAAGCTCCTCAGACTTTTTTTCTTGTGCCTTAAGCTACATTTAGGCGATCATAATTTGCGTAATTTCAGGAATTTTATATGAAGTTTATGACGCAAAATTCCTCGAATTATGTCATCGTCTCACTTCACCTAATTACGCACTGTTCCCGATAAAACTTTACTGCAAACACGCAGCGAATTACTCATACAAGAGAACGGCTGTTGTTTGAGGGGGTTTTGTTGTTTTTGCACTTTTATAGAGTGAAGTGATGAATTTGCATTTTACAGAAGTATGCGTAATTTCCCCGAAATGTCAAGGAATTACGCGAAAACAAACCGTGCCAATTTTCCCTCCCTCTTGCTAAACCCGTTGTCTGCCCAATAGAACCAAATCCCTCGCATTACCTGCACTTTTACTCAAAGCACTTTATACTTTCTGCCAATGAGTTACAAGTTTGTCACACTGCCTGTCCTTGTACACAAGCTCTACCTAATACATGACCTTGTGCCCCAAACTCCTCACATTGTGCTGGACTGGTCTGCATGCTTTAAAGGGAAACAAACTGATGATCTTCTGTCCCTCCAGACAAAAGAGTCCTCACAACAACTGCCTTGACCCCGAAGCTCCAAACTCACCAAGTACAAGCCTGATCCTGTGCTATCAGCTGAGGAGAAGATGACATGCACGTAAAAGTCTGTTAAAGAACATTGGAACTAAAACCGGCGTTTCTTTTTTACTTAATAACGAATGTGTTTACGACAGAACAAACATGTTTATTATACTAACTTTGATTGTTAGAAACAGGCATACCTGCATACTTATAGGTGTAATGGACTGAACACAGAATCAAATATTAGGAAATGTCGTCGCAGATGTTCGCGTCTTATTAACTACACCAATTCAGCAAGGATAAGAGCATACAAATAGTATAAATACATTGTTATCCCAATACACTTGTATAACCTCGTTTTAGCCCCTAGTGGTGCAACATTCTGTGTAAATATGAACTATTTGCAAAAGGATAGCTATGTTCATTCATCCAAACATTATTTAAGTTCAAGTAGAAGTTTATTGAGACGAACAAATAATGGTATTACAAAAAACAAAGTGAAAACAGCAATAACAGTATGGATAATAAATTAGGACATCATAAAAAGTGTCATAAGATAAAATAGGGAAAGGGGGAAAAAGAAAGGGAAGATGGGAAAAAGAAAAAGGGAAATAAAACAGAGATGAGGCTAAAAATTTAAATATTGCAATCAATGAGGCTATATAACATGAGAAGCAATGCACAAATATGCGAATAAGTCAATACTAGTGAAAAAGAAGGAACAAAAGGTTATTCAAGGGGGTTTCGAAACTTCTTGCTGAATTGGGGGTAAATGAAAGGATTGTTTGGCACAAGCATCCAGGTAGAGGGTGATGGGGAGCCATAACGCAAGTCTTTTCGGGGCTAGGGTAATGGGATAAACAAATGCAGTATCTAATCTATGATTATAGCATACATTGAACCACCAAGCTTTAAAAGTAATGCCTTTGGAGTCTTTCCAGTTAACAGTAATTTGCTGAAACGCAACAGCTAATAACAAATCAATAATATTAACATTTGCTTCAACATCAATCCAGGAAGGGGAAGTGAGCCAAGGAAAATGTCAGTGATAGAAAAGGGGGTGGAGGTCTGGAAGATAGAATTGATTTGATTCCAGACTTTAGTCCAGAATGCGTGCGTGAGAGGACACATGAAAAGCATATGAAAAAGTGTGGCGTTAGGAGCGGAGCAAGACCAGCAGAGATCCGGAGTCAAAGGGAATCGTTTGTGAAGTAGAGATGGCGTATAAAGAAGTCGATTATAAAGGAAAAAAAGTGTTTGTGTGAGAGAGGCAGCCCTGGAGGATTTGCGAAGCTTAGTCCATATTTTATCCCACAAGGATGTGGGCCAGGAGACAGGGAGGTCAGATTCCCATTGCTCTTCAACTGTGGTTTTAGGCCTAGGTGATGGAGGATTGTGAAAAGAATGATATATGGAGGACGCTGATGAGTTGGAGCGTAATTGGGTGTGCAGAGAAGAAACGGGAGTAGTAGAAATCGCAGGTGAATTAGAATGAGAAAGGGAGTCATATGTAGACATAACTGCATTCTTGAGTAAGATGTATTTGTGGACAAAGGAGGCAGGGAGAGAGAAGAGTCGACTAAGAACTGGAAAAGGTGTGAAGACAGATCCAGTGAAAAGTTGGGAGACCCAGATTAAACCTCGCTGCCTCCAAGTTTTCCAATAAAAGGGTTTCAAATTGATAAGAATGCTGTTATTGTACCAAATCGTGGTGGCGAGAAGTTCTGTAATGGAGGAGGGAGGAGCCGGAGTAGTGGCTAAAAGTAGTTTCGCAGTATATTTGTGAATTGGAGTGGACAGAAATTGGGGCTTGCGGGAAAAGGAGAGATACTCAGCAAAGGAAAAGGGAGAAAGAGAAAGGCGTTCGAGTTCAGCCCAAAGAGGAAGAGGGTCAACAGGATCTTTAAGCCAGATGGAAGCCTGTTTCAGGAGGAAGGCTTTATGATAAGCGGGAAAATTTGGGAAGTTAACTCCGCCCTCCGATTTGGGGAGGCGTAGGCGTGATAAGGACATACGCGGCTTCTTTCCAGACCATAAAAAGGAGGATAATGTGGAATTGATTTTAGCAAAGAATTTGGCAGGGATGGAAACCGGTATATTGGAAATGGTATAAAGGACGATTGGGGAAAGCATCATCTTGATGGTGTCGAGTCGGCCCCACCAAGAAAGATATAGGGGATGCCATCTAGAGGTGAGGTCAGATAACTTTTGAGTGCATTTAGTAAGGCAAAACGAGATAGTATCTGAAACAGAAGGAGTAATATATAAGCCGAGGTATTTTATATGAGACGGACTCCATTTGAAAGTAGATGCAGCAAAATCAGGTTTAAAGGTGAATTTGGTACGAGGTAGAATTTCACATTTATCGCTATTGAGCTTATATCCAGAAAGATGGGAATATGTATGAACTTCGGCAAGGAAGGCTGGGATGGAGACAGATGGATTCGAAATGAAAAGTAAAATGTCATCTGCATAGGCAGCTAACTTAATTTGCAAGTAAGCAAGAGGGAAGCCATGAATGTTCGGGTTTTGACGTAACTTAGATAAAAAAGGTTCTAGGGCAAGATTAAAAAGAAAGGGGGAGAGAGGACAACCTTGTCTAACGCCTCTACCAAGGTCAAAAAATCAAGAAATGAGACCATTGGCACAGACCGCTGCTCTAGGATTTGCATAAAGAAAAGAAATAAGGGAAATGAAATTAGGGCCAAACCCAAACCATTTTAATGCGGAGAAAAGAAATGACCATTCTACCCTGTCGAATGCCTTCTCGGCATCTAAAGCGATTGCGGCCAGGGAATTATTAAAGCGTGACGACTTAGATAAAACATTAAAGAGGAGTCTGGTGTTATCGGAAATGAAGCGGCCCTTAACAAATCCTGATTGTTCAGGGCCAAGGAGATCTGGGAGAAAAGGATCTAATCTAATGGCTAAAGATTTAGCATATATTTTATAGTCAATGTTGACAAGGGAGATCGGTCGATAGTTCTTGCAATGTTGGGGATCTTTGCCCTCCTTTGGTATGATGCAGATATAAGCATCTGAAAAAGTGCCCAAGGAAGCATCGCTGGTCTTAAAAGAATTAAGAAGGCGAAATAATTTGGGCAGTAAAAGATTGGCAAAGTGTTGATAAAATTCGACGGTAAAGCCATCTGGACCAGGGGCCTTATCTTTCTTAAGTGAGTGAAGTGCAGTGTGGAGTTCGCGAATGGTAAGGGGAAGTTCAAGGGAGGCCAGGTCAACAGGAAAGTTGGGAGGAGGATGTATGCTGGAAAAGAAAGTGGAAAGAGAGTGATCAGAGGGTTGAGTGCCGGAAGAGTAAAGTGTAGAATAGAAGCGAGAAAATACCTCCAGGATGTCAGCATCTTTATGTTGCAATATTGAATTAACATCAAAAACAGACTCAATATTCGATTTGTTTTGTTTGACTTTCAAATAATTAGCAAGAACTTTCCCCGCCTTATTTTTCCCACCATAAAATTTCGAACTGGATTTCAAGAGGTACAGTGAGGCGTCATCAGTAGACTGTTTGTTGTAGTTCATTTTCGCATTAATAAGAGCTGTCAAACTTTCCTGGGTGTGAGAGGTATAAAAGGAATGCTCTAGGGTTTTAATCTGAGATAAAAGATCATTAGTACGTTGACGAGCAAGTTTACGTTTTGCCGCAACATGTCTGAGGATAAAGTCTCTGGCTGCAGCTTTGTAAGCGTCCCAGACAGTGTGAGTGGGTAAGGAGGGGGTATCATTAAGAACAAAAAATTCGGTAGTAAATTCAATAAAGGAGGCGGTAAATTTGGGATCAAGAAGGAGGGTATTGTTGAATCGCCATCTTTTAGGACCAATGGATTTAGGTAAAAAATCAGTGTTGATTAGAACTGGGGCATGATCAGAGAAAACAATGGGGCCAATCTCCGCTTGGGTGAGGGATTGGGAGATATGATGGGAGAGAAAAATATAATCAATGCGGGATTGAGAATGATGGACCGGGGAATAGAACGTAAATTCTTTGTCGGTTGGGTAACAAAGTCGCCAGGCATCAATTAATTTATGTTGGGAGATGGCGTGAGTAAAAAGCTTATGGGATTTATTAGGAACAAAAAGAGATTTGGAATGTCTATCCAAAAAGGGGTCCAATGGTAGGTTACAATCGCCTGCTAAAATAAAATTATCATCAATACAGTCAGTAATACGAGAGGCAAACGCACTCCAGAAAATGGGACTCCCACCTGCAGGGGCATAGACATTGAGCAGAGAAAAAGGGACACCTTTAGAAGAAAGTTTGACAAATAACCATCTGCCCTCAGGGTCAGAGTCAGAGTGCAACACTGAATGAGTAAAAGATTTCCGAATTAACAAAACAACACCATTCCTTTTGCCATCACCAGGGGCTGAAAAAACCTTACCCACCCAACCTCTTTGGAGCTTAGCAGCCTCACTGTCAGATAAATGGGTTTCCTGTAAAAAGGCAATGTCTACATTGAATTTAGCTAAATGAGAAAGTATCTTTTGCCTCTTTATAGGCGAATTTAAACCTTTAACGTTCCAAGAAACAATGCGTACTGACATCAAGAACAAGTAAAAGGGGAAAATGTAGAACAGAAGCGGAAGAAAGCCTCATAAAAGTCGAGACGAGAAAAACTAGAAAAGGAAGAAAAATAAGAAAGTGCGAGGAAGAAAATAGCCAGAGAAACACTAATAGGGAATATCATGAAGAAGAAAAATTTTGTGAGAAGAGAGAAAAATCGTGTTGGGAAAATAAGAGGAAAGTGGGCAAGAGAGAAAATAGTAGAGAAAGAAATCAATATAAGGTAAGTGAAAGATACTGTGAAGAAATAACCTGAAAAGGGATGCAAAGGAAATAGAAAGGGTGCCTGAAGTAAAATGGTAAGAGAAGACAGAAAAAGAATGGGAGGGGTATGAAAATACCAGAGACATGGATATGCCAAGGAGATAAAAAATAGGAAAAAGGTAGTAGAGAAAGGTAGTAGAGAAGGAAAGGATGGAATTAAAGAGAAGGTGGCTAGGATATAACAAGGAAAAGAAGAAGGGAGAAGAGAAGAAGTGGAAGAAAATTGCAGAAAAGAGCTAAAAAAAGAGAGAAACAGTTGACTGACAATAGGAGAAATTGGTAGTAAAAATGAAAAGCAGATCAGGAGCGATCCAAGAAAGAGTGATCTCATAAGAATCAGCAATGACAAGAAAACAATCAAGACGAAAACATGCGGAACAGTAGGGGTCTTGTCAGCAATAGAAAAGGAGAACGTAGGGCAGTACTTACAAAAAATGATGGGGGATGGGTGTGTTCAAGGGGCAGGAAACAGAAGGGGAAGAGTGGAGACGAGAGGAGGGAGGAAAGGCCAACCAACGGAGGACAAGCAGACGGGGCCACGGGACGTCCCACCGGAGAGATATGACGGAACACAGGGAAATAATCTGTGAGAAAAAAGAAAAACAACGAGATTAGAACATGCAAACGACTAAGTCACAGGGGAAAACGTAAGATTAAACATTTGAAGAACAAGAATAAGCCAACATGGGCGAATAACAGGTAAATTATGTTATAGCTGAGGAACCTGTGGAAAAAAGAACACAACGTCATATAAGCAACAAAGAACCATGAGTATCAGGAAAATCAGGAGATATCAGTAACAAAGTCAAGGTGGAAATGAAGAAGAAGGGCCAGAGAATTCCATGTCAGCTGGACCACAGGAATTCAGGAAACTGCGGAGCCGAAGAGGATCTTCAAAAGTCATGGTCTTGTTGTTGTGAGTGACTTTGAATAAACAAGGGTGAAAAAGTCCATATCTGGCCCCAATGGAACGCAATTCTGCTCTCATATCAAGAAATGCTTTGCGTCGGGAGGCAGTAGCTTTGGCGTAATCCTGGGCAATAAACAAGGTGGAATCCGACCATTTAAGATGAGGAATAGCTTTAGCCGCAAAAAGAACCTTCAGCAGATCTGCGTATTCGAGAAAGTACATTATTACTCCTCTAGGCTTCGTCTCAGGGGAATTAATGGAAGGAGCCCGACCAAGCCTATGTGCCCGCTGTATGTTAAGAGAGGTGCCTTCAGGAAGATGCAGAAGCTTGGGTAAGAAGGACTTAAAAAAGGCAATGGCATCATTCCCCTCGCAACCTTCCTTCAGGCCGTAAAGACGTAGATTGTTACGCCTATTCCTATTTTCAAGGTCCTCCACCTGCTTCTGGAGGGTTGATATTCGCATATCCATATGGACCGTCTTGGTAGCGGCTTCCTGAAGAGATGATACGGTCTTTTCCACCTTGGAGACCCTGGTGTCCATCAATGACCAGTTGTCAGTTAGAGTTTGTAGCTTTGAATTTGTCTCCTCCATAAAGGGACGCAGTGCTCGTATTTCCTCAAGGAGAAGCTCCATGGAAATGGTTGACGGTGACTTTGGGGGAGACGGAGGATTGTGTTTCAATCTCTTAGGAGTGGTTTTCGCACCTGGCTGAGGAAGAGCGTCCATGGTGAGAGACGATTCGCAACTAGAGGAACCTGCAGAGGCTTCTAATTGAGCCAACGCAGTAAACAGTTTTGAGTTCTTGACAAAGTTGCGTTTAGAGGTTTTGCCAGGACCCTCCGCCATGGAAGTAACAGTTAAGGGTAATCCTCAGTAATGTATAAACCAGATGAGCACTACAGGTGTGAGGAAAAACCAGCAGAATCAGCAATAGGAGGAGGTCATATGAAATCCAAGACGAGCCAGCTAGAAATGGGAAACAGGCGTGCGAAGGCTGAGCAATACCAAGTAGATATGAGAGGCAGTGCACTAGCTGAGTTAATAGAATGCCTAAAATGGCCGCCAAAGCTCAGGAGAGAGCTATAATTCGAATAAAAAAGGAAAAAGACAGTTCCAGAAGTAAAATATAGTCACCTTTAGATATTGTTACGAGTCTCCTTCATTTCCTGCATGTTAATGCCATGTTCGAGAAATGCGCCCGTTGCAGCAGGCAAAATGCGCAGCAGACGTGCTCCTCAGGCGAGCGCCGTCTGGAGAATCAAAATGGCGGTCGCGGCGATAACGGAGCCGCGACCGGAGCAAAACTGGAGCTGCTGGGCAGGGACGAAGAGCTCGGCGTCAGCATGGGTTCCTTTGAATGCCCGGAGTATTCCGTTATCGTTCGCTGCGGAGCATGTCGGAAAAGGAAGGCAGGAACCGCCAAAAAACTCCGGTGAAGACGGAGCCTTACCCCGGTGCGTCCATCCGTCTTGGGCGCTAAGCCACGCCCCATCCAAACATTATTAATTTCTGGAACGTCCATGCTGCACTTCAGTGGGGTGGTTTTACATGCCCTTACCCAGTAATGCATGAACTGATATGAAAGTGAGGAGGATATATTTCATGTGAATGTTTCTGGAATGAGAAATCACGAGATCTGGCCGCCTAGATAGTGTGTGAGTGTGCAACAACTTGGACATTAAATATATCTATGTGTTTCCTAATTCAGACAGCATATTGTTATTTTATTGTATGATCGGCCCTTTTAATTTCAAAGATAAACAACATTCCAACGCACAGGCATTAAATCGTGTACATTGTTTGAACCATGTTGCTTGTCTTCTTTTACGACACTGATACTTTTGCCAGCCCTTTTTTTCTGAGTTTTACGCAATTTCGTTGTGGCTGTGTTATGATATTGCTTTGAGAAGGTAATGAATTGGTATTTACACACATGAATAAAAAGAGATATAATTAGGTTTGACATTGATGTTCTCGGTGTGTTTAAGGGTAAAGGAATGGGTGTGTTTTCTCTGAAAAGCTCCAGGCATGGGGAACGGAGTCCACTGCCAGGGAAAACAAAGTATTTCCATCATACTTAGTGTGGGAACTTTTACAGGAGTCCCAGCGCAGACAGGTGACTGGGCTCTGAGGGCTGTTTACCACCTGAGTCGGTGGGAATTACCCTTACTATTGAGCCCATCACTAAGCTGTACATAGACTGTTTTATTTTATGAGCGTTTATGGTCGTATATCTGAACTAATAAAGTCTTATTAAATTGAATTGATCTTCAGGGTAGCGAAGTCAAGCAGGCTTACTCAGGGAGGTGGTGTAGGGTTAGAGATTCCAAACTCAGTAGACATCTAACAGTGATTAATTAACCATTGGCCAGCCAGTACATTTACAGGAGAGAAAAAAGAACTTTACTTCTATCACCCCATGCAATTCTACACAAAAAGACAGACGGCGATGTGTTAATATACATAGGGTAAGGTAGTCTTTTTTCACTGGTGGGTGCTGATCTCAATATGGGAATGGAAAATAACCTTTTTGACGGTACTCTCTTTTCACCTCTCCTTAGAGGATACTAGGGGGCATATTTTACAAGGGCATTGCACCTCCGTAGTGTCACTTTTTACGATACTCCGATGACGCAATGCCTTGCTCCATATTTATAATGTGGCGCTAAGCCACTTTGCATGTCTTAAGGCTGCATTGTAAATATAGTACCCTGTGATGCAATTTTCTGTGTCGAATGGGCGTGAAATGGGTGTTGCTGTGGGCGTACCCATGCAACACCCATTGCTTTTTGACACTGCCCCAGAAATACAAGGATGTGTAAATCTAAGGCAGTGCCAAAAAAGAACTCCATTCAAACGGAGTCATGGAGTGGCGCAACGAGGAGAAATACTTTTATTTCTCCTCATTTTTTTTGCTCTTTCTATGTGTGCTGCATTCTATAGCACACACGGAAGGAACACATTTCCATTAATGATTGTTTACGTGCAGGAAGGTGTCCTATCCAGCACATAAACAATCATCCCTGCAACACAGGCACCCTTGCACCATGGCACAAGGGTGCCTGCGTTAGCACTAGGAAGCTTTTTTTAGTGCCGGCACAGGGGTGAGAACATGGATGCGTTGTTATCTTGTTAATTGAGTGCATCCCTGCATTTGTTTAAATGATGAAGCTCGGTGCATCAGATTTGCTTGCAGTGTTGCACTGCGCCATTTCATTGTAAATATACCCCTAGTTGTCTGGAGATAAGTGTGCCTCAAATGTTTCCTGCTATGTCCTAGCTTTGCACTATATCTTTCTTGAGGTCTCTTCAGTCTGCGTCGGATGCTCCAGCTGATGTTGGCGAGGAGGGAGCTTGCAGCTGCCTAAGGCTTCCACTGAAAGAGTAAGGAGCAAAGCAGCCACGGGAGAAGGGGAGAGACTTCTCTCTGATGGATCTAGTGGTTGTCAGAATAGGTTCCATTAGGAGGATTTTCCACATGCTCAGGTCAAAAGCCCACATCTCAAACAATGAGAAGAGCCCACCCCAAATCATCTTACAGGATCAAATGAACCCTGAAGTCACTGCTGCTCACAGTGACCAATCTTGTTGAATGAAAAGCGCCTCCTTTACTTCTTTATCTAGTGACCACCGAACACAGTCAAATTTTTACCAATACCAAGCTATTGCAGGCCCTCCATCTCTGTTGCAAGGAGGCTGCAGGATGTGGCTGCGGTCCTCATGAGTGCCCAGTAATTTCATGTGCTCTGGTTGCTTGGGCAGTAAGCATTGGCACCCGGGTCTCAAGGTCTTCACACACAACTTGACTTTATAAATCTTTATAAGTCATTTCCTGGGGTGGCAGTGGGCAGCTTTCAGGGGTTCCTGTCTCAGCTCTGTAAAGTCCAGTTCTTTTCTAGCCTAAGTCTTCCTAGTGCAAGGGTATCTCCAGCAGCCATCCTTTCATAAACCCATGCCCAGATAACTATTCTCTTGGCAAGTTGCAGAAATTCTTAGAAAAACCTTTCTGTGTGCCAGGGTTGGGATTGCTTTCTGCAGCCCACCTCACTAGGCTCAGAAACAGTAACTGTCTCAAATGCTGTAGTGAATTCTTGGAACATAGACGTGTGGTTTCTGTCTCATCTCATTCTGCTCCAGTGATGGACTGGAAGAGTCCTGAGTCTATATATGCTGCCTAGGAGGCTACTTTTGATCTTCCTGGTATGTAGCGCTTAGATACTAAAAATCAAATTGGATTACAGTAGGACAACAGTCAATCACCCCACATATGCTTGGCATTAAGTATTCTACAGGTGCATTATGTATGCACACATGCAACTGCCATGTCTGTCATTGATAAATTAGGGGACCCAATTACATGGGACTCACAGACCACTTTCAACGCCAGTAGGCACGCCTCCGGCTGCAACACAGGCAAAAATTCTGTTCCCACCACCCCATTGTAATCTTTATGCTGCTACCACTGACAGTCCGCCACAGTCCGGCGAGCTGACGGTTGTTACACTCATAGAAAGGGGGGTGCGCACGGTGTGCAGCTCTATGCCACAAACACATGCTGTAGGTCACATATTATTAAGCAGGGGACCCTCTGCACACATACATGTTTTTCGTGTGTGCTACGGTAAGATAAAAATCCAAATCTAGGAGAAACTCTTTATGGGGAACTTGAGGCAGGGTTGGACGTTATCCATTTATGAGACCTTTTCCATCCAACACAATGTAAAAGAAATCCACCAACATTTCATGCAAAGAAATCGCTTTACCATCATTTCCATGATCTACTGGTAGGTACTGGCAGGAATTCCTCTGAGGGCATTTGCACTTAGATGGCTCGCAGAGCAGTTGGTTCGCATTCTCAATGCTGACTGAGGGGCATTAACAGAGTCCCACCTACACCTGAGTGCTACACCGTGTCTGTGTTGTGTGTGTGTGTGTGTGTATGTGTTCCACAGGGGCCTTGTGGATCGCTTCTTTCAGTAAGACCCCCATTGATGCTGCCTGGTGTGAGGGCAATGACTAATTAATGCATATTACCATGTGGAGCAAGTAATATTGGAGAATTAATGATTGCTACAGAGTGGCGAGATTACTTGTCATTGAATAGTGAGACCATTAATATTCAACACTTGTCAATCATATGCCAGTTAGCACATAACAGTCTACTAGGCCTTTGCTCGCTGAAGTTGTGTAGGTATGCAGGTGTGCGCTCGCACACACACACATGCACACACACACACACACACAAACATACATACCCACACGCCCGGACAAATGCATGCATACACACACACACGCACTCTTGTTTTCATTGTGCCTAGTATTACATTGCAACCAGTTGTAGTGCATGTTTACTTAAACTGCAAAGAATGAAACTGTGGTACTTGGAATCAGTCCAAGATGCAGTAGAGAGAGTGAGAGACAGAACTCTCTGAGGCTGATTCACGAAGGTATTTATTAGTATGGGAAGTAGTACTGCAGGTGTATTCTTATATGTACTCTCATATGCCTGTGTGAATCAGTCGTAAATGTCCAACTGTTCATATTCTTTGAGATGCTGCTTAACATCCCATGAACCTAAGGTATCATGGCCCACAGAGGTGTAATCATCGGTAATAAACTTTTGAAGTTACCGTTCGCGATCTTGAAGGGGAATCGCTGCCATCGCTGATGAGCTGCAAGAAGTGTGGCTTCTCTTCAAACGTTATCAGATGTAGCATATACTCAGCTAATACACCTCATGTAACCCCTTCATTACTTACGGGGCTCATTCTAACATTTTGAACTACATATGGTAGATGGCCACCTAAACCATGATTGCTGTTCTCGATAAACTAAATGGCTTGTAAGTATTGATAGAATTCATGATTCTCTGGGGTTGCAGCAGTTCTGTATGTATGGAAATGTCCAGTGTTCAGATATTCATCATCAAAATTCAGCCATGAGTACAATATTTCCAAATAGCATAAATAATATGCATTTACGACAAAAGTTACTCCACCCTGTGTGTTAGGGACACCCTTTTTGACAGTTACCTTGAAATTTACCTCTATCGCAATAGGTTGCACCATTATCAACAAACAGATGCAAATCATGAGATTAAAATTGAAATCAAAATGGTGAATACACTTTTAAAAGTCAAGTGCCAAACAAAATCACAGCAAAGAGAAATCAATCAATCAATCAATCAATCAAGACATTTATAAAGCACACTACATACCTGTTAGGGTCTCAAGGCGCTGGGGGGAAGGGGGTGCTGCTACTGATCGAAGAGCCAGGTCTTGAGGAGTCTTCTGAAAGCGGCAATTGTAGCTGAAAGAGGTACCCAATATTACAATAGACATCTCCACTAACTCTAATTATTGGATTCTTGAGTGTTTAATTCAAATTACTCGAAGATCTATCATAATGTGCACCACTCAAGGGCGGTGATGTTACGTTTTATGGATCAATATTCAAGGACCCAGCCCAGGATAGACTTCGTACTCTCCCTGTAACTAAGGAATTTATCAATGGGTATGGGATAGAATGCCGGGTTAGACTGGAACTATACACCAACCCACAGAACAATATCTGAGTGAGATGCTGAGTGAGCTCTTCAGTGGTGAAATGGTTCTGGCGCGAACACTGTGGTGTCCAGAGTTTGGTGAATACAGCACTTTCGGTCTTCTTTGCCCTTCTAATTGCAATCTATCATCTTTCAGTTCATCCAATTTTTTTGTAAGTTTATTTCTTTTAAATTGAGACATCCACAACCGAAAAATTGCCAAAACGCAGATAGTTCATCTTTGTGCCATTGATCCAGTTTAGTGGCGAACACAACCTCTTGCTGAAGCCTAAGATTTGTATCAAGATGAAGGATTAATTTGTCCACTGAAACAGCTCTATCTTCATTGCCATTGATATATGTTTCTTCCACCTTCCACAAATAGGCCATCAGCAAGTGCAACAATCGAATGGCCTGGCTTATGCTCACTTCCACCTGCTGACTTCATGCATTAAAATGTTCAAGATGTTAGGAATTTTGTGCAGGCACTCTATGAACCCCCATTTGTGTGCCGCCTTCATCATGGCTTTGGAACTTACATCTTCTCTCTTTTGGAGCACATAATCATTTATATACCTTTAATGCTTAAACGGGCACTGCTGCATGCAGAAGGTAAAATCGCAACTTTCTATATGAGCACTTTTAAGGAGACTTTAGTAGCTCACTGAGTGATTTTCAACTGCTTTAAGGCTTCGAAGGAATGCCTGAAAAGTATACTAATCTTGAGACAGGTGTTCAGAATTTTGTGGGTAACTTAATTTTTAAGAATTTTCAACACAATTAAGTTGAGGCAATGAGTTAAATATACCAAATCCTTCATCCGTCACATAATAATAATTTTTCTGCCATGGTCAGAGACGACACATCCAGTGCTACTACCTCTGGGTTGAAGCAATTCATACCCAATTTTGGACTATACTTTCTGCAAGTAACATTTTGCTTCTAAATATGCTTATATGAGCTTTGAGTACTACTAGGCACATACTGCACAGACATCTAACACTTTTTTTCTTCGCTTACAACTTTTTTTGACCCACTCTTTTTTCATAGCATTTCGCAGCACATGCCAGCTGCTAGAACAATTTGTATGTAGGGTATGTTTATCTTTTTTTTAAAAAAAATCGTTTTTCTATTGTGCACTTTTAGTGGAGACACGTTGTTGCACGTGGGGCTAGTTCCTTATTTATCTATTTTTCAAAGTTGTTTGTGGTGTTTATATCTTTAAGAGACTATCTCCTGGTATATATACCAGTCTACTACATCTTTTCTTGGTTTGAGTAGGCCACCAGAGGCATAAAGCATTGGACATGGTTTCCTTTCTTTCCATGGACACTAATCCATTGAACAGGGATATGCGTCCTTACTGGCTAACACTATCATTTTCCAGCACCAGAATTTCATATTTCTGTTATAAGTTTGTCCATTGTTAGGCACAGATTTTGCTGTTGGAGTTCTGAATGTGGCCAGTGGGACATATGCTCCCCTGTTCATTCATTTTCATGTTTTGACCTTATGACATATTATGATTTTGTGTTTCACTATGGTAAGTGTGGATTCTGACATTTCTCTTTTGCAGCCTTGGGAAAGTCCAGTAGGAAGAAACATGTGTTGGCTGTATGAAAAAATTGTTAATTCTGTCTGACTTCTTCGTTTCAAAACGAGAAACTGTTGAACTCTGGGCTTTCTTAAATTACTGTATAACTGTGTGCTCCACTGCCAATTTTGTTCACGTTATTCCCATTTGAGATGTTCTAATCTAGGGCCAACTTACAAAGGCATGTAAGAGTCCATAAAAGACACTGTCCCAATTCCATTTTTGGAGGGAAAACTGTATTGCTGTCTTTGAATCATTGTATATGGTATATCTTTGTCTTTCAAGGATTGACTAAGGAAGAACATTTACACCAGATCTTGGAACTAATCACGTAAAATAATATGGACTTCATCCATTATGGTACAGTGCATGCTTGGGCAACCATCACTGCATCCCATCCCCTTACAAAGCACTTTGAGCCTGCTGACAGCAGTGTGTACTACTTTACAAAAATCATGAAGAAAATATATACTTAAAAAATTCATTGATAAATAAAGAGGAAATTAATGATCTATTATAATGAGCTTGTTAACATTTCCCTGGAAGATTTGATGGCGGTTTAGACATGATTTTTCAATGGCTGCGAACTAAAGGTAGGTGTTGCATATTTGCTATATATATTGTAAAGGTACGTACAACAATGTTTTGCTACTCAGAGTAGCAGAATCTCAACATCTTTGATAAATCCCTCACTGGCTAGCAATCTACAGGCATACCAACAAAGGGAGTGGGGGTGCAATCAGACAATGACCTTAATAACAGACCAAATATAAACATTATGGGTCAAATTTGCCAAAGCATTTACCAGTACTTTTATACACTCTTGCTATACACTCTTGCATGCCTTTGTGAATTGGCCTCAAAATGTCAAACTCCCTTCAGTAAAAGTGCAAAAAGCCACAATCCTTTCGGTTTGTACTAAATTGTACATGGAGAGTGCCTGAGAAATGCAATTTTATTCCCAGTTTCGATGTTTTTTTGGCAATCCAATAAGACATGTCAAACATTTAAAAAAGTCCCACAGACATACTCTTGTATGCACCCTTACGTTCCTTTTAATTCACATTGTTTAAAAAAAAGAAAGCTATATCTCTGTCTCTCTCCCTCTCCATATATACATATAACTCTCTCCCGCCCCATATTTATTTGAAAACATATACCCTACTGGCAGTCACCAGTAGGTAGTTATAGTTAGGAGCATGTTTCCACAGGAAAAGCATTTTTTGACTTGCCAATAACTTTGGTGCCGTTTGATGAATCTTCACTGATTTTCCCAAAAAAGAGTGCCCAGCTGTTTCTAGTTGTGCATGGAAAGTTATAGGGCAAAACATCAAGCGGGGGCCGAGAAAATGGAGGGGTCAAAAAAGTGTGTTTCCCATGTTAATTCCCACATAGGGACTTTAGACATGTCTGCAGCCCGAACTGCTGGATGAAATTACACCACATTTGGCTGAAAGCTAGCTTTTGGTCTGCCCATTGTGCTTTTTGTAATTTGGTGTAAACCATTCAGTCGTTTACAAGGTATTAAAGGAAATCAAAATTTGAATATCTGTGGTCACAAAGCCTTCGCGAATATTGACAAGCTTGTGCAAAGATCTGCAGAGCTCTGATTGGCTGCCAGCACTTCAATCAGGAAGTTTAGGCAGCCATCTTGGGGCTCAACTTCAGCTGAGTCCCAAAATAAAGTTTAAAAAAGGGGGCAGGGTAGGAATTCCCTAACCCCGAGCCTTGGCTCTGGGCTCACAAAGGGACACCACCAGGGCAAAAAAACATTTTTTTAAGCAATTGCCCTGAAATCACAAAAATTCATGAATTTGTGGCAAGATTTTTTTGTAAAGAAAAAGCAAATGCGAGTTCCTGCTCTTGTTTTGAAAAGGGACCCCGAGGGGGTCAGGTCTCATGGGCATTTTATAAAAGAAAAAGGAGGAGGGTTCACTCTCCCCCTCCTGAGGCTCTGTGAGCCCCAAGGACCACCACCTCCCTGGGATTTATTTTAAATAATTGAGGTGAGTCATGCGGACCCCCTACTGGGCATTATGGAGGCTGATGGACCAACACCCACCCGGGGTTTTCCTTTTAATTATGGTGGGGGCTGCATTGACCCCCCTACTGGGCTGACTAGAACCCCCTGGTTCCACCACCTCCTTGGGGCAATAAATTGAATACATTGTGGGGGCCGCATGGACCCATAAGCCCCCCGGCACCACCACCTTCCGGGGACAAAAAAGATTTCACAGTGGAAGGGGGACTTCGTGCCCCCCGGGCCATACACCGCACCGGTTACCACCAACTCCTTGGTCCTGCCAGTCAACACAGAAGGAGCGGGGCCAAATGGCCCCTCTCCTGGAGCCATATGTGGCCCTGTGGACCACCATCCCCCAGGGCCGACTCCTACTATGTCCAGAGGTACCCTCCCCGGGATATAGCTGTTTGCTGTAACTTGGAGGGAGCTTTGACAGCTTTCGTCAAGCCAGAGCAAACACAAACTACATTCCCAGCAAGTGGGAACTGTGAAAGTGCTCCCATTTGCTGAGAGCATGGTTTTGTCTAAAATAGATGTAAGGATTTCTCCCACACACAGGGAGCTGCATGTTTAGAAGCTCCCTGTGTGTGAGAGCAATTTGAGGGACCACGAGGACATTGAGACTCCCCATGCAGTCCCTATCAGTCCACACTTGCGCTAGCGACCTGCCACTTAAAAGGTCTTAGGTGCCAAGTAGTATGCATGACATCCCTGCATGCTTTAGGGCTTAGATTATCCGATAATAGTGCTTTATAGAGCAATTATTGAATGTACTATCTTCCTGTGATCAGGGCAGCGGCTAGTTCTATCACAATCTTTGTGTGATGGTGCTTTCTGGGTTAAACACCTATGTAGGCACTTACGGCGCAGCAGCTTTTCGTGGATTTCAGTCAGTGAGATGCGCCTTGGGACCCTAGCGGGTGAGTAGCGCGCTCTACAAATGTCATGATTGATTGATTGATTGATAATAAGTGTTCATGTTTAGGGTGAGAGTGAGCTTGTTAACCTTTTTGAAATTGGATGTCTAATTATCGGCAAGATATCCAAGGATTAGGTGGATTTTGGCCTAGCCCATGAATGCAACTGTTGTAGCGTATAGTGGGCCAACAGGTGCCTATGACTCCCCTGTTTAGTTATTTCCAGGGGCACCACTGTCAGAGTGTTCAGACACCTGTCACTCTCTTGCTCAAACCTGCTGTACGTTCTGTTCTATTCGTTTACATGCGCCACACCAATGGTGGTGTTTTGGGTCCTGTTCTGCACAGGGAAGGTCTTTCTCTCTGAGAGATAGGAGAACCTGGTTCTCACAGATACGGGTGTGGACATTCTCCGTGACCACCTAGGCTCTTGCACAGGTGTCTCTGTGCCCACCTGGGGTTCCCTCACAGGATTGCCTGTATGTTGTTGTAAATGGTACCAGATGCACAAACTGTCATATGAACCTCGCTGACTACACCAGCGCATTCTGTATGATGTTGTGTTTGTGCTTGTCCAGCAAGCTGTGCATATGATGTCTCTACTCACTATGCATCTAAACTGTACGTCTAATTTTGTATTTTTTTTAACTAAAATATGTTTTAAAATCGCAATTTTTTAGTCCCTTGATAACAGTAAGCTAGAGCCGTAACTTTTTTGGAAGTGGGTGCATTGTTTTCTTGCTGTTGCCACTTTTTCTTTTGTTTTAGAAAAAAAGTCATGCACCTGTAAGCATGGATGTTGGTTCATAAAAATGCTATGGGTAGAGGAAGTGACATCCCATGCCCCTTTCGCACCGACTGAAGACATCTCAGGAAGTGCCATCAAATTAACTTTTACCCAGGCGACGTTACAGGAGTTTATGTTCTATGATCTTTGACTCACTTGGCATTACTGAATGCAAAGTAGATTGAGTTAAAACATCTACAATAAGTGAGAAGGAGAAAATGGATACTAAAGTAGATAAACATATATTTTAGTTATCAAACATATATCTCCTAAGCTGTGTTCATGATATGCCAGCGGCACAACCACATAAATCCTGGAAAACAACCTTCAAAGACACTGGAAACGGCCATCATAGGACAATTACAGTCTTCATATTCCTAAGTATGTTTCCCTGATTGTTCATGGCATTAATTCCAAAGATTTTGATCATGTTGACCTTTCCCAGTGATATTAAATGGAAAATTGATTTAATTGTATTAGCGAGACACTCTTGATTTCCCAAGAAGAGCAGTGGATCAATAAAAATCAGTTACAATGAAATTACAAATTAGATTTTTTTTAAAATTTGATTTGGAGTTATAAATCTGTTTCTTCCAATTCAAGAAGGACTTAATTAGGTCTTTTGGTGACTACTTGATGGATGCAAGGACTGTGACCACCTCACTTACCAGGCTTGGCAACTACTTGCCGCAGTTTTTTCGGAACTTCGCATGCTTTTATGAACTTGATTACCAAAATTTCACAACAAACTACCACCTAGTTGTAATGAGCACTTTGGCGGGAGGATTTGATGGGTATTGGATGAACCCACCACATGACTATAAGCTAGTTTGTCGTCCATTGCATTATTTTATATTTGTGTATGATATGAACTTGTTGATGTATATTCATTTGTGATGTATCAATGTATTGGAATGAGGATTGTGTAGTATTTACATTGTATGGCTCATATTTATAAGCTAAAACAATAAATTAACTAAATTAAGACTTGCTTCAAAAGCTGTGGCACATCCTCTAATGTCCAGGTACAGCGATCATTTGCTAACTACAACCCCATTATTTGCCTACGTACAACCATAATACACATAGATATAATCTCAAATGCCCATATAGAGCCTCAAAAGCCAAGGCACAAACACCACATAGCAAGGCAAAGCCTATATAGGCCCAGGACTAACCCCATATGGCCAGTGTTGTCTTGTAAAACCAGCATCATAGTTAAACAGAAGCTCTCTATTGGCAAGACACTAATTCAGTATCTCCTTGTCAGAGCTAATCTGCACACGGACTTAACAAACCCTGGAGCTAAAAAATGCATCTAAAAAAAATATAAAGTCCCTCTGCGTCACCAATATGTATTTTTACCATCAATCTTTTCCCATATATACCATATAACCAATGCTCTTTCGTACTCCTTATCATACTATGCGACTTGTTAATTGCAAACATATCTAAAAATTTATATACTCATTAAACACACAATGTTCAATATTTTGCCCTTTTCTGACACAATGTATGGACATCTATTCTGGGAAGAGCATGTTTAGTTTATTAAATAATTCATGTGGCATCTACTTAGCTAATGAATACTAATCATAATGGCTGTGTTTTATACACACTGAAAAAATCGCCAGGAGTGTTTGATCTATATCAGATTTTAGGCCAACTTCTGACCTGATAACTGAGTTATATTTAGATTAATTCCTTGCAATTTTTGTGTCTACCATGAAAATATGAGTTGCATGCGGCCAGCCTGGACCTGTGTTGGACACATCCTTTTGTGCGAATTATGTTAGCAATGTATACAGTACACACCAAAAACCAAGGGGCTTCTTGGAATGTTAATAATAGGTGTTATTCACAGAACACATTTCAAATGCATTTTAATTTTAAATCTGTGTGTACTTAGCTGCCTCTTGCTTGTTTGAACCTTGTGAACACCAAAGCATTTCTCACAGTTTTGCACCTCTTGTGGATGTCATCTGGCATCTGCAATCAATAAGCAAGATGTTCTGTGAGTACATATACTGCCCCTGTCTCATATGTGTGCCATATCTTGAATGTGTCTAACCTATATAAGCTTTGCCCCTTTTAACTGTATGCAACCATTCATATCACCTAAATCCACCTAATGCCTCTCACTAATATGCATCTTAATTTCCGTTCCTGTTTGCCGCTTGTCTTCTCCTCTGTACCTTGCGTGCTCTCGCCACTGTTCATTTAGCTCCTGTCGCCTGTTTCCATAGTGCCACCCTCTGTTACTGGGATGCAATTGCGCATCTCGAGATTTCTGGGGTCAGTTAGACCCAACTCTCACAAAGCCCCATTTCTCCTGTGTGCACGTAACACCACTCTCACCTGCATGAACGTTACTCCATTCACTATTGTAATCCTAACCTAGCCTATGCAGACATTAGGCACTTCTTAGCTGTGTAAATTCAGCACCTTCAACCTCCTAGCACCAATCACTCCTTAGCTAGCTTGCACCTAGCCCTTCATATCCGTGCACCTCAATTGTTTACGTGAATCCAGCCCCATCCCATCTGTCTAGACTTAGCCACCAATTCACCTGTGTGTACCTATTGGCCTTTTATGTGTGGGTACAAGCCTCCCGTGGCCTGTACTGGAGGACTGGTCATTTATGGTCATTTCGCATCTATAATGCCACATGCACACAATCATGATAAAAAGTCAACACAAACATTTTGTTTTAATAAAGAGGTGTAACAGGATTGCCAGGCCATTTCCAGCAACGTTTAACCCACCCTTCCTGTTAGACTCTTCAATCTTAAGCAAGTAGCTAAGTACTGCAGTCACCAAACATACTGGGAACATTTAAAGTTAACATTTTCTACCAGCCCTTTCATGAAGCCTAACTGCTATACCCAGCACAACTCACAAAGCCAAAGTCAGACTGAAGCAGGCTAGTTTAAAGTTGGAATATATGTCAATATGCCTGTGTCTCTCCAGTATCACACCTCCTTGAGCGAGCTGATTTTTTTCTTAAAATAACAGGCTAAATATCAAAGTTTTAGTGCCAGCTCTGAGGCCATGCTTTTAGCACTGCAGGACAGCAAACTAATGTAATCTAGTATTTGCCATGAAGCACGGGGTCGCAAGCAAAAAGCCAGGGGTCGCAAGTAGCAAATCAGGGGTCCCAGCTACGTTCCCTCGCGACTCCTAAATGACGTCAATGCCTGGAAGCAGAATACGTGCTATGGTAACGTCATGTTTGAGATGCCATGTGAGAGTTAGAAGACTTGCTTCCTTAGTACAAGAGAAAAACTTTAAAAGCTATCAATTAAAATCGATTATTGACATAAAAAACATATATTTTTTGCAATGGCTTAATTTGTTTCAACTTTCCTAACTTGCAGTGAAGTGCACTTATATTTACACGAAACTGAACTTGTCAATCTTGTTTCCAGCTAGACCTTTCCTGCCTTTCTTCAATAACCCTGAAAGCCTATGTAGACACACATCGCTTGAAGCAAACCATCATAAACCAAAGACCAGAGAGTATGACTTGGGAAAGGCTATAAACAGAATTACG
Organism: Lissotriton helveticus; assembly: GCF_964261635.1. Lineage (NCBI taxonomy): Eukaryota > Metazoa > Chordata > Amphibia > Caudata > Salamandridae > Lissotriton > Lissotriton helveticus. Next base: position 1,124,748,258 of record NC_136068.1, on the reverse strand, counting down.
TCTAAGAATTTCCTAAATAATTCTTTCCACCCTATATACACAGAAAGATATACAGTCGTCGGAAGCTGGGCATGTGCCCAATAAGTGGGATGACTTCACAGCTGATAGGTGTTTTGCCAAAAAGCAGCTCTGTGGCGGACCCCGCCCTATTCTCCGGTGCTATGTTGTTGGACAAAATCAGGTGAACTTGGTTAGCCACTCGCCCTTCACATAAACTGTTGATGTCTGTTGCGGAAGTCCCACAAACCTGCACGTTTGGATTATCTTTCTGTTTATATCTCCTGATGGGTGTGGAACATGTCTGTGTGAGTGTGTTCTGGCAGGTACAGCAGCACACTGTCTGTGCTTTGAAGGGGACAATTTATGCAGCTTTTCTGCAGCATATCATTAGAAAAGGAAGCCATGGCTACAAGGCAAATAATACAAACTTTGTACCTGATTCACAAAGGTATACTTACATTTTTATGTAAGTTTACTCTTTTTACGTATTCACAAACTATGATTAAATATTAAGTTTTGGGATGGAGAACTCTGCACATAAAAATATATGACAAGCCGATCTTTTTAGTTATCCCTCCGACTGTGGAGTCTCCCCAGTCATAAAGTTACTATTACAACATTGTTTCTGAATACCGAATGAGAGTAAACTTACATAAAAGTGTAAGTTTACCTTTGTGAATCTGGCCCTTTAAGTAGTTAAGTATTGCCACAGGTGTTTTGCATTGTAGTGCATTAGATGAACTGCATGCCATTTTGTATTATTAAAAATGCTAAAGATTCCATATATTGTATCTAACTAGATAAACTCACAGGACATTGTGATATATTGCATTACTACTACTAATAATAATAATACTGAAGCTTATAAAGCGCGACAGCTACCCCAAACAGGGGTGTCCCGGCATTGAGACATCAGGTAAATTGCGTCAGAGAGGGCAGCGAACTTAACAGCCCATTATTAATCTGCCCTAAAGAGCCACGGGCCTCATTTATGAGGCTGTGCGTCACTTTTACGCCGCCGGTGCGTCACTTTTTGTGACGCACCAGTGGTGTAAAAAATGTGCCTTGTTGCACCATATTTACAAAGTGACGCATCTACCTAGATGCGTCACTTTGTAAACCCCTGCGCTACATTATACCTACGCCAGGTATAATGGGCCTCATTAATGAGGCTGTGCGTCACTTTTACGCTGCCGGTGCGTCACTTTTTGTGACGCACTAGCGGTGTAAAAAATGTGCCTTGTTGCACCATATTTACAATGTGACGCATCTACCTAGATGCGTCACTTTGTAAACCCCTGCGCTACATTATACCTACGCCAGGTATAATGTATGCAAGAGGGCGTAGTGACGCAAGAAAGGGTCGTAGAAGTGACGCAGTGAAATCTATGTGATTTCACTGCGCCACTTCTAGGACACAAAAGCGTCAATTTCTTACGCCTGCCTCACAGCAGGCGTAAGACTGACGCAGGTCCTTTCACATGGGGCTTGCCCCATGTGAAAGGACACATTGCTGGAGTTGTGTCACTTTTATGACACACTCCAGCAATGCGTCACTTTTGCGCCATACAGATACGTCAGAAATACTGACGTATCTGTAACTCCTTGCGCCATGATGCGTCATACTGTTAATATGACGCTTCATTGGTGTCGCAAGGAGGACGCAGTGAAAAGTGACGCATCGCTGTTTTCACGCAGCAATGCGTCACTTTTCATAAATGAGGCCCAATGTATGCAAGGGGGCGTAGTGACGCAATAAAGGGTCGTAGAAGTGACGCAGTGAAATCTATGTGATTTCACTGCGCCACTTCTAGGACACAAATGCGTCAATTTCTTACGCCTGCCTCACAGCAGGCGTAAGACTGACGCAGGCCCTTTCACATGGGGCATGCCCCATGTGAAAGGACACATTGCTGGAGTTGCGTCACTTTTGTGACACACACCAGCAATGCATCACTTTTGCGCCATACAGATACGTCAGAAATACTGACGTATCTGTAACTCCTTGCGCCATGATGCGTCATACTGTTAATATGACGCTTCATTGGTGTCGCAAGGAGGACGCAGTGAAAAGTGAAGCATCGCTGTTTTCTTGCAGCGATGCGTCACTTTTCATAAATGAGGCCCAACGTATTCAAGGCCTTTCTGAAACAAGTTTCTGAAATTCCCTGCTGCAGGGGGCCTGGTAGGACATTCCACAGTGAAGCTGTTCTGACCGTGAATGGTCTACCTCCCAAGCGTGATTTCGCAAAGCGTGGGGTGCGCAGCAATTTATGAGAATTAGATCGCAGCGCACGATTTTGCTTGTAGAGACACAGTGTTTCCTTCAGATAACCAGGGCATTTTCCGTTAAGAGCCCGATAGGCCAACGTCATGGCCTTAAATATAATTCTTTTCTCCACTGACAGCCAGTGGAGCTTCTGTAGATGTGGAGAGACATGGTGTCAACATGGTATAAGACAAACCAGTCTCTCAGCTGCATTCTGTATCATCTGAAGGCGGTAAATGACATATTTGGGAAGGCCAGGATATAGGCCATTAGCGTAGTCTAGCCTAGATGTAACTATGGCATGTACTACTGATTTGCTTCAGTCTTCCAGTAAAAAGTGCAGAACTTTATGGAGATTTTTTAATTTACTAAAACAGGTTGCAGAGACCTGCTGTATTTGGGCTGAAAAGGAAAGGTCACACTCCCATCTCACCCCTAAATTTTGAATACATGTGGCAGGGGAAGGTGGTGGGCCCATTTCGGACGGCCATCATAAATCTGAATCTGGCACTGGGCCCTGACCGAAGAACAGAACTTCTGTCTTCCCAGCGCTGAGCTTTAATTTATTTGAGTTCATCCATAGTGCTATGTCGCACAAGCAACCCTTAAAATTCTTAAAAGCATCTACCGTCTGCTCCTGAAACGAAAAAAACCAACTGGGTGTCGTCAGCGTAGGAAATCACTTTCACTCCCCAGTTGGCAATCAAAGAGAACAATGGGGCTAGGTAGAGGTTAAAAAGTAAAGGGCTCTAGGGTGAGCCCTGGGGGACACCGCACCAGAGCTGTTTTGGTTTGGATTTAAATGGTTTAAGGGCAACTCTCTGAGTACGCCCACTCAGATAGGATGTCAGCCATGTCAGCATTTTCCCACCAAAGCCCACACCTTGTAGTCTCTGGACCAGTATGGTGTGGTCGACATTGTCGAATGCCGCGGACAGATCCAGGAGCACCAGCAATGCTGATGCTCCTGAATGCAGAAACCACCTTACCGACTCTGCTACCTCAAGCAGAGCAGTCTCCGTGCTGAATCCTGCCCGAAAACCAGATTGTGTGTCATGCAGAGCGCCATTCTGCTCAATAAAAGTGGTCAGTTGGTGCTGAACCAGCTTCTCCAGCATTTTTTCTGGGGCGGGAAGCAGAGAGATGGGTCTAAGGTTGCTAAGATCTCCTGGGTCCCCATTTGGCTTCTTTCTCAGAGGGAGAAGTGTTGCATGTTTCCATTTATCAGGAAAGATATGAAGTATCCCGCCCATCAGGGAAAGGGATAACATTTTCCACAGTTTGGGAGGACATGGATCATCTGGGGCGCCTGAGCGGCATTTTTGGTTTTCAGCTAGAGCATCCTGAGGCGATATTGCTGTGAAGTTGGAAAGCATAGGTGCCTCCTCCGCAACCGGGGATATAACTGCTTTCCCAGTTGCCTCAGAGGTCTGAAAGGAGTCATAGACCTTTAGAATTTTATTATCAAAATGACTAGCAATTTTGTCGCACAGGGCTAGGGATGGTGTCACCTCAGTCTCTATCGCCTTGGGTTAAAAAAAGGTTTGGACTACTTTAAAAACCTCACTACTGAAATGGTCTGCGTTCTGGATGCGAGAAACAATATAGTCCCGCCTGGCTGCTTTTATAGCCGTATGAAAATCTTTTAATGCATTTTTGTAAGTTACCTTAACTGTATCACAGTAGCACATCCTCCACTGGCGTTCTAATTTTTTGCACCTGCTTTTTGTTTCTTTGAGGGCATTAGAAAACCAGGGAGCAGTAGGGGACAGTCTAGTAGATTTCACTACTCTGACCGGTTCAAGTGACTCCACCGCAGTAGCAATCCATTAGTGTATAGAGGCTGCATCTGCATTGGGGTCAAAGAATAGACGAGGATAATTTTCCTGCAGAATAGGGCTAAATGCCGCTTCAGTCAGGTTATTCCAATTTCTGTTTTGAATACAACGAGTTCCCTTAGCTTGCTCCAGTTTGGGCAGAGTAATCGAAAAAGGGATCAGGTAGTGATCTGACCAGATCAAAGGGGATAGAGTTTCCATATTGATGGAAAAGAAGTTGGAGAAAACTAAGTCCAAGGTGTGCCCTGCTATGTGGGTCGGGGAGGACACCCGTTGTATGAAGTTGGCGCCTGCTAAGGACGAAACCAGTTGCGCTGCTTGTGAGCAGTTTGAATCGTTCACATGCAGATTAAAATCTCCCAGGGCCATAAAATTGGTATACCTTACTGATTTTTGAGCAATAAAATTACATAGAGTCAGCACAGCAGTCGCTGCACAGTCGGGTGGTCTGTAGATGAGAATGTCTGGGAGGGCGGATGAGGGCTTCAATTGTATACAAAAGTTAAGTCCTTCAATGCCCTGTACAGAGAGAGGGGCAGAGGACACCAACTCCCATGAATCTCTAAAAATTATGGCCACCGCGCCCCCCTTTTTCCCACCTTCTCGATTGGCGTGGCACATTTTGAAACCTGGTGGGATAGCCAGTGTAATTGTTGTCACCGTATCCGTATTAAGCCAGGTTTCCATTAAAAACATAACATCCCAGGTACCCTCAATTCAAATTGACCATACATCGACTGTATGGTTGGGCAATGATCTGCAATTAATAAGGCAAGCCTTGATTTTATCATTGCACTCGTACGCCAAGCCCCGGGGAGGTACCTTTCTCATACTGGAAGCCATGACCTGATTCAGAAACTGACCGCATGCGCAGCAGTTATGTGGTAGTGGGTAAACAGCTAAATCAATCTGGTGTGACCCAGCACAGATTGAGCCTCGGAGGCACATTAAATCATCTCGCGACCAGCGTATGGGCTCACAGTTACTACTACCGGCAGCATGGCCGGTGCCGGCAGTGATCCGGGCGCAGACGGGCTTGCCTTTGGCGCGCCTTCGGCACACCTGCGGCGCACGGCTGGCAAGCCAACCGCTTCATATACCTGGGGACAGGAAGTGAGGATCAATGTGGGCGGAGTTGCGTCTGTCCGTCCATGCATTCGGCACTGTTTGCCGTGACGGACGGGGGACCGCGATAAGCAGAGTCAACATCCCACAAGTAGGCAACAAAATTTAAAAGCAAATATTGAAAGTTTTAAAACCAGAAGTGCAAAGTGCGAGCAATGTGCAAAACAGAGCAAAGCTGCTTAATTAAGAACTGTGTCTAGCCTCACGGCACGCAATTACCTAATACAGAGCGGCCGGCAAGCCGTCAGCCTCATATACCCGGGGCAGGAAGTGAGGATCAATGTGGGCGCAGTCGCGTCTGTCCCTCCATGCAATTAGCACTGTTTGCCGTGACGGACCGGAACAGCGATAAGCAGAGTCAATATCCCACAAGTAGGCAACAGAATTTAAAAGCAAGTTTTAAAAATTTAAAACCAGAAGTGCAAAGTGCAAGCAATGTGCAAAACAGAGCAGAGCAGCTTAATTAGGAACCGTGACTAGCCTCACAGCGCGCATTGTGCAAGAGAGACTCAGAGCATCAGATTAAAAATAGTTGATACGTTCCAGAATATAAATAAACAACAAATATAAGCAGGGGTTTGTGTTCTCATTCAGCAATAAAGATTGAGGTTCAAGTGTGTGCTTCCAAGGGGTTTCTGGCAGAATCCCTGAGTTATGAAAGTAATGAGTGTTGTGTGTAAGATTTTTAGGGTTTATTTATAGGGACTGGAGAGTGGGTACCAAGCCTTATCATAATCACAGATTTGCCACAAGTACATTTCAATCAGAATATACTGTACATAGGCAAAGGAAAACATTAATTTTCTCTATCAGACCTAAAGGTGCCAGTTAAATGCTTACTTGGCTTGCCTATTGTTTTTTCAGACTCTTTTGAATGAAGATTGGAACTCCGAGTCTTCACAGGCCTGCTTAGTAGTTTTGAGCAGCAGGATCCATGGGATCATGCTTGTCTATTAGGAGCACTGTTAGGAAGCACTTGGCTTTGAAGAAAAGAGGTACACTCTTCTTTCTTTATACCACACTTCCCTGAACAGTGAAAACATGGAAATACTATTACAACAGGTGCATTTATAAGTTCAGACATCTAGTGGTTGAAGGACAGAACAACATGATTCTCATAACAGAAAGTAAAATGTTATTCTTTGTCACTTATTATGATTGGGTTGGTGTTTTCCAACCTAAGTACAAACCCCTGAGTGGGAATTCTGACGTAGGTGTTATGCAACGCACCCAGTAAACACTGCTTGCATTAAGTATCTCACTCTTCGTGTTGACAATGCCAGAATATCCTCAACATTCAAGGCAGAATAGAACAATATGAACGCATCGGCAGGGCTAACAAACAGGGTAGAGCTATTGGAATACCTGGAGGATATTGCTCTTGCATGGCTGTCGGAGGGCCACAGTGAATATTTTAACCAGCCGCTACTCAAGCCCGACAAAGCACAGAACAGATTGGAATCATACGCCACTGTCCCTCATTAACACAAACACCAAAATACTGGCTAAACTAATCGCCACCAAACTAACTCCACCAATGCTGAGCATTATTCTGCCGGATCAATCAGTGTTTGTGTCGGAACGATCAACCTCTCATAACATACGCACCATTTTTGCGCTCCTACACGTCCTAAACGCGGAGCTGGAGGCGGCGACTGTTCTATTAGATGTGGCCAAAGCCTTCAACTTGGTGGAGTGGGGCTACCTATTCGCCACAATGCAGAGAAGGGGGTTGCCCGGAGTATTCCTTAACTGGATAAAGCTCCTCTATACAGACCCAGTGGCCAAGATCAAGGTAAATGGGCAAGAGTCAGAACCGGTATGCATAAGGAGAGAAACGAGGCAAGGATATCTGCTTTCCCCACCACTCTTCACCATAGCGCTAGAATCTCTCACCTGTAAAATACGACAGAGGCATGCGGACACATCACTCAAATTTCAGCAGCGTTCCATAGCCATATCCCTCTACGCGGACGACATGGTGCTCTATGTGAGAGACCCTCAGCACAATTTATCGAGGCTGCTGAGAGAATATATTAGGTTTGGTAGGTTCTCAGGGCTCCAAATCAACTGGAGCAAATCCACTGTGATCCCCCTGACAGATATAATTCAACCATGCTCGCTGGACTTCCCAATGGAGTGGCAAACTGACCCAGTGAAATACCTGGAAATATGGATCCACAGGGACCAAGCAGAAGTTATAAGGACTAACTACGGCTGGGCAATAGACAAGCTTGAAACACAAGTGGACAGATGGATTAAACTCCCTTTAACACTAGTGGATAGGATCACAACAGTTAAAATGGTCGCTCTGCCCAGTTTTTTATATCTCTTCAATAATATTCCTATTACCCTACCCAACCACATTTTTTAAAACAATACAAACGCATATAATCAAAATGGTCTCGGCAGGGAAGCAGGCAAGAATAGGATGGAAAATGCTGTCACTACCCTATGAACAGGGAGGATTTGCCGCTCCGAACTTCAAACTTTACTATTTATGCGCCCAAGCACGTTACGCACACTGCTAGTATCATCCGGTGAAATAGCTGCCACACCTGGATGTGGAAGAAGGGGACACCCACCCTATACCTCTATCCCACATTCTGCCCTCCAAGCACAAGGAGATCCCTTACACAGAAATCAACCCAGTACAGGCCACCATAGAGGCATGGGGTAGGTTGGGTCACTTGGCAGGGAAGATGCCGCTGTATGCACCAGCTATGCCACTCGCTAATCACCCTGCACTGTCAGTGACACAAGACACAGGCAGCATAACCATGCTACGCAATGTAGGCATTAGCACGCTAGGCGATCTATATGTAGAAGGACAGTTTGTAGAGACCTCCGACCTGCACCACATCAGCAACCAAACATTACTGTTCTGATTCACCCACCATAGACTAAGGACAGCCATCAAAGCCCTTTACCCAAGCTTCCCTGCGGAACCCCCAACCTTAGCCCCGCTACAAATGGTAATCACTTAACCTATCAGCAAATGATTAGTGGCCAAACTATACCATGCGATGCAAACAGAACTAGCGCAAACTAACACTAAGGCATTAGAACGGTGGAACCAGCTCCTAGACACACCTCTAACCCATGATGACTGGAAATTCTGTGGTAAACTCACTGAAATGTTGACCCCAAACAGAAACTTGCGTATTATCCACTTTAAATCGGTGCACCAAGCCTACCACACCCCTGAAGCTTTACTCACAGGGCCTTAGGGAGGACTCTGCCTGCCGCAGATGCGGGGGGGACAAGATGCTGATTTCGTACACTTAGCGTGGAACTGTGTGAAAGTCAGGGAATACTGGAAACGGGTGGTGTCACTTTTACGTGAGGTCACGCAATGCGGGTTGGAGTGTTCTGCACAGCTGTGTCTCCTGGGTCTCCTGCACAAGATACCACCGGCCAAGGGGAAACTGCTGGTGATCGCATTGTTAATGGCGAAACATAGAGTGTCCATGCACTGGGACAGTAAACTCAGCCCGACCACTCAGAAATGGTTATCAGACCTGGTGTATTGCAGAGACTCCTTAAGAACTTTTGAGGAAGACCTCCCCACCAGGTCTCTCCCGAAAGACTTTTGGGCACCTCTTACTGCGTACACCGAGACATTCTTACCACGACGATTAGTACGCCAACTGATCACCCCGATTAAGCACTTACTATAACTATGTATGAATAGTCGGTCTCTGTTTGATGTACAGAAGTGCAATATAATAGACCATGTAACGCTGCATGACTCCGGTATGTTATTAATTGTATTACTGAAAACCAAATAAAAAGATAAATACAAATAAAAAGAATCTCACTCTTCAGTAAAGTTCAGCAGGTCAAACTTGCTGGAATTTAACAGGGGAAAAGTACACAGTATTTACCATACCATGTGGATTTTGTGTGCAGTAAGCACCAAAATCTGTATGTCATTTCCCCATAAATGTGTGATAGAGGTTAATTATCACATCCAAAAAATAACTAAATCTGTGGCATCATTTAATGTGAAGTGTGATAAATAGCATCCTGATTCAGAGGAATTCAGATTCAAGGCCAATGTAAAGACAGAGGTATTCTGTTTCATGAGTCAATAGAAGAAGTGTCAAGCATTAGTTTACTATATAAACATATGAAGTCTGTTCCTCTGTGTGTTTCAGGGTTAGAAGATCTGTCTTTGTTGCATTCTTCACCCACTGCACCTTATTCCCTTACCTTTGTGACTCGTTTTCTAATTTAAATTCATGCTTTAGGATTTTTGCCAGTCTTTCCTTCTGATTTCTAGTTAGAATTGTTTGTGTAGGATTTTCTTTGTTTCTGGTTCTATTCTTTTGATTGTGTACTGTTTGAGAGTTTTTCTCTGCAACTTGCCTTTCCTCTCTTAGGTACCTCCATGTTTCCCCTGCCATCTTCCTCAACTTTCTTGTTGTTTGGATTTGTTTGCTTTTGGCTCATAGATCTACTGTTGGAAATGTCAATATCTACACTTTGGTCAACTGTGAGATCTGCACCTCCGAGGAGAACCCATTTGTTAACCTTGTATAGAGCTTACTAGTCCCCAGAGAAGTTATCGAAACTGCGAGAGAAGAAAAAGAGGTGTTGTCAGAAATGTGCCCTCGAGAAGGCAGTTGATGTTTATCTACTTTGGCAGTTTCCAGGAATCCAACTCTTCTGGCAAGAAGTGGGTAAGATTTTAACAGAAGTAATGAATGTGATATAGAGGTTAACCTGACTCTGGTTATTTTTGGGATCCTAGAGGGTGAAGGGTCAAAGGGAATTTGGTAAAATCTCAATCCCAGTTAATACTTATCTTGATCATACTTGCACGCAGAGAAATCTGCATTTGATGGATAGCTAGCACCTTACCTACCTTCATGGAACAGGTGAACTCAGCGAAGCTCATTAGCAGAATGGACTGTGTGAACAGTTCAGTAAATAAGGTCAAGATGTAGATACCCTTCCCCTTCCCTTGTAAAGTACATTTTTAAAATTGGGAAGAGACAAAATATCACGAGGCTGGATAACCAGGTATTAATAGTCCAAGGCTTAAAGACAAACCTCAACATAGGAGGTGTTTGTGTGGTGAGTCCTGCAAACCTCCCATGAAGTGTTTGAAGGAGGCTTGATGTAGGAGCTCATGGCCCTTTATAGCTATGGGTTACATTTGGAGTTTTGGATTTTACCTACCGCCGATTGTTGCATATGAGGACTAAAAAATAGAAATTATATATATAATTTGTTAATATTTTTTATGTTGAAGTTGAAAGGAATTTATTGAGCGCACAATGACCAGGCGGTTTCTTGGCGCTAGGGACAGATGTAAAGGAAGAACTACTCACTCAGCAAAGGCTTGTGAAAACAGCCAGGTTTTCAACAGTTTGCGGAACTCCATATAATAAGCTGTGGTTCTGATAGTAAGCGGTAAGGAGTTCCAAAAAGCAGGGGCTAAATAGGAAAAACACCTACCACCATATTTCTTCCTTTTAAAGCGGGGGTCCTGCAACAGGTTTTTAGTGGAAGAACGAAGATCATGATTGGGAATGTAAGGCTTAAGTTTGATAGACACAAATGACGGGGCAGATCTAGCTAATGCCTTAAAATTCAAACAGCCAAGCTTAAACAAAGAACGTTCTGTGAGGGGTAACCAGTGGAGGGATTTAAGAAGGGGAGTAATGTGATGAGATTTAGGAAGCTTAAAGTCTAGCCGTGCGGCTTGATTTTGAATGAGTTGAAGACGGCGAAGCTCGTAGGCGGGTATACCGGCATACAGAGCATTCGCATAATCAAGACGCGAGATAACCATAGCTAGCAAGATCGATTTAAGCGCCTCAATAGATATAAAATAGGACATCTTGCGTATGATACGCAAATTAAGAAAACATGAGGACACCACCACACTAACTTGCTGATGCATAGAGAGGTCACTGCTGACTTTGATGCCTAAACTTTTAACAGTGTGAGAAGGGGAGGGAGGAGAGCCAAGAGAAGGGGGCCAGAAAATAGAAGACCAGGGACTAGGAGCACCACCAGTAAGAACCAGCTCGGTCTTCTCTGGATTGAGCTTGCGATGGTTCGTGCTCATCCAGTCGCTGATAAAGGTCATAACAGATTGAAAGTTGAGAATACAAGAAGAAGAAGATGAGATATTAAAAATAAGTAATTGAAAACTGTGATGTCCAGTTTATGAAGAGCCAAGATAAGGGCAAGAATGTAGAGATTGAAAAGAAGGGGAGAGTGAGAAGAACCCTGGGGGACACCAGAAGTGATAGGGCAGGCTGTGGCTAAAAAGCCAGCTGGCTGAACCACCTGATAACGGTTCTCCAGAAATGAGGAAATCCAAGCTAAGGCGGGTCCCCGTAGGCCAGCACTCTTGACACGGTCGACCAAGATAACATGGTCGACCATGTCAAATGCGGCCGAGAGATCCAGGAGGACCATGGACTGGAAGGAATTCACGTTGAAGCCATGTCTAAGTTCATCAAGAACCGTAAGAATGACGGACTCCGTCGAGTGTATATATGAACAAAGAGGGGGACGAAAAGGGACAATGCACCGTCGAGTGCACAGGACAAAAGCCCGCTTTATGGGAATCCCAAAAATTTGAGGCCTCAACGAACTGGCTAAGACAAGAAGTGACGTGGCTCTCTAAAAGCTTCCCCAAAAAGGGGAGTAAAGAAATAGGACGAAAACTAGTGGGAAGGGAGGGGTCGGCCCCTGTCTTCTTCAATATAGGTATGACTTTAGCAGATTTGAAAAGATCAGGGACCACCCCCAATGTGAGAGAGTTGTTTAACAAAGATAGGGGAGGGTCGGGACAGACTGAAAAGGCCTCCTTCAGTAGGTAAGCTGGACAACTATCAGTAGGAGAGCCCGATTTAACTTTAGAAAGCAGAATAGAAAATTTTCCCTGGAAATATGAGGAAACTGGTCCAAGGATTGAATATTGGCTGAAGAACAGGACAACAAAAATCAGGAGAGGAAAAAGGGATATTTGCTTTATTAGTGATAATTTTCTCAACGAAATATTCATTGAGAGAATTACAGAGAGCTTGTGAGGGAAAGGTTTTAGGGATAGCCCTTGTGGATGTGGCAAGATCGTGGACAATGGAAAAGATATCCTTAGATTTATTAGAGGAAAGGAGAATTTTGGATGTAAAGTAGACCGATTGAGCAGAAAGAATAGATTTTTTATAATCATTAAGCAAGGTGCGATAAATGGATTTTAAAGTGGGGCAATAACCAAGCCTCCATGGCGTTCCGCGCGTCTAAGAGCCAGTTTTTTTTAATTTTAGCTTGGGTGAGAACCATCTATTTTGTATGCATTATACATCTATATATCTATATATCTATATATATTTATATATATATATATATATATATATATATATATATATATATATATATATATATATATATATATATATATATAGATATATAGATATATAGATATATATATATCTATATATAGTAGCTCCCGTCCTTTTAAACCTTTACCCAGCCGGGTCAGGAACAAAGACACAGCACTCCCGGGCTCAATACGAACAGCGGAGGTATTTTATTTAGGCAAACGCGTTTCGGGACAGCGTCCCTTCGTCAGTGGTTCAACCATGAGTCATGCAGTTGCAACTTTTTAAATGAGACGCCACCATTAATGATAGACATTGAAAACGGACTATAGCGTCCACGATAGAGTGGCGCCATCTTAGACTAGTTTCAAACTGTATTTTCAATGTGTTAAATAACAGTGATTACTGATATTTGCATTTCAACATCTTGCCGTGTATCGGCCTATGCATGAAATAGCCCGGTTTCATAATTTCATTGTGAGTGGGATTTGACTTTCGTGATAATGGCATGAGACATACGATTTAATAGTCTCAAATGACATTCAGGGCACATTGGCCATGAAGTGAATTTTTCAACTGGAATCTGTATCAGACAAGATCTTGCCGTGTATCGGCAATTGCAGCCATCCTGGCTGCATAAGCTCATACCATTGTCACGAGTCTAACCCAAACAGTTATATTTCAATCATTGTTGTGACATAAAAAGGTCTCATTATAACATACTCCCCACCACCCCTCTTAAATGTTCAATACTTCATAATTATACATTCATTACAGATTTCTTGTTCATGTTCGCTTTTTTACTTAGTTTCTCAGTTTCAGAAATTATTCCAACTAACACAACTTTTACAGTCCTTAACTCCCCTTATCCAAGGTGAGTAGCCATTTCCTCTCCCATGTTCAGACCCCCTGGTGCCTTTGTTTCTAAATCAATAATGTAACGCGATTCAAGCCTTCTAAGGGTCTGCAATCTATTCCCTCCCCTTACATTTGCTGGTACACAGTCTAAGCAAAAAAACCTAAGTAGATCTCTATTGCTATTGTGCTTGATCGCGAAATGCCTAGCGACAGGGTATGTAAAATCCTTATTCATTATCGCCCTCATGTGTTCTAAAATTCTTAATTTTACAGAATTGATTGTACTGCCAATATATTTCAGCAGGCAGGGGCACTGTAAACAATAAACTACATGATCCGTCTGGCAGGTCATGAATTTACTGATTTTCCTTTCACCTCGACAGCCTCTTACTTTATAGGTGAGTGTGCGTTTACTAAATGCACACGCTTTGCACTTTCCACATGGAAAGAAGCCTTTTGCTTCCTTCAGCGTGCCCTTAGTGTTCCGGATCGGGTCTAGATGGCTATGGACCATATGGTCCCTCAGAGATCTTGCCTTCCTAAAGGTAAGTTGTGGAGTGGCAGGCAGGTCCGACCCCACAATCTGATCTGTCTTTAGAATATGCCAATGTTTCGACATAATTGTCCTTAACCTAAAGGAGTTTTCTGAGTAAGTTGTTACCATTCGAAACTTCCCCTCCACTTTTGGCCTCTCTTTCTTTTGGAATAGTGTATCGCGTGGCAGGGCCTTTACACGATTGAGGGTGTCCTGTAAAAGTTTTGGTCTGTAACCCCTTTCCTCAAATCTGTCCATACTTTCTCTGACTGCTAAATCAAAGTCCTCCTCATGGGTACAGTTTCGTTTCAATCTAAGAAACTCCCCATAGGGAATACTGTTGATTAACTTACGGGGATGACTACTGGTGGCAAACAACACACTGTTCCCGGCTGTTGGTTTCCGGTACAGGGAAGTTGATATTTTCCCACTCTTTATAGATACCTGTAAATCCAAGTAATTAACTTGTGATTCACTGATGTCTCCCGTGAACCTGAGATTGCAGTCATTGTGGTTTAACGACCCAATATACTCCCGTGCTTCATCTATGGACCCATCCCATACCAGGAACAGGTCATCAATGTACCTGTGCCAGGTTACCACTTTGGTGTTCCATGTGGCTTTGTCCGGACCCCAGGCTTCCTGCTCCTCCCACCAGCCCACGAATAAATTCGCGTAGCTGGGGGCGAAGCAGGAACCCATCGCCGTGCCCGACCTTTGTCTGTACAGGGTGTCCTGGAAAAGGAAAATGTTATTATGTAGACAAAAATTCACTAATTCAAGTATCATTTTGTTATGCATAGCAAATTTCAGTGATCTTTTTCCCAAAAAATATGCGATGGCATTTATTCCTTGACCATGATCTATGCACGTATAAAGACTTGTTATGTCCAATGTTATCATTACATAGGAGGGTTGCCATGTCAGACTTTCAATCTTCTCAATGAAATCTGTCGTGTCTCGGATGTAGGACTTAAGTTCCAAAACAAATTCAAAGAGATAAAGATTTAAAAACTTTGAAAGTAATCACTGTTATTTAACACATTGAAAATACAGTTTGAAACTAGTCTAAGATGGCGCCACTCTATCGTGGACGCTATAGTCCGTTTTCAATGTCTATCATTAATGGTGGCGTCTCATTTAAAAAGTTGCAACTGCATGACTCATGGTTGAACCACTGACGAAGGGACGCTGTCCCGAAACGCGTTTGCCTAAATAAAATACCTCCGCTGTTTGTATTGAGCCCGGGAGTGCTGTGTCTTTGTTCCTGACCCGGCTGGGTAAAGGTTTAAAAGGACTGGAGCTACTATTTTTAACGCGACGCACTGGCGCGTTTTTCGGCACCCGACATAAAGAGTGACCCTCGCAACGGTGCAAACTGGAGCCATAATATATCTATATATATATATATATATAGAGAGAGAGAGGAGACATCAAAAAACACTTAAATAAGCGTGCTCTCAGCAAAATCAATATTCGGCAGCAATAAAGTCTTCACCGCTGTGTTTATTCACGACGCGTCTTGCTTCTGAACGAAGCTTGGTCACGTTCAGAAGCGAAACGCGTCGTGAATAAACACAGTGGTGAACACTTCATCCTTGCCGAATATTGATTTTGCTGAGAGCACGCTTATTTAAGTGTTTTTTGATCGATTGAATTTGAACATTAATAACCAATATCAATATGTGGCACAAAACATGAAATGTGAGGAAATTAACAGAAATAATTAAAAGGATTTAAAAAGAAGGTAACAAATTTTAATGATTTGTTAAAAAATCCTAAAAAAGGATTTACACAGTACATAAAGTTATACACATAAAGAGGAAATAACCATCTCATACAATTTCATATGGAAATACTTTAAAAGTGGCAAAACAAAATTCAATTCTGTCTCAACACGCGTTTCGGCGTTTTACACGCCTTCTTCAGGAATAGCCACAAGAATTTCTGTTGGTAAAAAATATACATAAAATTCGAATATTAACATCTCATACTAAAAATACAATTCCATAAATCATATACATAATGAATTTTATGTACAATAGAACACGTCAGTTTTTCACAAACTGAACAATATCACAATAAAATACAGTAAAAGAACTATATGTACCTTCTTCACTTTAAACTGTTCTTCGTTTGTGCCAACTAATACATTATTACTAGTCATGTATACATATCTAGAGCTCAAAAATTCTCCTATATTTACTATCTACTAAGTTACAATTTGAAACAGTTCTAGATTGCACATGAAGGACAAATAAGAACTCAAAAGATTTATAGAAACTTTGTTTTTTTTTGACATATGTAGTGACATCTATCCTGTGTAAAGAAAATCAACTTTTTAATCGCTCGTCTATTTTTAAAGTTCAAGAATACATAAGATCCTATCAAGTATAAATAGGTAAATATCAACTCCCTTTCTCAAATCAGGAGGATAATGTCACAAAGGAGGTGATTGTGAGAATACTATCTATTAGCAATGTCTCTCTAACCTTTTATAGAGTTCCATATGAAAACGGGTTATCGTGCAGCAGGTGACATATATCGTGTTTGAAGAATTTTGGATTACTTTAAACTTTACAGGTACACCTAAAAAGAATATATCTTTTGGGCACCAAGAGGTTGTGCTGATAATTCCTCTAATGACACTCTGCTTAATGAAATAACATCGGATTCACCCCTATGAGGTGACTCCTCTTCTATTGAACAGTGTGTCTTGATATCGATTACACCTACATTAACTATCCTACTATTAAGCATATGATGAAGAACAAGAAATGTCTAACATGGTATATGGGTGTCCTATGTTTTCTAAATCAGGTAGATACATGCCCCAAAATGGAGTATGATAGATACTCTAGTAAATGTCTTTTTAGTAAATATAGGAGAATTTTTTAGCTCTAGATATGAGTACATGACTAGTAATAATGTATTAGTTAGCACAAACGAAGAACAGTTTAAAGTGAAGAAGGTACATATAGTTCTTTTACTGTATTTTATTGTGATATTGTTCATTTTGTGAAAAACTGACCTGTTCCATTGTACATAAAATTCATTATGTAAATGATTTATGGAATTGTATTTTTAGTATGAGATGTTATTATTCGAATTTTATGTATATTTTTTACCAACAGATATTCTTGTGGCTATTCCTGAAGAAGGTGTGTAAAACGCCGAAACGCGCATCGAGACAGAATTGAAAACATTTTTTTGCCACTTTTAAAGTATTTCCATATGAAATTGTATGAGATGGTTATTTCCTCTTTATAATGTGTATTACTTTATGTACTGTGTAAATCCTTTTTTAGGATTTTTTAACAAATCATTAAAATTTGTGACCTTTTTAAATCCTTTTTAATTATTTTTGTTAATTTCTTCACATTTCATGTATTGTGCCACATATTGATATTGGTTATTAATGTTCAAATTCTAGATTGCCTAGGAATGATATTCAACAAACGCTAAATCCCTGTCCTAGTAATCGTGTTATTCACGGTTCAAGGGGTCCTTGTTATTCTCATACCACTTTTGATCGATTGAAGACAGCCGGTGTGTTCCGCCGGCGTGCGCGCCACTCCCATGGGTCAGTGATCTCCAGAAGGAGCAACTTGTCTGTGTATATATATATATTCACTGAAAAAAACATAGGTTTCACACCAGTTATAGTTAGCTGAACATTTTACTCATACAAAACCATTGAAATTCCCACGTTATAGTTAGTTGGACTCACTATAACTCACGCACCCGCAATCCACTGCTGATGATGTCACATATTACATCATTCATGACATGGTCAGTGACATCACTGATGACATCACTGATGACATCTCAAATACCATCACTGATGACATCTCGAATGACATCACTGATGACATCACTGATGACATCATCCATGTGATAATACGATGCACCTTCTTACACTCTAATCTAACCTTTAATACACCCAGTGTTAAATACAAACTACCATTCCTGAAACCATTGACACACCAATACCAGTTACTACATACGCACTCACTGATTCCTAGGTCTACACACACATCCACTCATTCACCCATACAATCACTCATACATACAGTCACTCATCAATACAACACTATCATATGCACTCATACACCTATACAGACACTCACACAGTGCCACTCATCCATGGAGTTACTCACACACCTAGTCTGTCATGCAAAGAATCAGTCACACTCCCATTTCCTCATCTATACAGTTATACAGACAACACCTCAAATATACAAACATATACTAACACATACTAACTCTCTTATACAATCACTGATACAAGTACACATTGATCCATACAGCCACTCACACAATCACTGGCTCTCATATATAGTCATTTATATATGCCACATGCACTGTGTTTTATATATGTACTTACTTAGACAAGTAGCACTGAGATATCCATTCACTCACCAACACAGCCATGCACACAATCAACCGCCCAAAAAGCTGTTTCCTCATGCACTCTTGAACCTATACACCTAGTGAATCAACTGCTCACACATATATGCACAGAGTCACATACCTCCCAGCCACCCACACACACACTCAGCCTCACATACAAATACTTGGGCAACGAATCAATAACGCATATGGACACTCATATAGCTATTAATCAACACATGCAGCAGCTTACACAACAACAGACATACTGATGCACACATTCACACAGTTTAGTCACTAACCCATGCATTCAGTAAGACACATTTAATCACTCACTCATACAGTCAGTTACGCGCCAACTAAATCCTTCATCCAGACACTTATACACCCACTCATTCTTGAATATGTAAAACATATTTAAACTTTACAAAAACACACAGTCACTGGATTATGTCATTAGTGATGTCATCAGTGATGTCATTTGAGATGTCATCAGTGATGTCATCAGTGATGTCATTTGAGATGTCATCAGTGATGTCATCAGTGATGTCACTGACCATGTCATGAATGATGTAATATGTGACATCATCAGCAGTGGATTGCGGGCGCGCGAGTTATAGTGAGTCCAACTAACTATAACGTGGGAATTTCAATGGTTTTGTATGAATAAAATGTTCAACTAACTATAACTGGTGTGAAACCTATGGTTTTTTCAGTGAATTTCAAAGGTTTTTTAAAAGCTAATTTCTAACTATAACGAGTATGTAACCTATGGTTTTTAAAGTAAATTATTAAGTTTTCTTAATAGCTATTTTTATAGCTATTAATTATTATAATCTTTATAAAATTATTTAAATAATGTATATTTCTCTGACATTATTTTTTCTATGTATTTTTCCTGTGTTTTTAAAAAAATCTTTTTACCCTGGAGCGCTCAGGGTACGCGCACCCGTACACGTAGCGAGAGCGCTATTCCCGCGTGCTAAAAATATATAGTTATGTATTTAAAGTAAATAGTAATGCAAGACATTCAGTAGCATACTCATAAAAGTAGTATTTTTTATTTTTAAAAACAGTATTTTGACTCTAAACTCGTTTATGAAAATCAAGTAAAACGTCATCGTGACGCGCCGCATAAGCGCCCCGGGAAGCGCCTCCGTAAGCGCCTAGGTACGTGCCACGTAAACGCACCCGGAAGCGCTCCGGAGCACGTAGCGTAAGCGCGTCAAGCCATGTGACCTTAAAAGAACACTTTTCATTGGTTCATAACAGTTTTTTTTTCCAAATATTGAAAGCCCCCACCCATTTCCCTCACTATCACTTTGAACTTGGAGAGAGCAAGAGGTGTTCTTTGGATCATCTTCAGCATCTTTTCTTTTTCACAACAATGGCTGGAAGACAACCAACCTCCAGTGACTCAGAAGAAGATTTTTTGCCTGAGGACCCTCCTCAGCGCAAAGTCAGGAACACTTCATCTGGAAATTTTTTACCTTCCCCGAAGGAGAAAAGAAGGTAAATGCGGCAAAGGTGTGCTGCAAGATCTGTGGCACCACCTTATCACGTGGGAATCCAAATAAAAAATACAGCTTTGGGAATTCCACTTTACTAAGACATATCGAAAGGAGACACCCCATCAACTATGCAAGGGAGAGTGTCAGGGACCTGGCACGCAATCCCCCAGCAGATGGCGGCAGCAACTCGACTGGTGGGCAACACCTTCGGGAAGTCAAGGTGCAAGATTGATCCCGAATATACAGCCGGTCTTTGCAGGCATCAAAATTGTCTGCATGGACTGTGACAAACTGCTTTGCTATGGGGAGCAGAGCATAGAACTTATTGCTCGTAAAAAAAAAGACCACCACTGCTCCACCCACCACTAATGTTTCCCTTTTTTTTGCTCCTGTGAGCAGTTTTGGATTCCCTGGTTTTGTTTTTCTCCCCAAAAAACCCCCCAAAAAGTTTAAAATCGTTCTAAAAAAAGAAGAAAAAAAAGTTATTTTTAGAACTACCTCCAATTCTCCAAAAATAGCTATATTCTTTATATTTTTAGTTATTTTTTGTAAAAAAAAGAATGTATGTGAAGGGGAGAAAGAGAGTCAAGGAACAAATGACAGAAGGGAAGTGAGTGAGGGTGAATTGATGAAGGAGAATGAGGATGTGACAGGACAGAGGAAGTGAGAGAAGGAGTGAGTGAAGTGGAGTAAGATGAGTGAGGGAAGGGGAATGCGTGAGGGAGCGAAGGAAGAGAAGACAGGGGAAGGGAAGTGAAGCAGGGGGACTGAAAGAAGGTGAGTGTGGGAGGTGAGTGAGGGGAAGGGAAGTGAACATGGGGAATGAGGATAAGTGAGAAAAGCGGAGTAAAGGAACGGGGGTGAGGAAGGGTAAGAGAAGTGCAGTGAGGTTGAGGAAAGAGTGGTGATAGAAGGTGGATAAAGGCAAGTGAATTCTTATTTTACACTATTCTTTTTCACTGTTTTTCCCCGTGGTGCGCTCAGGGTACGCGTACCTGGAAGCGTACATGGGAACGCACCCAGCACTTACCCCGCGAACATTTCAACAAAAAAAAAAGTTTTTTTGCCCTTCAGGGTCCTTCTAGGCCCCCCTCAGAAAACCTAGGGGGTCAGGGGGTGTCTACCCTGCCCCCTTTTAATCATTTCCCCCTTTTTTTTTCCACCTCTTGTGTCTCGATTCTACCGAGACACAAGATGGCGGACTCTTCAGACTGTTTGGAATGTTGACAGACACCCGAGAGCCAATCAGCTTTCCGCTCGCGCACTTCCGTGGCGCGCCGGGTGCGCTTACCGGTACCGTACCCGAAAGCGCTTGGAGCGCGCATATAGATATATACATTTTTTTGAAGTTCATTTTCGTAAAAACCACTGGAGCAATTTTCACCAAATATAGAAAAGGCACTTCTGCGTACCAGTCCCTACAATTTTGCAAAGTTTGGTGTAATTCCATTCAGCTGTTCGGGCTGTATCCGTGTCTGAACGTCCTATGGAAATTAACATGGGGAAAACACGTTTTGGGACCCCCCTTTTTTCTCGGCCCCCGCATGACGAATCCCCCCGAAACTTCCAGGGAAGGAGCGGAGCGGAGCTGGTCTAAATTTTGGGAAATTACACGCAAATTCCTCAACTGCGCCAAAGTTATTCCCAATAGAATGTTGCGGATTTCCTTTGGAAACTAGGTACTAACTATAACTACCTACTGGCGACCGCCACTAGGTAATATATATATATATATATATATATATATATATATATATGCAACAAATCCAAACTGCTGGTTCGCGCTGTATCGAGCGCCACTCGCCGCAACACTGGAAACAGACCCAGAGTAAGTGCTCAAGATGATGATTTTATTTTCCCAATGCCATATATATATATATATATATATATATATATATATATATATATATATATATATATATATATATATATATATATATATATATATATATATTCCAACACGTACCTCTTTCTAATCTCAGGACAGAG
Source organism: Lissotriton helveticus (assembly GCF_964261635.1). Classification (NCBI taxonomy): domain Eukaryota; kingdom Metazoa; phylum Chordata; class Amphibia; order Caudata; family Salamandridae; genus Lissotriton; species Lissotriton helveticus. The sequence goes on along the minus strand of NC_136068.1, from coordinate 1,124,726,395 downwards.
AAACGGACACTTTGGTAGAGTGCAAAAGAATTTTTTCAGTTTATTGCTGCCACAAAACAACGCGTTTCAGCTTCTTGCCTTGGTCACGCTAGAAACGTCATATCACAATACAGCATATATACAGTGAAATAGAAAGAGGACTAACATCACCCTAGTGCTTCAATCTATGGGCGCCATCTTTGCACGGTTTCCAAATATCTCTGAATAGAATTTAAAGAACAATTATTCGGTTTTAGCGGCAATGCACAATAATTACATATTCATAATCAAAAATAAAGTATGTACATTGTCACTGATTACATATCCACAAGTTTTTCATGAAAATGTAAAACATCGAAATTTCAATAGAATAATGTCAATAACGATGTCTATATCACAGGTCAGTTCCGCCCAAGTGGGCATATCAAATTTTTTGAAAATCTCATAATCAATATTGTCCCAAGACATCGTATAAGTTCAATCAATGATTCAAAAAAACCTAAATATCCTTAGTCTCAATGATGGTCAGCCGATACAGTGATACCTCCTACCTATAAGAAATACAGAATATACAATTAAAAACAGATGAGGGAAAACCTATACAGCCTACATATATATCAATTCATCAATAGTAACTTTCAATTTTAACTTTACTCACTTAGCCTGCATATATGTCAATTCATCAATTGTAACTTTATTCACTCATGTAGGTGAACAGACAGTTCTTCACTAGAATTCAGGCCCAAAGGGGCCATGGTTTCTAACTCTACAATATATCTGGATTCCAATTTTCTGAGATGTAAAACTCTGTTACCACCTCTAACATTCTCTGGCACGGCATCAATAACCACCATTTTAAGCAGTTTCTCATTCTGAAAGTGGTTCTCGAAAAAATGCCTGGTCACAGGGTACTGCTTGTTGTTGTGTCTGATAGCTCTGACGTGTTCTAACACCCGTTTTCTAGCTTGGTGAATTGTACTGCCTATGTAGGCTTTTTTACATGGACAAATCAAAGCGTATACACAATGTGTGGTACTACAGGTCAGAGGTTTCTTGATTTCCCAATCCCTGTCTATGCTCACAATAGATAGCTTGCTGCAATCAACGCTATTGCTGCAAGCTTTGCAGTTTCTACAACGGCGAAATCCAGGACGGAGGGAATGGGTATCTATATCTTTGCTTGTCACAGAGTTAGGACTTAAGTCATCTCTTAATGATCTGTTCTTTTTGTAAGTGATCTGTGGACAACTCTTCAGATGTTTCTTTATGTGAGGATCAGTTAACAAGATATGCCAATGCTTTTTAAGAATCAGGCGAATATCCCTAGAGTGTCCTGAGTAAGTAGTGATAAATCTCAGGGTTTCTGACTCCAGGGGTCGTCTGATAGGGTGTAATAGTTGGTTACGATTTACCAACTCCACTCTTTTGCATGCATCCTGCATGGTTTTGTTACTGTAACCTCTCTCTTTGAAACGTTGTGTCATGATTGACTTCTCCTGCAAGACACTGGACTCAGAGCTGCAATTGCGTTTAGCACGCAACAGTTCCCCATATGGTATGCTATATACCAAATTGCGTGGATGTGCGCTAGAAGCACTGAGAATGCTGTTTCCAGCAGTTTTCTTGCGAAACAATTTGGTGTGAATCATTTGGTCTTTAACTTCCACCAACACGTCCAGAAATTCCATTTCTGTATGACTAATGTGCTCTGTGAAAACCAAATTATGTTCATTACAGTTCAATTTGGAGACAAACTTACTGGCAGACTTAGAATCCCCTCTCCAAATAAAAAATAATGTACATACTTTATTTTTGATTATGAATATGTAATTATTGTGCATTGCCGCTAAAACCGAATAATTGTTCTTTAAATTCTATTCAATGATATTTGGAAACCGTGCAAAGATGGCGCCCATAGATTGAAGCACTAGGGTGATGTTAGTCCTCTTTCTATTTCACTGTATATATGCTGTATTGTGATATGACGTTTCTAGCGTGACCAAGGCAAGAAGCTGAAACGCGTTGTTTTGTGGCAGCAATAAACTGAAAAAATTCTTTTGCACTCTACCAAAGTGTCCGTTTCTCTGTCCTGAGATTGGAAAGAGGTACGTGTTGGAATGTTAAGGGGTGCCGGTACCCCGTAAAACGGACCGCTCCGTCTGACAGCCTCTCGTCTCTACCGGGATCGGTGTGGCATATATATATATACAGGATAGACCAAAGCCCACCCCCAAGCCCGGGATGAGAAGGAGCGGTGTTGATGTCACTGCCATCACGCTGGGCGAGGTGACACTGTTAACCTTGCCCCCGCTTATAGGAATCCTGCGGTAAGGTGGTTGATGCGGTTGGGGACGCAAGGAGGCACTCTAATTTCGGGACTTATGGACATTGGGGCTCTATATGGCACTAATTCCGCCCACGCATTTCCTACCGGCATGCAGAAGTGTATGCTGGGACTTGTAGGCGCTATGCAAGAGGCGTCCACATGGAGGTTAAGGCGATAGGATTGAACCTGAAGGGGCGGAGCAGTGCTGTCAGAAGCAGGGCGGGGCAGGACACTTAAGTCTGGGATACTCACCTGCTCTCTGATTGTTACAACCATGGCGCTGAAGAAGGCAGAGGACGCCGAAATGCATTCGCCACAGCGGGTGTTTTGAACCTCTATTTTGCCATCTGTTCTGGAATAAAGGTGTTTCCAACGTTTCCCCTGCTGTGGCCTTTTCTTCCTTTTGGAGGAGATTTGTGGACATCAATTTTGCGCGATTTCCAGTGTCGCGCTTGTAAAGGCCCCCGCATTTCCAAGAGGCTTTGGTTTCGCTGGTCTCCACTTCGGTGCTTTCTTGGAATCCTGGGTACAGGATAGACCAAAGCCCACCCCCAAGCCCGGGATGAGAAGGAGCGGTGTTGATGTCACTGCCATCACGCTGGGCGAGGTGACACTGTTAACCTTGCCCCCGCTTATAGGAATCCTGCGGTAAGGTGGTTGATGCGGTTGGGGACGCAAGGAGGCACTCTAATTTCGGGACTTATGGACATTGGGGCTCTATATGGCACTAATTCCGCCCACGCATTTCCTACCGGCATGCAGAAGTGTATGCTGGGACTTGTAGGCGCTATGCAAGAGGCGTCCACATGGAGGTTAAGGCGATAGGATTGAACCTGAAGGGGCGGAGCAGTGCTGTCAGAAGCAGGGCGGGGCAGGACACTTAAGTCTGGGATACTCACCTGCTCTCTGATTGTTACACCCATGGCGCTGAAGAAGGCAGAGGACGCCGAAATGCATTCGCCACAGCGGGTGTTTTGAACCTCTATTTTGCCATCTGTTCTGGAATAAAGGTGTTTCCAACGTTTCCCCTGCTGTGGCCTTTTCTTCCTTTTGGAGGAGATTTGTGGACATCAATTTTGCGCGATTTCCAGTGTCGCGCTTGTAAAGGCCCCCGCATTTCCAAGAGGCTTTGGTTTCGCTGGTCTCCACTTCGGTGCTTTCTTGGAATCCTGGGTACAGGATAGACCAAAGCCCACCCCCAAGCCCGGGATGAGAAGGAGCGGTGTTGATGTCACTGCCATCACGCTGGGCGAGGTGACACTGTTAACCTTGCCCCCGCTTATAGGAATCCTGCGGTAAGGTGGTTGATGCGGTTGGGGACGCAAGGAGGCACTCTAATTTCGGGACTTATGGACATTGGGGCTCTATATGGCACTAATTCCGCCCACGCATTTCCTACCGGCATGCAGAAGTGTATGCTGGGACTTGTAGGCGCTATGCAAGAGGCGTCCACATGGAGGTTAAGGCGATAGGATTGAACCTGAAGGGGCGGAGCAGTGCTGTCAGAAGCAGGGCGGGGCAGGACACTTAAGTCTGGGATACTCACCTGCTCTCTGATTGTTACACCCATGGCGCTGAAGAAGGCAGAGGACGCCGAAATGCATTCGCCACAGTGGGTGTTTTGAACCTCTATTTTGCCATCTGTTCTGGAATAAAGGTGTTTCCAACGTTTCCCCTGCTGTGGCCTTTTCTTCCTTTTGGAGGAGATTTGTGGACATCAATTTTGCGCGATTTCCAGTGTCGCGCTTGTAAAGGCCCCCGCATTTCCAAGAGGCTTTGGTTTCGCTGGTCTCCACTTCGGTGCTTTCTTGGAATCCTGGGTACAGGATAGACCAAAGCCCACCCCCAAGCCCGGGATGAGAAGGAGCGGTGTTGATGTCACTGCCATCACGCTGGGCGAGGTGACACTGTTAACCTTGCCCCCGCTTATAGGAATCCTGCGGTAAGGTGGTTGATGCGGTTGGGGACGCAAGGAGGCACTCTAATTTCGGGACTTATGGACATTGGGGCTCTATATGGCACTAATTCCGCCCACGCATTTCCTACCGGCATGCAGAAGTGTATGCTGGGACTTGTAGGCGCTATGCAAGAGGCGTCCACATGGAGGTTAAGGCGATAGGATTGAACCTGAAGGGGCGGAGCAGTGCTGTCAGAAGCAGGGCGGGGCAGGACACTTAAGTCTGGGATACTCACCTGCTCTCTGATTGTTACACCCATGGCGCTGAAGAAGGCAGAGGACGCCGAAATGCATTCGCCACAGCGGGTGTTTTGAACCTCTATTTTGCCATCTGTTCTGGAATAAAGGTGTTTCCAACGTTTCCCCTGCTGTGGCCTTTTCTTCCTTTTGGAGGAGATTTGTGGACATCAATTTTGCGCGATTTCCAGTGTCGCGCTTGTAAAGGCCCCCGCATTTCCAAGAGGCTTTGGTTTCGCTGGTCTCCACTTCGGTGCTTTCTTGGAATCCTGGGTACAGGATAGACCAAAGCCCACCCCCAAGCCCGGGATGAGAAGGAGCGGTGTTGATGTCACTGCCATCACGCTGGGCGAGGTGACACTGTTAACCTTGCCCCCGCTTATAGGAATCCTGCGGTAAGGTGGTTGATGCGGTTGGGGACGCAAGGAGGCACTCTAATTTCGGGACTTATGGACATTGGGGCTCTATATGGCACTAATTCCGCCCACGCATTTCCTACCGGCATGCAGAAGTGTATGCTGGGACTTGTAGGCGCTATGCAAGAGGCGTCCACATGGAGGTTAAGGCGATAGGATTGAACCTGAAGGGGCGGAGCAGTGCTGTCAGAAGCAGGGCGGGGCAGGACACTTAAGTCTGGGATACTCACCTGCTCTCTGATTGTTACACCCATGGCGCTGAAGAAGGCAGAGGACGCCGAAATGCATTCGCCACAGCGGGTGTTTTGAACCTCTATTTTGCCATCTGTTCTGGAATAAAGGTGTTTCCAACGTTTCCCCTGCTGTGGCCTTTTCTTCCTTTTGGAGGAGATTTGTGGACATCAATTTTGCGCGATTTCCAGTGTCGCGCTTGTAAAGGCCCCCGCATTTCCAAGAGGCTTTGGTTTCGCTGGTCTCCACTTCGGTGCTTTCTTGGAATCCTGGGTACAGGATAGACCAAAGCCCACCCCCAAGCCCGGGATGAGAAGGAGCGGTGTTGATGTCACTGCCATCACGCTGGGCGAGGTGACACTGTTAACCTTGCCCCCGCTTATAGGAATCCTGCGGTAAGGTGGTTGATGCGGTTGGGGACGCAAGGAGGCACTCTAATTTCGGGACTTATGGACATTGGGGCTCTATATGGCACTAATTTCGCCCACGCATTTCCTACCGGCATGCAGAAGTGTATGCTGGGACTTGTAGGCGCTATGCAAGAGGCGTCCACATGGAGGTTAAGGCGATAGGATTGAACCTGAAGGGGCGGAGCAGTGCTGTCAGAAGCAGGGCGGGGCAGGACACTTAAGTCTGGGATACTCACCTGCTCTCTGATTGTTACACCCATGGCGCTGAAGAAGGCAGAGGACGCCGAAATGCATTCGCCACAGCGGGTGTTTTGAACCTCTATTTTGCCATCTGTTCTGGAATAAAGGTGTTTCCAACGTTTCCCCTGCTGTGGCCTTTTCTTCCTTTTGGAGGAGATTTGTGGACATCAATTTTGCGCGATTTCCAGTGTCGCGCTTGTAAAGGCCCCCGCATTTCCAAGAGGCTTTGGTTTCGCTGGTCTCCACTTCGGTGCTTTCTTGGAATCCTGGGTACAGGATAGACCAAAGCCCACCCCCAAGCCCGGGATGAGAAGGAGCGGTGTTGATGTCACTGCCATCACGCTGGGCGAGGTGACACTGTTAACCTTGCCCCCGCTTATAGGAATCCTGCGGTAAGGTGGTTGATGCGGTTGGGGACGCAAGGAGGCACTCTAATTTCGGGACTTATGGACATTGGGGCTCTATATGGCACTAATTCCGCCCACGCATTTCCTACCGGCATGCAGAAGTGTATGCTGGGACTTGTAGGCGCTATGCAAGAGGCGTCCACATGGAGGTTAAGGCGATAGGATTGAACCTGAAGGGGCGGAGCAGTGCTGTCAGAAGCAGGGCGGGGCAGGACACTTAAGTCTGGGATACTCACCTGCTCTCTGATTGTTACACCCATGGCGCTGAAGAAGGCAGAGGACGCCGAAATGCATTCGCCACAGCGGGTGTTTTGAACCTCTATTTTGCCATCTGTTCTGGAATAAAGGTGTTTCCAACGTTTCCCCTGCTGTGGCCTTTTCTTCCTTTTGGAGGAGATTTGTGGATATATATATATATATATATATATATATATACATATATATCCCACAGTAACTTCTCCAAAAGAAAGAGCAGAGGGCGCAATGGGGGAAGCCACGGAGACACCTTTAATCACAGTGCAGCGGCGAATGCAGTTCGGCCCAGTCGGCCTTCATCAGCTCCTAAAGGTGTTTCAAGAGGCATTTCCAAACATCACATTATATAAGCGTCCCGCCCCATGCTAATTGAACATGGCCCACCCCACCCCTGATGTCTTTGCTCACTCCATGCAGCCCACGTGATCCTTGTGAACCACAAGTCCCAGAATTCAGTTCTTTAGCCAGGTAAGTGATGCAGGGGTGATAATCATACCTTGTGGCAATACAGGTTTTGCCAGGACAGTCCGTGATGATTGAAAAGTGTAACCCTATGTTTTTGCATGATTATTGGCGCCTCCTCTGGTCCCCTCACTGCATCAACCCACAGGTCCGGAAATCCTTTTAGCGGGGGCAGGACGGGCAATCCATCTAGCCCAGCGTGAGGTTAATAACCCCAACACCGCTCCATCTCCTTCCGAGCCCCGAGGTGGGCCTATATATATATGCCTTCTTCCTTCGAGTGGGGCTCTTGACAAAGGACGTGAGTCTGAAACATGTTGAGCCAGAGATTGTGATGTGAGGGCAAAACTGTTTCTTCATGCAGTCCACAGCGTTATGAGAGGAACTTTCCGGGAGGTCTTCCCCACAGAGGCTGCTCTCGTTTGTTTGATATATATATATATATATATATGCATATATATATATATATATTTATTTCACCAACTCCTTCCACAAAGTATAGGATGACGACGCCGTGTCTTGCAAACATAAAGAATTTATTTTAGTCGGCTGCTGGACTCGTTTCACCTGACCTGCAGAATAAAGTTTGCCACCATTTTAAACATCACAATACAGCGTCACGTGATTTAGACTACAACAGCAGTGCATTGGAAAAAAGACTGGTAGTATTCCATATGGTATACTTTCAATATTGCAATAAATTATACTGTTTAGACAGAAATTGTCGGCTTATGAATTATTGCCCACTGGGGCTATATTAGAATATGAAGGATCCATTAGGGTATTGAATTCATGATTATGTAAAACAGCATAAAATAATACGATATTTTGTCAAATTGTTTTATAGATTGTTCACTGCCAGAAAATATTCTTTTGCACCAATCGGGCACTCGCCCTGCAGTCCTTTGGAAATATCGCATTTTATGAGCTAGCATGAACATGTGGCTTATAATGTTGATAATTTAGCGTAGAGCTTTAATAATAAGTTACTATTAAATGTAAACATTGGCCAATTGATAGGGGACACGAGTACAATATTGTGTGTACCTTTTTGGATTAATGTATGTGCATTTGAGTGTCATTTATTGCAATACTGAAGGAATACCATACGGAAAACTACCAGTCTTTAGATATATATAGATATATATACATATCACGCTACCAAATCCCTTGGGTAATCGTACCCAATAAAGAACGACAGCACTCATGGGTAGAGTCCACAAGTTTTTAATCCAAACTTGGAATCCGGGCACGCAGACGCGTTTCGGGGCTTAGCCTTCGTCAATGTATGCACGAAGCGCCGCCGCCCTTATTTATTTATGCATTGAAACACACTCACAATTTCTGGGCATGTGACTATCTGATGACCAATCAAAACATGTACCAGCATGTGAGTGAATGAATCCGCCATCTTGTAATGGTGTAAACATAACGTCATAGAATAGATAAAAACAACCAATGGCGAACACAGGTATATTCCTAAATATTCCATAACGCCCATGAATGAGCTTAAGACCCGTGTAAATCACATACATATTCATGCTTTTAAAGGGTATTATACATTACAAAGTGTAAATCACTTTGCACAATTAATATTACTCCTCTAAAAAAAAAACACGTCTTTTTGATCATAAGACTTTCGGGATACTGATACCGCCCACTGACGGGCTATCCTTTTATTTGAAGCTACATATGCATTTGTATTTTTTTACAAAAGTGCAATCAATTCTTCAAAATATGCATGTGTGAACACATATTCGAGAAAGCTTCAAATAAAATTAATCAAAAATGTCAAAAAATTAATAAAGATATCAAAGATGTTAAAATATCACTGGAACAGACAATGACATCCAAGGCCTTGGATATAATAAGAAATGGAATTGACTAGGAGACTGAATCATAGATACAGTAGCATCAACCCAAGTGTACAGCTAATTCTTCACTACTGTTAAGACCCAAAGGGGTCTTGCTCTGCAGATCTATAATATACTGTGATTCACGACGTCTCAATCTTTGAATCCTGTCTACTCCCCTAGGATTTACTGGAACATGATCAAGGAAAAAGTACATGAGAAGATCTCTATTACAACCATGTACTTTATTAAAGATTAATTTAAATAAATGGCTATTTATTTATTGTCTAATAAACTCATTATACTTCTGAAAACCTAGCAGCCACACTTAAATTATAGATAAAATAAACAGTTATAACATACTTTACATAATTAATCATGAATTAACTAATTAATTAACAATTAATAGTTTTTTGTTGATTAATTACTACTTAACATCACACCCTACACCACTACAAACCTATCAACCCGCATTTACCATATACTTACAATTAATCAGTTTTACATAAGGTACAAAATTAATTATCAATGAAATAATTGATAATAAATAAATAATTGTTAATTGCAACTTAACCTCCCATCCTTTATCCCTGCAAATCCAACATCTCACACCTAAAATATAGCTATAATATAAAGTTATTACACAATTTACATGATTAATAATCAATTCAATAATAATAATAAACAAATAATTAATTGTTAATTAGTTATAATGTAGTTAACTTTCCACCCTATACCCTTACAAACCCAGCAACCCATACCAAAAATATGGAATTATTACATGATTTACAATTATAATCAAAGAACTTAATTAACATCTCACCATATACCTCTACAAACATAGGAACTCTCTTCAGCACTATAAATTACTATTAGCAATTAAATTAAAAATTAAAAATCACTTAAAATTACAAACTATATCTAAAAAATGTATTAACAATTACACAAAGAATAGCACATACAATGAATATATAAACTAAAATACATTAAGATAAATAAAAAACAATATTTTTCTCAACTATATTATTGAAAACAATATAGACAACTATGATATTCTTAACAATGATATCACTTCTGTGAAAAGAAAACAATATTCTTGACAACGATTGTAAAAACAAGGCCTTCACGATGGACGGATGTAGAGATGTTTATTAAATATAAGCATACAAAAACCGACCGGTGAGGAGAACAGAGCAACTCCAACACCGGTCAGCTCCAGATCATTCAAGTCAACTCACATTCTAAATAGCAGCCTAGCAACAACAATGTTCTAAATTCCACTAATGACATGTACAGCAATGACATGGAAAGCATTCCACTCAACAACGATATTTATGCATCACTCAATATTTGCCCAAATATAGGGAAGTGGTGTACAGGGGAGGGCTGAAGCTTGTGATGCTCTTTTGTGGTAGGTGTTAAGGAGGGCTTGTGGATACAGGGAGTCGGATGTGTGTGAGATTGAGAGGACAGAAGTAAAGAGTTAATGTTTCGGAAGGTGATTGCTCTTGTTGGGTGAAATGGTGAGAGGTGACAACGGGTTAATGGCATGAGGAGTTGTTGGGAATCAACACTTCACTTCTTGGCCTTCCCACCAAATGACTCTATGCAGACAGTCAATTATGCTATTATTGTAGTCCACTGAAGTGATCAAATACGTGTAAACAAATGTCACTCCGGTCTCCGCTCAGCAGAGCATTCTAGTTTATTTATTTTATTTATTTATTTATTTATTTGCTTATAAAGCGCCTGATTCAATTCCCGAAGGGATATCTCTGCGCTTTTTGCTTCCACTGTATGGTCGCTATTAACTTTCAGCTGTAGGTAAGGAGGTTAGTTTAGGGCAGTGTGAAGAGATATGTTTTGAGTTTCCGATCATGACACTCCTCGTCGGTCTCTATAGAAATGGAGAGCAGATGGGTGTGTTCGGTGTAACGATAGCCAGTCAGGACAGAAGCTAGCACCGAAATCAGGTGCTTTTTCTTCTTAGCCTGTCCACCAAAGTGACTCCATACAAACAGTCACTTGTGCTTTTGCTGTAGCTGACTAAAGTGCTGCTCGACTGTTTATAAAACAGTCACAAACTCCAGTCTTCCCTTACCGCTGCAGTCTAGTTTTCAATAGACTACCTCAGAACCAACTGAAATACATCTCCAGCATGCAGAACTTGGACAAATGTTTGCCTTCTGTAACCTAGCACACGACCCACATCACTGGTTAAGAATTTTAAAGCAGCCAAATTTTAAATGTGTGTCTCTAAGTCCTGCTCATGGTTGGTAAGGACGTCATCTCACTCCTCATCTAAACACTGCATTGACAAATATTTTTCCTACCAGGCTGTCACATTAGAGGCATATCGTTGGGAGAACAGATGATCAACAAGGGTCAGTTATAAACATGAAATGGTGCTTTAAAATGCACTCTCTCTGTAACTAGTGGAGAAGGCCTGAGTGCTGAGCCTCACAGACGTCCAGGGCAGTGTGATGTATTGATTTGTCAATATGTGATTGGGGAAGTTAAAATGCAAATTTGAGTCTAACGAATGATAGTACCTTCAAACAATAGGTCACCATTTGCTTAACAAAAATCGACTTATTTCCAGGTGAGGAGAACCATCATGTGGTGTAGGACTGTGTTTCCCACCTCTAGTTTTGAGTTTAGCATGTAGAACTAGCTCAGCTCTCAATTTGAATAGAGAATGCTTCTCTGTAAAAGTGCCTACATTGGAATGTCCTTAACAGATATTAACATGGAAGTTTTCGTTCTAGTTTATGAGCATGGCAATACGACTAGATATGCTGTAGTCTTAGGACCACAGCAGAAGTGGTATCATTCATACGACTAGATATGCTGTAGTCTTAGGACCACAGCAGAAGTGGTATCATTCAATTTCAAAGCTTTCCGTTTTGCTCTAGCCCCCCCCCTCATAAGAAGGCTTTTATCTTTCCTTCAATTAAAATCAGCAAATTGGAAAGCATCCTAACTACGCCGTGCATATGGGAGTGAGTGTCATTTTAATAATTTGAATCCTGCTAACATTGACATTTTCAGCTAAAACCATGCTGTATATTTGGAGAGTGTTTTCTTCTAATAATGGAGCCAAGTTATGGCGAACCATATTTTCCAGTCCTCTCTTGACTAAAACGCTTAGGTATTTAAGTCCAGATTGCATCAGTCATGGGTACAACCCACTTAGTTGGCTATCTTTGTAAACTTGGTAATTGGTAATGCTTCACACTTCGGAACGGGTTATTACTCGAGTCCGCATCCCAGTTCATCATTATTTTGCATGCAATGCCACCTCTGTTTGTAACTAGCCATTGGCAAATCACTCTCAAATCTAGATCTGGAATGTGCCTTTGACACGGTGAGCTGGCAGTCCCTGTGGGCCGTGCTGGCAGGTATGGGATTTAGCCCATATTTTCTAAGCTGGGTACAACTACTTTACAAGGAGCCTAGGGCACTGGAAATATTGTGTCTGAGTCATGGATCCTGGAACGGGGAGCCAGACAGGGATGTCCTCTACCACCATTATTATTCTCATTGGCAGTTCAGCCATTGCAAACAAGACTACACATTTGGGGTATCCAAGTGGGAAATACAACATACATGATTTCTATGAAAGCGGACAATGCAATAGTATAAATAAATGGTTCTGTATGATCTGATGTTCTGTACTGTGGGTGATCCTAGTGGGGCCCGGAGCCAGCAGACCTCTCATCGGTGTATAGAAAGGGGGAGCCCCAATCTCCAACCCATGCCAGTCACTTGATATTGAACTCAAAATCCACAACTTCAGGGTCCAGGCAGGCTGGTTCCTTGTTGCTTTCTTGCTGCAGAGGCCATCCACAAAACACTAGAGTGGTTTCCCTGTCGCGGCGTCACCGCCGGGGTGGCACTCAATCAATCGAACCGTAGATCGGCACTGCTGTGAGCCACAGTCAGGCGGCTGCATTCACTATGCCGCCACTTCTATTCTCCAGGTCGGGCACCTCCACGGCTCACCTCCATCACTCAATGTCCATCGCAACCCACATTCAGGAGCGGCCCTCTCACCTTCACTGATCCTGTCCACAGGCAAGGCCATTCATCACCCTTCCATGGGATAACCTCTGTGGGAGCCAGGCAGCTCCAACAACCATCCACGGCTGACTGAAAAGCGGCTCCTCTCACAGCTAGGCCCTTACTTGAGCCTGGGGCTGCACCACGCGGGATAGGCACCACTGCATACTGCGCCTCCATAAACCCCTTCTCACAGCCAGACACTACAATGGTATCTCCACAGCTCGTAGGGGAAGGGGATCAATTAACTATTGAGGGCAGATAACATAGAGGATTGATGGGGGATTTAATGTAGAAAGCGGCTATCTTATTCGGCGATTGGCCACTCCCCTGCCCCACTGGATTCTTGAACATTTTTGGAATACGGACCGAGAGATGTCTTCCCATGGTAGGTGTGAAGGGAGCTGTCACAGAGCAGGTGATCTGTATTTAAATAATAGATTTATTACATTCGAGCAGGCACAGGAATAGTTTAGGCTAATACCAGGCAAAACAAGTGACAATATGTAGATTGCTGGACATGGCGTAATACAATAAACTGATTATGGTACTCTATGCAGCGATGGTGCAGGACATATGGAACACCACTAAAGCCAAGGATCACTGGAGAACTGACTGCTCAAAAGACCTGATGCGGTCTGAATGTGAAAAGGCGTGTGAACAGGTCAAACGTATTTTTCCTAGTGCTCGCTTTAAACGAATACAATTTCATTACTTACATAAAATATACTTGACACCCAGCAAACTGGCCCTGATCTCCTCAGGTAGGCCATCTCTCTGTGGTAGGTTTGGTGCTTATAATGTTGATTTCTTACACTTGACGTGAGTCTGCCCCAGATTTGCAGAGTTTTTGAATGACGTGGTGATGATTTTGAATGGAAAAATGGGACTGGCTGTATCTTGTGGAAAAATGCAAACAAGTACATGCAGTGCAAAGTCCATCAGGTTTCTGTGTTAAGAAGTACCTTTTAATATTTATCCAAAATACACTACATTATGGTACAATATTTGACATTTGGAAATCGCACAATATTGTATCCAATTTTAAACTTGTGATGTTGTGGCATGATGATCTGCTGTAATGAAATGGTGTCTTGAATTGGGCATTGAAGTGTTAATGCAGCATGGTCTAATGCAGGTGGTATGTTTTAAGTTTCTCCTTCTGGCGTGGAGACCAATCCATATACTACATCACAGAACGTATGGATACTTGTAATAGGCTTAACATGGCGTTCCTTTCACCAGGCCCCTTTCAGAATATAAGGCCACTGCCTAGACACTCTATCATAATACGGCCAACAAATCACCAATCTTAGAGCCTCCTCTGCCATCTGCTCCTGCGTCTGCGCCTAGTCCTTTATAATCAATTGTTTCTGCAACTAGACAATCAATGAAAAACATACCACACCTTCCATCTTTTATTCCATAAATTCCCAAGACTCTGAAATATCCAAACCTGAACTAGCTGTAATCTATCCTCAGCTACTGTACATGCTGCAGTTCAAACTGTGTAGATGTAGGCACAGCTATCCAAAAATACATTGCTAGACAAATGCACGTCTTCTGCTGAGAATTCCTGAATCTTAAAAAAGACAATGCCAGACACTTGAAGCTTTCAGGCAGTGATCCCTGTCATAGGCCACAACATTGGCTCTCAGACATGCCAGACATAGTTAACCTCTAATTAACCCAAACTCACCGACAGAAAGTCCAGTACTCAAGCTAAATGAAGGAGAAAGTCAACCACTCGTGCAAACTCTTCAATGTGGTCAAACAATTCAGAAGTTCCCCGTGCAACTCAGTCATGATTCACTGATTCCTTAATCCCAGTAGTTCTGTAAAACCGTTGCCTCTTTTTCATTGATTAAGTTAAAATAAATCAGAACCAACATTGCACCCTGTTTAGCATCCCCAGAGAATTAACACTCGCCACTCACGGGGAAATGAAGTCAGAAAAGATCAATTTCTCAGAAATGCCTCATCCTTTGCCCAAGACCAAGCAAAGAATCGGAGAACCCCTGCCCAGCCAACATCACATCCACAACACAGACCATTTCAACATTGGTAAACAAATGCCTTATAACCTCAGAAGTTCCTTCCCCACTAAAAGATTTCTTGATCACCCAATTCTCAAAATAGCATATTTCAGACACCTTTGCCATTAACCGCTCACCCTCCATGGCAGACTCCATGTGGGTTTCCAAAGTAATTGAAAAAAATCATCATTGTTGAGCTATGAACTTACTTGGAGACTAACAACGTTCTAAATCCCAAACAATCAAGAGTCTACTTTACACATGGCGACTGCCCTTGACGGTACTCAGACAAAATATCGAAAATAAAATATCGTAAAGACAAAATATCGAAGTTAAAATATCGAAGGTAAAAAATATTGGGAAGCAAAAATATCGGATACAAAAATATCGTAATAGGTAAGTAAGTATAAATATCGATAATAATAATATCGTATGACAAAATATCGACAATACAAAATATCGTGTAGTAATGGAAAAAATAAATAGTATAGGAAAAAATATAATCCAATCCAATCCAATCCAAAAATTCTTTATTTCGGCCACATAGGCCATAAAAGAAGCAATAAAATACATACAGATAAAAGACAATATATACAATAAAATCCCAACTGGACCTGCAGTGTTTAGAAAAGCATAATAAGAGAGGTTAGCCAGACATTTTCTTCCTTATTATCCATGCTGCCATTAAGAATTTAGAGACCGCAAACACAATGTGGCCCAGGGTATTAGTTTTCAGCACCCTGTAGGCTTGTAGATAGTTATTGAAGCCCAGATTCCGACATAGAGGGGCTAGCCATCGCCTCCTCGGGCTCCAGTAAGCCTGGCAGCAAAACATTATGTGCAAGTCATCTTCTTCTCTAACTTTACAGCATGGGCAAAGCTTGTCGCCCCCTAACGACCACTTATGGGTAAAGACTTTAGTAGGGAGCGTACCAAACCTCCATTGTAGGAACAATTTCCTCGCCAGAAGAGGGTAGATAAAATCCATAAAAAGTTCAAAAAGATAAGAATTTTTGGATACAATAAAACGACCCGTCAGGGTGCCACTGTCATATGCGCTGTCCATATCAGCAAGGGTTTTATTCTTATAGAGCTGTGCCAGGGTTTTACGCGGAGTCCTTCTACAGCCCTGAGCAGGATCATCCCAGAGGTCAGGCAAGTTCAGGCTGGAGCATTCCGATTTAATAAGTGCCAGCCAAGGGATCTTACCATTTACATCCAGCCTCAAAACATGTATGAGGTCCTGCCTGTAGTGATGCAGCTCCTCAGTTGACCATAACCGATGCCAGTACTTCACCGGTTTCGACCGTAAGTCCTCTGCAATTGACGGGAGGCCCAGGTCAAGTCTTAGGGGGAGGAGTGGTGTGCCTTGCGGGAGAGCAAGAAGACGTCTAAGGAAACAGTTTTCCACCCCTGCCATGACCTTCCCAGCTTTATGGCCCCACAGCTCACTGCCATACAGGGCAGCCGCCTTCGCCTGAGTCCTGTACATTTCCAGGGCCGGACTGACAGGCTTGAAGGTGGACTTGTTAGATACCCTCAGGAGTGCGCCCGATAACTGGGAGAGTTTCAGCCTAGATCTTGCCACCTGGGAATCCCAAGTCAAATTTTCTTGGAGTGAGACCCCCAAGTATGTAAAGGTAGAGACCCTTTCCAGACTGGTTCCCCCCAGTTTTGGATTGGGTCTGGTCTTGGTCGGAGGGTTGAAGATCATGAACTTAGTTTTTTCCGTGTTCACCTCCAACCCATGTTGTCTACAGAAGTGACCAAAACCATCCACGATCCTCTGGATCCCCATAGGGGATTTGGAAAGAAGGAGGGTATCATCGGCAAACATGATTGCCGGAACCCTCCTTCCTGCCAAAACCGGGGCATCATTATCCCCGACAGCGTCAAGATGTTCAATGACGCTGTTGATGTACAGACAGAACAGTGTCGGAGCCAAAACACAGCCCTGTCTGACACCTCAGCGGACCGGGAATTTACCCGAGGGCCTGCCATTCCTCCCACACCTCACTACCGCAAAGTTGTTCTCGTGCAGTCTAATGATGATTCTAAGGAGGTGGGGGGGAACTCCTAGCTTCTGCAAAACCTCCCATAGCTTCCCCCTCGGGACGAGGTCAAAGGCTGACCTCAGGTCCACGAAGACCATGTACAATCGACCTCCCTCTAGCGTAACCGTCTTCCAGTACAGAAGAAGGAGGCGAAAGATTTGATCCATGGTCGACGTGTTCTTTCTGAAGCCAGCCTGTAAAGGGCTCAAGATGTCATTGGCCTCGACCCAGTCTAGGAGATGGTCCAAGACGAGGCGCGCAAAGATTTTTTGGGGCACATCTATGAGGCTTATAGGCCTGTAGTTGGAAGGGAGCAGAGTAGAGCCCTTCTTGTGGATGGGCACAATCTCTGCCCCCAACCACGACCCAGGGATCGCCATACCTCCGAGAATGGCATTGAATAGAACAAGAAGGTATGGGCCCCAGATATCCGGGTGGTGCCTAAATAGATCCCCGGGTAACCTATGCAGGCCTGGCGCCTTCCCCACCGCTAGACGTTCTATGGCAAGCTCCACTTCCCCCAGGGATAATTCCATTCCGAGCTCCTCGGTACCCAAGGGCAGTTGCAACTCCGCGGCCGAGCAGGGACTGGTATCTAGGTAGAGAGCCCCATAATGGGACTCCCATACCGCAGGGGCTATATTAGGCTCAGTCGCTTTGCAGAGTTCCCCTGACCCATTATTTACAAGGGCCCAGAATTGCCGGGGGTCCCTGGATTTAAGGGCATCGTAGAGGTCCTGCCAATACTTCCAGTCCCACTTGGTCCTTGCAGCCGCCAGCACTGATTTATGGTGGTTCCTAAGGTCACGCACTTTGGCCTTGTCTGTCCCCTCTTTTATGGCTGCAATAAGGTCAGATTTTGCTGCCCTGCAGTCTGGGGTGTACCAGGTGGGAAGAGGGGTCCTTTTCTTTCGAATTGGGACCTCCGGGTGAAATATCTCGACCAAGTCCCTCACTAAAACCTGGTGAACGTTTCCCAGTTTCTCATAGTAATCAGCGGTTCTTGGTTCGTTCAAGAGGGCCTCCACCTCCATAAGGCTTGGGAGCGCCAGCTCATATAGTTTCTTAATGGACTCTTCCGACCTCACAAGCTTCCCCCACTTAACTCGGCGCCTGTTTGTGGTCAGAATCAAGTCCCCCATATCAGCCCCTTGGCCAGCTGGGAATGGGTCCGTCAAGGGCAAAGGGCACACAATATTTAAGCAGAGAGCGTTGTGGTCGCTGTCTGTCCTCTTAATAACCCTAAAGTCCAGCACTTTGGGCCAAAGTGAAATGTCCACCATAATATAGTCTAGCCTCGACTCATGGCCCCTCCTATTGAAGGTGCACACCGAGGGGGTATCGGAAGGAGTACGACCATTACACGCCCTCAGCGCGCTATTCAAGGTAAGGGACATGAGTTGTAAGGCTAGAGGGGACCAGGCTTTAGGGTGAGGGGAAGAAGAGGGTGGAACCCCCCAGTGGTCGTCCTCAGCCATAAGGGCACCATCGAGTAAACCTTCCAGGGGTTCAAAGTGGCAATTGAAGTCTCCTCCAAGTACCACCTTGTAGTCACCCGGAAGTTGGCCCAGGAAGGAAGCCAGATCATTTAAGGTAGGTGATTCACCTGGCGAGGCAACCGGGCGCGAGTAGACGTTGACAATGGCCCACGGAGTTTTGCCAGGCCACGTGAGCCGCACACACTGGATGTCCTGCGAACACGTGCGTACCTGCTCCGCTTGACACCCAGTGTGGCTCGCAATCCAGATTGCCAGACCACCGGATGGCCTCCCCCTCCCAGCCCATTTGGCAGGGATTTCAAATACTTCAAACCCTCTCTTGGTCTGTGCGGCCCTCGCCCAAGTCTCCTGAAGGAGAAGGATATCGCATCCACCTACCAGGGAGTCCCATTCAGGAGAGCCCTCCTTGTTCGCGATTCCCGCCACGTTCCAGGAGAGAATTCTCAATCCTGGGTCAAGTGGCAGGCTGCCCTGAGCTCCAGCATGAGAATGCGGGGTAACCATAGGAAGACCGACGTCTGGGGCGCCGGTTCCGTTGACAGCGGCGGCAGCACGACCATCCCGCACTGCCGCCCCTGTTTGCGGAATATGGGCTAGCCCGGTGTCAAGTGGGGGACTCGGTTGGCACAGATTGACAGTCGTGTCAGCCCCTCGCTCATTAGCAGCCTGGGGCCGGGTTAGTTCCAACATAGGGATCACACCCAGACCCACAGGGCTTTGCGCCTCATCCACCCTATTCTCAGGGCCAGACAAGATTGGCCTAGTTTGTGGTCAATCGACCTGGTCCAGACAGGAAAACCTATTGTGATGTGTAAAGTTTGCCTGAACAATTGGTAGGGGGGGCCTTGGTCTGTAACGGGAGCCATCTACAGCAAAGCCCACCCTGGTCCATCCCTTCTCACTCCCTCCCACCGTGTTGCTACCACTAGGATAGAAATAAGAAAGGGGTACAAGTTCTATTGTGGACTTATCAGGCCTTACAAGCCAGTTGCAGATGTAGTTTGCAACGTGTGGGCTCCTAAAACTTAGGACGATACAGTCCCCTGACCTGTTCTTTTTGGTAGGGCCAATCCACGGGATCCTCCTCACCATCAGAACCTCACCCTTCAAGTTTGGAGGCAACGGTCTATTGATAGTGAGCCAGCTTATGACCTTATTGCGTAGGGAGTCTTGCGACTCCTTAACACCACCAGCTAGCTCAGGAACTCCCACCATGATTGCCGTGTATGGAACAGCTTCTGGCGGCAGATTGACCTCCCTGCGTCTATCTAGGGGAGGGACGCAACCATCACTTGGGGCGTTTTTAAGACCCACTGACACCCCTGTCTGCGGCACAAGCCGCGGCACAGGGGGTAACTTAGACCTCCTGGGAGCCGGAACAGGGGGCCCAGGCGCTGGGGGTAGCAAAGTGCGCGTCTGGGGAATAGACACACCATTTGCACTAGGCAATACCCTACTACAAGCCTGGGGTAATGTGGACGGAGGTAAACTATTCCCAGGAGATTCCCCAGTGGTTACAGGAACGTTTGGAGCTACGCCAAGGCTTCTCCTAATGAGGATATTTTCCCGGGACTGAAGTAAATTCTCTATAGCCTCTAATCTAGCTGTGATGGGGGTTAGCAAGTTCTTGATAATAACTGTGAGGGAATTAATTACTGTATCTGAACTATTTGAAGATGGCCCACCAAAGATAAATGGGCCTGCCGCCACTGATGGTAACACAGGAGTTGGCGAGGCCCCAAGATCCGACCCAGACCCAGATAGAATGAGCTCAGGGGAGACCGAAATATCTGTGCTATCTTCGAGGGTTGATTCAGATGAATATAATAATTGTACATAAAAAATTGATAAAAAGGTCTATATTAAAAAATGTAAATATATTTAATAAAAAAATTTTTTTTTAAAACATATCTAGTTTTAGGAGCGGGTAATTGGGTTTATAGGGGATAAGGGTGGGGAGTGTATTAAAATGTATGTAAAAATACATAAAATAATAAAAAATATGAAAAAAAAGATAAAATGTAAAATAATATTTAAATTATTAATATTAATAAATAATCATAGATATCAAGTTTTAGGAGCGGGTTATTGGGTTTATAGGGGATAAGGGTGGGAAGTAATTTAAAAATAATTAATACATTAATATATGTTTGTAAAATTTTTTTATTAATAATTAATTGGTAAATAATTAATATTAATTAGTTAATTAATTAATATAATTTTTTACATTATTTTATATAATAATTAATTGGTAATTAATGAATATTAATTATTAAATTACTAATTATAATTTTGGACATAATTTTAAATAATAAATAATTGGTAATTAAATAATAATAATTAATTGGTAATTAATTAATATTAATTAGTTGATTAATTAATATAATTTTGTACATAATTTTAAATAATAATTAATTGGTAATTAATTATTAATAATTAGTTAATTAATTAATATACATTTTTACATAATTTTAAATAATAATTAATTGGTAATTAATTAATATTAATTAGTTAATTATATTAATTAGCTTCATTTAGTTAAATATATATTTTGTACTTATTGTAAATTAATTTGGAAAAAATAATATTAATAATTACATTTATTTATTTACAGCTAATGTGCTAATATATTTACTTTATTGTTATTGTTAATTAATAATTAATTTGTAATTACATAATAATAATTATTTTTGGGTAAAGGAGTATTGTTAGAGTTCAGGGTCAGTTTTCAGTTTTTGGGTAAAGGGGTATTTTTTGGGTTCAGGGTCAGTTTTCAGTTTTTGGGTAAAGGGGTATTTTTAGGGTTCTGGGTCAGTTTTGGGTTTTTGGGTAAAGGGGTATTTTTAGGGTTCACGGTCAGTTTTCAGTTTTTGGGTAAAGGGGTATTTTTTGGGTTTAGGGTCAGTTTTCAGTTTTTGGGTAAAGGGGTATATATAGGGTTCAGGGTCAGTTTTGAGTTTTTGGGTAAAGGGGTATTTTTTGGGTTCAGGGTCAGTTTTCAGTTTTTGGGTAAAGGGGTATTTTTAGGGTTCAGGGTCAGTTTTGGGTTTTTGGGTAAAGGGGTATTTTTTGGGTTCAGGGTCAGTTTTCAGTTTTTGGGTAAAGGGGTATTTTTAGGGTTCAGGGTCAGTTTTGGGTTTTTGGGTAAAGGGGTATTTTTTGGGTTCAGGGTCAGTTTTCAGTTTTTGGGTAAAGGGGTATTTTTTGGGTTCAGGGTCAGTTTTCAGTTTTTGGGTAAAGGGGTATTTTTAGGGTTCAGGGTCAGTTTTGGGTTTTTGGGTAAAGGGGTATTTTTTGGGTTCAGGGTCAGTTTTCTGTTTTTGGGTAAAGGGGTATTTTTAGGGTTCAGGGTCAGTTTTGGGTTTTTGGGTAAAGGGGTATTTTTAGGGTTCAGGGTCAGTTTTCAGTTTTTGGGTAAAGGGGTATTGTTTGGGTTCAGGGTCAGTTTTAATTTAATGTATGCTGGATTTGGTATAGTAATAATTAAATTATTAGAGTCCAACATATACTCACATTTAATATATACAGTGCAAAATTTCTAATAAGATTGTTACATTATAGTAAGATAATGATACAAATTGTTCAACATGATTGTAGAAACATTATTTTTATTTATGTTTCACAAATAAAATGTTATTTCATAACAAAAATATTTTTATTACATTTGGTTTTATAAACATATTTTATAAACACAATGATAAGCAACTATACAGAAGCATTATTATTTTCATCCTTTTTGTAAAAAAAAGAAAATTATTTATTATCTCTTTTACATATTGTAATTTCAGAAAGAAATGTAGAAATAACAAAAGTATTTTTTCCACTTCATTTCAATACATCAAATATTTATTATATAATTCACACATTTTTACACATTTTTCAATTATTATAATTTGTGACAATGTACTTATATTTCTAGACATTGTTAACATAAATATTATTCTTTTTTTATATGTATTTATTACATTTATTTATATATTTGTTAATCAAATCATTGTAGGATTAAAGTAAATATTTCTTTACAATAATAGAAACTTAATGTTTATTTTTGCCTATTTAGTTAAGTATAGATATTATATTTTATACTTGGGACTATTTTATTGCATTTGGGTGCTTTATTTTGTAACCGGGTTAGGTCGTTTTGGGTTATTTGGAAGAAGGGCTGATCGCGGTTGGGAGACACTTCACGTCGCTTCAGGTAAGGTTTATTTTATATGTTTTATGTGTATTTTAATGATGTTTTGACATTAGTGACCTTATATTTTGTGTTGTTGAATGTGAGGGAGTTATGTTTTAGATTTCGAAAACAGATAATTACTTATGGTATATACACGTAGTGTTAGTTAGTTAAATCATTATATATAGAGTGAATTTTAGTCTTTTACGGTATATCTACAAGTGAAATCATCAATTTTAATATGTTTGTACCTAATTACTAGCTAATTAATGTGGGTGGGAATGTCTGTTTTCTATGTTTTTGTCATAGGTGTACGCTACATCGGAAGTTCCGGTTTTCTTTAAAGGAAGTGTTTGTTTGTTTAATTCAACACTGCTTTACAAACACTTCTTTAAATTTTTCGGTTTTGCTGGAGCGATTCTTTCTATTTTTCCAATTTTTCGGGTTTTTTATGGTTATTCGATGGCTCTGGACGATTTTGGAACAGTTGTATTTTTACATTTTTTTGGGGGTTAATTTTGCACTACCTGGATTACTTTGGTGGAGAAGGACGTTATTGGATTGACAACATGATTGGTAAGTCCTTGCTTTCTTATTTTGTGTGGGTGGGTAATGTTATTTTTATTATGGAATTGTTTTTTACTTGTTATTTAGTTTTAATGTGTGCATATATTATAATAATATCTCTATATATTGCATACATTAAATACTTTAGAAGCTCACGTTACATATTTTTGCATACTTAGGTGATACTTTTAGTGTTTTATAACATTTTGGGAATTAATTAGAGTAGTGTTTTGGCAATGATGTTTAGGTATTCTATGCCTTTTGTACTAGGGTAAAGTTTAACTTGTTCTTCCAGGTACTTGTGCATTTGTTTATTTTGCTTTGATGTTTTAGGGACAAGTTCAGTTACAGATTGGTCCATTCTAAATTCCTGGTAGCTCTGTTCTTTCTGTAGGCATTTAATGAAATGTTCTAGAGTTTGTTTGGTTCTGCCAGTTGATTGTACAAATGCATTGTGCCAACCTTCCACTGCATTGTTAGTTTTTGATTCTCCGTTAAGGGTACTTCTGTAAACGTTCCACCAGGGTATGAGGAATTTGGGATTTCGTCTGTGGCCAGATCTGTGGAGTCTGCCTACCCAGGTGTCTTCAAAGTAGTCGAGAAATGGACTTAATTTAGCTTCATTTTGTTTGTAGAAGGGGCTGTCTATAAGAATGTTGTAGTGTTCAGCTACGTCTGTTTCAGGGACATAAGCAAGTGCAATGAGTTTTTTAATTTGGAAAGCAAAAGATGAGTTTGTAGCATATTCGACACTTAGGGTAGTTTTTTGAAGGTGTCTCCATAAACACTGGTTTAAATGATAATAGCAGCCTTGAATGCAGGTATGGGGGTGGATTTTTAGGATAGTTGAGAGGATTGCTTGCTCAAAATCAAGAATGATTTTTTCAGGAGAAAAATCATTAGTTTTTTGTTTAATTATATTTATTAATTCCATATATGTGGAATTATTTTTGTTTGGTAATAGTGCATATAGCAAAGGTATGTTGCAGTTGTGGTAGAGGCCATGTATTGTGTATAATTGGAAAAATGGTTTGGGACAGATGTTAAATGTTCCATCCATCATCCAATGTTGGCTTTGCTGCAGTTTAACTAAATTCATGTTGGTACCAAAAATTATAAGCCTTTTGTCATTGTTTTCGTTGTCGTAAACTATAAATGGTTGTTTATTTAAAGTTATTATTTGGTTAGCAGTTAAATTTATATCCTGATATGTTCTGGGAGATGGTGTTGTAGCAGTAGTAGCTTTTTTAGTTCGTGCTATAGTTCTTTTTAAGGAGAGGATATTTGGCATTTGA
This sequence comes from Lissotriton helveticus, assembly GCF_964261635.1. Classification (NCBI taxonomy): domain Eukaryota; kingdom Metazoa; phylum Chordata; class Amphibia; order Caudata; family Salamandridae; genus Lissotriton; species Lissotriton helveticus. The sequence continues at coordinate 1,124,701,932 of NC_136068.1, read as the reverse complement.
GTTGTGGCAGTTTTTGGGATTTTAGGAATGGCTTCTTTTAAAATGAAATTTGTTTGCTTTTGGGAACCTGTACTAGCTTCTTTTATATTTTCCAAAGCTGTTCTAACTTCTATTTCAGTAACATTAGGTGGATGATTGTGTTCCCTAGTATACAGTACTGTAGCTTCTCTAGTTGTTGCTCTGCCATAGCACTTGTTAGAATAATATTTACAACATTTCCAATTAACTTTCATGCCATATTGCTTTTCTTGTGTATAAGTGTAACCCATGTAGCATAGTAATAGTTTTCCTTTCTGGCTGGTCACAAATTCGGCTCCTTCGGTCATTTTGTACTTTGTATATCTATAAAATATATATATAATAGTTAATGTCAAATTAAATCTTATAAATAATCTATGTTAGTGATAAGTAGGAATGTTTATACTTACGTGTTTTAGAATTTACAGCAAAATTAGGAGTTGCTTGCTTCTTTTGTTGGGGATAATAGTTTGTGATGTTGTTGTAGCTGTTATGAAAAACATGAAAGTAGTATATTATTAATTAATGTTTCGGTACATTTGCAATGTTAGAGCTCATTTCTACTACAAAAGTGTATCTTCATGATTCACATTGTGAAGATACTTACATATTTTTTTAGGTTGGTCTTTGCCAGTATAGTTGTTTCTTCAGCTTCTGGAGAGTAGTTTGTAGTGTTATCTTAAATAAAAAGGGAACATATGTGTTAGAATAATCACCATGATGGTATGTTTTTTAATAGATTATCTGGTAATTATGTTCTTTAATATACTTACTTTGTGATTAGTATCTTTATTATTCAGAATGTGGAGTTCTGTATTATGTCTGTATATCTATTCGTTGTGTTTGCTCTGTAAATAAACAATATATAATAGAAAATAATTAGAACAGTTCTAAATGTTTGTATTGTTTTTCCACATTTATTTCAGTTGCATAATACTTACTTAGTAAAATGTATTGGAGAAATAGTACTGATGTCCTTAGTTCATTAGTGGTGCAGTTTTCAGTAGTAGAATCTACAGAAAAAAAGGAATATGTGGGGCAAAAGTCATTATTTCTGTGTGTTTAGATTTATGTGCACATAATGAAACAATGTGAAATTACTTACATAGTTATTAGAATCTGTATTCCTATGCTTTGTTCACAGTTATTTTGAGTAGAATATTCAGTAGTCGTTGTATCTAAAAAAAATAGTTTCATATAATTATTTAGCATGTTAAGTAGTATGAATAGCAAAGGGGCACTGGGTATTTAGCAGGTAAGTAAGTAGTAGTAGCAAATAATGCAGTTTCTATTTTATTTACTTACTTAGAAGATGTGATAGTAGGTTGATAGTCTGGTTCTTCTAGTTGTTGTGCAGCAATTCGGATAGAGATAAATCTCCTTCAGTGACTTTTGGCAAGTAGTTTGTGTTTAGATTTTAATTGTTTATATAGGGGAGTGTCAGTAGTAATTACTTTGCTATTGGTTAATTAAAAAAATTAGGTTTGTGATTGGTTAGTTAGTATATTTGAATTTCAGTTGTGATTACTTTGTAATAGAAGTGAAAAACCAAAAAAAATAAAAAATTATACAAAGTAGTATAGAATATTTTTATATGTGTAGGTGATATAATTATACCAATAGGATATTTTTGACAAATTAATAGTGTGTCTATAGTATTATTTAAGTATTGTGTGTTTATTTAGATGTGAAAACATATAAAACGTTAATTAATTATACAAACAGATGCATATAAAAAGTCGATATAGCTGATAATCCGATATTGAAGTGCACGATATTTTTGATGTCGATATTATAGTTAATGTCATTATTTTTTGTAGATAGAGATATTTTTGTTTTCCGATGTTAATGTAGTCGATATAAAAGTAAACGATGTTTTTGTATATCGATATTAAAAAATCGATATTTGTGTATATATCTAGTTAAGTATAGGAAGCCGATATATTTGATTTCGATATTTTTGCTCCGATATTTTTGTACGTCGATATTGTGAATGTCGATATTTTGTCAGACATTCGCCCTTGACATAACTGACCAAGGCTCACTTTGCATGATAATCCTCTGGCCTTATCTGCCACTTTGGACATGGTTGATATTTTCCTGCATGGTATAAGCAATTATTTATATGCTTTAATTCCTTTCTCAATGAGCAATCACAAAAAGCAAGATTCGGTGGCATCTTATATCTTTCTTACTAATGACCTGCAGAGAAACCAATTATTTTCCTTTTCACCTCTACTCTTTAGCATTCATGTTAAACTCATAATAGATGTTCTGAGTTTTCAGAATCTCTTCTTTCACTTCAATGCCAATAACAAGCAAATCTATGTGTGAGTCGCTGGTGAAGAGGACCAGTTCTCTAATGTCTTTCAAATTGCCAAAAGCACCAGTGAAAACAGCTTAAAAGGTAAAGGTTTCAAGACTGAAATCTGAGTTCAGAGCCACCTCATCTTCTTAACCTCTACCGTACTAGCAGGTTTTCCCGCTGTGCGCTGAAATTTGAAAATCGCGCGTAACGTGACAAAGCCAGCTCGTCCTCCGCGTAGCGCAGGTAACGCCCATGACGAGCTGGCTTTGTCATCAGCGCTGAAGGGGTTAAGAAAGTTGACTCCTCCAGCCACTGAACCTTCTTTGGATAAATTATGTCTATTAAAACCAATTTCTCAATTGGGAAACAAATCTCAGTCTTAAATCTGAATTTGGAGCAGTGGTATAATATAGCCTCAGATCCCTCCATCCCAGGCTCTACCAGCCATTAAAGGCCCGCTCTAGCATTGGGAGTGGGCCTTTAATGGTGGTAGAGCCTGCTACTAGAGGGCTCTAAGGCTATTAGAACATTACGTCCCTAGAGGGCAGAATGTTTTAATTTGTAAAACAAAGGCCTCATGGAACCCGAGGGGGTGAAATCCCTTCAGGCTCCGTGAGGTTTTTGTTCACAGCAACAGCTGTGAACAAACATTGGACTGTTGAAGCTCTGGGCTTCTACCAGCCATTAGAAGCCCGGACCACTCCATTGTCTTCAATAGAGCGCTCAACATTCCAATGTGCTAATCGTCTTTATAACTTATGTAGACTACATCAACACACTCTACAATGGACTGTCTAACTGCCAGACTAAAAGACTCTTAACAGCCCAAAAAGCAGAGTATACTTAGTTTTCAGGCAAGGAAAAATTTTAAATATCTCACGACATTCCAAAGTTCCCCTCTGGCTACCAGTCAAAGACAAAACCAGTTTCACAATAATACCCTGTCACACCATGAGGAGCCTAGAAAGTTCTGTTCCTTCATACCTGTAAATCAATAACAAAAACATCCCCTCCCAAGCCCCACCACTATAACAAACACAACCAGCTCATGCTTTCTAAAACAAGTCCAGAGGAGAGAGGCATTTCTCTGTGGCTGACCCTTACAATGTAACAACCCGTCTTAGCACAAGCACAACTTACTCTCTAATTCTCCCTTATGCAAGCACCTTTAGACAAATTCATTTATATAGTAAATAAACCCACAGATCAGTCGAAGGGGGCGAGTTGAGTGTCATGGAATAGTTCTTTGAATGAGATCTAATTCACATCACTTGGAAGATAAAAGCAAAAATGCAGATTCATCCAAGAGGCGGTGAGGCACAATTTGTAAAAAACAGTAGTGATTTCTCATTGGATAACAGAAAAAGCATCTTGACATGCTAATCACAGTTACATTGAAGCGTGATATGAAGTTACGCATCATGGTAAAATTCAGTTATCAGGGCACACAATAGGCATTGAGAAAACATTCTGGCTAATACTAAAACATGGGTTGGGGTTTTGTATGATGTGATATTTTTTGTTGTTGTATCGTTAGTATTATAGCTATTGTGAGGACGGGGCAACTGTGCATTATATGGATCTACAAGAGCAATTTTGATTCTAGGGAAATAAACTGCTGAGTTACAGAATATAATAAATTTCGGGTCAGAAAAGATAAAAGAAGGAACAAGGGCAAACCAAGGACGTGGCAAGCGGGAAAATGTGGGCATGGAGGGAGACCTGTAAAGCCACTAAAAGAGGAAATGGGAGGCATGGAACATGGAGCTCACAGGAAGTCAAAGGATGGACAACCAGGTAACTTAGATCAATAGAAGGGAGCAATGTTCAAGGGTCTAAGTAAGATCAAAATCAAGGGACCCTGCAAGCCAATCCATGGGCAGGAGCACTCAAGGCAGAGAGAAGAGGAATGGACAAACGAAACAGGCTTGGCCCTACAACAGCAAATGCTGTGTGCCCCAGAGACGCAGAGATGTAGGAAGAGGAATTCTTGTCACAGAGGAAAAGAGAAGGCCACTTCTCAACCAGGCACTGTAAGTACAGCAAACAATGCAGTGTATCAGATGAAAACAAGAGGCAAGAGTGGAAATAGAAGCAGGCGAATGGAGAGAGAAAGAACACAGGCTAAGCTCTACATGAAGCACAAAAACCAGACACTAATGCAACATCATTGCATCGCTAATTATTTCCTCATTCGGCTTTGAATTTCGGGCGCATCAAAGCCAAACAATGAAGGCTTACACTTGGAGGGTGTTCTAGCCTACAATGACTAGTTCAGACAGAACAAATATTACAATAAATATAGGATCCAAGTAGTTATTTTTTGTTTAAATTTTTTTTTATTAAACAATATTAAATAGGCACATGGCCATCAAGAGGTTTCTAGTCACTTATAGTACTGTGCATGACCACAGCATGCAGTTTATTACTCTTCTGTCCCTAGCAGAGCAAGATCTGGGAAAGCAGGGTTACAATTACAATATTAATTATCTAAATTAACTAAGCAGAATATATGTATGGAGTTTAGTTCTGTGCACTACATAACTGTACATGCTTCCTCTTATGAGCATTCAAATACTTTGTTGGGGAAATTGGCTAGGGTGGCAAAGGGAAATCATTGTGCATTCTGCTGTTCAACAGTAACATGTGTCTTGGCTTAAATGTGCATACCTATTTGCAATTACCTTCACAATGTTTTGGTTCTCGATATGTAGGTCTCAATATTGTGGCCCCACAAATTTGTGGCACAATATTTTGACCGGGGCCGGACTGGCTACCGGGCAGTTAGGAATGCTGCTGAGATGGGGGGTGATTTCGCTAATTGGGACCTGCGTGAGCTAAACGAAATTCGTTTTGCTTTCAGTATTTCGCAGCACACGCAGGACTCCATGGACGAAATCAGCCTCCACTGCAGTAAAATCAGGCAGCAGCTCTGCAGCATTCCTAACTGCCGGGTAGAAAGTCCGGCCCTGATTTTGACATATAATCCAGTAAATTCCACTGTCTCAGGACAGAAATCCTTGAGGGTCAGGAAGGAGATTCGAGGATGTGGTCCCTAGGGTCACAGAGAACCTAGTTCCCTTCCTCTGTTTGAAACGCTCCTGCAGCATTGATGTAATTTCATGGATTCCCCTCTTGCTGCTCCTATATGTCCTACAGCCCATCCGGTGATCACCAAAATTCTTGGCATTTCAATGGAGTCAAAGTCCATGAGGTGGAGAGAGTTACATAGACTTCTCTATGCGTCCCGAGCCTGGGAAATTTCAAAGAAGCTTCAGTTTTTTCCAATTAACATTTGTCTGATTCTGAAAGACCCAGAAGAGCATCCACACACTAATTAATTCCATTAATAAGGCCTGGAATAGGAATAGCAATCTTGTATTGTTTCCGGAAGACCCAATAAGAGAGAATCTCATGCACTTCTTCAGTTTGGCTATTAATACAAAATGGCAGCATGATAAATGTATTTTCACTGCAGCGACTGTGCTTAAGTTAGAAGCAACTATGCTTAAGTCAGAACATACCAAACCTAGTCCAAGATTTACCAAACTTACATGCAACTCAAAGCAGCATAGGCACTTACGGTGCTGTGTGAAAGGGAGAGAGCAGAAATGTGCCATAAGATATGATACACTTCTGCTCTCTCCTTCCTCTAGAGCATTTGTGGCAGACTAATGCTGGCACAGGCATCCTTGAGTTATGCTGCATCAGTGTGTGCATTGTGATCAAAATAGTGTTTGTGTATGAAGGGGTACCATCCTGCTCAAATACTATCTTTAGAGGCATATTCCTCTGTGTGAGTGTACTGCAAAGTGTGGCACACATCTTTTTTTTGATTTCTGTAATTTTTTATTGTATATAAAAAAATATATATTTACATGGAGCATACATGAGTGGCGGAATAAATCTGTGTTTGCTTCAAATACATGGGTGGGTGCAGGGGAACACCTTTGCTCCACCCTTGTAAAGTCTCCCTGATGCAGGGTAACACGTCACAGTGGAAGCCACAGTGTTGCGTTACTTTGCAGGAAAAAAGTGATGGAAGGCTATTCAAATATCGATTTGCATGGCTTTTTAAATGTCACTTAAGCATGTCCACTGATTTGCGTGTACTTGCGGAGTGCAAGGACAATGCCAGGGCTTAATAAATCTGGCCCATAGTTGTCAGTCAAATATAACAATATGGCTCACAAACTGAATTTTTGCTGTGAGATATACTGCCGAGCTTTCTAAGAGTTCCTTATAATAATAAGTAAGCTTATAAAGTGCATGGCTACACTCACTAGTATGTCCCCGCGTGACAGAATCTTGAACTTCCAAACAGCATAGTTTGCAAAGAACATGTCTCCAGGCACAATTTCAACTACATGGGTGGCCACATTTTGTACCTGTTGCAATAGCTCTTGCATCATACCACCAAGCAAGGTGTTCTAACAGTCATACTCGGCCCCTACCGCGGCTCCCGCTTTAATTTATTAATTAGGACAGAAATGTCCTGAACATGCCTTAAGCTTCAAGTAGAACACCAAACAGCAGCTCACTACTTTCACTTTATTGTCATAGTTTCACAAGAATCCATGCAGATGCAAATGACTCAGGAGTGAACCTGTTAAAAATCTGTATTTAGGGTGAGGCAGTTAGCTTTCCACCAAGATTGGATTTCTCTAACCATCTATCGGTTTATGTCTGACCCCGCTAAGAGTTACTTGAAGACTGGACCAGAAGAGCTTTTCAAACCTTGCAAGTTTTAATAAAAAAATAAAATAAAACAGGTGAAAGGTTCAAACCCTGTGGAACACCATCAGACACAACCGCTCATTAAGACAACATAACCTATAAGGCCACAACTCCAGATGCTATTAGGAGATGATCATGACTAATATCATGGTGGCTGTTGATGGGACATGCTGCAGTCTGCAACAGCACTTTCAGGGACTGGCCTCCTGTGCATCAGACGTAATTTACTACAACAGACCATAATAGTTCTGCAAAAACAGAGATTTGTAAAAATATGGATTCAGGTGTAAATAAAGTCACTGCAAACTTTTAATTATGCTTGCAATGTTTCAGAAATTTGCACATTTTATGTTACACAAAATTGCATGCATTGTTTGGCTTAAGGCCTTCTTCACCAAGAGATATTTTCTGCAGTAGCCAATCTTCTGCTGGTGGTTTGCGTGATTTTACATGAGATCTGCCCTTGCATGAACATTTCACTCAGGACGCAGCTTTGTCACCCCCACCCCTCCCCCCAACTGAATTTGAGCTGTTCCTGATGCTACATTCTTAAGAGCATATCTAAGCGAAATTTAAATTACTCTGTACAATATGCGTAATTTCAGAGATTGCATTCCAATAGTTATTTATTTAAAATTCCTTAAATTATGCCACTGTGCTTAATTACCATTTGCGGTAAAAAAAAAATTTGAGTGAAAGCACCATTTGTGGGAAAAATGTACAGTGAAAGCACCATTTATGGTCAAAATGTCCGCAGCCACTAAACAGCCCAAAATATGACTGCTAGATAAATCTCTGGATACAGCACAGGGCACCAGATTCCCTGGGAGAGATACTCCTCTCACAGGCGCAGGTTTTCGATGTTTCTCAACTCATAAACCTTCCCAGTACTCTGTGTTGAAAGCAGTGCCCGTTTTTGCAAAGGTGCTGGTGGGATAGTCACGCGAGCTTTTTAGCTGTTTGCTATTTCCACAATGCAAAATTGCTCAGCAGGTGCCATTCCACGTTTCTTAAAGACAGCCTCGGTGTGCAATTGCACATGTCGTTTTCTTTCACGGGCATCATCTGTGAATTTGTACCCTAGGAAAACCTCTTCCTCGTCACGCGGGAGAAGTCCGGGGCTCTTCATTCCTCTCCCTTTCATGGAAGGGGATTCACTCCAGCCCTTGGCAGGAGCTGATCTCCGAATATTTCCGTTGGGGGAAAGGTTGGAGAGGAGCTTGTGAAGACCTAAACACCCGTTTTACCCGCGGGTGGCGTGCTATTACCTAAGAGTAAATAGATTTACACTTATTTGGTATCCTTTTCTGAATACCTAGCAGGTGTAAATCAAATCATTTACAGTCTTGAACAGACTTAAACATGCAAAAATGCTTCTATGAATCAGACCCAAAATATTTGTGCATCGGTCTTTGAAGAATAAATTGTGCTCGTTTTTTTTCCTCCACAACCTGCCCTTTCGTATTGAGAATAATCTCAGTTTCAGATGTCTATGTTCGGCTGAGCAGTCAATGGTCCGCCATCACTCTTCCAGGTGCAGGGTGGGATGTCTCAGACTGACAAAAGATGAGTTATCAAAGGTGTGGTGCTCTAGCCTGACAGCAGGTAGATGCTGTATATTTATCCATGCCTACCGCCCTGTCTGTGCTGCAGTTGTGCTCACCAGGTTTCTCGCAGTGGGTGATCTCTCCCACGCGCTGCCGGCTTGGCGGGATGACAGGCAGGAACACATGTGTGCCAGACCTCTGGATCTGTACGGATTTTTTATTATTTCATATTGCTACTACACATCCAGCTGCAAAGAGTGCCTCGTGCCAGCTGTCTCTCGTGAAGCGGTCGGGAGGTGGATTCCTTGTAGGAGCAAGTCTGCACAGTGTGCGCGAGGACGCGTATTATGTGCAGTTTAGCTGGATGCTTTCCACTGGAAGTGGGCGAGTTGGCAGTGAGCGCCACCATGCTCAGGCCCGGGTCTTCGCCCGACTCCTCCGAGGGCTAGGTATCAGCTTAATTTGAGCCCCGGTCGTCAAAACAGGGGCATTAACAACTATCTTTCACGCAACATAATTGATGGAGCTCAAACTTTCAGAAAAATGTAAATGTTAAATTGGTTCCTAAGCGCTACATTTTATGGCGAAATCATTTTTAAAATGCGCGTCGCGAGAATGCGATTTGAACAGACATGTAGGACAGGTCACTTTGAAAACCCTCTTATTCCTTTCCTTGTGCACGACCATAATAATAGCGTGTAACCTGTTTTGTTTTTGAAGTTGAAGTTGAATTTGGGGAAATTTATAGAGCGCACGTATACCAAAAAAGGTTTCATGGCGCTAGTAATGTGCAGTACTGTAAAAACAATTTAGGCTTCAAACGCTCTGGTGAATAGCCAGGTCTTCAAAACCTTTACGGAATTCCAAATATGAAGGAGAAGAACGAAGACTGTCAGGGAGGTCATTCCAAAACCTGGGTGCCAAAAAAGAGAAACACGACCCCCCATGCTTCTTCCTAACAAAGCAAGGGATAACCAAGAGGTTTTTTGACGACGACCGTAGGTTCCAGGAAGGGATGTAGGAAGAGAGCCTGGATGCCATATAGTGGGGAGCTAAGCCCGCCAAAGATTTAAAAATGAGGCATCCTAATTTGAATTGGCATCTATAAGAGACCGGCAACCAATGCAATTGTCTAAGGAGAGGAAGGGCATGATGGAATCGAGAGCGACTATAAATCAGCCTAGCAGCCTGATTTTGGATAAGCTGAAGTCGGCGTAAAAAAACAGTCTTCTAGTGATGGTCGTGTTTGCATGCTCTGATATTTTAAATAATGTGTTGGTTGCAGAACTGGCACTCCTTGTTCTGGTCCTTCAGATCTGAATTTATCTCTCAGAACTGCAAAGTGTTCACAGAGTCAGGTGCAACAATTTCAGTCGGAATTTGATTTTGAATCAATAGCCCACTGCATTATGGGGCCTGTAGTATTGCTTTCAAAGTTGCACGTGTAGGCTCGAAAGTCCCAACATTCGAGGTGGTGTTAGCTAAATCCGAGGCCAATTGGAAACCTAAGAGATAGGATCCATTCAGAAATTCCATACACAGAAAGTCCTGTATGGGTCTGGGAAACATACCTAGGGCCAATCACAGAATGCATTCCTGTTTTGGAGCACAGTGTCACCCTTGAAACAGGTGGTGCCCTTTGTCCACTTCCAGTTTGCCATACTTCTGCCTATCAATATTTGCTGTGGTTCAGAGTGCACTTCGGCCCTTGGGGTAAAAGCATATGAAGACTCCCACAATGGTATATAAACTTTGAGATTTACCCAACCAGCAGTTAAAGACTGCGCCATCTATTGTAGGGGTCAGGGTTCTTCTTAAACATGTGGGTGGCACCCCAAAGACAAATGCTTTTGGTCAGTAAAGCATGCACTCCTCTTTGCATGAGCGAACTGTGGGTGAATGCACTTATGTCCAATTCATCACCGGTACCTCATCCATAACCATCTCTAAGCTGCTTAGACTCACCCAAGATGCGTTTAGTCGTCGTGCTGTTCAGGTACATGAAATTATTTTCCATCCATCCCCTTACTAAAATGAATATCATATTGTGCCAGCCAGGACCTTAATGGTTAATCATACAAACAAGCATAGTGCTTGAGGCGTCTCCAAAGCTCATGCTGGAGCAATCTGTCTTAAAGAAGCAAGTGTGGGTTTCCAGTGACTAAGAGCGTAGCAGCATGGCCATTTATCAGTTCGATCGTGGTGGGAGAGGCAATGCTGATTGAGTTTTCATGAGAAATGTTACCTCTGCCTTAAAAACAAAATGTGTTTTAAAATGACGGGCACCTGTTTAAAATGACTGCCTTCCACTGTATTAGTGGCATGTGTTGGATAGAGTTGGGGGGCAAGATGGCAATGAGGGGGTTTTAAAGAAAGAGAGAGGGATGTGGGAGAGACAGGCCATGCAAGGGAGGGGAATGAGTGAAAACAATTCCTCATGCTGGCCAAACACACTTCTCTCAGCCTTGAGTATCACACAATTTTAACTAACTGGGCATACTCACTGAACATCTGGAACACTGTAACCTCCTGGACCCCTTTCAATCCGGATTCCAAGCCAACCATAACACAGAGACAGCCGCGATCGCAGCCACTAATGACACCAGGGTCCTCATGGACAGCAGCAAAACAGCAGCTCTCATCCACCCATCAGCCTTTGACATAGTCTCCCACCACATCCTGATCAACAGACTCAACCAAATTGGAATCCAGGGAGACGCCCTCAAATGGATTGCCTCATACATCACCAGAAGATCCCAGAGAATCTGTGTCCCTCCATTCACCTCAGAACCCAAGAAGGTAATCTGTGGCATCCAACAAAGATTATCCCAGAGCCCCACCCTCTTCAACACGTCGATGACCCTACTGGCCAACACCATCAGATCGCACAGACTAAACATTATCTCCAATGCCGACAACACCTAGCTCATCCTCTTGCTATCAGAAGACTCCGTCCACCACCAGAAGGCAACTTCCAAAGATGTATGATGAACATCGCTGACTGGATGAAGGACAACTGTCTCAAGCTCAACATGGACAAGACGTAAGTCCTCATTTTTGGGAACAACACCTTGCCATGGAAAAACGCTTGGTGGCCTGCTGACCTTTGCCCTTCTCCTGCCCCAATAGACCAGCAACCTCAGTATGATCTTGGACAGCAAGTTATCAATGCAGAAACAGGTAAACACAGTCTGACACACCTGTTACCATACCCTACTCCTGCTCCGTAAAACTTTTCCGTGGCTCCCAGTCAACACCAGAGGACCACCACCCAGGCCATCATCACCAGCAGGCTAGACTACAGGAACACTCTCTACATAGGAATCACTTCACCCCTCCTGAAGAGACTACAGACAATACAAGCAGCACAAATCAGTGGCAAGACTCATTCATGACCTCTCCAGATGGACTCACATCACTCCGCACCTCAAGAAGCTGCAGTGGTTACCAACTCAGAAAATATGCCAGTTCAAGATGGTGACCCACGCATTGAAAGCCCTGCACAACGAAGGACAAGCATACATCAACAAACAAATGTCCTTACACCAACCAACCAGACACCCGCAATCCGCCTCCCTCTTCCTCGCAGATGCCAACTGTGGAGGATCCTCCTTCACTCACCTGGTGGCCAAGGCCTGGAACAACCTTCCCTTGCACCTTACAACCACCTCATTGCTCCAGGATGCCAGGAAAGGACTCAAGACCTGGCTGTTCGAGTGAACAGATCACCGCAAATCAGCTAGCATCTCAAGCACCTTGAGACCATCACAGGTGATTTTCTGTGCTTTATAGATCATGATTGATTGATTGATTGATACTCACAATAATCTATATCACTTAATTTTTTTCCATAAATTCCTAAACAACCTGTTTTAGAGCGAAGAGCAGCGGGTACTTGCAAAAGCTCCAGGGGAAACTGCAGAGTTAGTTGCATATCATATTTCATATTGCTCAATGACAATGGGATCTGAGTGAAATAAGTGAACATGATAGGTACGGGTGTGCCTATTGGAATTCTCTTCTGATTGACAGAAATTGATCCAGCGCCTGCAGAATTCTGCTGACATGCTGCTTCTGAAATGTAGGAGAACATATTCTGTTTTAGTGCTGGCACAGATTCACTGGCTTTTAGTCAAGAATATTGCTGGTTATAGACCTAATTGGAAATATATTGAGTGGTACTAGTCTTCTGTCCCAAGTCTAGAAAACAATGGATTCTTTTTCAGTAAATGCACATGTAAACACAGACAACATTCTTGGTCACTTGACATGAGAATCAAACCAAGAAACAGGAGTATAATCAAATCACCCTAAAAACGAGGCCCACGCTGAATAGTAAACAATGGTTTGGTTACAAAAACCAACAAATAATAAAAAATGGGAAAACAATAAATTTAACAACACTTTTGTGTTTTTTTATTTTTTATTTTTATTGAAGTGTTTTGGGTCATGATATCAGATGAATACAAACAGCTTGAAAATCATATAGTACATATAGACACCGAATGTCTTCTGAAAAACAGAGAGGGCACCATTTACCTTAATACATTTACCTTAATACATTGGTCCATAGTTACTCAAAATTTACTCAAAATAAGATCTTCAGATTTTATCAAATTTCCTCAGTCTTCCAATACGATATGCATAAACTGATTCGCTCTTTCTTACATTCTTCATTTTTTGAAGCCAGGCATGAAACAAAGGAACCTGTGTTGATTTCCAATTCTGTAAAATCAGGGACCTAGTCACTGCCATTACAATGAACAACAATTTAACCATCTGAACTGCCAAATCAAGATCGGGATCATAACCGTACAGCATTAATTTAACATTATAAGTAGTCTGGATCTCACAGTAGGTATGCAAAAATAAAAAAATCTCATTCCAAAAAGGCACAATTTTAAAACAGTGAACAATAATATGAGACCAATTTGCTAAAGGGAATCGCTGACATCTGAAACAATTGGCAGAGGCGATAACGAACATTTTTGAAATAGTAGCCGGGGTGTAATAAAGAAGCCATTTACTGAAAAATATCATTCTTCTCCAGTTTGAGCCACGCAATACCTCAAAATTAAGTCCATTTTTTAATGGCTTTCGAGCTCAAATCTGGCTGAATTTGGAGAACTAAATAACGTTTCCATTCCCCTGGCTTCCTGGTCCGTACTGACGAAAACAAGTTGTCCCAGAATGGAATAAAAGAGCAGAAATGTCTGGGGTCCAATTGTCTCAGCAGCTTATAAATCAAAGTATAAGAGCTCATTAACAAAAAGTTTCCCTGAAATAAATATTGCATCGCCTCAGGATTTAGCCAACTTCCCTCCCTTAAAAAATCTAATAAGGTATTAAACCCAGCACCATTCCAGTGCCTTACGATGTCTAAGCCGATTTTATCACCTGTATACATAAAGACATGCATTAAGGGAGTTCTGGATTCAAACTGTGGGAGAGAGTATCTTTTGAGTATAGTATCACGACGTTTAAAAAACCAGTTCATGACCTTGTATCAGACAAGTTTCGGAGATTAAGGAATTTGTAAAGGTGAAGGAATTTGAGCCTCAGAGCATATTCGATCAACGAAAAAGTTAATAAATAAATTTGAACTGTGTACTCGTGTTTTAAATCGATCTAAATATTGAGCAAAATATGCGCTATAGTAATCTTTAATATTAGGTAGTGAAAGACCTCCCAGTTCAGTATCTATATATAGGGTCCTTATTGCGAGCCGAGGAGTTTTTTAGCCCATGTAAATCCAGAAAACAGAGTTTCAACTTTTGAAAAAAAAACACCAGGTAGAAAACATGGGACAGTTGAAAACAAAAAATGAAAGAGCGGGAGCACAGACATTTTGATCAGGGCCACACTGCCCAAAATGGAAAGTGGCAACAGATTCCATTTAGCAAACATTGAGTGTATCTTCCGAAGAAGAGGTTCAAAATTAAGTTTATATAAATCCGCGACTACAGCGAAAAAAAAAAAACGAAATATTTCTTAGGTCTCGAATTAATACAGCTAGCCAGATCAGGATGTAACTTTAAGTCCGTGCCTCCGCAAAGTAACATTTCAGTCTTGTTTTTATTGATCCGATAGCCTCCTAAGGCTTCGAATTCTTCAAAAAGTTGTAACACAAAGGTCTGAGATTGAATATCTGGTTTAATTAATAACATAATATCATCGGCGTAAAGTTTAATTTTATCCATAGAGATGATCGGGGGAATAATATTCTCAGAATTACGAATTGCTATTGCTAGCGGCTCAATAAAGAAAGCAATAAGAATAGGGGACAGGGGGCAGCCCTGCCTAGTACCACGCTGAACCATCACAGTGCCGACCATTTCAGAATTAATAATAATGTTGGCTTTAGCGCCAGTATATCAATTTTGAATTAAACTAATAATTTGTGGCGGGATTCCAAAGTGTGTTAAAATAACGAATAGTGTTGACCATACTACCAAATCAAAAGCTTTTTCTGCATCCCCAAAAAAAAATTAAAGCAGGAATTTTTTTAATCTGAAAATAATCTAAAGCTTCAATCAAAAAGTGAGTGTTAGTAACTAATTGACGACCCGCAATAAAGCCATTTTGATCAGAGTGGATGAGACCCGCTGCAATAGTGTTGAAACGTGTTGATAATAATTTAGTAGTGATCTTATAGTCGGTGTTAAGTAAAGTAATAGGTCTATAAGAATTAGGGTTTTTAGAGTCTTTTCCCTTCTTCAAAAAGCTAACAACCGTGCCAACACAAAAAGAGTCTGGAACTTGCCCGCCACCCAACATAAAATTCAATAATGAAAGTAATATATCAGAAAAAGAGGTAAAAAAAACTTTAAAGAATTCAGCGGGAAGGCCATCAGGGCCCCAAGCATTACCAGTTGGTAGGTCCCTCACCACCAATTCTAATTCAGCCATTGTAAATGAATTAATCATTACTTCCTGTTCCGTTTGTGAAAGAAAGGGCAGTTTGTGTCTACCTAAAAAATTTGAAAGTTTTAAGTGCTCTATATTTTGATGTTTGCTATATATCTGTTGGTAATGGGAGAGCATTATAGTACCGATTGCAGCAGATTCTGATGTCTCTATATGTGTAGTCGGACAAATTAATGAACGGATCTGGTTAGCAGCGGCTTGTTCTTTTGCCTGCCAAGCTAAGAATTTGCCAGTAAAATTGCTCTCCTCATATATTTTCTGAGATTGTCTTCGAAACTGCTCCTCACTTTGTGTATAAAAGTTTGCACTAAGTTCACGTTTTAGTTCGTTCAGTTTACCTTGAACGGCACTATAAAAGTCAGAGTGCCGTAAGGAAGTTAGGTTATATATTTTTTGGTATAGTAAATTCCTGGCTTGTTTAACAGCAAACCACCCTGTTGCATCCTTGCTTATTATAATGCCGCGAATAAAAGCTTTCATAGCGTCCCAGATGATGTGGAGAGGGGCTGTATCAGAATTGCGTGTTATAAACTCTGAGATCTCCCGTTTTAAAGAGGAAACCCAGTTCTCATCCTGTAAGTATATCTTATTAAATAGCCATCTTTTAGGAGTTCTAGTTTCTTCGCCAGTCGCAAATTCCATTGCAAACATCGCATGGTCTGAAAACCCATTATAGAAAAAGTTTTGATAATAGAATTTTAATTGCCTGGAGGCCAAAAGAAAATCAATTTGAGAAGAAGATTTATGTCTCCTCGAGCAGCAAGTAAAAGCTTTTTTCTGTGGATTTTTTAAGCGCCAAGGGTCGCAGAGATCTAATACAGCTATGTTATACATAATAGCTCTTCGTGATTTGGGTTTTAATTGTCGTTTAGGAGGGGAGGTAGAATCCAATTTTATATCCATGAGAATGTTAAAATCTCCTCCAATAACTATATCTCCGTTGACCATGAGCAATGACTGAAAAAAACCCTTGTAGATTTGGGGGAAATCATCAACTGGGGCATAGTAGCTAACAAAAGTGATCGGCTTACATCTCTTTTTTAGTAAACATGTGACCCAGCACCAACGTCCAGCACCCCCTTCTTCAAACTGAAGGATTTCTGGATCTAGATTCCGATTTATAAAAAGAGCAACTCCACGTTGAGATTCACCAGAGCATGAAAACCCACGATATGAGGCCCACAATTTGAACATAGAGAAAGCATCAATTTTCTGCGGCAGCAATGTGAGTTTCTTGCAACATCACAACTGCAGGATTCTCTGCTTTAATCCAAAGTTCTATGGCTCGCATTTTTTTCCTATTATTTAGCCCATTGACATTAAACAAAATTATTTTAAGCTCCCTGCTAGACATTTTAAACAAACAATTTGCACAAAAAAGAAGTTTCCAGACATCATTATGTATCCTTTCTTTCCCATTAATTTTACATCTCTACCCAAAGACACTTAAATTTTTCCCCTTTTTTCCCCAAGCAACACCAGTGACCCCCCCCCGAACACCCTGTACCCCGTCCTGTGGCCCTGGTCTACACCATCTCCTCCCCACCACGCTAGCCACCAGGCACTAACCCCTAACATGGAGTTGCCTTGTTATTGCACCCCTTAACCCAGTGGCTTCCTTATTCCTATCATGTCTCTCCTCCACTCAGCAAAAAACTTTTAAATAAAGACAACGGGCGGCACGACCCAGGTAAAAAATAGAGGAACATAGAAATCAAGTCAAAAAGTCATATTTAGCACTGTTGAATTTGACAGAGCAGATCCCGTGCTTCTTCCACGTCTGTGAACATATAGAATTTACCCTTGACCAAAACTTCTAGCTTTGATTGCTGCGCAATCGTCGCTTGTGCGCCTTTATCTTTAAATAACTGAAGTATCTTGACAAATTCCTTTCTCCGCTTAGTGACTGCAGCGGACATATCCGAAAAAATCCGGCATTTCGTAGTAGGATTGGCAGCAAATTGTCTTTGTTTAAAAGCTACTGAAAGAATTGTTTCTTTAACACGCATATCTGAGAAGTTCACCAAGATGGTCCGGGGGAACGTAGAATTGGTGAATTGACAAGCAGGGACTCTGTGAGCACTGGTAATTGTCAAGTCTCCTTTAAACTCAGGGATAACCTCCTGAAGAAAAAAAGAGGTGATCCATTGTCTCATGTCGGATCCTTCGATGTTTTCTGGTACGCCAACTATTCTAAGGTTTTCCCTCCTGTTATAATTTTCCAATTCATCAAGCTTGTATTCGAGATTTCTTGAAAATTTCGACATATTAGAAACATCCTTCTTTATTCCTGACATATTATCTTCCAAACTCGAGATACTGGTCTCAGCCTCCTGGAATCGAATAGGAAGGGAGGCCATGGAATCCTCGATTTTATCAAGACGCTGACTGATTACGGCCAATTCCTCTTTTTGATATTGTTTTAATTCTCTCACCTTACCCAGGATCAAGTTTAGCATATCTTTTACTGAAATTTGGAAGTCGCCGGTGGTGTCAGTATCCCCCTTATAGTCAAGCTCTGTGCATTGGTAGCGCCAGCCGAAATTAAATTGGCTTGTAGCACTATTGGGGAGGCTGGAACAGAATTTGCTTTGCCACCAGCTAAAAAAGTTTTTGCATCGAAAGATAAAGGATTAGATGCTGATATGTCGAATAGCTGAATAGGGCTTGAAAGTGAACCCGAAGTCTCCACATTTTTTGATGGATTTTCTACTAGGGCTACAGTATTTAAAGTATTTGGAGCGGCTGGTGCCTGTGCACGGGGATGGACAGTCAATCCGGTCTCAGAGCAAAGAATATTACTAGACACAGCAATTGTTGGTCTTCTCTCAAATAATGGAAATGGCTTGGAGGTTTTAACAGCCCCTGATAGCTTTACTTCCTGAGGCGCCTGCGAGCCATTTTGAATAGGACACTCCGCAATTTTTCCCCCAATAATGACTAGGTTATCCCTCTCTTCCAAACCCTCCTGTGCAGCATCGTTGCCCAGCTTACCATGTTTAAGCTGGGAAACAGGGGTAGACACAGCAGCGGGGGGTTCATCTTCTCCTTCGACAGAACTCTCGAAGCCTTCAGCAGAAGAGCATTCTTTATCCACAGTCATGTCCACCTTTTTGGCCGCTTCTACCCCGTCTTTCACTTGCTGGCGACGTATTCTCGCCTTTGTGTGGGCTGTTAATTGCTTTCCCAGTTACAAAAAGGGGGTGGTGATGGACAGAGTATCTGAGTTAATCAGAACACTCCTACCCAGTCAACAGATCAGGGCTTGATCCATCACCGTTTTTTAGCTCACTGCACCATCCCAGTTCAGAACCTGGCTATATGCAAATTAGTCTGTCCCTGGCCCAGTGCATCATGGGAACAGGGCAGACCAAACTACCAAACCAATTCTTCACTGAAAAGGAAACAAGCTTCCGGGGACCGGTTTCTGGCATTACAGCCATCTTCGGCCCGGCTTGCATGAATCCTGATGGTGCAATGAGCAAGGGACTCATGTCTGAGCATACCCTTCCACACTCATGGTGGCCAAAATAGTTACAAAAAGGGGGTGGTGATGGACAGAGTATCTGAGTTAATCAGAACACTCCTACCCAGTCAACAGATCAGGGCTTGATCCATCACCGTTTTTTAGCTCACTGCACCATCCCAGTTCAGAACCTGGCTATATGCAAATTAGTCTGTCCCTGGCCCAGTGCATCATGGGAACAGGGCAGACCAAACTACCAAGCCAATTCTTCACTGAAAAGGAAACAAGCTTCCGGGGACCGGTTTCTGGCATTACAGCCGTCTTCGGCCCGGCTTGCTTGAATCCTGATGGTGCAATGAGCAAGGGACTCATGTCTGAGCATACCCTTCCACACTCATGGTGGCCAAAATAGTTACAAAAAGGGGGTGGTGATGGACAGAGTATCTGAGTTAATCAGAACACTCCTACCCAGTCAACAGATCAGGGCTTGATCCATCACTGTTTTTTAGCTCACTGCACCATCCCAGTTCAGAACCTGGCTATATGCAAATTAGTCTGTCCCTGGCCCAGTGCATCATGGGAACAGGGCAGACCAAACTACCAAGCCAATTCTTCACTGAAAAGGAAACAAGCTTCCGGGGACCGGTTTCTGGCATTGCAGCCGTCTTCGGCCCGGCTTGCTTGAATCCTGATGGTGCAATGAGCAAGGGACTCATGTCTGAGCATACCCTTCCACACTCATGGTGGCCAAAATAGTTACAAAAAGGGGGTGGTGATGGACAGAGTATCTGAGTTAATCAGAACACTCCTACCCAGTCAACAGATCAGGGCTTGATCCATCACCGTTTTTTAGCTCACTGCACCATCCCAGTTCAGAACCTGGCTATATGCAAATTAGTCTGTCCCTGGCCCAGTGCATCATGGGAACAGGGCAGACCAAACTACCAAGCCAATTCTTCACTGAAAAGGAAACAAGCTTCCGGGGACCGGTTTCTGGCATTACAGCCGTCTTCGGCCCGGCTTGCTTGAATCCTGATGGTGCAATGAGCAAGGGACTCATGTCTGAGCATACCCTTCCACACTCATGGTGGCCAAAATAGTTACAAAAAGGGGGTGGTGATGGACAGAGTATCTGAGTTAATCAGAACACTCCTACCCAGTCAACAGATCAGGGCTTGATCCATCACCGTAGTTTGGTTTGCCCTGTTCCCATCATGCACTGGGACAGGAACAGACTAATTTGCATATAGCCAAGTTCTGAGCTGGGATGGTGCAGTGAGCTAAAAAACGGTGATGGATCAAGTCCTGATCTTTGGACTGGGTAAGAGTGGTCGGCTTAATTCAGGCACTCTGTTCATTACCACCCCCTTTTCTGAATCATTTTGTCCACCATAAGCGTGGAAGGGTATACTCAGATGTGAGTCCCTTGCTCATTGCACCATCAGGATTCAAGCAAGCCGGGCCGACGACGCCTGAAATGGCAGAAACCGGTCCCCGGAAGCTTGTTTCCTTCCCAGTACAAGAATTGGCTTGGTAGTTTGGTTTGCCCTGTTCCCATCATGCACTGGGACAGGAACAGACTAATTTGCATATAGCCAAGTTCTGAGCTGGGATGGTGCAGTGAGCTAAAAAACGGTGATGGATCAAGTCCTGATCTTTGGACTGGGTAAGAGTGGTCTGTTTAATTCAGGCACTCTGTTCATCACCACCCCCTTTTCTGAATCATTTTGTCCACCATAAGCGTGGAAGGGTATAATTAGATGTGAGTCCCTTGCTCATTGCACCATCAGGATTCAAGCAAGCCGGGCCGACGACGCCTGAAATGGCAGAAACCGGTCCCCGGAAGCTTGTTTCCTTCCCAGTACAAGAATTGGCTTGGTAGTTTGGTTTGCCCTGTTCCCATCATGCACTGGGACAGGAACAGACTAATTTGCATATAGCCAAGTTCTGAGCTGGAATGGTGCAGTGAGCTAAAAAATGGTGATGGATCAAGCCCTGATCTTTGGACTGGGTGAGAGTGGTCTGCTTAATTCAGGCACTCTGTTCATCACCACCCCCTTTTCTGAATCATTTTGTCCACCATAAGCGTGGAAGGGTATACTCAGATGTGAGTCCCTTGCTCATTGCACCATCAGGATTCAAGCAAGCCGGGCCGACGATGCCTGAAATGGCAGAAACCGGTCCCCGGAAGCTTGTTTCCTTCCCAGTACAAGAATTGGCTTGGTAGTTTGGTTTGCCCTGTTCCCATCATGCACTGGGACAGGAACAGACTAATTTGCATATAGCCAAGTTCTGAGCTGGGATGGTGCAGTGAGCTAAAAAACGGTGATGGATCAAGCCCTGATCTTTGGACTGGGTAAGAGTGGTCTGCTTAATTCAGGCACTCTGTTCATCACCACCCCCTTTTCTGAATCATTTTGTCCACCATAAGCGTGGAAGGGTATACTCAGATGTGAGTCACTTGCTCATTGCACCATCAGGATTCAAGCAAGCCGGGCCGACGACGCCTGAAATGGCAGAAACCGGTCCCCGGAAGCTTGTTTCCTTCCCAGTACAAGAATTGGCTTGGTAGTTTGGTTTGCCCTGTTCCCATCATGCACTGGGACAGGAACAGACTAATTTGCATATAGCCAAGTTCTGAGCTGGGATGGTGCAGTGAGCTAAAAAACGGTGATGGATCAAGCCCTGATCTTTGGACTGGGTAAGAGTGGTCTGCTTAATTCAGGCACTCTGTTCATCACCACCCCCTTTACTGAATAATTTTGTCCACCATAAGCGTGGAAGGGTATACTCAGATGTGAGTCCCTTGCTCATTGCACCATCAGGATTCAAGCAAGCCGGGCCGACGACGCCTGAAATGGCAGAAACCGGTCCCCGGAACTTGTTTTCTTCCCAGTACAAGAATTGGCTTGGTAGTTTGGTTTGCCCTGTTCCCATCATGCACTGGGACAGGAACAGACTAATTTGCATATAGCCAAGTTCTGAGCTGGGATGGTGCAGTGAGCTAAAAAAACGGCGATGGATCAAGCCCTGATCTTTGGACTGGGTAAGAGTGGTCTGCTTAATTCAGGCACTCTGTTCATCACCACCCCCTTTTCTGAATCATTTTGTCCACCATAAGCGTGGAAGGGTATACTCAGATGTGAGTCCCTTGCTCATTGCACCATCAGGATTCAAGCAAGCCGGGCCGACGACGCCTGAAATGACAGAAACCGGTCCCCGGAAGCTTGTTTCCTTCCCAGTACAAGAATTGGCTTGGTAGTTTGGTTTGCCCTGTTCCCATCATGCACTGGGACAGGAACAGACTAATTTGCATATAGCCAAGTTCTGAGCTGGGATGGTGCAGTGAGCTAAAAAACGGTGATGGATCAAGCCCTGATCTTTGGACTGGGTAAGAGTGGTCTGCTTAATTCAGGCACTCTGTTCATCACCACCCCCTTTTCTGAATCATTTTGTCCACCGTAAGCGTGGAAGGGTATACTCAGATGTGAGTCCCTTGCTCATTGCACCATCAGGATTCAAGCAAGCCGGGCCGACGACGCCTGAAATGGCAGAAACCGGTCCCCGGAAGCTTGTTTCCTTCCCAGTACAAGAATTGGCTTGGTAGTTTGGTTTGCCCTGTTCCCATCATGCACTGGGACAGGAACAGACTAATTTGCATATAGCCAAGTTCTGAGCTGGGATGGTGCAGTGAGCTAAAAAACGGTGATGGATCAAGCCCTGATCTTTGGACTGGGTAAGAGTGGTCTGCTTAATTCAGGCACTCTGTTCATCACCACCCCCTTTTCTGAATCATTTTGTCCACCATAAGCGTGGAAGGGTATACTCAGATGTGAGTCCCTTGCTCATTGCACCATCAGGATTCAAGCAAGCCGGGCCGACGACGCCTGAAATGGCAGAAACCGGTCCCCGGAAGCTTGTTTCCTTCCCAGTACAAGAATTGGCTTGGTAGTTTGGTTTGCCCTGTTCCCATCATGCACTGGGACAGGAACAGACTAATTTGCATATAGCCAAGTTCTGAGCTGGGATGGTGCAGTGAGCTAAAAAACGGTGATGGATCAAGCCCTGATCTTTGGACTGGGTAAGAGTGGTCTGCTTAATTCAGGCACTCTGTTCATCACCACCCCCTTTTCTGAATCATTTTGTCCACCATAAGCGTGGAAGGGTATACTCAGATGTGAGTCCCTTGCTCATTGCACCATCAGGATTCAAGCAAGCCGGGCCGACGACGCCTGAAATGGCAGAAACCGGTCCCCGGAAGCTTGTTTCCTTCCCAGTACAAGAATTGGCTTGGTAGTTTGGTTTGCCCTGTTCCCATCATGCACTGGGACAGGAACAGACTAATTTGCATATAGCCAAGTTCTGAGCTGGGATGGTGCAGTGAGCTAAAAAACGGTGATGGATCAAGCCCTGATCTTTGGACTGGGTAAGAGTGGTCTGCTTAATTCAGGCACTCTGTTCATCACCACCCCCTTTTCTGAATCATTTTGTCCACCATAAGCGTGGAAGGGTATACTCAGATGTGAGTCCCTTGCTCATTGCACCATCAGGATTCAAACAAGCCGGGCCGACGACGCCTGAAATGGCAGAAACCGGTCCCCGGAAGCTTGTTTCCTTCCCAGTACAAGAATTGGCTTGGTAGTTTGGTTTGCCCTGTTCCCATCATGCACTGGGACAGGAACAGACTAATTTGCATATAGCCAAGTTCTGAGCTGAGATGGTGCAGTGAGCTAAAAAACGGTGATGGATCAAGCCCTGATCTTTGGACTGGGTAAGAGTGGTCTGCTTAATTCAGGCACTCTGTTCATCACCACCCCCTTTTCTGAATCATTTTGTCCACCATAAGCGTGGAAGGGTATACTCAGATGTGAGTCCCTTGCTCATTGCACCATCAGGATTCAAGCAAGCCGGGCCGACGACTCCTGAAATGGCAGAAACCGGTCCCCGGAAGCTTGTTTCGTTCCCAGTACAAGAATTGGCTTGGTAGTTTGGTTTGCCCTGTTCCCATCATGCACTTGGACCGGAACAGACTAATTTGCATATACCCAAGTTCTGAGCTGGGATGGTGCAGTGAGCTAAAAAACGGTGATGGATCAAGCCCTGATCTTTGGACTGGGTAAGAGTGGTCTGCTTAATTCAGGTACTCTGTTCATCACCACCCCCTTTTCTGAATCATTTTGTCCACCATAAGCGTGGAAGGGTATACTCAGATGTGAGTCCCTTGCTCATTGCACCATCAGGATTCAAGCAAGCCGGGCCGACGACGCCTGAAATGGCAGAAATCGGTCCCCGGAAGCTTGTTTCCTTCCCAGTACAAGAATTGGCTTGGTAGTTTGGTTTGCCCTGTTCCCATCATGCACTGGGACAGGAACAGACTAATTTGCATATAGCCAAGTTCTGAGCTGGGATGGTGCAGTGAGCTAAAAAACGGTGATGGATCAAGCCCTGATCGTTGGACTGGGTAAGAGTGGTCTGCTTAATTCAGGCACTCTGTTCATCACCACCCCCTTTTCTGAATCATTTTGTACACCATAAGCGTGGAAGGGTATACTCAGATGTGAGTCCCTTGCTCATTGCACCATCAGGATTCAAGCAAGCCGGGCCGACGACGCCTGAAATGGCAGAAACCGGTCCCCGGAAGCTTGTTTCCTTCCCAGTACAAGAATTGGCTTGGTAGTTTGGTTTGCCCTGTTCCCATCATGCACTGGGACAGGAACAGACTAATTTGCATATAGCCAAGTTCTGAGCTGGGATGGTGCAGTGAGCTAAAAAACGGTGATGGATCAAGCCCTGATCTTTGGACTGGGTAAGAGTAGTCTGCTTAATTCAGGCACTCTGTTCATCACCACCCCCTTTTCTGAATCATTTTGTCCACCATAAGCGTGGAAGGGTATACTCAGATGTGAGTCCATTGCTCATTGCACCATCAGGATTCAAGCAAGCCGGGCCGACGACGCCTGAAATGGCAGAAACCGGTCCCCGGAAGCTTGTTTCCTTCCCAGTACAAGAATTGGCTTGGTAGTTTGGTTTGCCCTGTTCCCATCATGCACTGGGACAGGAACAGACTAATTTGCATATAGCCAAGTTCTGAGCTGGGATGGTGCAGTGAGCTAAAAAACGGTGATGAATCAAGCCCTGATCTTTGGACTGGGTAAGAGTGGTCTGCTTAATTCAGGCACTCTGTTCATCACCTCCTCCTTTTCTGAATCATTTTGTCCAACATAAGCGTGGAAGGGTATACTCAGATGTGAGTCCCTTGCTCATTGCACCATCAGGATTCAAGCAAGCCGGGCCGACGACGCCTGAAATGGCAGAAACCGGTCCCCGGAAGCTTGTTTCCTTCCCAGTACAAGAATTGGCTTGGTAGTTTGGTTTGCCCTGTTCCCATCATGCACTGGGACAGGAACAGACTAATTTGCATATAGCCAAGTTCTGAGCTGGGATAGTGCAGTGAGCTAAAAAACGGTGATGGATCAAGTCCTGATCTTTGGACTGGGTAAGAGTGGTCTGCTTAATTCAGGCACTCTGTTCATCACCACCCCCTTTTCTGAATCATTTTGTCCACCATAAGCGTGGAAGGGTATACCCAGATGTGAGTCCCTTGCTCATTGCACCATCAGGATTCAAGCAAGCCGGGCCGACGACGCCTGAAATGGCAGAAACCGGTCCCCGGAAGCTTGTTTCCTTCCCAGTACAAGAATTGGCTTGGTAGTTTGGTTTGCCCTGTTCCCATCATGCACTGGGACAGGAACAGACTAATTTGCATATAGCCAAGTTCTGAGCTGGGATGGTGCAGTGAGCTAAAAAACGGTGATGGATCAAGTCCTGATCTTTGGACTGGGTAAGAGTGGTCTGTTTAATTCAGGCACTCTGTTCATCACCACCCCCTTTTCTGAATCATTTTGTCCACCATAAGCGTGGAAGGGTATACTCAGATGTGAGTCCCTTGCTCATTGCACCATCAGGATTCAAGCAAGCCGGGCCGACGACGCCTGAAATGGCAGAAACCGGTCCCCGGAAGCTTGTTTCCTTCCCAGTACAAGAATTGGCTTGGTAGTTTGGTTTGCCCTGTTCCCATCATGCACTGGGACAGGAACAGACTAATTTGCATATAGCCAAGTTCTGAGCTGGGATGGTGCAGTGAGCTAAAAAACGGTGATGGATCAAGCCCTGATCTTTGGACTGGGTAAGAGTGGTCTGCTTAATTCAGGCACTCTGTTCATCACCACCCCCTTTTCTGAATCATTTTGTCCACCATAAGCGTGGAAGGGTATACTCAGATGCGAGTCCCTTGCTCATTGCACCATCAGGATTCAAGCAAGCCGGGCCGACGACTCCTGAAATGGCAGAAACCGGTCCCCGGAAGCTTGTTTCCTTCCCAGTACAAGAATTGGCTTGGTAGTTTGGTTTGCCCTGTTCCCATCATGCACTTGGACCGGAACAGACTAATTTGCATATAGCCAAGTTCTGAGCTGGGATGGTGCAGTGAGCTAAAATACGGTGATGGATCAAGCCCTGATCTTTGGACTGGGTAAGAGTGGTCTGCTTAATTCAGGTACTCTGTTCATCACCACCCCCTTTTCTGAATCATTTTGTCCACCATAAGCGTGGAAGGGTATACTCAGATGTGAGTCCCTTGCTCATTGCACCATCAGGATTCAAGCAAGCCGGGCCGACGACGCCTGAAATGGCAGAAACCGGTCCCCGGAAGCTTGTTTCCTTCCCAGTACAAGAATTGGCTTGGTAGTTTGGTTTGCCCTGTTCCCATCATGCACTGGGACAGGAACAGACTAATTTGCATATAGCCAAGTTCTGAGCTGGGATGGTGCAGTGAGCTAAAAAACGGTGATGGATCAAGCCCTGATCGTTGGACTGGGTAAGAGTGGTCTGCTTAATTCAGGCACTCTGTTCATCACCACCCCCTTTTCTGAATCATTTTGTCCACCATAAGCGTGGAAGGGTATACTCAGATGTGAGTCCCTTGCTCATTGCACCATCAGGATTCAAGCAAGCCGGGCCGACGACGCCTGAAATGGCAGAAACCGGTCCCCGGAAGCTTGTTTCCTTCCCAGTACAAGAATTGGCTTGGTAGTTTGGTTTGCCCTGTTCCCATTATGCACTGGGACAAGAACAGACTAATTTGCATATAGCCAAGTTCTGAGCTGGGATGGTGCAGTGAGCTAAAAAACGGTGATGGATCAAGCCCTGATCTTTGGACTGGGTAAGAGTGGTCTGCTTAATTCAGGCACTCTGTTCATCACCACCCCCTTTTCTGAATCATTTTGTCCACCATAAGCGTGGAAGGGTATACTCAGATGTGAGTCCCTTGCTCATTGCACCATCAGGATTCAAGCAAGCCGGGCCGACGACGCCTGAAATGGCAGAAACCGGTCCCCGGAAGCTTGTTTCCTTCCCAGTACAAGAATTGGCTTGGTAGTTTGGTTTGCCCTGTTCCCATCATGCACTGGGACAGGAACAGACTAATTTGCATATAGCCAAGTTCTGAGCTGGGATGGTGCAGTGAGCTAAAAAACGGTGATGGATCAAGTCCTGATCTTTGGACTGGGTAAGAGTGGTCTGTTTAATTCAGGCACTCTGTTCATCACCACCCCCTTTTCTGAATCATTTTGTCCACCATAAGCGTGGAAGGGTATACTCAGATGTGAGTCCCTTGCTCATTGCACCATCAGGATTCAAGCAAGCCGGGCCGACGACGCCTGAAATGTCAGAAACCGGTCCCCGGAAGCTTGTTTCCTTCCCAGTACAAGAATTGGCTTGGTAGTTTGGTTTGCCCTGTTCCCATCATGCACTGGGACAGGAACAGACTAATTTGCATATAGCCAAGTTCTGAGCTGGAATGGTGCAGTGAGCTAAAAAATGGTGATGGATCAAGCCCTGATCTTTGGACTGGGTAAGAGTGGTCTGCTTAATTCAGGCACTCTGTTCATCACCACCCCCTTTTCTGAATCATTTTGTCCACCATAAGCGTGGAAGGGTATACTCAGATGTGAGTCCCTTGCTCATTGCACCATCAGGATTCAAGCAAGCCGGGCCGACGATGCCTGAAATGGCAGAAACCGGTCCCCGGAAGCTTGTTTCCTTCCCAGTACAAGAATTGGCTTGGTAGTTTGGTTTGCCCTGTTCCCATCATGCACTGGGACAGGAACAGACTAATTTGCATATAGCCAAGTTCTGAGCTGGGATGGTGCAGTGAGCTAAAAAACGGTGATGGATCAAGCCCTGATCTTTGGACTGGGTAAGAGTGGTCTGCTTAATTCAGGCACTCTGTTCATCACCACCCCCTTTTCTGAATCATTTTGTCCACCATAAGCGTGGAAGGGTATACTCAGATGTGAGTCCCTTGCTCATTGCACCATCAGGATTCAAGCAAGCCGGGCCGACGACGCCTGAAATGGCAGAAACCGGTCCCCGGAAGCTTGTTTCCTTCCCAGTACAAGAATTGGCTTGGTAGTTTGGTTTGCCCTGTTCCCATCATGCACTGGGACAGGAACAGACTAATTTGCATATAGCCAAGTTCTGAGCTGGGATGGTGCAGTGAGCTAAAAAACGGTGATGGATCAAGCCCTGATCTTTGGACTGGGTAAGAGTGGTCTGCTTAATTCAGGCACTCTGTTCATCACCACCCCCTTTACTGAATCATTTTGTCCACCATAAGCGTGGAAGGGTATACTCAGATGTGAGTCCCTTGCTCATTGCACCATCAGGATTCAAGCAAGCCGGGCCGACGACGCCTGAAATGGCAGAAACCGGTCCCCGGAACTTGTTTCCTTCCCAGTACAAGAATTGGCTTGGTAGTTTGGTTTGCCCTGTTCCCATCATGCACTGAGACAGGAACAGACTAATTTGCATATAGCCAAGTTCTGAGCTGGGATGGTGCAGTGAGCTAAAAAAACGGCGATGGATCAAGCCCTGATCTTTGGACTGGGTAAGAGTGGTCTGCTTAATTCAGGCACTCTGTTCATCACCACCCCCTTTTCTGAATCATTTTGTCCACCATAAGCGTGGAAGGGTATACTCAGATGTGAGTCCCTTGCTCATTGCACCATCAGGATTCAAGCAAGCCGGGCCGACGACGCCTGAAATGGCAGAAACCGGTCCCCGGAAGCTTGTTTCCTTCCCAGTACAAGAATTGGCTTGGTAGTTTGGTTTGCCCTGTTCCCATCATGCACTGGGACAAGAACAGACTAATTTGCATATAGCCAAGTTCTGAGCTGGGATGGTGCAGTGAGCTAAAAAACGGTGATGGATCAAGCCCTGATCTTTGGACTGGGTAAGAGTGGTCTGCTTAATTCAGGCACTCTGTTCATCACCACCCCCTTTTCTGAATCATTTTGTCCACCATAAGCGTGGAAGGGTATACTCAGATGTGAGTCCATTGCTCATTGCACCATCAGGATTCAAGCAAGCCGGGCCGACGACGCCTGAAATGGCAGAAACCGGTCCCCGGAAGCTTGTTTCCTTCCCAGTACAAGAATTGGCTTGGTAGTTTGGTTTGCCCTGTTCCCATCATGCACTGGGACAGGAACAGACTAATTTGCATATAGCCAAGTTCTGAGCTGGAATGGTGCAGTGAGCTAAAAAACGGTGATGGATCAAGTCCTGATCTTTGGACTGGGTAAGAGTGGTCTGCTTAATTCAGGCACTCTGTTCATCACCACCCCCTTTTCTGAATCATTTTGTCCACCATAAGCGTGGAAGGGTATACTCAGATGTGAGTCCCTTGCTCATTGCACCATCAGGATTCAAGCAAGCCGGGCCGACGACGCCTGAAATGGCAGAAACCGGTCCCCGGAAGCTTGTTTCCTTCCCAGTACAAGAATTGGCTTGGTAGTTTGGTTTGCCCTGTTCCCATCATGCACTGGGACAGGAACAGACTAATTTGCATATAGCCAAGTTCTGAGCTGGGATGGTGCAGTGAGCTAAAAAACGGTGATGGATCAAGTCCTGATCTTTGGACTGGGTAAGAGTGGTCTGTTTAATTCAGGCACTCTGTTCATCACCACCCCCTTTTCTGAATCATTTTGTCCACCATAAGCGTGGAAGGGTATACTCAGATGTGAGTCCCTTGCTCATTGCACCATCAGGATTCAAGCAAGCCGGGCCGACGACGCCTGAAATGGCAGAAACCGGTCCCCGGAAGCTTGTTTCCTTCCCAGTACAAGAATTGGCTTGGTAGTTTGGTTTGCCCTGTTCCCATCATGCACTGGGACAGGAACAGACTAATTTGCATATAGCCAAGTTCTGAGCTGGAATGGTGCAGTGAGCTAAAAAATGGTGATGGATCAAGCCCTGATCTTTGGACTGGGTAAGAGTGGTCTGCTTAATTCAGGCACTCTGTTCATCACCACCCCCTTTTCTGAATCATTTTGTCCACCATAAGCATGGAAGGGTATACTCAGATGTGAGTCCCTTGCTCATTGCACCATCAGGATTCAAGCAAGCCGGGCCGACGATGCCTGAAATGGCAGAAACCGGTCCCCGGAAGCTTGTTTCCTTCCCAGTACAAGAATTGGCTTGGTAGTTTGGTTTGCCCTGTTCCCATCATGCACTGGGACAGGAACAGACTAATTTGCATATAGCCAAGTTCTGAGCTGGGATGGTGCAGTGAGCTAAAAAACGGTGATGGATCAAGCCCTGATCTTTGGACTGGGTAAGAGTGGTCTGCTTAATTCAGGCACTCTGTTCATCACCACCCCCTTTTCTGAATCATTTTGTCCACCATAAGCGTGGAAGGGTATACTCAGATGTGAGTCCCTTGCTCATTGCACCATCAGGATTCAAGCAAGACGGGCCAACGACGCCTGAAATGGCAGAAACCGGTCCCCGGAAGCTTGTTTCCTTCCCAGTACAAGAATTGGCTTGGTAGTTTGGTTTGCCCTGTTCCCATCATGCACTGGGACAGGAACAGACTAATTTGCATATAGCCAAGTTCTGAGCTGGGATGGTGCAGTGAGCTAAAAAACGGTGATGGCTCAAGTCCTGATCTTTGGACTGGGTAAGAGTGGTCTGTTTAATTCAGGCACTCTGTTCATCACCACCCCCTTTTCTGAATCATTTTGTCCACCATAAGCGTGGAAGGGTATACTCAGATGTGAGTCCCTTGCTCATTGCACCATCAGGATTCAAGCAAGCCGGGCCGACGACGCCTGAAATGGCAGAAACCGGTCCCCGGAAGCTTGTTTCCTTCCCAGTACAAGAATTGGCTTGGTAGTTTGGTTTGCCCTGTTCCCATCATGCACTGGGACAGGAACAGACTAATTTGCATATTGCCAAGTTCTGAGCTGGGATGGTGCAGTGAGCTAAAAAACGGTGATGGATCAAGCCCTGATCTTTGGACTGGGTAAGAGTGGTCTGCTTAATTCAGGCACTCTGTTCATCACCACCCCCTTTTCCGAATCATTTTGTCCACCATAAGCGTGGAAGGGTATACTCAGATGTGAGTCCCTTGCTCATTGCACCATCAGGATTCAAGCAAGCCGGGCCGACGACTCCTGAAATGGCAGAAACCGGTCCCCGGAAGCTTGTTTCCTTCCCAGTACAAGAATTGGCTTGGTAGTTTGGTTTGCCCTGTTCCCATCATGCACTTGGACCGGAACAGACTAATTTGCATATAGCCAAGTTCTGAGCTGGGATGGTGCAGTGAGCTAAAATACGGTGATGGATCAAGCCCTGATCTTTGGACTGGGTAAGAGTGGTCTGCTTAATTCAGGTACTCTGTTCATCACCACCCCCTTTTCTGAATCATTTTGTCCACCATAAGCGTGGAAGGGTATACTCAGATGTGAGTCCCTTGCTCATTGCACCATCAGGATTCAAGCAAGCCGGGCCGACGACGCCTGAAATGGCAGAAACCGGTCCCCGGAAGCTTGTTTCCTTCCCAGTACAAGAATTGGCTTGGTAGTTTGGTTTGCCCTGTTCCCATCATGCACTGGGACAGGAACAGACTAATTTGCATATAGCCAAGTTCTGAGCTGGGATGGTGCAGTGAGCTAAAAAACGGTGATGGATCAAGCCCTGATCGTTGGACTGGGTAAGAGTGGTCTGCTTAATTCAGGCACTCTGTTCATCACCACCCCCTTTTCTGAATCATTTTGTCCACCATAAGCGTGGAAGGGTACTCAGATGTGAGTCCCTTGCTCATTGCACCATCAGGATTCAAGCAAGCCGGGCCGACGACGCCTGAAATGGCAGAAACCGGTCCCCGGAAGCTTGTTTCCTTCCCAGTACAAGAATTGGCTTGGTAGTTTGGTTTGCCCTGTTCCCATCATGCACTGGGACAGGAACAGACTAATTTGCATATAGCCAAGTTCTGAGCTGGGATGGTGCAGTGAACTAAAAAACGGTGATGGATCAAGCCCTGATCTTTGGACTGGGTAAGAGTGGTCTGCTTAATTCAGGCACTCTGTTCATCACCACCCCCTTTTCTGAATCATTTTGTCCACCATAAGCGTGGAAGGGTATACTCAGATGTGAGTCCATTGCTCATTGCACCATCAGGATTCAAGCAAGCCGGGCCGACGACGCCTGAAATGGCAGAAACCGGTCCCCGGAAGCTTGTTTCCTTCCCAGTACAAGAATTGGCTTGGTAGTTTGGTTTGCCCTGTTCCCATCATGCACTTGGACCGGAACAGACTAATTTGCATATAGCCAAGTTCTGAGCTGGGATGGTGCAGTGAGCTAAAATACGGTGATGGATCAAGCCCTGATCTTTGGACTGGGTAAGAGTGGTCTGCTTAATTCAGGTACTCTGTTCATCACCACCCCCTTTTCTGAATCATTTTGTCCACCATAAGCGTGGAAGGGTATACTCAGATGTGATTCCCTTGCTCATTGCACCATCAGGATTCAAGCAAGCCGGGCCGACGACGCCTGAAATGGCAGAAACCGGTCCCCGGAAGCTTGTTTCCTTCCCAGTACAAGAATTGGCTTGGTAGTTTGGTTTGCCCTGTTCCCATCATGCACTGGGACAGGAACAGACTAATTTGCATATAGCCAAGTTCTGAGCTGGGATGGTGCAGTGAGCTAAAAAACGGTGATGGATCAAGCCCTGATCGTTGGACTGGGTAAGAGTGGTCTGCTTAATTCAGGCACTCTGTTCATCACCACCCCCTTTTCTGAATCATTTTGTCCACCATAAGCGTGGAAGGGTATACTCAGATGTGAGTCCCTTGCTCATTGCACCATCAGGATTCAAGCAAGCCGGGCCGACGACGCCTGAAATGGCAGAAACCGGTCCCCGGAAGCTTGTTTCCTTCCCAGTACAAGAATTGGCTTGGTAGTTTGGTTTGCCCTGTTCCCATCATGCACTGGGACAAGAACAGACTAATTTGCATATAGCCAAGTTCTGAGCTGGGATGGTGCAGTGAGCTAAAAAACGGTGATGGATCAAGCCCTGATCTTTGGACTGGGTAAGAGTGGTCTGCTTAATTCAGGCACTCCGTTCATCACCACCCCCTTTTCTGAATCATTTTGTCCACCATAAGCGTGGAAAGGTATACTCAGATGTGAGTCCATTGCTCATTGCACCATCAGGATTCAAGCAAGCCGGGCCGACGACGCCTGAAATGGCAGAAACCGGTCCCCGGAAGCTTGTTTCCTTCCCAGTACAAGAATTGGCTTGGTAGTTTGGTTTGCCCTGTTCCCATCATGCACTGGGACAGGAACAGACTAATTTGCATATAGCCAAGTTCTGAGCTGGGATGGTGCAGTGAGCTAAAAAACGGTGATGAATCAAGCCCTGATCTTTGGACTGGGTAAGAGTGGTCTGCTTAATTCAGGCACTCTGTTCATCACCTCCCCCTTTTCTGAATCATTTTGTCCAACATAAGCGTGGAAGGGTATACTCAGATGTGAGTCCCTTGCTCATTGCACCATCAGGATTCAAGCAAGCCGGGCCGACGACGCCTGAAATGGCAGAAACCGGTCCCCAGAAGCTTGTTTCCTTCCCAGTACAAGAATTGGCTTGGTAGTTTGGTTTGCCCTGTTCCCATCATGCACTGGGACAGGAACAGACTAATTTGCATATAGCCAAGTTCTGAGCTGGGATGGTGCAGTGAGCTAAAAAACGGTGATGGATCAAGTCCTGATCTTTGGACTGGGTAAGAGTGGTCTGCTTAATTCAGGCACTCTGTTCATCACCACCCCCTTTTCTGAATCATTTTGTCCACCATAAGCGTGGAAGGGTATACTCAGATGTGAGTCCCTTGCTCATTGCACCATCAGGATTCAAGCAAGCCGGGCCGACGACGCCTGAAATGGCAGAAACCGGTCCCCGGAAGCTTGTTTCCTTCCCAGTACAAGAATTGGCTTGGTAGTTTGGTTTGCCCTGTTACCATCATGCACTGGGACAGGAACAGACTAATTTGCATATAGCCAAGTTCTGAGCTGGGATGGTGCAGTGAGCTAAAAAACGGTGATGGATCAAGTCCTGATCTTTGGACTGGGTAAGAGTGGTCTGTTTAATTCAGGCACTCTGTTCATCACCACCCCCTTTTCTGAATCATTTTGTCCACCATAAGCGTGGAAGGGTATACTCAGATGTGAGTCCCTTGCTCATTGCACCATCAGGATTCAAGCAAGCCGGGCGGACGACGCCTGAAATGGCAGAAACCGGTCCCCGGAAGCTTGTTTCCTTCCCAGTACAAGAATTGGCTTGGTAGTTTGGTTTGCCCTGTTCCCATCATGCACTGGGACAGGAACAGACTAATTTGCATATAGCCAAGTTCTGAGCTGGAATGGTGCAGTGAGCTAAAAAATGGTGATGGATCAAGCCCTGATCTTTGGACTGGGTAAGAGTGGTCTGCTTAATTCAGGCACTCTATTCATCACCACCCCCTTTTCTGAATCATTTTGTCCACCATAAGCGTGGAAGGGTATACTCAGATGTGAGTCCCTTGCTCATTGCACCATCAGGATTCAAGCAAGCCGGGCCGACGATGCCTGAAATGGCAGAAACCGGTCCCCGGAAGCTTGTTTCCTTCCCAGTACAAGAATTGGCTTGGTAGTTTGGTTTGCCCTGTTCCCATCATGCACTGGGACAGGAACAGACTAATTTGCATATAGCCAAGTTCTGAGCTGGGATGGTGCAGTGAGCTAAAAAACGGTGATGGATCAAGCCCTGATCTTTGGACTGGGTAAGAGTGGTCTGCTTAATTCAGGCACTCTGTTCATCACCACCCCCTTTTCTGAATCATTTTGTCCACCATAAGCGTGGAAGGGTATACTCAGATGTGAGTCCCTTGCTCATTGCACCATCAGGATTCAAGCAAGCCGGGCCGACGACGCCTGAAATGGCAGAAACCGGTCCCCGGAAGCTTGTTTCCTTCCCAGTACAAGAATTGGCTTGGTAGTTTGGTTTGCCCTGTTCCTATCATGCACTGGGACAGGAACAGACTAATTTGCATATAGCCAAGTTCTGAGCTGGGATGGTGCAGTGAGCTAAAAAACGGTGATGGATCAAGCCCTGATCTTTGGACTGGGTAAGAGTGGTCTGCTTAATTCAGGCACTCTGTTCATCACCACCCCCTTTACTGAATCATTTTGTCCACCATAAGCGTGGAAGGGTATACTCAGATGTGAGTCCCTTGCTCATTGCACCATCAGGATTCAAGCAAGCCGGGCCGACGACGCCTGAAATGGCAGAAACCGGTCCCCGGAACTTGTTTCCTTCCCAGTACAAGCATTGGCTTGGTAGTTTGGTTTGCCCTGTTCCCATCATGCACTGAGACAGGAACAGACTAATTTGCATATAGCCAAGTTCTGAGCTGGGATGGTGCAGTGAGCTAAAAAAACGGCGATGGATCAAGCCCTGATCTTTGGACTGGGTAAGAGTGGTCTGCTTAATTCAGGCACTCTGTTCATCACCACCCCCTTTTCTGAATCATTTTGTCCACCATAAGCGTGGAAGGGTATACTCAGATGTGAGTCCCTTGCTCATTGCACCATCAGGATTCAAGCAAGCCGGGCCGACGACGCCTGAAATGGCAGAAACCGGTCCCCGGAAGCTTGTTTCCATCCCAGTACAAGAATTGGCTTGGTAGTTTGGTTTGCCCTGTTCCCATCATGCACTGGGACAGGAACAGACTAATTTGCATATAGCCAAGTTCTGAGCTGGGATGGTGCAGTGAGCTAAAAAACGGTGATGGATCAAGCCCTGATCTTTGGACTGGGTAAGAGTGGTCTGCTTAATTCAGGCACTCTGTTCATCACCACCCCCTTTTCTGAATCATTTTGTCCACCATAAGCGTGGAAGGGTATACTCAGATGTGAGTCCCTTGCTCATTGCACCATCAGGATTCAAGCAAGCCGGGCCGACGACGCCTGAAATGGCAGAAACCGGTCCCCGGAAGCTTGTTTCCTTCCCAGTACAAGAATTGGCTTGGTAGTTTGGTTTGCCCTGTTCCCATCATGCACAGGGACAGGAACAGACTAATTTGCATATAGCCAAGTTCTGAGCTGGGATGGTGCAGTGAGCTAAAAAACGGTGATGGATCAAGCCCTGATCTTTGGACTGGGTAAGAGTGGTCTGCTTAATTCAGGCACTCTGTTCATCACCACCCCCTTTTCTGAATCATTTTGTCCACCATAAGCGTGGAAGGGTATACTCAGATGTGAGTCCCTTGCTCATTGCACCATCAGGATTCAAGCAAGCCGGGCCGACGACGCCTGAAATGGCAGAAACCGGTCCCCGGAAGCTTGTTTCCTTCCCAGTACAAGAATTGGCTTGGTAGTTTGGTTTGCCCTGTTCCCATCATGCACTGGGTCAGGAACAGACTAATTTGCATATAGCCAAGTTCTGAGCTGGGATGGTGCAGTGAGCTAAAAAACGGTGATGGATCAAGCCCTGATCTTTGGACTGGGTAAGAGTGGTCTGCTTAATTCAGGCACTCTGTTCATCACCACCCCCTTTTCTGAATCATTTTGTCCACCATAAGCGTGGAAGGGTATACTCAGATGTGAGTCCCTTGCTCATTGCACCATCAGGATTCAAGCAAGCCGGGCCGACGACGCCTGAAATGGCAGAAACCGGTCCCCGGAAGCTTGTTTCCTTCCCAGTACAAGAATTGGCTTGGTAGTTTGGTTTGCCCTGTTCCCATCATGCACTGGGACAGGAACAGACTAATTTGCATATAGCCAAGTTCTGAGCTGGGATGGTGCAGTGAGCTAAAAAACGGTGATGGATCAAGCCCTGATCTTTGGACTGGGTAAGAGTGGTCTGCTTAATTCAGGCACTCTGTTCATCACCACCCCCTTTTCTGAATCATTTTGTCCACCATAAGCGTGGAAGGGTATACTCAGATGTGAGTCCCTTGCTCATTGCACCATCAGGATTCAAGCAAGCCGGGCCGACGACTCCTGAAATGGCAGAAACCGGTCCCCGGAAGCTTGTTTCGTTCCCAGTACAAGAATTGGCTTGGTAGTTTGGTTTGCCCTGTTCCCATCATGCACTTGGACCGGAACAGACTAATTTGCATATAGCCAAGTTCTGAGCTGGGATGGTGCAGTGAGCTAAAAAACGGTGATGGATCAAGTCCTGATCTTTGGACTGGGTAAGAGTGGTCTGCTTAATTCAGGTACTCTGTTCATCACCACCCCCTTTTCTGAATCATTTTGTCCACCATAAGCGTGGAAGGGTATACTCAGATGTGAGTCCCTTGCTCATTGCACCATCAGGATTCAAGCAAGCCGGGCCGACGACGCCTGAAATGGCAGAAACCGGTCCCCGGAAGCTTGTTTCCTTCCCAGTACAAGAATTGGCTTGGTAGTTTGGTTTGCCCTGTTCCCATCATGCACTGGGACAGGAACAGACTAATTTGCATATAGCCAAGTTCTGAGCTGGGATGGTGCAGTGAGCTAAAAAACGGTGATGGATCAAGCCCTGATCGTTGGACTGGGTAAGAGTGGTCTGCTTAATTCAGGCACTCTGTTCATCACCACCCCCTTTTCTGAATCATTTTGTCCACCATAAGCGTGGAAGGGTATATTCAGATGTGAGTCCCTTGCTCATTGCACCATCAGGATTCAAGCAAGCCGGGCCGACGACGCCTGAAATGGCAGAAACCGGTCCCCGGAAGCTTGTTTCCTTCCCAGTACAAGAATTGGCTTGGTAGTTTGGTTTGCCCTGTTCCCATCATGCACTGGGACAGGAACAGACTAATTTGCATATAGCCAAGTTCTGAGCTGGGATGGTGCAGTGAGCTAAAAAACGGTGATGGATCAAGCCCTGATCTTTGGACTGGGTAAGAGTGGTCTGCTTAATTCAGGCACTCTGTTCATCACCACCCCCTTTTCTGAATCATTTTGTCCACCATAAGCGTGGAAGGGTATACTCAGATGTGAGTCCATTGCTCATTGCACCATCAGGATTCAAGCTAGCCGGGCCGACGACGCCTGAAATGGCAGAAACCGG
This sequence comes from Lissotriton helveticus, assembly GCF_964261635.1. Classification (NCBI taxonomy): domain Eukaryota; kingdom Metazoa; phylum Chordata; class Amphibia; order Caudata; family Salamandridae; genus Lissotriton; species Lissotriton helveticus. The sequence continues at coordinate 1,124,663,500 of NC_136068.1, read as the reverse complement.
TCCCCGGAAGCTTGTTTCCTTCCCAGTACAAGAATTGGCTTGGTAGTTTGGTTTGCCCTGTTCCCATCATGCACTGGGACAGGAACAGACTAATTTGCATATAGCCAAGTTCTGAGCTGGGATGGTGCAGTGAGCTAAAAAACGGTGATGAATCAAGCCCTGATCTTTGGACTGGGTAAGAGTGGTCTGCTTAATTCAGGCACTCTATTCATCACCTCCCCCTTTTCTGAATCATTTTGTCCAACATAAGCGTGGAAGGGTATACTCAGATGTGAGTCCCTTGCTCATTGCACCATCAGGATTCAAGCAAGCCGGGCCGACGACGCCTGAAATGGCAGAAACCGGTCCCCGGAAGCTTGTTTCCTTCCCAGTACAAGAATTGGCTTGGTAGTTTGGTTTGCCCTGTTCCCATCATGCACTGGGACAGGAACAGACTAATTTGCATATAGCCAAGTTCTGAGCTGGGATGGTGCAGTGAGCTAAAAAACGGTGATGGATCAAGTCCTGATCTTTGGACTGGGTAAGAGTGGTCGGCTTAATTCAGGCACTCTGTTCATCACCACCCCCTTTTCTGAATCATTTTGTCCACCATAAGCGTGGAAGGGTATACTCAGATGTGAGTCCCTTGCTCATTGCACCATCAGGATTCAAGCAAGCCGGGCCGACGACGCCTGAAATGGCAGAAACCGGTCCCCGGAAGCTTGTTTCCTTCCCAGTACAAGAAGTGGCTTGGTAGTTTGGTTTGCCCTGTTCCCATCATGCACTGGGACAGGAACAGACTAATTTGCATATAGCCAAGTTCTGAGCTGGGATGGTGCAGTGAGCTAAAAAACGGTGATGGATCAAGCCCTGATCTTTGGACTGGGTAAGAGTGGTCTGCTTAATTCAGGCACTCTGTTCCTCACCACCCCCTTTTCTGAATCATTTTGTCCACCATAAGCGTGGAAGGGTATACTCAGATGTGAGTCCCTTGCTCATTGCACCATCAGGATTCAAGCAAGCCGGGCCGACGACGCCTGAAATGGCAGAAACCGGTCCCCGGAAGCTTGTTTCCTTCCCAGTACAAGAATTGGCTTGGTAGTTTAGTTTGCCCTGTTCCCATCATGCACTGGGACAGGAACAGACTAATTTGAATGAAGCCAAGTTCTGAGCTGGGATGGTGCAGTGAGCTAAAAAACGGTGATGGATCAAGCCCTGATCTTTGGACTGGGTAAGAGTGGTCTGCTTAATTCAGGCCCTCTGTTCATCACCACCCCCTTTACTGAATCATTTTGTCCACCATAAGCGTGGAAGGGTATACTCAGATGTGAGTCCCTTGCTCATTGCACCATCAGGATTCAAGCAAGCCCGGCCGACGACGCCTGAAATGGCAGAAACCGGTCCCCGGAAGCTTGTTTCCTTCCCAGTACAAGAATTGGCTTGGTAGTTTGGTTTGCCCTGTTCCCATCATGCACTGGGTCAGGAACAGACTAATTTGCATATAGCCAAGTTCTGAGCTGGGATGGTGCAGTGAGCTAAAAAACGGTGATGGATCAAGCCCTGATCTTTGGACTGGGTAAGAGTGGTCTGCTTAATTCAGGCACTCTGTTCATCACCACCCCCTTTTCTGAATCATTTTGTCCACCATAAGCGTGGAAGGGTATACTCAGATGTGAGTCCCTTGCTCATTGCACCATCAGGATTCAAGCAAGCCGGGCCGACGACGCCTGAAATGGCAGAAACCGGTCCCCGGAAGCTTGTTTCCTTCCCAGTACAAGAATTGGCTTGGTAGTTTGGTTTGCCCTGTTCCCATCATGCACTGGGACAGGAACAGACTAATTTGCATATAGCCAAGTTCTGAGCTGGGATGGTGCAGTGAGCTAAAAAACGGTGATGGATCAAGCCCTGATCTTTGGACTGGGTAAGAGTGGTCTGCTTAATTCAGGCACTCTGTTCATCACCACCCCCTTTTCTGAATCATTTTGTCCACCATAAGCGTGGAAGGGTATACTCAGATGTGAGTCCCTTGCTCATTGCACCATCAGGATTCAAGCAAGCCGGGCCGACGACTCCTGAAATGGCAGAAACCGGTCCCCGGAAGCTTGTTTCGTTCCCAGTACAAGAATTGGCTTGGTAGTTTGGTTTGCCCTGTTCCCATCATGCACTTGGACCGGAACAGACTAATTTGCATATAGCCAAGTTCTGAGCTGGGATGGTGCAGTGAGCTAAAAAACGGTGATGGATCAAGCCCTGATCTTTGGACTGGGTAAGAGTGGTCTGCTTAATTCAGGTACTCTGTTCATCACCACCCCCTTTTCTGAATCATTTTGTCCACCATAAGCGTGGAAGGGTATACTCAGATGTGAGTCCCTTGCTCATTGCACCATCAGGATTCAAGCAAGCCGGGCCGACGACGCCTGAAATGGCAGAAACCGGTCCCCGGAAGCTTGTTTCCTTCCCAGTACAAGAATTGGCTTGGTAGTTTGGTTTGCCCTGTTCCCATCATGCACTGGGACAGGAACAGACTAATTTGCATATAGCCAAGTTCTGAGCTGGGATGGTGCAGTGAGCTAAAAAACGGTGATGGATCAAGCCCTGATCTTTGGACTGGGTAAGAGTGGTCTGCTTAATTCAGGCACTCTGTTCATCACCACCCCCTTTTATGAATCATTTTGTCCACCATAAGCGTGGAAGGGTATACTCAGATGTGAGTCCATTGCTCATTGCACCATCAGGATTCAAGCAAGCCGGGCCGACGACGCCTGAAATGGCAGAAACCGGTCCCCGGAAGCTTGTTTCCTTCCCAGTACAAGAATTGGCTTGGTAGTTTGGTTTGCCCTGTTCCCATCATGCACTGGGACAGGAACAGACTAATTTGCATATAGCCAAGTTCTGAGCTGGGATGGTGCAGTGAGCTAAAAAACGGTGATGAATCAAGCCCTGATCTTTGGACTGGGTAAGAGTGGTCTGCTTAATTCAGGCACTCTATTCATCACCTCCCCCTTTTCTGAATCATTTTGTCCAACATAAGCGTGGAAGGGTATACTCAGATGTGAGTCCCTTGCTCATTGCACCATCAGGATTCAAGCAAGCCGGGCCGACGACGCCTGAAATGGCAGAAACCGGTCCCCGGAAGCTTGTTTCCTTCCCAGTACAAGAATTGGCTTGGTAGTTTGGTTTGCCCTGTTCCCATCATGCACTGGGACAGGAACAGACTAATTTGCATATAGCCAAGTTCTGAGCTGGGATGGTGCAGTGAGCTAAAAAACGGTGATGGATCAAGTCCTGATCTTTGGACTGGGTAAGAGTGGTCGGCTTAATTCAGGCACTCTGTTCATCACCACCCCCTTTTCTGAATCATTTTGTCCACCATAAGCGTGGAAGGGTATACTCAGATGTGAGTCCCTTGCTCATTGCACCATCAGGATTCAAGCAAGCCGGGCCGACGACGCCTGAAATGGCAGAAACCGGTCCCCGGAAGCTTGTTTCCTTCCCAGTACAAGAATTGGCTTGGTAGTTTGGTTAGCCCTGTTCCCATCATGCACTGGGACAGGAACAGACTAATTTGCATATAGCCAAGTTCTGAGCTGGGATGGTGCAGTGAGCTAAAAAACGGTGATGGATCAAGCCCTGATCTTTGGACTGGGTAAGAGTGGTCTGCTTAATTCAGGCACTCTGTTCATCACCACCCCCTTTTCTGAATCATTTTGTCCACCATAAGCGTGGAAGGGTATACTCAGATGTGAGTCCCTTGCTCATTGCACCATCAGGATTCAAGCAAGCCGGGCCGACGACGCCTGAAATGGCAGAAACCGGTCCCCGGAAGCTTGTTTCCTTCCCAGTACAAGAATTGGCTTGGTAGTTTAGTTTGCCCTGTTCCCATCATGCACTGGGACAGGAACAGACTAATTTGAATGAAGCCAAGTTCTGAGCTGGGATGGTGCAGTGAGCTAAAAAACGGTGATGGATCAAGCCCTGATCTTTGGACTGGGTAAGAGTGGTCTGCTTAATTCAGGCACTCTGTTCATCACCACCCCCTTTACTGAATCATTTTGTCCACCATAAGCGTGGAAGGGTATACTCAGATGTGAGTCCCTTGCTCATTGCACCATCAGGATTCAAGCAAGCCCGGCCGACGACGCCTGAAATGGCAGAAACCGGTCCCCGGAAGCTTGTTTCCTTCCCAGTACAAGAATTGGCTTGGTAGTTTGGTTTGCCCTGTTCCCATCATGCACTGGGACAGGAACAGACTAATTTGCATATAGCCAAGTTCTGAGCTGGGATGGTGCAGTGAGCTAAAAAAACGGTGATGGATCAAGCCCTGATCTTTGGACTGGGTAAGAGTGGTCTGCTTAATTCAGGCACTCTGTTCATCACCACCCCCTTTTCTGAATCATTTTGTCCACCATAAGCGTGGAAGGGTATACTCAGATGTGAGTCCCTTGCTCATTGCACCATCAGGATTCAAGCAAGCCGGGCCGACGACGCCTGAAATGGCAGAAACCGGTCCCCGGAAGCTTGTTTCCTTCCCAGTACAAGAATTGGCTTGGTAGTTTGGTTTGCCCTGTTCCCATCATGCACTGGGACAGGAACAGACTAATTTGCATATAGCCAAGTTCTGAGCTGGGATGGTGCAGTGAGCTAAAAAACGGTGATGGATCAAGCCCTGATCTTTGGACTGGGTAAGAGTGGTCTGCTTAATTCAGGCACTCTGTTCATCACCACCCCCTTTTCTGAATCATTTTGTCCACCATAAGCGTGGAAGGGTATACTCAGATGTGAGTCCCTTGCTCATTGCACCATCAGGATTCAAGCAAGCCGGGCCGACGACGCCTGAAATGGCAGAAACCGGTCCCCGGAAGCTTGTTTCCTTCCCAGTACAAGAATTGGCTTGGTAGTTTGGTTTGCCCTGTTCCCATCATGCACAGGGACAGGAACAGACTAATTTGCATATAGCCAAGTTCTGAGCTGGGATGGTGCAGTGAGCTAAAAAACGGTGATGGATCAAGCCCTGATCTTTGGACTGGGTAAGAGTGGTCTGCTTAATTCAGGCACTCTGTTCATTACCACCCCCTTTTCTGAATCATTTTGTCCACCATAAGCGTGGAAGGGTATACTCAGATGTGAGTCCCTTGCTCATTGCACCATCAGGATTCAAGCAAGCCGGGCCGACGACGCCTGAAATGGCAGAAACTGGTCCCCGGAAGCTTGTTTCCTTCCCAGTAAAAGAATTGGCTTGGTAGTTTGGTTTGCCCTGTTCCCATCATGCACTGGGACAGGAACAGACTAATTTGCATATAGCCAAGTTCTGAGCTGGGATGGTGCAATGAGCTAAAAAACGGTGATGGATCAAGCCCTGATCTTTGGACTGGGTAAGAGTGGTCTGCTTAATTCAGGCACTCTGTTCATCACCACCCCCTTTTCTGAATCATTTTGTCCACCATAAGCGTGGAAGGGTATACTCAGATGTGAGTCCCTTGCTCATTGCACCATCAGGATTCAAGCAAGCCGGGCCGACGACGCCTGAAATGGCAGAAACCGGTCCCCGGAAGCTTGTTTCCTTCCCAGTACAAGAATTGGCTTGGTAGTTTGGTTTGCCCTGTTCCCATCATGCACTGGGACAGGAACAGACTAATTTGCATATAGCCAAGTTCTGAGCTGGGATGGTGCAGTGAGCTAAAAAACGGTGATGGATCAAGCCCTGATCTTTGGACTGGGTAAGAGTGGTCTGCTTAATTCAGGCACTCTGTTCATCACCACCCCCTTTTCTGAATCGTTAATTGCTTTCCCATCGTGAGCTGGTTGTAGGCACTCACCCGCTATACGCTGTATATTCAGCCGAAATCGCAAGGAATGGTGGGACTTGGAGTCCAACCCCAACTGCGGTCGCTACCAGATGTCAAAAGGCTGCGACGGCGGGGTGGTCAAACTGAGTTAACGGTAGTCCACAAATATTTTCAGACCAAAATCGATGCTTGTCTCCTCAAACTTGGTAGTAAGTACGCTATACACGGCGATTCAGAGGGGGGCCAGGAAGCTGAAGTTCGAATTCGACCCCCAGCCGGGCTGCACTCGATGCTCCGCTCCGCTGCGCTAGCTGAAATCAGCGATTTTAAGCCCCGGTTTTCAGGAACGGTCGGAGAGAATCCATCAAACTCTGCCTGGACGCCAAAACAGAGCGGCCGCCATCAGCCTTGAGGAAAAGAGGGTGGAGCAGAGGAACAGGAAGCCTGGGAACTACGGGGAGGCGTGGAACTCCTCCGCAGTCATCCCCCCTTCCGACAACACTTGTGTGTTGTTTCATTTTATAACTCTATTTTACAGCACAGAGGCATGTGGTTTGTGTGTTCATGGCTTTCAATAAATCCTAAACATTTTTATATCTTGTCCATCTGCCTCTGTTTGGGTTCAAAAGGTGTCCGAAACATAGAAATACATCCCTTCTATTCACTTTTGTCACCATTAGGGAGGTATTAAAATGGGAAAGTTTGTGTCTCATGACACTGCATCATTTTGTTAGGTTCCCCAACTTTTGGGATTATGACACAGACAAAATGTGGAAAAAGAAAGAGAAAAAGGGGGAGTTCAGTAATCCTCATTGTACTGCTAAGGGTGGCAAGTAGAAATGGGTAAACAGTCTGCACCTGCTTTGCCAATAGTATCCCATGCTCTACCTACATGCAGCCACTTGGATTCTTAAAGGGGTGTACAGTTCAGATCACTATTTTGGATTGCACTAGTCCTAGCAAATGAGCTAAATTGGAACATGATCTTTAGCTGATATTTCTTGCTCTCTTCCCCCAAGTCTATGGTTTAGCCTTGATCACTGACTTTAAATGATGACAAGTCTTTATCTGGAAGCGGTCTTGAGGAGTTCAGTTTTCAAGTATGTTCTTAAATGGTGGTGATTTACCTCTGCTCTAACAATGGGACTTTTCCTCCATGTTTCAGTCATGAAAAGGTGCACTTCTGGCTAAGGTGCATAACCCCCGCACTGTGCCCACTCCAGAGTACATGCTACATTTTTCCCACTGTATTCCTGAGAATGAACAAGCCAACATGCATTTGTGTTTGTAGTGGTCATTTGTTGGCCGCAGTTTTATTAGGAATACATGGATATACTTTGGCATTATTTGCATGCCCTGGACATAAATCATTGTTTTAGAACCGTCATATTTGCGTCATAAATCACATGCATTTGTCATACCTAATATCTGTCATAAATCATATGTACATCACCAATTAGCAAATTGAACTGACAGTTCGTTGGTTATAACATTTCCAAACTGGGGCTCCATGTCGCCCCAGACAGTTCGTTGGTTATCTCATTTAGATGCTTGTCTTGTTTCTTGTCCCTTCTGGGTCATCTCTTTGTACGGTTGGATTTGTGCTCTCTTTGTGTGAGGGGTAGCTTCTGTCCCCCAGAGTTAGGCCACGACTCGCTACCTTGTTGGACTCTTTTGTGCCCTGCCATCTGGCAGTGGCTGGTCTGCGAGCGCCGTCTCCGTTTGCGAACCCCTTTTTGTAGGCCAACTCACCCAGCCGTGAGGCATCCCAAAGTGAGTGGTCCTACACACCGCCCTTAGGCCAACTCACCCAGCCGTGAGGCATCCGAAGGTGAGTGGTCCTATTCCGGTACACCGCCCATTGGTGTGCCTCTGTACCAACCATTATCCCCGTAGCTCTCCGCCATTGCCTTGCCTGCTTCCCAGCACTGCGACATTGCTGTTCCTTAGGCGTGGGTGGGTGGGACAAAATTCTTGTTGTGCCGCCGCTGCTCCCCCGATCCACGAAGATAGGAGCTACCTGGGAGAGCGGCGCTTATATCCCCCCATGTCTTCCCACCTAGCTGGCAGACTTCCCCATTGGAGGGTTTGTACCCTGCTTGTCTCCCCATTGGCCCGTGGGGTCAGCGCCTTCCTGGTGGCTGTCGCGGGGGGGCCTGGGCACTTCTCCCGCTTCTGGGCACCTCCCCGCGCCAAAACCAGTCTATTCCAGGGCTCGGCATCGGTTATGGCGCCGGCCCTCTAGCCACCGCTGGGGGCGGCCTCTGCGATATTGATTGATCGTAGTTCACTGGTAGGGGTGCAGGAGGGTGCAAGGTTTACAAGATATACATATTCTTTGTTACAATAGGCCTAGTGGAAATTGCAGGGCATCTTGAATTTTAACCTCACTACCATTCAGAGCCTGTGGCAAGCTTTTAAGGCTGATTTGGCGTGGTATAATTTTGCTTCCAACTTTTTTTAACGTTTTGAAGTCTGTTAGTGAGTTTCATCAAAGCCTTTTATATATAATATAAAGCGAAAGTACAGACAGCCCATTACTAAGAAAAAGATCAGCCCTACTCATGGTTGGTTTCCATTAATAGGAGTATTTTCATTCTTATGCAAGAGTTTAGGTTTATACCTTTCACTACTGCATGGTTAGGTGTGAGAATAACTATTCTGTATTATGAGACCTGTCATCCTGAGAGTGGTGTTCCCCCAACTTTTTCCTTCTTATCTCCACTTTTTGCTGTATCTTTTTGTTGGCCTTAGGACTCTGAGCACTTTACCACTGCTAAAGCAGTTCTAAAGTGTATGTGCTTCTCCCCTAAACATGGTGACATTGGTGTATACCTGATTGGCATACTTCGGTTACCTATAAGTCCCTTGTAAAGTGGTATGCCATATACCCAGGGTCTTTAAACTAAATGCTACTAGGGGGCATGCAGCACTTATTGTGCCATCCACACATGTAGTCTTTCAAATGTGCCTCCAGCCTGCCACTTCAGGGCATGTGTGTGACGTTAACAGCCACTTCGACTTGGCATTTAAAACAACTTGCTAAGCCTTAAACTCCACTTTTATTACAAGTAAATCACTCCTAAGGTAGGTCCTAGGTAGCCTTAAGGGCAGGATGCTGTTTAAGTAAAAGGTAGGATGTGTACTTTTAAGTTGTCGATGTACTGGTAGTGAAAAAAAACTCATTCATGTTTCATTATAGTGAGATCTACTCCTATCATAGGCTAGCATTGGGAATTCCTTAAAACACTTTGAAGCTGTAATTACTAATTAGAAAGGAGTAGCTGCATCATGTTTCATATCTTTAGAATGGTAATGATAGTTCCACTTTAATGGTAAAGTTGGATTTAACATTACAATGTTAGCAAAGCCACTTTTAGAAAGTGGTACAAAAAGGTGGTCATGGACGGAGCATCTGAACCAATCAAACACTCACACCCATTGAAAAGATCTGGGTTTAATCCATCACCGTTCTTTAGCCCACTCTGCCACCCCAGTTCAGACATGGCTATATACAAATCAGTCTGACCCTGTGCCTCATGGGAACAGTCCAGCCCGAACTGCCAAGCCATGCCTTCCCTGGACCGGAAACAAGCTTCCGAGGACCGGTTTCTAGCATTACAGCCGTCTTCAGCCCGGCTTGCTTGAATCCAGTGGCAAAGTGAGCAATGAACTCACGTCTGAGCATACCCTTTCACACTTATGGCGGCCAAAAGCGGTATCAAAGGGGGTGGTGATGGACGGAGCATCTGAACCAATCAAACACTCACACCCAGTCAAAAGATCTGGGTTTAATCCATCACCGTTCTTTAGCCCACTCTGCCACCCCAGTTCAAACATGGCTATATGCAAATCAGTCTGACCCTGTGCCTCATGGGAACAGTCCAGCCCGAACTGCCAAGCCATGCCTTCCCTGGACCGGAAACAATCCGCCGAGGACCGGTTTAGGGCATTACAGCCGTCTTCAGCCCGGTTTGCTTGAATCCAGTGGCAAAGTGAGCATGGGACTCACGTGTGAGCATACCCTGCCACACTTATGGCGGCCAAAAGCGGTACAAAAGGGGGTGGTGATGGACGGAGCATCTGAACCAATCAAACACTCACACCCAGTCAAAAGATCTGGGTTGAATCTATCACCGTTCTTTTAGAAAGTGGACATTTCTCTGCTCTTAATGCTCTGTGTGCCTTGCATCCTGTCTCCAATACACATCTGGGCTGGGTGACGGCTACATTGTGTGCATTCCCTCTAGGAAGCCACAAACATAGGAAGGGTGAGTGTGACAGAGGACTCATCTTCATTCTGAAAGGCTTCCTCGGCAGGAGGGGGGGGGGGTGGGAGCTGACACTTACATCTGGATAGGCAGTGCCCAGTGTATCACATAAAGGGCTGATTACGCCCCACGGATCACCTGGCAGACAGGGCTGGAATGAAAGGGGACCTGTGCACTTCAAGGTTCTGCTTTGAAGTCACCCCCCACTTCAAAGGCACATTTGGGTATAAGTACTGGGGCGCTGACCCTACCAAGACAGTACACTACTGGGGCTGTGAGGACTGCTGTGCTACAAGGGTTACCATTCTGCTTGACTGACTGGTCTAAGGAACTGTTTCAGTGCTGTGCTGAACTGCCCCTGCTGCATGCTGATCTCTGCCCTGCTGAGGACAAGGACTGAACCCATCTCACTTGAACCCAGAGTGACTCCAAGGGCTTTTCTCCTGTTTTCTGACGTTTTCAGGGTCATAAAAGACTTCTTAAAACTCTGATGGTGCTGCTGGTGGCCTCTGCCATATGTGAGTCCTACCCTTGCATGATGTGCCCGCTCTAGTCCTGTGCCTTGGAAATGGGTTCTGCCACTGTTTTGGTATAAAACCGATGCATCGTCACCACTGCACCGATCTGAACCGATGCAGTGCCCTTTGATTCTGACACAGTGCCGATAAACAGACATCCCCGCGCAGCTAGAGGACGATGCAGCACTAATCCAAGGTCTTGACTGTGAGGTTTGACTCGAGTCTTGAACAAAGGTCCCAACTGTGAGGCTCTACTTTGACTCATCAACCCCACTGCATCAATCAGAACCAACACAGAATACTCTCAACACCAACGCTTTACTCCATACAAGGTAGTCTATCAGCGGGACCTGTTTGAGTCCTGCAGCTAGCCTGCCCTCCATCACGGTCGGCCTGAGCTTTGGATTTACCCAGGTCTAGTGTGACCTCAAGTAACCTTTTAGCACTATTGACTTCTAAGCACTAGTTTGGGTTTATTCTTTAAAAATGTATAACTTTGGTTTTACTTCTTGGATTGTTGTTATTTTGGTCTTTTTTTATTCAGATAAATAATACTCTTTATTTTTCTAAATATGAGTGTAGTCTTTTATGTGGCGTTTTCATTGTGTTATTGTGTGGTGTGCGTGTATTGCAGAAACGCTTTACATATTGTCTCTTTAGATAGGCCTGATTGCTATGTGCTATGTGTGTTATCTTTTAGTGTGTATCTAGCTTACCCTGGCTTTGATTGTGGTACCTACTTGGACAGGTTGTATACCTCTGTCAAGTAGAGATCCAATGTTTAACAAGTATCAAAAATCATACCTCAGTTTCTTGCATTATTGAAAATGTATGGGTGAGTAAAGAGCATTTTAGGTAATGCAAAAGGAATCTCAATCAAAACTGAGCATACTATTTTTCATTCAATGGACTGTGTGGTCAAGAACTTTTGAAAGGTTCATCTGGTTACCAGGTCCATTCTTAGACACACATGTATTTGAGCATGATCAGCTTACATTTGGAAATAGGCTTTGTGGCTCTCTAGCAAAGTGGCTAGTAGGAGCAAGTAATTTTCCAAAGAGAACAGATATGAGAGAGGATCCCTGTAGAATACCATGTCTCCTTTTAAGCTGAGGATTCCACTTGATTAATACACACTTTTTTGGCTGTGGTGAAAGAGAGGATCCACTTGAGTGACAAATTGGGCACTATGATTATTCATTGAGTCTGTTCAGTAGGATTTCAGAGTACACCTTGTCATAAGCTACTGAGAGTATCAAGATAAGGAGTATCACGATAAACTGCTTGTTCTCATCTAGGATGAAAAGGCAATGTTCTCTGATATTTATAAGTTCTGCATCTGTTCCGTGGATGGGTTCGAAGCCTGCTCATAGACTCTGTATGAATTGGATTTGCTCAATATATTTTTGCTGTTGGCTTGCTACCTCCTTATCCATGCTTTTGTTGGGAAGGGCAGCTTCGAGATTGACTAGTATTTAATGACGTTTTATGGATCTGCCAATGGTTTCCTCAGGAAAGATGCAATAATGCATGTCTCAACTAGCATGAGAATCCCTCGGACAGGAAAGTATGTAATACGTAGGTGACGTCAGCTCTTAGAGTAAGGAGGAATTGCTTCTTGAGGACTGCAGTTCATGGCTCTGCAAGCCTATGGGGCAGTTCAGTTTTTGAGCTGGTGATTAAAATAGCGATCTTGCACCTCTGGAACAGGAAACGTGCCCCCTCATTCCAGTCTTGGCTGAAAATTATGTATGGCATGATGCTTTTTGAGAGACTAATTTACAAGCTAAACTACAAGCTGCAGAACTTTGAAGAGGTTTGGGGCCTATGCCTCAAGGACGGAAGGTACCAATGGCAATACCCACTCATGGGGTACATTGCACACAGACATACCCTTGGCACCTAAGAGACCCCTGACTCACCATCCTCACTTCCCCTGATGTTATACTGGATATTGGCTGGGAGCACTGTTTAGACCCATTGGGTATATGTCCCTTGTTCAACATTTTCCCGTTAAGGGCTCTATGTTGACTGACTTGAAAGGAGTCAGGAGCCACCAGTATGACTGTTACTGCAAGCATTGCGATTGTGAGACTGAATAGGTGCGGTGGAGGAATTACCCCTGCTATCCATCAAGGGGAACCACTCTCACTCTTGTTTTCCCTCCCACACTCATTTATAATTCAATCATTTCCCATTTTATTGTCTAGAGTTTATACCAATCAACATATTGTTCTACTTCTCATCACTTTTGGTTCCTCTAGCGTTTCATGTAATGATCCTTGAAGTGCAGCTTGAATTTTGGTTTATGACATTGTATTGCTTTATATCGTGCCTATTACTCGAGATCTGGGTTGTACCTTTCAACTGGTCGCAACAAAAAGAATAAAGAATTGAAATATGATCTAGTGCAAGTATCTGGCCTTCTTCTAGAAAATTTAATGACAAGAGAGGGAGAGATTGATGTACAGTAAATTGCTGCCACACAGTACATACCTTTATGTGTGCATTGAATGGTTCCCTGCACCTAGATGTCCCAACCTCCCAGGGAGAACAATCAGGCTGCTTAGCACCATGCACAAACCTTTGCAATTTAGTGAAAATGTATGTGCGTGAATTCTAGCCTACTTTTTGTGCTGGAAGGGCACTCTTTCCAAAATACTGTATCTAAACAAAATTTAAAACTTTGCTCACATTGGATATGTATATGTTTTGTTTGTGTGAAATGTAAAAAGTTAGGAGAAATTAAAAGATTTCTCGCCTGCACAGTGCCTGCCTCAAAGAGGAGATTTAGATGGCATAAAAACTCTATAAAAAAAGTAGTAGTTATGGTTTTGTTTAAAAAACAGCTGAAGTAGAGAGATATTGCTAAACATTGGAATTCCGATGAGTCTCCCCTGTGGCCTAATGGTGCTCTGAGATGGACTGGTGTGCATATATGCCACAAGAGGATGCCCTCAGAAGCATGCCAAATTTTGGGGAATGTGGTGAGCTTATTTTAGACTGCGGTAATTGTTATTCTACTCTGACATCACAATATATATATATTATCGAGCAATATAACTGAGCAATATGTAGATGTTTCAATTCTGTATTAACTACTTATGCACAATGTGATGCTTTTCTCATATTCAAACCAAAAAATAAAACGTGATGTGAATAAACAGGCATAGAAGGATGGGGACACCCACGCACCACCCATGGGATACCATCTTGAAGCAAAGTAGAGAATAGTACCCCATAGTGCTATTTGTGTTAATTTAAGGCCTACTTTATAGCACTACATTTTATTTTACAGTAAAGTATCAACACATAGCATAGGTTTGTGTCACTTTGATTGACTTTGCAAAGGTGCAAAATCTTGATAAATCTGAACCCTTCGAATGAAGTTTAGAAATTTCCCCACTCCTACTCCTGTCGTGTATTTCTATAGGTTCTGAATCGATCCCCCTATTCCTGACCCTATTCTGGTTAAACTACCTAGCTAGTTAACTAACAGTCAGCCCATGAGGCAAGAAAACCCCCATGATGCAGATACCGTTATCTGACGCAGTCACACTACGGCACAGGAACGTGTTATCTGATTAGGTCATAACGCTTGAGATCTAATTAGACAAGCGACATTCCTCCAGCCCCTGATAAGGCATACGACGTTCTCATAACAAATCAAACCTATGACAACCTGGATAATCCGTGCGGCCATTGTTTTGATTTCACAGAGAACTTTAGTAAAGAATGTGCTAACGAGCAAGTCGTATGACATCTTTATTGACGTACCTATGTCCATCCTTACGTCAATCCCGGCACCTTTAAGGTATAAATATTGCCGACCTTGCCCTATGCAAACACACGCGTGGTGACAAGACGGAGCAGCCATACTTGCCGAAGCCGAGAGCAGAAGCAGACCCCGCAGGCAACAGCCCCGCCTTCCTGACGCGCTGAGAGACGCGCTGCTATCTCAAGCCGAGAGACCCAGCACCGGCGCTTCTGGGCAGCCCTCGCAGGCAGCCTGGAATATCGAGAGCAGAGAAAGAGATACCATTCCTCATTCATCCTAAATTCCAGGTACAGAACTGAATAACCCCTCACAGAGAATTCTTTAGTTATTCACTTGGCAAAAACAAACTTAACTTAAACTGTAACTTTCTATTCCCGCCCACGCATTAGACTTAGGTCAGGTACACGGGGTAGGCGTATTTAGAAACACCAGTTGAGTACGTTTAGTCAAATGTATATGTGTATGTAAATATATTTTAATCATTTAAAACATCATATGGCTCAGAAACCATATCAATGTTTTTACAGTATTATTTTATACTATTGCTTTTAATGTATGCACTTTACTTAACTATAAGTATTGCAATAATATCGATCCATTTCTCTTGTACGAGAAAAGAGACTGATCAATAAATAACACCTTTTTATTGAACACGCCCGTCTCTTCCTTTTCTCTACATTCTGATGAGACTAAGAATGCACGTACTGACTGAGTAAAATAATTGCCTTGTGCTCACACGACTCTTGAGATTGACTCTTGATTAGGGGAGAGCAAAGTTGTCATGTTCTATGGTTGTCAGAAACTAAATCCCTTCTTGTCTAATCAGGGGAGTTAATCCTTCCTTGAACATTCGAGAAAGTTTCTAGCGAACTCTGAGCTTAGCTGGCAAACCCAAAAATTAAGTCTAGTATCGACAGTAGTAGACCTAGTTAACGTCTGGCCTAGGCCTTTACTGCTGTAGGTACTATTCCAATGCGCAGAGCCTATTGGGAAAATAGGAGCTACACTACATGGCGCCCAACGTTTTTGGAAAGGGCGATAAAACTAACGTAAGACATTTAGAGTAACTCAGTCGTGCTTTCTCACTCAGACCCCTTTTCCCAAATACTCCAAAGACGTCTGGAGTGGGTGAAAGGTTATTATATCCTCCAAAACCTCGCAGGAGGGAACTCCTATGTATGGTTCTTGGTCTAGTCAACGTTGAAGGATAAAACAGTTCCAGAATATTGTGCATCTAATCTCTGTTTCCATAAGAAACCTGATCTGCAAACAAAAATAATACCATCCTGTCAGTAAAATGGGAGACAGTGATGGAGAAAGAGAGGCAATTAGATTAGCTACTGAAATAGCAGATGCTGATGCTACCATGCAAGCAGCAGACGCGGATATAATACTCATTCCGGTCATTAAAAGGAGATCTATAACCTTAAAACTTATAGAAAATGGACTGACACCTAGAGGTGGCACAGTCATATTCGTAATTGAGGCACACGAATATCGGCAGACAGAGGTATACTATACATGGATACATTTTCCAGCAGCAAATGCTGTAACAAAGTACTTCCACTATTACAAAATAGAGGAACCTCCTAATGAGTACACTCCTTTCGAGGAGGTGGAAGTACCACTCAAATTCCAAGAGCATTTGCTCTTATTTGATGGCGCCCTAAAACATAATAATCACATTACAAGGCTCGGTCCTTTAGGAAGACCAGGAGCAACGTGGCCGGTCTTAGCCGGATACACACCACATCCAGACATCGAAAGAATGCCTGCAGCAGAGCTGTTAATACAGCTAAAACAACTACTAAAAATTCATAGACAATTAGTACAGTATGTAATGCGGACTTCAACAATTCAGCCAGCGATTAAACTTCCACAGCTGACCCCTCACCAGGGGAACACAAATAAAATCACACCACAGAACATCCAATCCTGCCTAGGTAAAGTTCCAGCTAAACGGGAACAGATACCATTCTGGTTGGCACAGAAAATTACCCAAATAGAGGCGGTGTTTCCTGACACCACCCCGCTGGAAAAACACAGAATTCTGACTATATGTCTCCCAATGGGAATCGCACCACACATTGAGGACTGTGACACTTGGGGTACAGTCTTTGCTTCCATCTATACAAAAACGCACGGTGTTCCATCCATTTCGGTAATACCAGATGTGCTAAAACAAATTCAAGATGAATACGGTCCAGAACCTGCTTTAACTCTTGGTATGAAATTACTGAAAGACTTCAAGCAGGTCTCGGCTATATTATTAGCCAACATAAAAGGTGAAGCAGCAAACGTGGCGATCCGCCAGAGGTTAAAAGAGACAGATATAGCAGACCAACCAGCTGAAATTGCCAGAATCATAGAAAAATCCTATGAAGAACTAGGCAGAGATAGTCTAGGTGGAATACCAGTAAAACCGCAACTGACTACAAGTCCAGAAAAAATGTTTTTTAATAATAATAATAATTCACCAAAAAAGAACTGGGATGGAAATAAACAATCCAATCCTAAAGAAAAGAAATTCCAGTCCAGAGGAAGGTCTCCTAGGCAAAGAGAGAAATCTCCAAACCCGAGACAAAGGTCACCCCAGAGTGACCCCTCTGGGAATAGATATAACCTTAGAAATAGGGATAATATTAAAAAACCTGATAGATATCAAGACATTGATACACGTCCCTCTCAATCTTTTCAGAATTCCTCGCAGAAATCGGAAAGAAGAGGACGATCAGAAGAGCACGCCAAGTCCAAAGACAAGAAACCTGCTCAACTGAAAAAGAAATCACAATTTCCAAAAAAGAAGGTAGCCAGTATCAAGGTAGTTAAAAATGCCGAGAATACTGAGGACACAACTGAAAAACGGAGAGTGGGCTCAGACAATGCTAGACAGCGCAGCAGAGGTGAGCATAGCTCGCAAAGTCCTTATGAATCATCTGGAGACAGTGGACACGAATGAATACCTTCAAGTGGAAACTGCAGATACCAGAGTTAGCAAGCCCCACAAAATATACGAGATAACATTACGTATAGAGGGAGATAAGACTAGGAAAATTAGGGGACTATTTTGAGATAACCTCTCCAAAGGCTATGACATCCTTCTAGCTGAAAAAGACTGGCCACCAGAGTTTGTCAGGGAGTGCCCTCATGGCGAAGAAGTAATTATGCCTGCCTTCTCGAATCAAATACCGATTCATAAAAAATATACACTTGCTAGAAAGTGGGCAGTGGCCTTAGCACCTGCTTTATATAAAAATCATGTAGGATGGGATGAGGATTCTCCTCCTCACAAAGTCCAGTTAAAATCACAACCAACTGCACAAAGGCAGTACCCAATTAAGCAAGAAGCTAAAAAACAAGTAAATGAAATACTAGATCAGCTAGAATACCAGGGGGTGATTGAAACTTGCACCTCACAAATGAACAATCCTTTGTTTCCGGTCGCCAAACCAGACAACTCATATCGTCTAGTTTTGGATTACCGACACCTTAACACATGTTGCAAAACCTTTGCAGTGCAAAACTCACACAGTGCTGCACTAATGAATAACATAGTGCGCAAAAAATACAAAACAACCTTGGACATCTCCAATGGATTCTTTTGTCAAAACATAGCACCAGAGAGCAGATATTTAACAGCTTTCTCAGTAAATGGCACTCAAAAACAATTCTGTCGGTTAGCCCAGGGGTACAAGAACAGCCCGGGGGTATTCTCAGCGAGAGTAACAGAATTACTACAACTATATGATGATGAAGCATTATCTTATGTCGATGACATTTACTTAACAGATGATGACTTGGAGACTCACTTGAAAAGAGTGAACACCATAATACTTGGTTTCGCTGCAGAGGGTTACAAATTCAACTTCAAAAAGTCCAGAATTGCCCATCTGACGGTCCTATTCTTAGGATATGAGTTATCAAGTGAAGGTAAAAGCCTGGCAGACAATTTCCTAGAGAAATGTGCCGTTATCCAAGCTCCTAAAACACTAAAAAACCTACAGTCAATTCTAGGCTTCCTAAATTTCGGAAGAACATATATTGCAAATTACGCAGAAAGGGTCAAACCCCTTTATGATCTAATTAAACCAGACTTTAAAAGATCCAGTTGGACTCAAGCACACACAGAAATTTTGAGATCCTTACAAACAGACATGCTAATTAAAACAAAATTAGAAACACGTGATAATACACGCAACCTTGTGATCCGAGTCATCCCAGGGAGATGCGGATTCACATACCTAACCTCTAATGAGGGAGAAAAGGTACCAATTGCATTCAAATCACATTTGTACACAAAAGCTGAACAGAGATTCAACAACAAAGGAAAAATTGTTCAAGCAGTTCAAACCGCAATAGCTAGAGAAAAAGACATAGCTGACGGTAGACATATCACAGTCAGAACAGCTGAATCAGCCTTTGAGGCATTAACAACACCGTGTAATTTACCAACAACAACATTGGATCCAGAATGGTTACAATGGGTAAATTCAATCACAACGGACAAAGTATATTACTTCTTTGATCCAGAACTAGAAGAATTCAAAAATCTAAAATATGAAAAAACGTATCCTCTGCCAATCGACATTCTGCCTCTACGACATTACGCCTGTGTAATATATACAGACGGACATGCTCAACCCTCAGTTTGGGGAGAACATGCATACAATCCCACATGTGAGATTACAAAAGAAGTGTGGCGCGGAGGTAAACTAAGACCTCTATTAACAAAGACACACTCAGTAGAAACCAATTCAGAACAACAAACTGAAATATTAGCTTTGAAAATGGCGCTAGATAATGCGGATCGCGAATTCCCGACACTTATAGTGTCAGATTCATATTACTGCGTCAAAGCATATAACAAGGATTTGCAGACATGGATTCAGAACGGTTACAAAGATGACACAGATGCACCAATAAAGCAGAGACTGCTCTGGGAACAAGTAGCTCTTTTGAAAAAAGAACTACCAAAGACTCACGTGACGCACTCACTGAGTCACCAGCGTGATGGCGTTCACGTTGTAGGGAATTCATTGGCTGAAACAGCCGCAGCGGCAGCCAGTAAACCGGCTCCCGTAGATCGAAAAAAGCGTACATTAAAATACATTGACGGCGAAACATTGCTGGCGGTGAAAACGTCATCAAAAGGCGACTGCTCAGCGTTACCGATCAATTATCCACTCAATTATACATACATAATCGATGCAAACTCCGTCCCTTTTGCTCGAATCCCTGGAGTGGGGGATAGAGTGATTCCAAACATGGACAGGAGAAACTTGTTAATCGCAGACGCACACATGGGCGAGGGTCACAGACACCTTAAATTAAAAGATTCTCTGGAAGAATTACAATCACGGTACTGGTGGCCAGGCATGAGCCTGCACTACACCATGTTTGTAAAAAACTGCCCAAACTGCAACAGAGATCGCAGTGGGGAGAGAAGCAGTTTAATACCTCGTCGTATCAAGGCAGATAATATTACCAGCAAAAAGAATGGCTTGCGATTAACATATACAGGCTAGTTTCCACTTATAATGTAGATCACCAGCACTTGGCTGACGTCCGGACTATTATACAAGATTTGCGAGTCTAAATGGCATATACGCTAAGAGCATGCTACGTTCGACCATTTTTTTTTCTCACTCAGGCAATCCAGCCTGGGGGGGGAAAGAATGGCCAAATGAGCACAGCCCAGCGGGAATCTTCTCACTTCCTTCCTGAGGGTATGGGACGGTGTAAAGAAAAAACCAAGGCAGAAAGCAATCTATAATAGAAAGGATATTAGGTTCGGGAGCTGGGTGGGTCAAACATCTAATAAGTGTCCAACGTAGTCTAAATAACTTGCCAAGAAATTCTCTGAAGGGATTCAGTCCGTACGAATTATTATTCGGAACTAGGATGTTGATCTCTGACCTTGATAGTCAGACTTCAGTGGTAATAGAAAAAACCTTTGATGTCAAAGACCGTTTGGCTATTTTGCAGGACTTAAACAAAACAAGAAAAGACCTGAGCAACATACAGTTGAAACAACAGCCAACAACCACTGAAGATTCACCACCTGTCCCAGCAAGACCTGTCTGGATTCCAAAAGTCGGGGATCTAGTCAGGGAGAAGATCGCGGTAAAGAAGGAATTTGGGCCTTCTTACAGAAAAGCAGTTCCTGTCTTGTCTGTCAACGGGACAAGATCAGTTGTACTACCGCCGCTTGCTGGAAAAAAGGAGAACCGAGTTGTATCCATCGAACTGGTAAAACCACAACATGTGGCCGATAACAAACAGTAGGCCAAGTGGACTCCCAATAAGTAGCAGAACACCAAGGTTTGCTACCAGTACAGAGGTCCTATCAAAGAGGCTCATCACATTCGAAACGCCTACAGAAGAACAACAAGGACTATGCAACAATGCAATAGAACTAAGACCTCTGAAAACCCAAATAAAGACATTTAGCAGAGAGACACCAATCTATACTGAAGTACCAAGTGAAAATGTAAAAAACAAAAATCCTGAACCAATTGGAACAATTGATAGAACTGCATCTGGTTACTTCATCAACTTCGATGATTCCTCTGACGGCTTCAGTGAACAAAAGACACAGCCATCATCAAAATCCTTTAAAGACAAAGCAAAGGAACTTTTGAAACAACTAAAAGAAACATATCTGATTTCTCCATGGATTGAATTTTGGGTGGGTTTTGGGACATTTATCCTCATACTTTGGCTCATCATGGTATTTACCTTGGGACGCTTCATTGAGGGAAAATATGCTAAAATGGACACAGCAAGTCAGAACATCAACTTGGTCCTCAAACCACACACATCTTCACACGTCAAGAAACGAGAACTTTCTTCAGAACTTTCTTCAGCCAACTTCACAGCAATTCCAATACCTGGTGGGGTAGCCTGGGACAACACTGACTATGAAATTTATGGTCCGGTCGAGATCCTGAAATATCCACACCAAATCAAGATCTCCTTGAGTGATTTTGCAAAACCAAACTCATTTGCTGATGATTGGGACTTTGAAAGTATAAATAATATGATGTCTGACTTAGTAATGTCTGCTAAATTTACAAAACATGATTATTTGCAGGGTTCTACAAATTATGATAGTATGTATTGCTATAACCATTATGGTAACCATTTCTTGCATAAATCTGCACAACCTAGAAATGTTTTAAATTATAATCAATGGGAACATTGTGCTACACCTCCAAAAGGGAGCTCTAGAACCGTTTATGACAAATATTCATATTTTTCAGGTTTTAACATAACTAATGCTGAAACATTTTATTACAAATTGTCAAACAAGACAGGGATGAAAACCATGATAACCAACACAAAATTGATTTATTCTGATTCGTTCTTTGAAAAACTGAATACTTTTGGATTTGATTATTGGGACAAAAATGTTGATTTGAAAAGTGTTTGGGGTACAAAAGAATGGCAAGTACAGGGTTTAGAAGCTTTGTTTAGAGCCTGCATGATCCCAGAACAAATGATATTTTTAAATGACACTGTTCAACAAACCACCTGTCTTGGCTTAGCCAAAATCAAAGATTTAAATAACCTGTCTATTCCAAAGCCAACAATGTTTAGCAATAGCTCTGAAACAGATGAAGAAATAGACATAAACCATATACTTAACCAAAACAGAACACATCCTGATTGGAAACAATGGTTGATCTGGCCCACAGATACAAATAACTGTCAAGATAGATTCCTGAATAAAACACAGGGTTTCAAAATGACCAGGCCAGACCCTAGATATTCCCAAAGACATCACCCAGGGATAATAACAACCTACAGTGTGGGCAAATTATGCCTTCAATGGCTACAAACTTCCACACTGCCTGAAATTAAGCAACACCTAACTTTACTTACTGATGGTGCTGACTTGCGTGATTTCATACTGGGACCACGCAAACAGCGTCATAAGCGTTTCATAGCAGCCTCTGTATATGCAGCATACAATGAGGCCTGGAAGGTTACTCAAATTGAGACAGCAGAGAGAATACGTGAAATTGATCGTATTAATTTGGAAAAATCACTTTCTGTAGTGGACAATGGGTTAACGACTCTGTCCTCCAGAATTTTTTCATTGGACAGCATTGTGTCTTCAGCAATCGATATATTATCGCAAGACTTACTGTTATTACAACATGGACAGTCACAATTGCGTTCTATTGTACAGCTTGGCTGGACGTTACAAAATCTGCGTTCAGGCTACGTGCCTTGGCGTTTAATCAACACAACGTCACTATTCCAAATCTTTAACCTTACTGATAGACAAATCGGTATGGCGCAGAAGGGTGCTGATTATACAATCTTGAGCATTGAAAAACTAGAAAGATTACCAATGACAATGTCAGAACGACCTGTCAGTGAATGGATAATCCACGGAATCATAAATATTCCAATCTCAACCTTCAGGTTTCAATACTGCCAAAAATATATACAGGCTGGCATGTACGAGAAATTGGGAAAGGGGTACCTTAAAACAACTTGGAACCTGCCCTATTCACATGCATGTGTCAGTAACAAAGGACAGAAAGTGTTTCTTAGTGGCAACAATTGTGCTATGTCACTAAGCGGCACGCTTCTGTGTAACGGTATTAGTTTGCACGGAGCCTGTGAAGGGAATTCATACAACCTTTCATGTCACCAGCAAGGCGCACCTGCAACTGAAATAGAACCATTCTTTCAAAGACTCTATAATGGGAGTTACATTCTTATTGTAGACCGCCGATGTTGTAGTCTTATGCCCGGGACTCCTTATCTCGTCACTACGACGGCGAAGGTCAAGTGCTGTGGACGTTCTTTGTTCCCCAGCTCCTTTCCAGACAGGGAGGCAAGGGCATGGCCCGGTTTGAAAATTACTTCTATTCGAATAGATACTTTAACCAGAATGAAAACAGTGCTTCTTCAGACGCCTACAAGGCTCACGTCATCTAAAGAAACGTATGATCTACAAGTCGCAAGGACGACTGCAGAGATACATACATTATTATCAAGTAATTCCCCCGTACATTTCGCGGAAATCCTGAGCGAAATCTTAAATATTTCTGATACCACTGGGGTCTCAAAGGTATTTAAGACAGTATTTTCTATGGCATTAACACCATTCAAAGCCATACTGGGTATTTTTCCAGATTTCGTCCATTCGATTTTTGGCGGACTTCCCCTGATCCTAGGACTAATTGCAGGAATCCTATTCCTAGTCCTTATTTTCCGTTATGGCAACCCATGTCACAGATCAAACTCTCGCGACAATGGAAGATACGATCCTAGCCATTGGATACCGGGACCGGATATCAAAAATCCTGGGACTCTCCCGGCTTAGAGACCTAAACATGACTTGGTTTCTATCATTTCGACCAATGTGGCAAAGGTGTGTTTTACCTGTACTAAGGTGTCTGCTATGCGGAGAAGAATGCGTGTTAGACACCTGTCTGACGCTACAATCGGATGCGCCGGTGGATGCAGATACACTGTTGGTTCCTACCAAGGTTCACGCACTGTGCTGCCCTCAAAGGCTGCCAATTCTGATGACGGCATTCCTGGAATCTTCACCACTGCGATTGAAGAGTAGTGAAGTTCAAGATGAAAGCAGCATCGAACAGGTACGACCTTCTGTCAGCAATGTAAATCAGAATGTCAATGGAGACAATCATGCGCACGAATGCATGGTTATCCCTATTTCCGACTTAGAGGAACTTTCCCATGAAGCTGTTGACAGTTTTTTCAAAAGCCTGAATGATATGATGTTCTCTCCGGAACAGAAATAGAGACTTTTGAGTAAACTCGCACACGGCGTTCCCTGAATTCGGCCTTCAACTTTAAAAATAAAGTCACATGAACAATTACAATCCAGTTCACGGACAGCAACCTTTTTCAGCCAGCCCTTAAAATATTTTTCTATATATTTTTTCCCCGGGACACTGATCTTCTGCTTAAAGTAAGAAACTATTCCTAGAGAACTAAGATTTCTATTTTTAGATACTTTATATAGACTTTAGCTGCCCGCTGGTATGTTCACAAAATATATTATGTGATGAAATGGTTTCGACTTTTCTTTCTGTATAGCCATATTAAGAGCCATTTCATGTGTATTTCTCATATACCAACAAGCAATAATGCATAAAATGCGTGCTTACTTTTGCATTTAATTCATAGCTTAAGTGCATACAATATATGACTGCAATTTTTCAGTATATTTGAAAATTTCAAAATGCATTTATGTATTTTGGGGTGGTAAGGTATACACTATACTCTATAGTATGTTGTACTATGTTATACTATGCATAGATTAGTAGATATGACCATAGTTAGCGTGGAGTGGGTGTCGTGTATTTCTATAGGTTCTGAATCGATCCCCCTATTCCTGACCCTATTCTGGTTAAACTACCTAGCTAGTTAACTAACAGTCAGCCCATGAGGCAAGAAAACCCCCATGATGCAGATACCGTTATCTGACGCAGTCACACTACGGCACAGGAACGTGTTATCTGATTAGGTCATAACGCTTGAGATCTAATTAGACAAGCGACATTTATTTATTTATTTATTTATTTCTGACACTTATAAAGCGCTACTTATACCCTTGGGCGTCAAGGCGCTGAAAACCATTATTGAAGAAAGTAAGAAATGAGGGAATAAACAGAATTAACTATTGAAAGTCGGTTAATGAGAAAAAAGCCAAGTTTTCAGGAGTTTACGAAACTGAAACAGCGTAGCACTTCGTCTGATGTTAAGAGGCAAGGTGTTCCAGAGTCTGGGGGCCGCCACCAGAAAGCGACGGTCACCCCAGGACACTGTTTTGGTGCGTGGGACAGGCAGTTGGTTGAGGGTGGCTGAACGTAAATCTCTTGTCGGTTTGTAGAGTTGAAGTTTGTCTCTTAAGAAATGTGGTCCTTGATTATTGACTGATTTGAAAACTATACAGAGGGCCTTGAAGTGGATCCTTTTTTGTACATTCAGCCAGTGAAGGTCTTTTATGTTTTTGGCAATAGGTTCGAACTTTGTTTTGCCGGTAATGAGACGGGCTGCTGCATTTTGTATAGTTTGGAGTTTTGTAGTGACTCGCGATTGGGCATTGAGAAATAAACCATTACAATAATCCAAGGACGAGAGGACAAGAGCGGAAACCAGTGTCTTAATCGCAGATTCGGGAAGAAAAGAACGTATTTTACGAATCATTTTTAGTTTTAGGTGCGCTGTGGATGCTGTCTTATTGGCGTGATCCATGAAGTTCAGTCCATCATCGAAGATAACCCCCAAATTCCTGACCTTCGAGGTCGGTGTGGGAGGGGTACCGAAGGTCTCTGGCCACCAACTGGTGGGCCAGGCTGGGGACAATGGACCGAAGATGAGTACCTCAGTTTTATCTGAGTTTAACTTTAAGCAGTTTGTTGCCATCCAGTCTCCTATATCTAGGAGCCCTTTCTTAAATTTTTCAGCTACTTGCTCTCCGTCACCTTTGATCGCCAACACTAGTTGGGTGTCGTCGGCGTACGAGGTAAGGCTCATCCCATGTGCTTTGATGGTCTTAGCTAGGTCCGACACATAGATGTTGAAGAGTGTCGGACTAAGGGATGAGCCTTGAGGAACACCACAGGGGGCGGAGAGTTGTGCAGATTGAAAGGGTCCTAGGATGACCGCCTGCGTTCTGTTAGCAAGGAAGGAGGCTATTAAGTTTTTGGCAGTATGACAGATGCCAAATCCTTGGACACGGTCGACCAAGATGTTGTGGTCGACCGTGTCGAAAGCCGCTGATAGGTCTAGCAGAACCAGTATGGCAGTGCCACCTTGGTCCCTAATAACCCTGATGTCATCAGCGGCTTTGATCAGGGCTGTCTCGGTCCCGTGATATTTTCGGAACCCAAACTGCGTATTGTCCAGGAGCTGGTGTACTTCAATGAACTCAGAGATCTGGGTGTTCATGATCTTTTCGATTGTTTTTGCAATGAACGGTAAACTGGCAATTGGTCGGTAATTTTTCAGCTCATTTTTATCCAGCGAGGTTTTTTTTAGCAGAGGCTTTAGTAGAGTGTTTTTGAGCGAATTAGGGTATTGGCCTGACCGCAATATCAAATTGCAGACCTGTGTGAGTGCAGGTATGATAACATCTAAGACTGGTCTGAGGACAGATAGAGGGCAGGGGTCAAGGGATGAGCCTGATTTGATGGTCAGAAGTGTGTTTTTTATTTGCTCCTGGGTGACTGGTTGAAAGCACGGACATTCCTCCAGCCCCTGATAAGGCATACGACGTTCTCATAACAAATCAAACCTATGACAACCTGGATAATCCGTGCGGCCATTGTTTTGATTTCACAGAGAACTTTAGTAAAGAATGTGCTAACGAGCAAGTCGTATGACATCTTTATTGACGTACCTATGTCCATCCTTACGTCAATCCCGGCACCTTTAAGGTATAAATATTGCCGACCTTGCCCTATGCAAACACACGCGTGGTGACAAGACGGAGCAGCCATACTTGCCGAAGCCGAGAGCAGAAGCAGACCCCGCAGGCAACAGCCCCGCCTTCCTGACGCGCTGAGAGACGCGCTGCTATCTCAAGCCGAGAGACCCAGCACCGGCGCTTCTGGGCAGCCCTCGCAGGCAGCCTGGAATATCGAGAGCAGAGAAAGAGATACCATTCCTCATTCATCCTAAATTCCAGGTACAGAACTGAATAACCCCTCACAGAGAATTCTTTAGTTATTCACTTGGCAAAAACAAACTTAACTTAAACTGTAACTTTCTATTCCCGCCCACGCATTAGACTTAGGTCAGGTACACGGGGTAGGCGTATTTAGAAACACCAGTTGAGTACGTTTAGTCAAATGTATATGTGTATGTAAATATATTTTAATCATTTAAAACATCATATGGCTCAGAAACCATATCAATGTTTTTACAGTATTATTTTATACTATTGCTTTTAATGTATGCACTTTACTTAACTATAAGTATTGCAATAATATCGATCCATTTCTCTTGTACGAGAAAAGAGACTGATCAATAAATAACACCTTTTTATTGAACACGCCCGTCTCTTCCTTTTCTCTACATTCTGATGAGACTAAGAATGCACGTACTGACTGAGTAAAATAATTGCCTTGTGCTCACACGACTCTTGAGATTGACTCTTGATTAGGGGAGAGCAAAGTTGTCATGTTCTATGGTTGTCAGAAACTAAATCCCTTCTTGTCTAATCAGGGGAGTTAATCCTTCCTTGAACATTCGAGAAAGTTTCTAGCGAACTCTGAGCTTAGCTGGCAAACCCAAAAATTAAGTCTAGTATCGACAGTAGTAGACCTAGTTAACGTCTGGCCTAGGCCTTTACTGCTGTAGGTACTATTCCAATGCGCAGAGCCTATTGGGAAAATAGGAGCTACACTACACTCCATCTATTCCTAGAAAAGTCAGATTCTTATTTGGTGCGGTAATAAACTGGGCAATATTTACGCCCTGGTATGTGATGCTCTTTCACTACGCAAAATTGTACAAGATTTACACAGACCTTAAGTCAGATTTTTAAAGCCACGTAAAGCCACATTGCATGGCTTTGAGGGGCTCCAAAAATCTGGAGTAAGGCAAAGCAGTGCAAATCGCTGTGTTGCGTAAACCTGCCCTGGACAGGCTCTCCATGAGCATTGCGTGGGTGTTCCCATGCAACTCCCATGGTTTTTGACTCATTCCCATTTCTTCTCGTTACCCATTACTACCTCGTTCTATGAGTACTGCTCATAGAAGGAGTAAAAAGACTCCCAGGATTGTTTTTGTGCAGGAAGGTGCACCTTCATGCACAAAAATAATCCTTCCTACAACATAGGCACCCCCTTGCACCATGGTGCAAAAGTGCTTGCAATGGCGCTAGGCTGCCGAAACAGCACCAGCGCCAGGGAAAAGGACAGGAATGTGTATATTTGATAAATACAGTGCATTCCTGCTCTTTCCTTGGGACACAGATCAGTGCAGCAAGCCAGAGAAGTGCAGCAAGGTGACTTGATGCACTGCCCTGCGCTACAAAATTCATAAATATGCACAATTGTGTGCAGTCGAAACTTCTACATTGTAGTGACTATCCAGAGCTTTCAACGATTTTGCTTCTTTTACTTTTCTTCATTTATTGTACAATAAACAAGGGTTGTATCCAAAGAGTCCCCTACTTTACAAATGTATATCCATTATTTTGTTTTAGCATATTCAACTTTTGATTGTTAAACGATATTTAGAAGATTGAACAAAGTGATCATTGTCAAATTTTTTTACGATTTTCTTACACGTTTGGCGGCATTCTTATATGTTTTTTTTTACTTTGCGAAACATTTTTCTCAATTTCCAAAATCTGGAGGTGGTAAAGCACGCCTGGTTCTAGAGGGTGGGCCAGGCCCATCCAACTTTTCACCTTAATGTTTCATAAGGGCTCTCCCTTATCGTTTATTTGAATTATTAACACCGTTGGCATAGGCTTCTTTCAAGCCCGGGGAGAGGTGTGAAGTCAGCAGAGTTTAGTAGCTGCTATGATGCTCAAATGACCAGCACAGATATCCGGAAAACTGAATTATAATACTGGCTTTATTGCATCATATGTTTAAACTTCAATGCTTGGCAAATAAAAAAGCGGCCATCGTTATTTAGGAACATGAAAACGGTCCTTTTTGTCAGCAGAAACATTTCTGTTGATTTACATGACCAGGAGCATGCTACAGTCTTAAAGTTCTGCATCTTAAAGTTCTGACAAGCAGTGCCCCTCCCCTTCCCCAAAATTGGAAACACATCCGAGAAAGCGGAGTACATAGCTCCTTGGACACAGATTATTGTGCATAGAATGTCAAAAGCTAATAAATGCTAATATCACAAATATTAAATTTATTAAATACTTTGCTGTTTTTTTGCCCAGTACCCATTCATCTTTATAGCCCACCCATGCTTCTTTACACCCCCCTCAATAAAAAAAACCCTAGAGCAGTGCCTGTGGTGAAGATGAATCATTTTGCACATCTCAGCAAATGAACTTAATGAGCAGTTCTCCCAAAGAGAATGACCCTGTTAGTTTGAGTAACCCGCTTCTCTAATTTGTTGAGAAATATCAAGCCTTGTTGTTTTTTGTGTTCTAATGATATCTTTCGGTAAATGAGGACACAGGCTGAGGCAGACAAAGTCCTGGAGGGTCTAAATAGAAGCCTCTCCCTGTTATTGCAAACTTTCCATCGGCTGCCGGGTGCTGTCCTGCCTATGAGTCCTCATTCAACAGGAATCTGCATCAGCAATTACGTAGGCACACGGCGTAGTCACGTAACAAGTCTGTACTCATACACTGACAGTGTTTACCCTTAGCTTGGTAAACATATCCATGAAACACCAACAGAAAGAGTTGCCTAATTCGGCAGCACCCACAAAAGCTACAAAGAGCCGGTACATTTTGGTTTATGGACTTTCCTTTTTGCCTTCCGTACATGCTGTCTTTGGATGCTTGCTCATCAGATCTTCCCATTCCTCCATGCACACTTTCCCCACAGTGTTTTCCCACGACACGTCTCAGCTTACCCGTGGCTTCTGTTGAGTCCTGTATGTGTTTTGAAAGGGATTTTTGTGTGTTCTTATTAATGAACAAGATGCAGCATCACTGGTACCCAAGCAAGAGCTGTGCCAAGAACAACCCGTGTAGGAGTGAGGCAGTGGAGAAAAACAACTGCACCAAAAGTTCGAAAGTGAAATGGGTTGTGAAATGATGTACATATACTTACTATCATGAGACTATGAGCAAGTTAGGTTAGCCTTCTTCAAGATGGCAAATTGCGGACCCCAACACTCCCTTTGGAAATCCTCCCCCAATGTCCAGGGTTCTACTTTTCCAGGAAGCTGCAAAGCTGGAGGGAGCGGTCATTAGTCACCATAGGGGGTCTGTTCTCCGATGGGCACCTCCTTACCTTTGACCAACTCATTACAGACCAGGACATTCCCCAGGCCAGTTCCTCACCTACAGACAGCTCTGCAATACCCACGAGACCCTCTGAGACACACTTGACACACAACCCAACACACACCCAGTCATACTCACCATGGGGGAAGGAGTGGAGGCCACCTGATAACTTGGCTATACAAAGCCATTCCGGAGCTCAGCGGTGCTCTTCTCGCTACTCTGCGGAGTAAATGGGAGGAATTCTTCCGGAGGGCACTACACGATTCGAAAAGGGAACAGGCCATAGAAGACCCCCAGTCAGTCTCTCGAACACCCACTTAAGAATATACACTTCTTTGTACTTCACATGGCCTATCTGACCCCAGCTCAACTAATCGTTTCTTCCCGGAGGTGCATGAGTGCTGCCCACACTGCCAATGTGAAGACGCACATCTACGTCATATCCTGTGGTCCTTTCCAGCCCTTCAAGAATGCTGGTGACTGAAATACGCATCATTACGTGAGTTGATGGAACTCCCTAGAATCTACACATGGGAACCATGCACTTTCGGAATATTCAAACGCAGGAAACAGCAAAATGTACATACCCGCTTTGCACCCATGGCACGCCTCCTGGCCAAACACGAGCTCACGCGCCAATGGAGGGCCACAGGGGCTGTGGGGCATGGCCAGAAGAGCGGCGATGCGGTGGGATTCAGGTACTTTTTGTTTGTTTTATTCATCCCTCCTACCCCCGCCTACCACTTTGCCCCAGAAGCAGCCGCAACTGGATGAATGTACAGGAGAGCAAAAATCTCAATAAGCAAGGGTACACTTATTCTTCTTTTGAGGGCATCAATAATATAAAAATCACTTCCATCATTCAGCATCTTAACTTTCATGCAATGAAACAGTGACTTCCTTCAGATACCAATGAACGTTGCATGTTATTTACTTCATTCAGATAGAAGATACCAACAGCATGTGCTAAATTGACCACTAGATGCATCCATTGCTTCAGTCGGACTGCATATGTCGAATTTGTGACAAAATTGTGCAGTAGTGAGATCTGCGATCAAATAAGATAAGAATGTGTCATGCCTATCGAACTGCACCCCAGCCTCACAGCATTTATCTGTTTGCTGCTGGTTGTGTGGCTGTTGGAAAGGGTCTTTTAGGATCCTGTTCACATATTGACAAGATGCAATTATTTTTGTTGCAGGTCTGGCTGACTGTTGCAAATTTTGTATTCTGAATATCAGCATTGTAAGACATCAGATTCAAACTATGATAGACTACATTTCTGGAAAACAATTTCGCTTGTAATAATAGTGTAACCTATTAAACATTCTAGATATTATATTCCCAGTCTCAGCCCAGAAAAAACTAGCAGAGCTGCATATTGAGAATTCTCCAGCACCCTTCTGTGATTGACCCCATTTAAAATCTGGGATTGGTTCAATATCAAACTAAGTTTATTACACACATATCCTTTAACCTTACCCGCTAGGAACCATCTGCTGTCACTGAATCAGCATCTTATCTCAGTGTCCACCTGGGTTTGCCCAGTAGCCACATGCCAGCTGTCACCATAGTCACCACAGTAAAACATTTATGGTGTTCACTGCTCAATGATTTAATGATTCTCCATACTTGAACTCTTCACCCGAGCTATGCAGTTGGACCATCATCTGTTTTCCTAATTTGTCAGATTGTTGGCCTT
Source organism: Lissotriton helveticus (assembly GCF_964261635.1). Classification (NCBI taxonomy): domain Eukaryota; kingdom Metazoa; phylum Chordata; class Amphibia; order Caudata; family Salamandridae; genus Lissotriton; species Lissotriton helveticus. The sequence continues at coordinate 1,124,631,535 of NC_136068.1, read as the reverse complement.
TCCCTAGGATTAATCCATAGCAGCTTTAGCCACAGACAAGCACTACTTATGGACGATGTGTCTCTAAAATGGACTAAGGCAATTACTTTATTCCAAAGAAAGACAAGCACCACCTAACCCTTCTCAAAACAGAGTCTAGCAAATCTCTTGATGGAATTCTAGAAAAAGCAATATGCACCACAGCTGCTTGAAGAAACTCAAACAGTGTCTGCATCCACCCTCAATTAAGGGATTGGAAAACCTCTGCATGCTCTTTCACAGGCGATATCACTGATGATATTCTATGTGTATGTCTTGGGATGCTATGACTGCAAGGTGCATTGCAATCCTGTTGAAAGAAAGATGAATGTAGAAAACTATAGTTGATGCTATCTTGACTTTCCAGTCTAGTAGAATGAAGAAGAAACACAAGAAAACAAAACAAAGAAGATGAGCATCTATTATTCTGAAAATATGTTTTAAGAAGACGTCAACGTGCCCTAAAATATAAAAATATTTCTGGCCAGTATTTCAACCACAGATCCCTTAACTGGGATGTCAAAAATGTTGAACAGATTTCAAAATGTACGAGTGTGTATCAGGATAAATCTTGATTAGCTTGCTTCTACCAGACAGCACAAGCAGTCTGGCGAAAACGATTAACTGTGGGCTTACCAAGAACTCACAATGGGGTGGCAGCCTATCCATTGTTTACCATTGGCTGGTTTTATTGTCTATCATTAACTTGCATCTTTTTCAATGGCTTTCTTTATCAATCTTGTTCCATGTTGTGTTTTCCCTCACCTGGAGTATAGCCTATTTACTATCCTTTGTGTTGGCAGAGTTTTATTCTTCCACTGCAAACTTTTGGGGAATTACTTTTTTCTTTTTGCATTAGTGTTCCATGGGAATGCATGTGTTTTCCAGCTAACACCTTCAAGTGTTCCTCACCCCTCAAATATCCTTCCCCTGTGCTCCATGTTGTTGGCTCGCTCATGCGCTACTCGCCCTGCCCTTCTGTTGCCATTCCTCATGTGCTCCTTTGTCCTCTCCCTGTCCACTCCCAGAGTTGCTCCCCCGCTCCTCCATTGCCATCTATCCCTGTGGGTATTTTATTTTTATAAGTATTTTAGATTAAATTATTTTTGGGTGTGTTGGGCCGAGGCAGCAAACTACTACTGGCCCCTATGCCTAAATAATGCATAAGTGCTACTTCTATTTCATTTTTTTACTGATCCATCTAAGGTCAGTAAATAGAAAAATGGTACCGGCATCATATTTGAGGCATACACATGCATAATAGTGCATGTGCAAGCACACATCGTCACAGATGCACACACATACAAAATTAGACATACACTGCAGCCACATCATCACACCTTTTTTCTGTTGACAATGCTGCACAGCATATAAGAGATGCTGTACAGAATTACTACAAGTTATTGGTGAAGCCAGTAGATCCAAAAGGTGAGGCCTGTTAGCTTTACCATTGCTTGTTTATGACCATCAAAAGTGATCCCTATATGTACCCTCTTTTTTGATGCAAGAGAAATGTTTCTTTTTTTAATTAAATTGTCTAGGATCGAGAATGAACTTAAACATGTAGGGAAAAGGAGATGTAACTTTCAATGTCTTTTGGAAAGCACCTCCTACTCTTTAGTGAACACCTGCAGAGTCTTCTTGGCCAGGGTTTAGGGGGTAAGTAAAGGATTACAGGATCAGCCCACACAAGCACTGGCCTCGTCACAATACACTTTTGATCTCAATTTCATACTAACTCCCGACACTATGTGCCTATGGGGAAACGTCCTTTAGGACGAAGCCGGAAATATGCTGTGCTTTCAAAACGCCAGCAATAGAACAAACGCGTCTTTAGCTCAGATTTGGTCAGCAGGCAAGTTGTTACAATGACTTGCTTTAGAGGGGGCGCATTGGTGGAATGGTGTTGGATTTAAAGTCCAACACCTTCCCTAATGTTGCGCAGACTGGAGTTGGAATAGTAAATTATCCTATTCCAAAGTCCAGCACCCCTCTAAGTCAAGTCATTATAACGATTTGCGTGCTGAACGAATGCGTACTAATGACGCGTTTGTTATAATGAGGGTATGATGAAGTCATGCGTGCTAAACGCATGTGTGATTCCATCATACATTCATATCTATTACCTTCTCAAATCCCTCTCTGTAAGTTAAAAATGTGGGTACGTTTATTTGAAACTATTTGAATCAAATACATATAACCATATTTCAAGAATAATGCCTCATCATTTTCTGGTCTGCTATAAAAATCATGTAACCAATGGGCTTGGACAGCAACTAAAGAAGAAAGCCCTCAATACTCAGACGTAGCCATAATCAAGGGCCAAGGCTTTGAGTACCTAATCCTATCACTGTTCTTATGCCCCAGCAATCTCTCTATTTTTCTCACCACCTCTGATTGAAACTCTTAAGATTCACCCTAAGAAATTCTATTGTAACACTGAAATACGGAATGGGAATGTTATATAACATAATGCAACAAACAATCCTGCAACCAATCTTCAAGTATAGATTTTCTTTTCCATTTCTAGCACATGCAAGCTGTCCCTGACAGTGCCGTTTACAGGCTATCATTAACATCGCCAAACCCTCTAATGCACTCTCCTTGAAGCCACATTCTTCACGCCACATGTTTGAGCCCATCCATGACTCCTCTTTAGCTCAATAGATATATTTTGAAAGAGTGTTCCCTGCCTACTCCCATGAAATATAAGGTGCAGCTTCAATGCTGCCCTAGTTAGTACCAGTCCAAGAACAACTTGTGTAGGAGTGAGAGAGTGAAATAAGAAAAAAAACATTTGAAAGTGTTATGGGAATGTGAGACTACATGCTCTAGTGCTTTCATGTGAGAAAATGGACCTATAAATTCTAAAATGTTAATTTCCTCTTACTCGGTTTCTTCTTCTTGTCCTGCCCAGGCGGAGCTCCTCCTATTTACATGTTTGTAAATGTAAATGGATGATAACATGATATTTCCTTTGTATTTATTGTTAGGAGTACCATGTCAGCACCGGAAAATTGGAAATAGGATATTCTAGCAAATTGTTATTGTCTGCTTCCGAGATGCTTCAAGAGCATAGTATATTGTTTTTTCATTGCAAGTACCATAAAAAAGTATTGTTTTTTTTACCTATTCATTCATCTACAATGTGAATAATTTCGCTCGTGGTGTGTTCAGGTGGAAAAGCAATATTGAAGCCTGAACGAGGCAAAGAGTAAGGAGGTAACAACTTTAACAGATTTGATGGAGGGTAGGAAAACAGGCTGCTTAGTGCAAGAGATCGCAGAAGTTATTAATGATGTCGCACTCTTAGGTCTAAATAATGTGGCCGCTAGAGAGGATAGACAGGACTGGTGGAGTGTATGGGCCATGGTGTTGTGAGTTTAAAGAGAGGTTTGTGTCCTAATTTAGAGCTTTTAATTATGTATCTCAAGCTCGCTTTGTCTCTGGTACCAAATCCCTCACTCACCCCCAAGAACTGCCATATCTTGTGATGAGACCAGGTTGGATCAGCAAATAAATGTGATACCGAAAGCGACAAAACTGGTTGCACAGGTACAGAGAGTCATTAGAACAAAGCGGTAGTTTATCGCCGCTTTACCGGCAGGAAACTGCCGATAGAGCGGCGATAATGGCCTTGATAATATGCGATTCGAATTTCAATAGAAGCCCAGGTTAGATGTTCTCACATCTAACCTGGACATCGATTGAAATTCGAATCGCATATTATCAAGCCCATTATCGCCGATTTATCAGCAGTTTCCTACCGGTAAAGCGGCGATAAACTACCGCAGCTTCCTTGATAATATGGCCCATAGTTGGCCTGGCTTGGGCTGATAAAACTGGCAGAACTAAGGGCCCGATGTAGGTAATTCTTATTTACCACTTCTTAAATACCGAATTTTACCGATTCGGTATTTAAGAAGTGGTAAATATGAAGGGGGGAGATGTAGGTATTTCCAGATGTGTAAATACCGAATCTTTAAGATTCGGTATTTACCGAATCTGGAAATACCGAATCGGTATTTCCTATTGATTCCTATGGGCTGTGAAGCCCATAGGAATCAATGGGCAATACCGATTCTGTAATTACAGAATCGGTAAATACCGAATTTCTCAAGGGTGCAGGGGGTGTCACTTTGACACCCTCTGGCCCCCCCAAAACAGGCTCGGGTGCCATGTGGCAGGCATACATGCCCCAAGGGCAGGTCTGCCTGTCATATGGCAGAGGTGTGCATGCACACGTGCATGCACACCGAATCGGTATTTTACCATCAAATTGGATTTGATGGTAAAATACCGATTTTGTAAGGCTTGTGGGATTCAGAAGAATCCAACCTACATCTCAAATTTACCGAATCGGTAAAAATACCGATTCGGTATTTTACAGAATCGGTAAATTTACCGAATAGGTAAATTTACCGATTCTGTAAAATTAAGGGCCCTACATACCATTTCTGGAATACCGGTCGGTAACGGCCGAAAATACCGATTTTCGGCCGTTACCGACCGACCTACATCTGGCCCTAACCTCTTTTTAACTGTCATAGCTGGGTGGGTAACTCAGACATACCCTTGCATGAAAGCTAAGGAGATGTTACTGAAATTGGGATTCACCTATTTGGCTTGTTGCTCTTATGTATACCGTTCCTCACACTAGATCGGTAGGGCGATAGGTAAGGGAAGACACAGCAAGGCATATATATTTACTTTCGATTTAAATGCTCCAGGCAGAGCCTCATGAATAGGCACTGTGTACCCAAATAATATAGTCACATGACATACAGCTCCTCTCAGCATACTGTTACCATGCAGCATTGGTCAGTAAATAGGGTGACTTAGATGAAATGAGGAGACAATTACAGAATGGTCCGAGTATGGCACTCTCTATTACAAGCAACGTTTGTTCTGCTGCTCGGAGGCTTTTCAGATATCCATGAAAAGTCAGCATAGGTACATTCATATATCTGTTTTACAGCATGTCTGTTATGCTCCGGTAAGTATGTATATGATGGGTCCTACTAGAGCTCACAGAGTGCCCGAGATGTGGTTACAAGGCAGACTTTATACTCTTATTTTAGCTAATTAGTTTGTTTGTGTTTTTGGTGGGGGTAGGTCTTTGACATCATGTTTAGAATGCAAGAGACCTATCTTGCAGAAACGTCCTCTGCTTCTGCTTCCCCAGCCACGTTCTCCCCAACACGGTTGATACTGCTGGGATACTTTAGTCACATCCTCAAAGCAGTACCGAGACTTGCGTCCGTGCGTCAGACGCTGCTGCTGGTGAAAAGAGGGTGGCATGCATTGGAATGAATATCGGCACAGCACAAGCTAGTGGAATAATTGATGACTCTGTTGAATACGAGGTTGGAATAGCACCCATATCCTGATCACTTTAAAATGCTGGGGCATGAAGAGGCCACTACGAAGTTTTCTGATTATTTGGACCTCTAGCCTGCTAGTCTGATGTAAGAATATAAGGCATTATTATTAAAAAAGTATTTCTTTGTTTACTAATATCTATTAAGAACAATTTCTGTAACTTGAATTCCTCCTACTCTAAAAGTGTACCGAGTAGTTGGTGGGACATGTACCTTGCTGCATCTAAATGTGTGACTGTGTGACTGAATATGCTGCATTCTCCACAACTCTTGAATTCTTTTACTTTACTTTATTCTTATGATGCAATTATATTTGATGCAACTGTGTTATTGTCCTGTATGACGCATTATTCAGCTCAAAATATGAACAAAGTTCATATTTGAAAAATTGATTCTGAATCTTAATAAACTAGACATACTGTGCCTCGCCATTGTTTGACACAATTCCAAAAGTCTATTTATGCGACCGACAAATTGGTTACATTATTTAAATTCAAATAGAAAATGGTTCTGCCACATTTTAAATTGGCAAAGTGGTAACCGCATGATGCAGCTACTTGTGGGTGTCCCTATAGAAACGTATGTTATTAATGGTGGAGTAGGAGTACATAATAAATCAATGCAGCATGCTGCAAACTTTGTCATGCCTCTTCAGTCTATTAAGGTAGATAATTAGCAATTTCCCTTTGGGTGTGTAGCTGTCCTCTTGGAGCATCTGGTAAGTAGATGTTCACAAATTGTTGGTTTTATCTCACTATGGCTACACCAGCTTCTACATTCATTAATCTATCACGCAGATGGGGATCTACTAGCCAACACTCAAAGCTGAAATAATCATTGTGTGAAATATCGTGAACATTGTTGCTTATCAATTATTATTTCGAAATGTTTGATAAAAGTGTGTGCACAAATAAGTCTTATATTAGGGATGCAGATTTGATATAAAAAATAGCCATATAATGATTAGATTTAGACTGCAAATATGGAATACCTTTACTTTAACATTACTTGAGAACTTTGAAACACTGTATACAAGTCTTGTGGTCCACACAAGTCCTCAACAAAGACGTGTAACCCTACTACAGAATTTTTCATTTTTAATGCTGGAGAATGTGGTCAACTGTTTTGGTTGGAAGAAATGTTCGCATGTGTTCTCAACACTTTTCCAATTAGATTCCTTTGTAAATATATTGACATTTTTGGAATGCAAAGCACAGCATGAGACGAACACTGCATAGCTTGCAAAATTCTGTTATCACTAAACAAAGACAATACGCTTGAAGATTTCAGATATAAAGTTACAGAATTCTGTCAAGTTCAGATTCATTACAGTTGCCAAAATCTAACCATTACCCATATATAGGTTAAACAATGTTATAACCTTTGCCAATCTTGTGCCAAAGAAGAAAGACAACATAAATACCCCTCGACCAAAAGCCAGAAATATCATATGATTAAGCCCTACTAGGAAATGTAGAACACACTAGTCACCCTGTTTTGTCTTTTCAATTTTTCATTGGAGGAATTGTTTGAAGCATCTCTGCTTGATCCCATGCTTTTCTACACATATGCCCAGCAGGTATATCTGTTCCCTAAGATTCAGCACATCTGTGCCTTGTTCTCAATCCTTTGAATATTGTTTTTGTGAGAACCACCCTGACCCAGAAGGCTTAACTTCATCTCTGCCTACGTTCAAATCTGTCCAAAAACAATGAGTGTGGGGGAGGGATAGCAAAACAAAAAGAGGATAATCAACTACAAAGGTGAAATAAATTATCAGAATGTGCAAGACCGTGTCGCAAGTGACTGAACATGTTAAGGAGATCAAGACATGTTCAACACTTGCAAGGATCCCATTGTTACAATTTAGCAGAATTTGGTTGGAACTTTGTGCTGCAGTTCGCATGTTATCCAAAAACAATAGAAACATCATTTCAGTTGCCTTACCACGTCATAAACCAAGCAAATATTGGTCACATCCTATTCTACCCAATAACTAATGGACATACCATTTAAATGGCATGGTGAGCAAGAAAACAATGGATTTTTGGCCCAGATCTCTGTACTGGGGTGAATGTATGACATTGTTCTGCATTTTGTCCATCAATTGTTCTTTTTACATTGGTCACCCCGAGTGGGACGGGTATGCCCAGACATGGGTCCCGTGCTCTCCATGTCACTGGAGTCAAGCTATCCTGGCTGATGAGGGCTGAAAGCCCGAAACTGGTCCTAGGATGCTTGTTTCCAATCCAGGGAGGACCTGGCCTGGCAGGACTGTTCCCATTGGGCGCAGGGTCAAGACTGATTTGCATATGACTGGGTCCAAACTGGACTGGCATGGTGAGCAAATAAACGATAGATTTAGGCCCAGATCTCTGTACTGGGGTGAATGTATGACATTGTTCTTTATTCTGTCCATTAATTTTCCTTTTTAACACATCATTTAAGCAATGATTGCAATACACTAGTGGCTTCTCTTAAATGTTGACCCTGTTTAAAAGTTCATATATTCCCTATGTTTAAAAGGCATTGTGCTTTGTCATTTAATATACTCCTGATGTGATCTGAAAGAGGGGGATGTAGTGTGATTTAATGAAAATAACCACAACGTAATCATTGTCCAGCACATAATGTTAGCACAGCCCTTCAAGCCTGATTTATTATTGGTTAGGTACATAGCTGGGCATTAATAGTACTTCCTCTTTTTCTTTCAAAGTAAAACTTGGAGACTGATTCTCAAAAATATTCACAAACTTAATTTGAACTTAGCTGATCAAATAATTCCATGGATGAGTGTAAACTCAAGTAAATTAGTTTGCTTATACAATATTCCAGATTATTTTTTAATCTTGCATTCAAGCAAATATTCACCAAGTGGCACGTTTTGGTGATTCCATGGGAATGCCTAATTGAGATGATGAACATCTGAAACTTGCAAGTTTATAGATATTCACAATTTATTGGGAGACGTATTCCCCCATTAAAAGTAGTTTAAGATTTAGTCTTAAGGGCAGGAGTAAATCCCTATCCAGAATGGAAATGGGAAGCACACTGACGATAATGTAGTTTATACATATGTACAAGTATTGTCCCTAGGAAAAAACAAAAATTCACATTTGAGTTCTGAGGAAATCAGGACTGGAATGTCTGCTCATTGCTGGAAATTCTAGAATTTCTTACTTTCATTGAATACTGTAAACGCTGTTAAATTAAGTCTCAGCTGTAAATTAACGTGTCCCTGCTTTTTGATCCAAACATCCGAAATCTACAAGTCGGTTGCTGATTTATGTGAAATATCATTATTTCTCATGGCATTTCAGTTTCTAAAATATCTATTCTGAAATAGTTGAGGCAATAAATTTAGAAATTCGGCATTTCAAACAAAAATACACCTTTTTGGTTTAAATTATGTAGAAATTTAATGGAAACTTCATTCTGAAAATACTCGAGATACTGTAAAGTGCCAATTTTGAATAGGCTCGTTATTGAAATAATTACGGGTTATTTTGCTGTCTTTTTTTCCAACATTTCTTTACTCCGTTATCAATAGGAAAACCGAATATAGGTATTTGATAGGCAGTCATGGCAATATAAGAAACAACTACATTGCTCTCAATAAAAGGTTCATAGCCATCGCAGTTCAGTTTCTCACGCGGCATCTTCGTATAGAAGAAATAAATATATAGTGTCTGGCAGCTGAAGGATCATATAAAAAAGTGTGGAAGCCAATCACTCAGGGCGAGGTCAATCAGGGCAACAATGAAGTGTGGGGGTGGCAAAGTAAGAGTAAAAGAGGGTGTATATTATACAGATTGTCGGCATGTCCAACCCATCTTACAGCTCAGGGACCAACAAGCACAGCAGATGGTATGGTGAGGAGGTTACTCGGTAAATGTAACCTCAAGATTTCCATGCTAGGGTAATAATAAAGGAACTATGGCGCATAAGCGTATAGACCATTACAGTGTATTACAGGTGTATTTTATTTTATGTATATATACAGTTCCTTGGCCCTTGAGAAAGTGGAGCGTCAGGCTGAACTTATACTTGTGGAGGCATGGCTGCTGGTTTCCTCGTTGTAACCCCTCCAATAAAGAAATTTTGGCAATAGAACATCTTGTTAAGAGGCTTCTCCTTTGACAGGCAACTCTGTTGGATTTATGGCGGCCTGCCAGAGTCGCGGAGAGAGGCCTTGTGCTGTCTACAGCATTCCAGCTACGATGTAAAAGCGCCAATGCGAATGGGACAGGAGTCACATATTGGGGGAAGATTGTGTCAGCGGGTACTCGAGCTGTGTCCCACCGCCCACTGAGGTGTTTTATATGAACAAATTTGGGGCAAGTGCACAGCATTTCACTACAGAAATACTGGGCACTACGAAGACCATGAGGCCACAGGAGTGGCCACGCCCATTTAGGCGGAGGTTTTGTTATCAGGTGTGGTGCTTAAAAACTGCTGTGCTGCTGCCTTTCAGTTCCTTGGTCTTTGAGAAAGTGGAGTGACCACGAAACGCGTCAGGCTGAACTTATACTTGTGGAGGCATGGCTGCTGGTTTCCTCGTTGTAAACCCTCCAATAAAGACATTTTGGCAAAAGAACATCTTGTTAAGAGGCTTCTCCTTTGACAGGCAACTCTGTTGGATTTATGGCGGCCTGCCTGAGCCGTGGAGAGAGCCCTTGTGCTGTCTACAGCATTCCAGCTACGACGTAAAAGCGCTAATGCGAATGGGACAGGAGTCACATATTGGGGGAAGATTGTGTCAGCGGGTACTCGAGCTGTGTCCCACCGCCCACTGAGGTGTTTTATATGAACAAATTTGGGGCAAGTGCACAGCATTTCACTGCAGAAATACTGGGCACTATGAAGACCATGAGGCCACAGGAGTGGCCACGCCCATTTAGGCGGAGGTTTTGTTATCAGGTGTGGTGCTTAAAAACTGCTGTGATGCTGCCTTTCAGTTCCTTGGCCTTTGAGAAAGTGGAGTGACCACGAAACGCGTCAGGCTGAACTTATATTTATGGAGGCATGGCTGCTGGTTTCCTCGTTGTAACCCCTCCAATAAAGAAATGTTGGCAATCGAACATCTTGTTAAGAGGCTTCTCCTTTGACAGGCAACTCTGTTGGATTTATGGCGGCCTGCCTGAGCCGCGGAGAGAGCCCTTGTGCTGTCTACAGCATTCCAGTTACGACGTAAAAGCGCCGATGCGAATGGGACAGGAGCCGCATATTGGGGGAAGATTGTGTCAGCGGGGACTTGAGCTGTGTCTCACCGCCCACTGAGGTGTTTTATTTGAACACATTTGGGGCAAGTGCACAGCATCTCACTGCAGCAATACTGGGCACTACGAAGACCATGAGGCCACAGGAGTGGCCATGCCCATTTAGGCGGAGGTTTTGTTATCAGGTGTGGTGCATAAAAACTGCTGTGCTGCTGCCTTTCAGTTCCTTGGCCTTTGAGAAAGTGGAGTGACCACGAAACGCGTCAGGCTGAACTTATACTTGTGGAAGCATGGCTGCTGGTTTCCTCATTGTAACCCCTCCAATAAAGAAATGTTGGCAATAGAACATATTGTTAAGAGGCTTCTCCTTTGACATGCAACTCTGTTGGAGATATATATATATATATAGAGCTGCCACCCCCAATCTGATCAAAAGTATCCCATATGGAGAACTTCTCCGATTGAGACGGAATTGTACTCATGACTCTGACTTTGAGAAAGCAGCAACACAATGCATATCCAGATTCAGGGTCAGAGGATATGAGGAAGGGCTTTTACAATCTACTCTTAAGAAAGTTCAAAGCATGTCTCGTGCTGATCTTTTGAAGGATCGAGATAACAATTTGGGGACTGGTAAAGCTTCTGCAAAGGGATGTTAGACCTGTCAGCCTTAGGGTGGTCTCCCCTACATTTTTGCCCTTTTTGCCTCCCATTTTTATCCTATATTTTGTTGGACTTAGGACTCTGGGCGCCTCACCACTGCTAAACAGTGCTGAGGTGTAGGTGCTCTCCCCTAAAACCTTGTGAGGCTGGCATATCTGCCACAAGCCACTGCTACCGCAGTAAGGTTTAATCCTCCATAGGCTAACATTGGGAACCTCCCCTTATGGACTAACTTCTGACAGGGACCTAATAAGTCTGTCATGTTTGGTCTTGTTGGACTCGGGGCGGGGAACCCTTTCCAATGATATATAGGGTTTGGGCATTACTACGCTAGGGAGCCCACTTTTATAAAGGGGACCTTTTCCTGCCTACACTTAGATTAGGCTGCAGACTCCCTCCTCCCCTCTGCATACTGATAGCCTGCCTGGGTTGGGAGGTGGGAGTGGTGATTCACACCTTCTTCCCTGGGATGAGCTGTGATGGGCTGCCCACTGTAGTCTTAACGGTCTGTCTCTCGTCACTGTGACAGCTAGGTCAGGGAAGGCAGGGAACATACCAGAACTCCCTGGACTCTTCCAGAAGCCCCTGCCCCCAGACCCTTCCAGAGACTTCCACCACTTTCTAGCCCTTAGACTAAAAAGATATATAAGGGAGGGTCCTGGCCTCACATTCTTGTTACACTGCTGGACCTGGAAGAATCCCTGCTGGAGTGAGGACTGCTGCGCAAGAGGATTGCCACTGGGAAGGAGGCTGACTGTTCCAAGGAACTGTTGCCCCACAACCTGCTGAGCTGCCCTACTGTCTGCTGATCCTGCCCTGCATGGGAGACTGCAACATCACCACCAGAGTGTCTCCACAACATCCCAAAGGAACTACTTTTCTTTGAACAGCATTTTAAAGAGTCTTCAACCTTTTAAAGATTGCCTTTTTGGGACTGCACCCTTTTTAAGCTATAGGAAACTACCTGTCCTTGGACCACAGCGTTTTAAAGACTTCCCTTTGGAACAGCAACAACACTCTCAAGATTTGCCCTGCAACGCTGTGCCTGCCCTCAGCACTGCTTGTCCCGTGATCCTCCCAGAGCTCTGTGATTGCCTCTGATTCTGGCGCAAGCCCACTGAAACTGGCCCTGAGGTCACCGCCACTGGGACCGGAGCGCGCTGTGTAGCGCTGAGAAGCGAAGCGCTGTGTGGCAGGTGGCTCCGTCGTTTCTAGGACTTGGAGGCACTGTTAAGCGCTGTGCTAAAGGAGCGCTGTGTGGCTGTGACCCCCACCCGTGCAGCACCTGCTGAGCCCAAGGTCCCAGGGGGAGAGGAGCCTCGCACCCGCGCCCGCAACCACCACCCCAGGTAACGCCTCAGTGCAACCAGGCTGCTGTGAGGGGGCGTGGTGCGGGTTGGCCGGGTACCTGGAGTGTGAGCTTTGTGCTTGGCTGGGAACCGTCCTTCACTGACCGGCCTACCGGGGCATAATTACTTGGTAATTGACACTGGGCATTTTTTAGCATTACCAGCAGCGCCTGGGCAGCCGCACTTATTACGCTGGGAGCATCATTTCTATGAGAGGCACACTTATTACGCTACAAGGGAACTTTGGCCTAAGAACCTTCCCCCAGTGAATTTTGGCCATAAGAACCTACCTCAAGTGAACTTTTGCCATCCAAGGACACTGTGGGAAAGACATTACCAGCAGGAGCCCTTGGCACACATGAGTTTTTGGTGATTTGATCAGGCCTGGGAACTGGATTCATTCTTATTGATTATTGATCTTGCTTGGAAACTGGAATCCTTTTTATTATTGATCAGGCCTGGGAACTGGAGTCATTCTTATTGATTATTGATCTTGCTTGGAAACTGGAATCCTTTTTATTATTGATCTTGCCTGGAGCTGGATTTACCTGCTTTTGGTTCTCGCATAATTTTTAGATAAAGAAATTCTTATTCTTATACAAAACTGGTGTGGTGTTCCTTTTGTGAGTGTTTTTACTGTGTCATCGCCGTTGTGTGTTGCACAAATACTTTACACATTGCCTCTGAAGTTACGCCTTTGCTGCTCTGCGCCAAGCTACCAGGTCGGAAGCGGTGGTCCCTACTTGGACTAGGGTGCATACCCCTGCCAACTAGAGACCCCGGTTCTAACATTGGTGGCAGCGGTGGGATAGGACTTGTGCTTGTGTAACACCACGCAGCGACGCAGTGTACACCGCAACCCTACACCTGACTCTACTGAATTTTTGTCTACCCTCTCCAATTGGCATTTTTGAAATTTTTTTTTTTATTCTCCCTGACTGGCTGCTATTTTTAAAAGTCCCATTTGGTTTTCTCTACAAACGTCTGAGGCCCTACCTAGCAAGATGGAATTCGAGCTGGCCAATCTGGAAGTTTACACAGTGGCACAACTCAAGGAATTCTGCGAGGAGAAAGGGGTGCCCTTCAAGCAAAGCGCCAAGAAGGCAGAGCTTCAGAAAGCCTTGAGAGCATGGGTAACAGCCCACCCAGAAGGAGATGGGGACGGGCAAGGACCAGAGCACGACGCCACAGGAAACCTTGACCTACTGCACTTGGCGGGAAATGGTAATTTGTTACCAGGTACAAGGGTACTTTCCAGGGCAGGCAGTAGTGTGTCAGTGAAGAGCCTGTCCGTAGAAGACCTGGAGGACAGGAGGGAGGAGAGACAGCTCAGGTTGGAGCTTGCCAAGCTGGAAAAAGAGCGGGAAAGAGAAAGGTGGGCCATGGAGCAGGATCGCGAGAACAAGCGACTGGCTATGCGGGAAAAAGAACTTGCCCATGAGCTCAGTCTGAAGGAACTGGAAATCCGGGCCCTAGAAGTAGGGGCCAACAGCAACAAGAATGGTGGCAGCGTACCTATGGAAGCTTCACGTGAGTCCAGGGTCTTTATGCCTAAAGATGTGATGGCCAGTTTTAAGGTGGGGGATAATATTGATAAGTGGTTAGCCGCCTATGAGGTGTCTTTAAGAGCCCATGGGGTCCCAGAGAGTTATTGGGGGGGTGGTTTGTATAAGTACCTACCTCCAGATGTTAGGGACACCCTCCTTTACCTAGAGAAGGAAGACCAGACTAACTATTCTGTCATGAAAGCCGCATTGCTTAAGAGGTTCGGTCTTACCCCTGAGAGGTATAGGCAGAGGTTTAGGAATAGCCACAAACTTCCCACACAGAACTGGGTAGACTTCCTGGACTACGCTAGTAAAGCTTTAGATGGTTGGGTGCGGGCAGCAATGTGCATGACTATGAAGGGTTGTATGACTTGTTTTTAAGAGAGCACCTTCTAGAGAAATGTTTTCCAGAGCTGCGCCAACACCTGGTTGACCGCAAGTTGACCAATCCTAGGAAGCTTGCGGAGGAGGCGGACATCTGGGTCAGTACCAGGGTGTCCAACAAGGGTTCTGGGGGGGACTCCCAAAGGGGTGGTCAGGGTTCCTACCAGAAGAAAGAGGGGGGAGACAAAAAGAAAGAGTTCCCCAAAGGCCCCCAAAATAATTCACAAGGGAAAGGGTCTGGGTCCCAGCCCCAATCTGGTCACCAGAAGCCCACTTATCCTGACAAAGGTCAGCAGCCCAGAATTGTCCGGTGCTATGAGTGTGGTGAACTTGGACACTACAAGGGGGATCCCAAGTGTCGCAAGAGAGCACCACAGCCCACTGGAGGTAAAAACCCCGGGGTGGCTAGTGTAGCGCTTGGGGAGGAGCTGTCCCTAGATGATGGGAGTGAGGGGGCAGGGTTTGTCCTAGTGTCTCTGGGAGACAGTGAGATGGTTCCCAAGGTCCATGTGCCCTCAAATACTACCAAGTATAGGCAGTGGGTCACCCTCAATGGTCGGGGGGTGGAGGCCCTGAGGGACACATGTGCCAGCATGACTATGGTAAGGAGTCAGCTGGTGTCCCCAGAGCAAATAATTCCCGATGCAGTCCATCCAGTTGTGATGGCTGACAACAGGGGGGGTAACTATCCCATAGCACAGGTTCCATTTGAGTGGGGAGGGGTTTCAGGCCTTTTAAGAGTTGCTGTGAGCCCTGCCATGCCAGTGGACTGTCTGTTAGGGAATGACCTAGAGCATACTGCCTGGAAGGAGGTAGAGCTCAAAGCGCATGTGGAGATGCTGGGGTTACCGGAGTGGATTTGTGCTACCACACGGTCTATGGCTGCCCGGGAAGGGAGTCAGCCAGGGCTGGAGCCTGGGAAAATGGCCCAGCCAGCTGCTAAGAAGGGAGGAGCCCGAGGGCGTGGGAAGCCCGCCCCGGGGCAGTCACCCCGTGAGATGGATGGGGCACCTGAGGAGGTTGCACCGGAGTCCACAGAGGGGGACGTTGCTCCCTTGGGGGACCTACCTACCCCTGCAGGGTGGCAGGTGGAAGGAGGGCCCACCAGGGAGGAGTTTTGCCGGGCACAGAAGGAGTGTCCTACCCTTGAGGGCATGAGGCGACAGGCTGAAGCCCAAGCAGCAGGCAATGCCTCCGCGAAGTATCATATTTACTGGGAGGATGGGCTCCTTTACAGTGAGCCCAAGGCTCCTGTGCATGGGTCATCAAGGGCCTTAGTGGTCCCCCAGTGCTACAGGGCCTTTCTTTTGGAACTGGCTCATGAGATCCCATTGGCAGGACACTTGGGCCAAGACAAGACCTTTGCTAGGCTTGTCCCACATTTTTATTGGCCGCAGATGAGGATCTCCTCAGATACATTCTGCAGGACCTGTCTGACCTGCCAAGCTAGTGGGAAAACAGGGACTAAGCTGAAGGCTCCCCTGGAACCGCTGCCTGTCGTTAGCACCCCTTTGAGAGGGTGGGCATCGACATTGTTGGGCCCATGGATCCACCGACTTCTTCTGGTCACAGGTTTATCCTGGTTCTGGTGGACCACGCCACCCGGTACCCAGAGGCTATTCCTCTGAGAACCATCACTGCACCCGGAGTGGCACGGGCCCTGATGGGGATTTTTACCAGAGTGGGTTTTCCCAAAGAGGTGGTGTCCGACAGGGGTACCAACTTTATGTCTGCCTACATGCAAGCCATGTGGAAGGAGTGTGGGGTTACTTATACGTTCTCCACCCCTTACCACGCACAAACCAATGGTCTCGTGGAGAGATTTAACAAGACCCTAAAAGGCATGATCAGGAGTCTGCCTGAGGGCCTGAGGAAAAAGTGGGACATCCTCTTGCCCTGTTTGCTGTTTTCCTACAGGGAGGTACCGCAGAAGGGGGTGGGTTTCAGCCCCTTCGAGCTTTTGTACGGTCACCCTGTTAGGGGGCCTCTCAGTTTAGTGAAGGATGGGTGGGAGAAGACTCCAAGGAGGCTTCCCCAGGATGTAGTGAGCTAGATGCTGGCCTTCCGTAGCCAAATGGCTAAGTTGTGGAAACAAGCTTCTGACAACTTAGAGGCCAGCCAGGCGGTAATGAAGGAATGGTACGACCAGAATTCTCACCCTGTGGAGCTAAAACCTGGACAGAAGGTGTGGGTCATGGAGCCTGGAGAGCTTAGTGCCCTCCAGGATCGCTGGACAGGCCCTTATGAGATATTGGAGAAGAAGGGCAAGGCCACTTACCTAGTGGACCTTAAAACCCCCAGGCAGCCCCACAGGGTGCTACACGCCAACCGCCTCAAACCCCACCATGAGAGGTCTGAGCTTACCTTACTGATGGTAACTGATGGGGCCGAGGAAGAGGAAAGTGAACCTCTCCCGGACCTCTTTGCTTCCAAAGAGAAGGATGGATCGGTGGAGGGAGTGGTCCTCTCCCCATCCTTGACTCCTGAGCAACAGAGGGACTGCCGCCAGGTCCTGGGGCAGTTCTCCTCAGTGTTCTCCCTTATCCCTGGGATTACCCACCTGTGTATCCATGTTGTGGACACAGGAGACAGCCCCCCTGTCAAGTCCAAGTCTTACAGGCTGTCTGATAAGGTGAAGGCCAGCATCCAGAGTGAAGTCGCTAAGATGCTAGAGTTGGGGGTGATAGAGCCCTCCAACAGCCCTTGGTCCAGTCCGGTGGTTCTGGTACCAAAAGCTGCTCCACCGGGCACCACACCAGGTTCTGTGTGGATTACAGGGGACTGAACTCTGTGACCAAGACTGATGCTCATCCTATCCCTAGGGCAGATGAGCTCATTGACCGACTGGGGGTTGCCCGATACCTGAGTACTTTTGACCTCACGTCAGGGTACTGGCAGATCGCCCTAACAAACGGAGCTAGAGAGAGGTCCACCTTTTCCACCCCAGAGGGCCACTACCAGTTTAGAGTGATGCCCTTTGGACTGAAAAACGCTCCTGCCACCTTCCAGCGGCTGGTGAACCGGGTCCTCTCTGGTTTAGAGGCCTTCTCTGCTGCCTACCTGGACGACATAGCTGTCTTTAGTAGCAGCTGGGAGGACCATTTGGGTCACCTCCAGGAAGTGCTTCAGGCTCTGCAGCAGGCAGGCCTGACTATCAAAGCGAGCAAATGCCAGATAGGGTAGGGGTCGGTAGTCTACCTAGGACACTTGGTAGGCGGGGGCAAGGTGCAGCCCCTACAGGCCAAGATAGAAACCATCCTGGCCTGGGAGCCTCCCAAAACACAGACTGAGGTCAGGGCATTCCTGGGCCTCACAGGTTACTACCGCAGATTTGTCAAGGGCTATGGCACCATTGTGGCCCCCTTGACTGAGCTAACCTCTAAGAAATACCCTAGGAAAGTGATCTGGACAGAGGCATCCCAAAAAGCCTTTGACTCTCTAAAGCAGGCCATGTGCACCGCTCCTGTGCTCAGGGCCCCTGACTTCTCCAAAGAGTTCATTGTCCAAACGGACGCCTCAGAGCATGGCATAGGGGAGGTACTTTCGCAACTCAATGAGGAGGGAAGGGACCAACCAGTAGCCTTCATCTCCTGGAGACTGCTCCCCCGAGAACAGCGGTGGTGTGCGATAGAGAGAGAAGCCTTCGCGGTGGTCTGGGCTGTGAAGAAGCTGAGGCCATACTTGTTTGGCTCCCACTTCCTGATTCAGACTGACCACCGGCCCCTCAGGTGGCTCATGCAAATGAGGGGCGAGAATCCCAAATTGTTGAAGTGGTCCATTTGTCTACAGGGGATGGACTTCAGGGTGGAACACAGACCCGGAGTAGACCACGCCAATGCTGACGGTCTCTCTCGGTTTTTCCGCCTTAGTGATGAGAACTCCCTGGAGGTTGGGTAGTTCTCCCCACTTTCAGCTGGGGGGGACATGTGTTAGACCTGTCAGCCTTAGGGTGGTCTCCCCTACATTTTTGCCCTTTTTGCCTCCCATTTTTATCCTATATTTTGTTTGACTTAGGACTCTGGGCGCCTCACCACTGCTAAACAGTGCTGAGGTGCAGGTGCTCTCCCCTAAAACCTTGTGAGGCTGTCATATCTGCCACAAGCCACTGCTACCGCAGTAAGGTTTAATCCTCCATAGGCTAACATTGGGAACCTCCCCTTATGGACTAACTTCTGACAGGGACCTAATAAGTCTGTCATGTTTGGTCTTGTTGGACTCGGGGCGGGGAACCCTTTCCAATGATATATAGGGTTTGGGCATTACTACGCTAGGGATCCCACTTTTATAAAGGGGACCTTTTCCTGCCTACACTTAGATTAGGCTGCAGACTCCCCCCTCCCCTCTGCATACTGATAGCCTGCCTGGGTTGGGAGGTGGGAGTGGTGATTCACACCTTCTTCCCTGGGATGAGCTGTGATGGGCTGCCCACTGTAGTCTTAACGGCCTGTCTCTCGTCACTGTGACAGCTAGGTCAGGGAAGGCAGGGAACATACCAGAACTCCCTGGACTCTTCCAGAAGCCCCTGCCCCCAGACCCTTCCAGAGACTTCCACCACTTTCTAGCCCTTAGACTAAAAAGATATATAAGGGAGGGTCCTGGCCTCACATTCTTGTTACACAGCTGGACCTGGAAGAATCCCTGCTGGAGTGAGGACTGCTGCGCAAGAGGATTGCCACTGGGAAGGAGGCTGACTGCTCCAAGGAACTGCTGCCCCACAACCTGCTGAGCTGCCCTACTGTCTGCTGATCCTGCCCTGCATGGGAGACTGCAACATCACCACCAGAGTGTCTCCACAACATCCCAAAGGAACTACTTTTCTTTGAACAGCATTTTAAAGAGTCTTCAACCTTTTAAAGATTGCCTTTTTGGGACTGCACCCTTTTTAAGCTAAAGGAAACTACCTGTCCTTGGACCACAGCGTTTTAAAGACTGCCCTTTGGAACAGCAACAACACTCTCAAGATTTGCCCTGCAACGCTGTGCCTGCCCTCAGCACTGCTTGTCCCGTGATCCTCCCAGAGCTCTGTGATTGCCTCTGCTTCTGGCGCAAGCCCACTGAAACTGGCCCTGAGGTCACCGCCACTGGGACCGGAGCGCGCTGTGTAGCGCTGAGAAGCGAATCGCTGTGTGGCAGGTGGCTCTGTCGTTTCCAGGACTTGGAGGTACTGTTAAGCGCTGTGCTAAAGGAGCGCTGTGTGGCTGTGACCCCCACCCGTGCAGCACCTGCTGAGCCCAAGGTTCCAGGGGGAGAGGAGCCTCGCACCCGCGCCCGCAACCACCACCCCAGGTAACACCTCAGTGCAACCAGGCTGCTGTGAGGGGGCGGGGTGCGGGTTGGCCGGGTACCTGGAGTGTGAGCTTTGTGCTTGGCTGGGACCGTCCTTCACTGACCGGCCTACGGGGGCATAATTACTTGGTAATTGACACTGGGCATTTTTTAGCATTACCAGCAGCGCCTGGGCAGCCGCACTTCCTACGCTGGGAGCATCATTTCTATGAGAGGCACACTTATTACGCTACAAGGGAACTTTGGCCTAAGAACCTTCCCCCAGTGAATTTTGGCCATAAGAACCTACCTCAAGTGAACTTTTGCCATCCAAGGACACTGTGAGAAAGACATTACCAGCAGGAGCCCTTGGCACACATGAGCTTTTGGTGATTTGATCAGGCCTGGGAACTGGATTCATTCTTATTGGTTATTGATCTTGCTTGGAAACTGGAATCCTTTTTATTATTGATCAGGCCTGGGAACTGGATTCATTCTTATTGATTATTGATCTTGCTTAGAAACTGGAATCCTTTTTATTATTGATCTTGCCTGGAGCTGGATTTACCTGCTTTTGGTTCTCGCATAATTTTTAGATAAAGAAATTCTTATTCTTATACAAAACTGGTGTGGTGTTCCTTTTGTGAGTGTTTTTACTGTGTCATCGCCGTTGTGTGTTGCACAAATACTTTACACATTGCCTCTGAAGTTACGCCTTTGCTGCTCTGCGCCAAGCTACCAGGTCGGAAGCAGTGGTCCCTACTTGGACTAGGGTGCATACCCCTGCCAACTAGAGACCCCGGTTCTAACAAGGGACAACAGGGAAAGTTTCGTATGATCACTGAATATTCTGAAGATGCACAGAACGTAAGAAATATCTTCAGACGTAACTGGCACATCCTACAGACTGATCCAGTCATAGGTTTGGACATCCCTGACTTACCACTGATGACCTTTCGAAAAACTAGGTCTATCAAGGACATCCTTGTACAAAGTCATTTACCTCCTATGACACCACGTACAGGACGAATCAGAGACATGAAGGGCTTTTTCCCCTGTGGGAAATGTAAGGCCTGTGCCACAAGCAAAAGGGTTCTCCAATATACTATCCCTGGTTGTAAGAAACCTAAAAAGATCAGTAAATTAATCTCTTGCCCTACCCCCTTCGTTGTCTATTGTTTGATCTGTCCCTGTGGGCTAAAATACATAAGGAGCATGGTCCATAATGTAAAGATCAGAATTCTTGAACATCAGCGGGCGATAGTAAACAAGGATGAAAACTATCCTGTAGCCCGGCACTTTGCCCTGAAACACCAAAGCAATAGAGATTTGTTGCAGTATTATGGTATTGACCATGTGCCTATTAACCCCAGAGGGGGCAATAGGCTCCAACAACTTAGGAGGCTCGAATCCCGCTATATCATAGACCTGCAAACCAAGGCACCGATGGGGCTGAATAGGAGTGAAGAGTTAACGGTACATCTGGGCTGAAGTCTATCTATTTTTTCTGATGAACTATTTTTTCTGATGAACTGTATTGATTATGTAGCTGTAATGAATTTGAATGAGAGAGTTTAATTTGCTTCCTTCATGATTTTTTTGATATGCGACATTGGATTATAATTTATATGTATATTTAGTGGTCCACCCGTAGTTAGTAGGCTTTGCCGATACACGGCGCAATAGTTGTCCACATGTGGGGCTTGGTACCCTAATATGGGATTCTGAATGTTCAGCTATAAATTGTTTGAAATGCTTCATACAGTTTTGACCCCACTATATGTGGACTTTTGCCGATCCACGGCGAGATTTGCAATCTATCTGGTATAGGGGACCAAAGCACTATAATGTATTAATCCATTATTGAGGGACACATGATTTTTGTCTCACTTTGAAAGTTCCTATGTCGATGCATATACTGTAAAATATACGAATGGTGACTAGGTTAAAATGGGGGCCATTATCATTTCAACACTGGATGAATTTGCCCGTCATCACTGTTGTTTACACGGTGACGCGGTACATTTAAAAATGGTGTCTGATCCAACTAACCGATATAACACTGACGAAGGAGCAATCCGAAACGCGTCTGTTTTTCATACCTCGCTGTGAATAAATTATATATATATATATATATATATATATATATATATATATGTATGTATGTATGTATGTATGTATGTATGTATGTATGTATGTATGTATGTATGTATGTATATATATATATATATATATATATATATATACCAGCTCCAGCGCACGCATATTTAGCATACGAAGGCACTCCGGGCGATAATTTCAAACACCTTTATTTAGCAGACGCGTTTCAGCATTCAGCTTTCTTCAGTGCTTTAAGGTGTCAGCATTTTATGCACAGCGATACATTTTTAAATAAAACAGGACTTACGATGTGAACTCCATAAGGCCGCCAAACTTTAAGGATAATGTCTCAATTTTTAAAGATGTTCTCCATTACCATACCAGTTCAAAAATCTTAATGCTGTTCGCTTTTGAAATGTAATGAAATGAAAATAATTCTTATATAGCGCATGGCTACCCGAAGGCATCCCAGCGCTTGCAGTTACAGACGGAGAGGTGAGAAGAAAGAATTAGTTTGTAGGATAAAGCCAGGTTTTTATTTTCTTACGGAAAGAAAGATGGTTGGGCTCCTGTCGGAGGGAGGGGGGCAGGGAGTTCCACAACCTTGAAGTGTTGTAAGAGAATAGACGACCCGCTGAACGGGCCTTGTTAATTCTGCTGACTTGTGCCAGGTTCTGGTCATTCGAGCGAAGGTTTCTGGAGGCTTTATGAGTTTTAATCAAGTTGGCCAGGAAGGGGGGCCTTTGCCCTGGAGGTTTTTATGGGCAATACAGAGGGCTTTGAAATGTACCCGTTCTTTTATGGGTAACCAGTGGAGTAATCTCAGCGCTGGCTTAGCTGAGGAGCGATGGTTGGTGCTCGTCAGCAATCTAGCGGCAGAGTTCTGCACCACCTGTAGTTTCTGGGTTACTGAGATCGGAGCTCACAGATAGAGTGGGTTACCGTAATCCAGCCTCGACAGGATCATGGCTTGTACCAGGATTTTTTTGGCTCTATCAGGAAGTTGAGGGAGAATTTTTCGTATGGATTTAAGTAAGCCAAAACAGGTGGCCGCGTTTTTTCTGGCTTGTACTTTAAATGTAAGATCGTCATCAAGCCAGAACCTAAGGCTCTTGATAACGTTTTTTGGGGTCGGGCTAGCACCCATAGAGGGGGGCCATAGCGTAGGGGAGTTAAAAGATGCCTTCCTGCCCAGTAACATCAATTCGTTTTTTTGATTGTTGAGTTTTAACTGGGATAAGCCCATCCATTGTGATACCTCTTCGAGACAGTTGCTCAGACTCGGGTGAGACAGATCAGCCTGATTAAGAGAGACCACGAGCTGAGTATCATCAGCGTAGCTGACCAGTTCAATTCCGTAAGGGGCCACTATCTTGGCCAGGGGGAACATGTACACATTAAAAAGTGTGGGGCTAAGGGAGGAGCCCTGTGGGACCCCACACTGCAGGGGAAGGGGCGAAGAGTGACAGTCACCTTCAAATACTTTGAAATACCTATCACAGAGGAAGGATTCGAGCCAAGAAAGGGCCTTTCCCGAGATTCCAGTTTCATTAAGGCGGGCTAAAAGAATACGGTGAAAAATACAAAAAGGTTTAGGGGGGTCAAGGGGAATATTTAATGACCTGTCTGTCCAAACCCCTATTCACAACATACAATACACAATGGAACAGACCAGGTCTTAGAAAAAAGGGGAGTGTGTCCAAACCAGACTGCGATACAGTAGGATGCCCGTGTAAGTAAAATACTGTTCGAAAGAAAGTGATTTAAACACATAATGTTGTTGAAAGCACAGAGGCTGGAAAGATTCCCATCAGACCACCGTTGTGGTGGAAGTTGCGTCATGTGGGAAATCCTGAACAATCCATCGCGCAACCGACCGTGTTATGCCGGTGCGAAAGTGGATGTCAGTAGTCCAGCTCTTGTGTTTTTCGTAGACTGGTATAAAGAAAGTGCAGTGCTCAAATGATAATAAACATAAAATAGACTACTTAGATCCTTATAGTGTTAAAGAGGACATCTAGGTGTCTAGGATTAAAAACACGCTGGGTAGTAAGACTACCCTGTTAGCGCAATGCAGAACGGTCGACATGTTTCAGCCATAAGGGCATTGCCCCGGCTTTCTTCAGGACCTTGAAAAACACTAGCTACTGCAATTACACAAAATAAATTCAGTGAAAAACCATCAATCTCATTCGAAAGATCCAACAAAAAATGTACTTAAAAGTTACATATCTACCAGGAGCCTTGAGTATTTAGTCTTGCCCACTGGAGGAAGAGAGATGTAACTTCTTCCTAATAAAGATACAAAAACATTTTTAATATTACTCACAACAATATTTGTATACACAGAGCAAACCGCGTGAATACACAGTAGCCCGTTAAGACACACACTCATGCTAGAATAATTGGCATTCTGCATATTTAAGAAAAGCATATTAGCTCAATCACATGGAGGCATTTCCTCAATGTGATACTCACCCAGCTTTGTGTGGGTGAAGGCCTCACCTCACCCGGCGACCGCTCGGGAGTAGGAGGCCCCGCTCTGTGGTGTAGAAAAAGGACACATTTAGCACATGACTATAAAGTGTCCAGCCTAATAGCTCTACACTCAAAACCCAACAAAAGTGTATTAGAAACCCACTCAGAAACCCAAGACACACTTCTCACAAAGACTGGTACACGCTGTTACCAGAATGTTCAAATTGTAAACATGGAACACAGTCTAGACACATAAAAGTGCCTCTAACCATATGTTAGTGGAGATTTTACTGAATTATAATTCCCCAACATGAAGGTGGAAAAAAAGGGGGCCCCAGAGACCAGCCTGTTCTGCCACCCGGAGGTAGATATTATTTCAATGCCTGAAGATTGGAGGCATCAAAGTCCTCTCGTAAAGAAAGCGACTCTGAGAGTTAGAGTCAGTAACTATCCTCCTTCATCCTAGAGGGTAGGTAAATTCAATCCCATGCACGGGAAACAATTTAGAACATTAAATCGGCAGAAAACCTGTAGACAAAGCAATCGACAGCTCACCTGTCCGTCGGTGCCCCTGTTATGCGTCCAAGCGGAAGTGGAGGTCACGGCGGTCCCGCTTGTACCCCTTATAAAGGCTCAAATGATTGGGTCGTTGCTCCTTCAAACTATCTCGGAGGAGAAAGCGCGGAAGTGAACGGGAGAGCGGACGCTTCTCCCTCGCGCATGCGCAGTGGAATAGAATTGGCGAGTCACTTGCGCATATCTTCTTTTTGGAAGGGAATAACTTGTGGCAATCCCCATCATTAATCCCTCTATCCCTCTATCGATCGCCATAGGAGATACCAATATATCTTCCAACCCTTTATTGAAAGCGATCCGTCCTACGCTGACACGTATGCGCCCACGGGAAACACTGGTCCCATAGGCATGTGCATAGGGACGGCCAAATCAGCTGTGTGAGGTAGGGTCATTATAAGACCTGATCGATAAAAGAGCAAACAAAACAGGGAAGAGTATCTTCGCTGTGCTCTTAATAATTAAGACCGGTCTGATGTAATTCTAAATACAGGGGTGCACCCATGAGAAAGACAGTAGCAATGCCCCAGGTGCAGAATTGTTAGTTGTGAACCAAATGCAGGACATAATGGCATAGAGTGGGTCTCTATATGATAGAGGTTAATACTCCCCATAAGAGAACAAAGTATCATAGTGTTACATTGAGTCTAAGAAAATGCTCCACATGTGGATGGAGAGTGCGCATGAAGATGTCATCGTCATGTGCTAAAAGGAGAAGTGGGTAGGGAAGGTGGGAACCATATACACCTATGTTGGGTGAGCTAATGGTGCGAACAGAGATTCATTCGCATCCTGAAAAAGACCCGCAACTGAAAAGTTGCTCAAATACTGAAAAATACAAAAAGGTTTAGGGGGGTCAAGGGGAATATTTAATGACCTGTCTGTCCAAACCCCTATTCACAACATACAATACACAATGGAACAGACCAGGTCTTAGAAAAAAGGGGAGTGTGTCCAAACCAGACTGCGATACAGTAGGATGCCCGTGTAAGTAAAATACTGTTCGAAAGAAAGTGATTTAAACACATAATGTTGTTGAAAGCAACGGTGGTCTGATGGGAATCTTTCCAGCCTCTGTGCTTTCAACAACATTATGTGTTTAAATCACTTTCTTTCGAACAGTATTTTACTTACACGGGCATCCTACTGTATCGCAGTCTGGTTTGGACACACTCCCCTTTTTTCTAAGGCCTGGTCTGTTCCATTGTGTATTGTAAAAGAATACGGTGACTAACCGTATCAAAAGCGGCGCTGAGGTATAGGAGGATGATGGCCACATTGCCCTCTGTGTCCAGGATCCTCCTAGACTCTTCCACCACCTTGAGGAGTGCCGTCTCGGTCCCTTGACCTGGGCGGAAGCCTGTTTGAGAAGGATGGAGTAGATTGGAGGCTTCCAGGAATGAGGACAGTTGCTGGTTTATACATTTTTCTGCCAATTTACTAATGGCCGGGAGAAGGGAGATGGGACGGTAGTTAGATAAGTCTCCTGGGTCAAGATTGGGTTTCTTCAACAACGGTTTGACCATGGCCATTTTACAGTCCAAGGGGACTGTGCCTGTTTCGATCAAGGTGTTGATCAGGTTGATGACTGGAGACTCCATGATAGGCATAACTAGCTTCAAGGTGTTAATAGGGACAGGATCAAGGGGGGAGCCACTTTTGATTGAGTAGAGGAAGGGGGATAGCAGATCCTTGGTGAGCAGAACGAAAGAAGAAAGTTCGGGAGTGGAACCAAGAAAAGGAAGTTTGGGTACCAGGGGGGATTGGGGGATAGATACGGGTGGGAGGGCCATAAGAATATTTTGAATTTTGGTGTGAAAGAAAAATGCCAGTTCTTCACAGCGAGGCCCAGATGCTTGTGGGGCCAGAGGGCGATCCGGGGGTTTCCACAGATTTTGACGATTGTAAAGATCTCTTTCGCTGAGTTGGGTGATGCAATGATTTTCTCGGCGTAAAAGGCTATTTTAGTAGCCTTGAGCGCAGCTTTGTAGGCTCTGATGGAGATTCTATAATTGATTTTTGTCTCCGGATCGAAGTCTTTTCTCCATAGTGTTTCCTCTTTTTTACAGCTCTGTTTGAGTTTTCGGAGCTCTGGACTAAACCAAGCGTGGTTAATAGATCCCCTTTTTTGAATTACAGATTTTTTAGGTAAGGTAACGTCCAGTGAGTTCACTATCCACTGGTTGAACTCTGAGTTTGCTATATTGATGTCAGGGTTGGCGGACGGTAAAGTAATACTTAATGCTTCCGACCATATGTCTATCTTAAGCTTAGACCAATGTCTTGTTTGTTTAGTGGTAAGGGTTTTAGCCGGGGCTGGGGAAGGGAGTTTCCAAGTGAAAGGTATGATGAAATGGTCTGACCAAGGGATCGGTTTCGGGTGCAAAGTGATGAGATCGGTGATATTAGAGAAAATGGGGTCAAGCAGGTGTCCCTTTATGTGAGTAGGCTTTTGGATTGTTAGAAGCATCTCGCAAGTCTCTAGATCTTGAGCCAGATCCTCAGCGATAGTGTCATGTGGGTCGTCAAAGTGAAGGTTCAAATCTCCCAGTATAGTAAAGTTGGAGGCTGAGCTGGCGAGATTTACGACCGTTTCTAACAATGACCTGTGGAATTGTCCGAGGGATCCTGGAGGGCGGTAAATTAAAAGCCCCGTGAAGGAAACTAAAGGTGAGAGAGTGATCGAAAAATGAACATTTTCACAGTCCAGTAATGGGCTGCCTAGGAGGCGACAGACTAAATGATTCTTATAGAGGATAGCAATCCCTCCACCCATTTTCCCTGAACGATCAAAATGTTGGATTAAATAGCCCGGGGGCAAAGCCTGGACAATATCTGGGCCAGAACTGGACCCTAGCCATGTTTCAGTAAGAAACAGTATATCCAGTGCCGTGTCCTGCAGTAGAAATGAAATCTCAGAGACATGTTTTGGCATAGAGCGGCAATTCAAAAGTGCCATATTGAGCTTGTGGGCTTGTTTCTGCCTGGTCTCATGCGATTTGATCAATTGATAGGGCAATATCGGCAGCGATGTTGATTGCGCGAGGGGTCTAAGGAATTTTTGCACAGGGAGTTGGGGGGGTCGTGGCATGATTTAATTGCAAAAGGTAGGGGCGCGGGTATGTGGGTGAGACAGGCAGGGGTAGAACAGGGGGACTGGGCCCTGGGCCCGTCATGGCGCGGACTGGCGCAGACGGGCAGGACTCTGGCATGACTCAGGCGTGAGTCAGGCGTGTCCGCAAACGCGTCCGCTATGCGAAGGGAGACCGTCCTTTTTATATGGAACTAGAGCGCACCAGAGCGCTTCCTTACCCCCAAGATGGCCGCTGTGGAGGCTTTGGTTTCCCGGGACCACATCCTCAGCGTCTGTGCTCAGCTGAGAGTGGGCCCAGGCAGCAGTGAGCTGGCGCTACAAGTATGTGGCGATTAAAAGCTCTTTTTACTCAAGCGCAATGTCAATACACCCAAAAAAAGATAAAACGCTATTTAGATATAGCGATACACAAAGTAGCTGTTTTTAAAAGATTGCAAAGGGGTGCGGGAGGACCTCCCGGCTTCCGCCTCAGGAGGGTGAACAGAGAAGTAGCTTGCTAAGGGGCCGAGGGCGAGGAGCCCTTTTATATGGAACTAGAGCGCACCAGAGCGCTTCCTTACCCCCAAGATTGCCGCTGTGGAGGCTTCGGTTTCCCGGGACCACACCCTCAGCGTCTGTGCTCAGCTGAGAGTGGGCCCAGGCAGCAGTGAGCTGGCGCTACAAGTATGTAGCGATTAAAAGCGCTTTTTACTCAAGCGCAATGTCAATACACCCAAAAAAAGGTAAAACGCTATTTAGATCTAGCGATACACAAAGTAGCTGTTTTTAAAAGATTGCAAAAGGGTCCGGGAGGACCTCCTGGCTTCCGCCTCAGGAGGGTGAACAGAGAAGTAGCTTTTGACGTGACTTATGGCAATTAAGTCCGTTACGATGTCTGTAACCACTCGAACGCTGTGCTTGATTTGCCCCTCACCATGCCTCATTCCGATCAGCCTGCAGCCGCAGGTAGCGGTACATGACAGCAAACCTTAAATTTGGATAACTCATGACCTCCGGTCAGCGGGAGCGCCCTGTAGAGACGGTTCGGCTTCTGTAAATGAAACGTAGCTCCAACCCCATCAAAAAACAAACTGTTGCTGAACTCTAGGTGGGTGCTTTTTTAAGAGTGAGGATGGGACTCACTTTAACATGCCAGCTCCAGCATACGCATATTTAGCATATGAAAGCACTCTGTGGCGATAATTTCAAACACCTTTATTTAGCAGACGCGTTTCAGCATTCAGCTGTCTTCAGTCCGTTACGATGTCTGTAACCACTCGAACGCTGTGCTTGACTTGCCCCTATATATATATATATATTCACTGAAAAAACCATAGGTTATAGACCATATATAGTTAGGAATTAGCATTTAAAAAACCTTATTTTACTCACACAAAACCATTGAAATTCCATATATAGTTAGTTGCACTAACTATATATCGCGCACCCGCAATCCACTGCTGATGATGTCACATATTACATCATTCATGACATGGTCAGTGACATCACTGATGACATCACTGATGACAACATCCAGTGATTATGTGTTTCTGTAAAGTTTAAATATGTTTTACATATTGAAGAATGAGTGGATGTATAAGTGTCTGAATGAAGGTTTTAGTAGGTGCGTGATTGACTGTATGAGTGAGTGATTAAATGCGTCTTACTGAATGCACGGGTTAGTGACTAAACTGTCTGAAAGTGTGCATCAGTATGTCTGTTGTTGTGCAAGCTGCTGCATGTGTTGATCAGTAGCTATATAAGTAGCTATATGGGTTATTGATTGGTTGCACAAGTATTTGTATGGGAGACTGAGTGTGTGACTCTGTGCAGATCAATGTGTACTTGTATCAGTGATTCTATAAGAGAGTAACTATGTGTTAGTATATGTTTCAAAAATGTAAGGTGTTCTGTGTTTAACTGTATAGATGAGAAAATGGAAGTGTGATTGATTCTTTTCAGGACTGACTAGGTGTGTGAGTAACTCCATGGATGAGTGGCAGAGTGTAAGTGTCTGTATAGGTGTATGAGTGCATATGATAGTGTTGTAAAGATGAGTGATTGTATGTATGAATGATTGTATGAGTGAATGTGTGTGTAGACATAGGAATCAGTGAGTGCGTATGTAGTAACTAGTATTGGTGTGTCAATGGTTTCAAAAATGATACTCTCTATTTAACACTGGGTGTAACGGAGGTTATATTAGAGTGTGAGGAGATGCATTGTATTATCACATGAATGATATCATCAGTGATGTGATCATTGATGTCAAGTGAGATGTCATCAGTGATGTCATTTGAGATGTCATCAGTGATGTCATCAGTGATGTCACTGACCATGTCATGAATGATGTAATATGTGACATCATCAGCAGTGGATTGCGGGTGCGCGATATATAGTTAGTGCAACTAACTATATATGGAATTTCAATGGTTTTGTGTGAGTAAAATAAGGTTTTTTAAATGCTAATTCCTAACTATATATGGTCTATAACCTATGGTTTTTTCAGTGAATTTTCAAGGTTTTGTAAATGCTAATTCCTAACTAGATATGGTCTATAACCTATGGTTTTTTCAGTGAATTTTCAAGGTTTTGTAAATGCTAATTCCTAACTATATATGGTCTATAACCTATGGTTTTTTCAGTGAATTTCATTGGTTTTTTAACAGCTAATATCTGTAGCTGTAAAATGTATTCTTCTTTAAATCCAAAAATATATTTTATATGTTTATTAATAATTTTGTTTTTTTATAATTTTTTTTCTTCGTTCCCGCTCCGCGAATCGGGAAGCTTCCCGTTAGCTGACCTTGATGCCGCGAAATAGACCGCGAGCCGGTAAACGTTCCTTTACCGCAACTGCCGCGTTAGAAAACAACATCGTGACGCCTCCCGTCCGCATGACGTTTCGCGTTGTCGCGTGATACGTCATATGACGTGCTACGTTAGCGAACTGGTACGCTTACCGAGGCGCAAAGCGCAGGTTTCTGGAAGCAAACCGGGAGGCGCTGCAAAGCGCGTAACGTAAACACAGCAGGTCATGTGACTTGGTAATAACACTTTTCATTGGTTCATTTCACTTTTGGTTTCCTAATGATGTAAGACTAGGTCATATAATCTAAAATGAACACTTTTCATTGGTTGAGAACTATTGTTTTTCCCAAATGATGAAAATCCCTCCTTCTTTCCTCACTCTGACTTTCATCATTGTGAGAGAAAGACCCTTTGTTACCAGTGAGCAATGGCTTCTTTAGTAGCTTCAGCTGGTGCTTCCCCACCACCTCCACCACATCCAAGGAAGAGTGGACCACCTGCTGAAGTTATAATTCAGCAAGAAGAGGAAGAAGAGGAACAGGAGGAAGAGCATGAAGAGAGGCACTTTTTGCCTGAGGAGTCCAGGACGTCTCACCGGAAAGAAAACTTCATTTGGCAATTTTTTTAAATTCCCAAAGGTCAGAAAAAAGTAAATGCAAGATACGTAACTTGCCTTATATGTCAAGATAGACTGTCCAGAGGGACCGACAAAAAATACAGTTTCGGAAACTACACAATGCATCGCCATATGACTAGGTGGCATCCTAACAACTACAGTGCTGCACAGTTTCGTAACGACCTAGATAATCTCCCTATTATGGCCAGAAGATCTGTTGTACCGGAAGTAACGGGACCAGAGGGCAGGGAGATGGTGCCAAATATACAAACGAGATTTCGTGAAGTAAAACAAGTCTGCGTATATTGCAGTGGATTCATTTGCTACGGAGAAAGTAGCATCACTCTGATCAACAGAGCTATTGACTATCATATGCAAGTTTGTACGAAACGCCCCAAATAATAAATTCTTTTTTTTTGTTGTTGCTCCTGTTGAGCCCTTTACAATGAATCGTTTTCGTTGCCCCCTCCGAAAAAAAACCCAAAAAAATATAAAACTGTTCAGAAAAATTCAAAAAAAGTAAAAAAATGTTCAGAAAAATAATAAAAAAAATATAAAACAACAAAAACAATTTAAAAAAAAGTTCTTTTCAGAACTACCTCCCCGTTATTAAAAAATTGGTACAATATTTGGAACTGTGCCAACCTCTATTTCTCTTAGTTCGCTTCCCAGTTCGCTCGCCGGTACGCGAACCGGAAGCGAACCAAAAACTTTTTTTTTTAATAAAGAACAGTAAGTATAAGGGAAGGAAACAGACAGTTATGTTAAAAGAAAGACAGCTATAGGGGAGTAAACTAGAGATACTATTACCCGTAATCCACTGCTGATGATGTCACATATTACATCATTCATGACATGCTCAGTGACATCATCAGCAGAGGATTGCGAGTAACAGTATCCCTAGTTTATTCCCTATAGCTGTCTTTCTTTTAACATAACTGTCTGTTTCCTTCCCTTATACTTACTGTTCTTTTTAAAAAAAAATGTAGATCAGTCAGAAACAGTGAAAGTAATGAAATATAAAAGACTACGTAGAATATGAGCACTGTATGCAACAACTTTGACACTTACAGAAGCCTCACCTTCTCCATGCCTCCTACACAGTTCTACATGTACATCATAAATGCAAACAGAACAGAATTAATTATACATGTTAAATGGTTTATTTTTGCTGTTCTCAGAATGTATCAAATTTCACTAAAACAGTGACTTGAAGGTATTCATCATATAACAGCGGGGAAAAAAAACACAATCAAAATGATTGTGTTTAAAAAACCCATACAACATAACAAATCAGAATTCAGAACTCCTTAAAGTTAACTTACTTTCCATGACGGCCAAGGATGTCCTATGAACAGCTTACACTCTGTTGTGCTGTTATTACTTTCAACCCGCCACTTTCTGAAAGAAAACCTCCATCGTTTTCAAAAACATGTTACATACAATAAATGACTTCTCGCTCTCTACCACACGTTTCCACAAGGCCAAATCGTGTCTGAGCCATTTATAACTCTTAGAATTCTTTTAAGCCAATCCCGTCATGTTGTATTTCCGCAACTTTCACAATTAAAATGTTGAAGATCATTTTCACAATCCTGGACTAGTAATATCTTCCCCTTCTTGCTCAATCATGTTCTACATTTCCTATCACACTGATACTGCTTACTATGAAGCAGACTTACACTACCTTTATGACTAGTACAATTATTTAATTCTCTACATCACTTTTAATCACAATATAAAACAGTAGACAGCATTGCAGACTTACATTCCCTCTACTCCATGTTTTGATTGGCTGCTTCAATTAGCTTATAAAAAGAAACAGTTTTTCTGAACTCATTCAAAGTGCACGTATTTCTCCATGACGTCCAGTATTATGGTAAGAAGTTATGTCTCTGTACTACACTTATCCTCAAGGCCAAATCGTGTAGGAGCCATTAGAACTTCTTGAAATTCCTCAGAGCACATCCCGAGATTCTTTCCCTAAAATTTTGGTTTTAAAAACACCAGGTAAGAGTTTTTAAGGTCATACGGCAATTTTTTTGTGAAAATTAAAACAGAATCATTGCAGAATGACCAGCCATTTCTACACTTTAAATAAGCTGTATAATGTCCTGATGTTATTGAAGGACCATCATGATATATAATTGCTACAGTTACAAAAGTCCTTCCTGATATTGACAACTGTGAAGCCACAACATTTTTAATTAAAGTTGTCAATTTTGTTCCATCAGGCCTACATCGTTGGAACATTAAAATGACATACTGGCCATATGTTCGTATAAATAATGTGGACATCATTTCAGATTTACATTGGCTACACTCCATGTTGTGATCAGCTGCTTTTACTAGCTTATTAAAAGAGACTGATTTACTGTCTGGCAAAGTTAAATATATAAATCTTTCTGAGTCTACACTAGTAGTACTTGATACCCTACAGTTCTCGCAGTCATGCTGCCATTGATAAGAAAGCCCAAACAGGTGATCTACATCTACACCTTCATCATGCAATACATCAAGCATATACATTAAAAACTCCTGACAATCTTGCTGACTATTTTGAGAGAATTGAGTTTGGCCTGAACATCTGTCTAACAGATTTCGAATTTCAGACACACTTTCTATGTTTGTTCTATCAGTGCTACATTTCTCTAACACAGAATTTAACAAACTGCAAAATCTTTGATCAGAATTGACCACAATCTCTTCTTTTACATTTTCTAGAGAAAACAAAACATTAACCACTACATTAGCATAGCAGTTGACACCAGAACTGTTTTCAAATTGAAAACCAACAACATCTTCAACAGAATCCTTTTTGTTTCTGCTTATAATTTCAGGTTCATCGACTTTTCGTCTTTTTGCTACAACCTCCCCAGTATTGGTCACATTTCTTCGTTTCCGGCCTACCACACGTTTCTCAAACAAAGGATACTGAGGCAAATGTGGCGCATACTCTCTTCTTAACCTATTGTATTCCTTAACACAATCTAGATCCGCACAAATGTTTGTGACATCACACTCAATCAAGTACAATCCCGATAAAGTTCTAACTCGTGACAATGCCACATATGCCATACCCTCCTTGAACACAGAAGTGCCAATATTCACCAATGCACAGTCTACACTTCAACCTTGCGATTTATGGATTGTCACCGCATATGCCAAGCAAACAGGAAACTGCTTACGACGAACATATAAGTCTTTTACAAGCAAAAATCTAGCAGAACAACGACCAATTAGCTGTACTTCCTCAATGCCATCAAATTTAATTTTTAAAAATTCAATTCCATCTCTATTTCTGTATTTCACAAAATCAACAACATTACCCATTGATCCATTTACCAGACCTCTTTCAACATGTAAATTCCTTCTTAAAATTATACGGCAGTTCAAGCACACATTCAGAGTCTTTTCAAAACCCGCAGTTTTAGATATACTCTTCTCTAATGAATCCAATTTTGTTTTCAGATTCTCAGACAAAATAATTGTTGATCCCATATGCTCTACTCTGTCAATAGCTTCCAGTTTCACAATCTCTTGCTTTTCTAAATGCAACATTTTGTTGTTGAATTTGGCACATTCTGCAAGAGTTGGCATCAAACATATTCCAGATTTTTTCTCAGTAATTTTCTGAAAAATATTCTCAGGCACAACATCTTCGTCTGGATATAAATTTGTCAGTAATCGTGCATGTAAAGCTTCTTTCCCATGCTCGGTCACTTTTCCAATTCTAACATCTTGTAGAATAGTCTTGTAAACTTCATCCTTTGCCTGACGCATATTTTCATGCAGTTCAGCATAATTGAAGTTTAACCATATATTGACGTTGCCAATGCTCCCTAAGCACTTCCTGGTATTTTCATGCGTGAGCATTTTGAACACAGGTTGCCCTTTCACTGGTGTCAGCTGCAGAAGATCTCCGAAAACAATGATGTGTTTGCCACCAAATAACACATCATACTCTGTTTTGAGAACTTCTTGCATTCTCAAATGCACAAAGGCAAGCATGACATTGGAAACCATGCTTACTTCGTCAATGATAAGAAGTTTCATTTTCCTCAAGACTCTTGAAACTTCAAAACAAGCATCTCCAGATAGCTTGTGATATTCTAATTTGTTGTCATGCTCCACTGGCAGCATCAGTAAACGATGTAAAGTAATCCCTTTAATGTTATGTGCTGCCAGTCCAGTTGGAGCAGTGACAACACAAGACAGCGATGACTCTGTCCTTTCCTGCAAATAACATGAAATTGCTTTAATAAGGAAACTTTTTCCAGTTCCCGCTTCTCCACTCACGTACAGTCGGACAGGCTTCAACGACGTACATGAGCACTCTTTCTTGTCATGACTTAATCCATGATCAATTTGCATGGTAAGTTCGTCATATATTTTCCTCTGCTCAACGTTGAGTTGTCTTTCCAACTCTTCTAAGTTAACCGCATCCTCCTGAGCATGTGCCATGGCTCTTTCCACTTCATTCATAGCAGTGGCAGCTTCATTTTCGATAAGAGGTCCTCCTAGTGGATCCTGACTCAATGAAGCAGAACTCTGACTGTCCTGAGAACTGTCTCTGGCAATCTCGGCTGCAATCGTTGCTTCCTGCTCAATTTCCACATTCAACATTTCTACATATTTGGGAAAAGCAGGACATTCTATGGTCTCCTTGGCAGCATTGAAAGAGTCTTCGTAACAAAGGAAATCTCCAAGCAGTTCCTCTTCTGCTCGCCAAGGCTTAAAAAGTTGCAAAAGTGCTAAATAGAAAAACTCCTTTTTTTCAGGAGATTCGCCACTCAATTTTCGATGGTTTATCAAGTGGCATTTTCTTTGCTTGACCAGACATCCCTCACTTCCTATTACAGCATACACTCCTTTCTCAGTATCTTCTTTGATGTTCCTCTTGAATATGTAATTTTGCAGAACCTCATACAGACAAACATTCTCGAGGTGACTGCTTCGATTTGGATAATATGTATCCAACATGTTGGTCTTCAAAATGTCGGTACTGTTTGGCTCCTTTTCCGCCAAATACTCAATTTCCCGCACAGGTTTGAGAACTCGATTACGCGTTGCAGCAAGACCAACACTCGCCCAAACGATACTCCTGGACTTGGCATAGAGACTTGCTGAAGACAACCGGTCAGAACATTCGTAAGCTCCGATTTCTCGATGCGACAACATCTTCAGACTGAAACTGTACAACTTCTTGCTGAGGCTCTTTTCATGGGAAATGTCCTCCCACATATCCTTCAATTCTGTCTTCTCTTTTTTGGTGATGTAAGATGTCACATACCGAGCCACAGCCATACAGTTATCAGCCACAAACTGTATATCCATGTTAGCATTCCACATGGACAAAATCACCGGGTTGTAGTCGTTGATGTACTTAGACTCTTCGTTCCTCTTCAAATTGTATGTGTTTTTAGGTGATTTCTTCATCACATTATGTCGCAGCGAAGACATCAAACTGTTCACTCTTCCTTTAGAAATCACCGGTTGTGGAAAGCCGAAACGACATTTGGTGTAGAACTTGTCTTTGTTCCGGAATTTACGACGACAGTACTTTCCACATCGATGGCTTTGGAAACGTAGAACTTTTTCTCTTAGGCTTTTTTTCTCCTTTGCGTTTGGAACAGCACACGTAGAATACTGTTCTATGAAACTCATCACTGAGTCTTCTGCATCCGTTCCAAATTTAGGTGCATCCTTGATCCACAGCAACATATGTATATGAGGAGCACCTCTTGCTTGGTACTCCTTCCTCCAGAAGAAATCCAACACCTCTCCAAGAGGTGGATTCTTCTTATTCATGATGAAAGACATCATACCTTCAAATCTATGATTGAAGTACCTACATACATTGACTGGATCCAAAGAGCACAGTTCTCCAGGTGTCTTGAATTCGATGTTTTCTACGTTAGCATTTGCCTCTCGTAGAAATTCAAGTAAGTCTTCCCAGCCATACTCAGCACAGCTCAAAGTGAGGAACCATGTGGGAGTTCCTAAGTTCCTCAGCATACATTTTAAATCACCATGACGACGGTACCAGTACTCATTAGTACCACGCTGACACGCCATGAGATTAATCAGGTGAGAATCCAAAATACTGTCTTGGACATTGACTTTATCCATAAAGTCACTTGCCGAGATGTTTTGCATGTGTATACCACTTTTCAAGATGTGGTTCACTGCATATGACAGTCCAGACAGATCGCTTTCAAACAGGAGATGAAACAAATAAGGAATGCATTGTCGAAACCTAGGATCTCCTGCATACAATCGCAAAGTCCGGTATTCAGAAGCAGGAATTTGATGAGGTCGCTCATCATATCTTCCTCCCTGACCTGTTGGAAAAAGCTGTGGGAAACACCGAGCTTCCAAACTTTCCTCCCAAACACTAATGGGACTCCCTTTCGCTTGTTTCATTTGAAACAACTCAATAGCATTCCCCATGACTTCCTTGGAATGCAAAGGATGAACACTATAATGTTCATATATTTCTTCACTAGTACAGGGTTCTACTTTCTCAATTTGACCAGCACACAAATCGCTATCCTCTTCCTCACTTACTTCCTCTTCTGCAACATATACATTTTTATAGTATTTATTATATTTTTTCAAATACAATGTTGCCCTTTTGACTTTCCTAACATCTACTAAATCTTGCCATATTTTCTTATTCTTTGTCGGAACCCCATTAACTAAGATAACAAGAGGTTCCTCTTCCACTTTTTCTACTCCAATTGTGTTAATGTTTTTCTTCAAATCTAGAGGCAAATAAACAACTCTTCCCTTTAATCCTCTCTGTAAATCTGATGGAGGCAATTTCCCTGTCTTTGGCTCCATTCTTACAATAGCCTGAAAGGGATGGATACTTTGAATCAAAATAGATTCATAAGTATTTAAATCCTTCAATTCAGAAGGAATCTCAACCAATTCCAGATTATTATGAACTGCTCTAGCAGGCATCTGGTTTTGATTTAATTTGTTACAACAATAAGTACACACACGTTGATCCAATCCCAAATCAAAACAATTTTCTACCATCAAGTATGTTGTAAAATCCTTCCATTCACTATTATTTTCCCTTTCACTTTTTCCATATAAATCCACTAACTTAGTCTGATTCTTATAATAAGTGCGTCGACAACACACACAAGTGAAATTTGGCCTCTCACTTGATTTCACCTCAAACGTCGCAATTTCCCTCTGGAAATTATCTGTACTGGAAACCTGTACACTATCTTCCACATTACTCTCTTCTTCTTGGTCAATTTCAACATTCTCCTCTTTACTTCCAAAGTAACAAAACTCAATTTCTTCACATATATTCTTCACATCTATTTCAGAACCATGCAAAAGAGCAGCGCATAATTGTTTAAGCATAATTGCTGGACTCTTAGCATAATACAACATTCTAACTAATTTCCTCACTTTATTATGATGCACTGCTAGCATCCTGAAATGATGAAAAACACTCTGGCATACTCTCCTGGAAAGACAAGCCAGTGAATGACCATGCAAACCTATCACTTCTCTCACTCTGCAAGGATCTAATTCTTGCAACAACTTCATTTTCTGCTTCAAACTTTTCTTATTAAATGACCGTATAAAATCACAAAGCAAATTGATGGAATCCTGTCGTACACTGCAAATACTACTACACTTCCAGGTGTACACAGGACCCTTAGGACGTCTCCCTAAAACCTCATTACCTAACACCTCTTCTATCTCTGTTGTCACAAGTTTTTCTTTTTCAACTGGACAACCATCTTTCACTTCATAAGCTCGACCACTGGTGTCAACTGCATGCACCAAATCATTATCCTGGAAATAACTCTCCTCATTAAAAAATGCCTCAGAGCTTGAACTATGCATCCAATCTCCAGAAAAAACTTCACAAAAATTACTACGATTAACTATTCTCTTCCATCTACTATTTCTTTTGAAATCATAAATTGCCTTGTTTAGCTTCCTAATTCTATTGATTGTCAAAATAAATAACTTACGTTTAATTTCAAATGCCTGATCAATAACTTTCTCAACTATTTTTTTTCTCTTATAAAAAACCACTTTCTGTTGACCTTTCTTAATATTTTTTAACAAATTGCCAATTATCCTGTTGCGGAACATTCGTTTACGAATGTCCCTAAACTGTTCTTTCCTTCTACTTTCATGCATAGAGTTATCTCTTACTCTAGCAGTAACATTTTTCATTGGCCTTTCCTTACCGTTTGAATTGCTTCTCCTTTTCTGGACTGAAACATTTTCTGTAGTAATATTTTTTTTACTACAGATATTTCTTATGAATGTTTTTGTACTCTTACCCGGTGCTTTCTTGGTGACTTGACAAATCTTTTTGTTAGAGGACTGCTGCTTTTTTTCATTCACCTGCTGTCT
The DNA here is from genome assembly GCF_964261635.1 of Lissotriton helveticus. Taxonomy (NCBI): domain Eukaryota; kingdom Metazoa; phylum Chordata; class Amphibia; order Caudata; family Salamandridae; genus Lissotriton; species Lissotriton helveticus. The sequence goes on along the minus strand of NC_136068.1, from coordinate 1,124,591,658 downwards.
TTGACGTTTTGCAGCCTTTCTCACTCTTTCTTTCGTTGGCATGCTGAAATCTTGAAATGATCTGCAGTTGAATCTGTGGTAAAATATAATAAAATATGTTATTAACCACTATTACCCAACAGTAAATTAATAACAGTCATCAAAAACTTAACACATTACTTAACATTTTTACATAGAACATTTTTTTGTACATGGCAAATTTAGAATACAGAAATAGCAGAAAAGAAATGGAATTTATATTCATTTTACCTGTGCTGTTTTATATATGAATCTGATCTAATTTTATGACCATATTTTAATATTTTATTGAAGACACTACACATAACCTGTTTTTGAAGGTGTCTTTATTTTTAAATTAAACGGTTTAAATATTTACTTTTTAATTATTATAAATTTATAAAATAAATGTTTATAGTTCCATAGGCTCAAGCACGTCAGCTTCCCATCCTATGTCATACAATTCTGACAAATCTGCATCCTCATCACGTTCTTCTTCATCCTCAGGATTGAAATCATCCAAGGGATCAACATCCACTGATGTTTCAATTACGAGTTCAATGATGAGGTCGAAATCAACTGATTGCTGATTGTCGCTCATGTTGATGTTGTCTTTATCTTTAAAGAAAGATAACAACAATGAGATGTTGCAGAGTAAGAAACAAATCTCAGAGATTATAATAGTAAAATTGTTTAACAAGAGTAACATTTTGCAGCTATTATTTAACCATGTCCAACGATGCTGAGGAGGCAGCCGCGGGCCGTGGAGGGAGTTACGGTGGAGCAGGGAGGCGGGTAGGGGGAGGGGCAGGGTGGAGGGACCTAAAAACTGGCATATGAATAATTGCAGGTAAGTACACAATTTAATTATTCAAACGAATTTCGTAGCGCGCACAGCATCGCAAAATGCGATGCTGTGCGCGCTACGAATTTCGTTTAAATAATTAAATTATGTACTTACCTGCAATTATCCATATGCCAGTTTTTAGGTCCCTCCACCCTGCCCCTCCCCCTCACCGCCTCCCTGCCCCACCGTAACTCCCTCCACGGCCCGCGGCTGTGAGGAGGTGAAGCCTATCTCCAATTTTTCACTGAACAGGACTCATCTCTTCTTAACCTTGGATAAACCTCACCGACTCTGTGTCCCCTGCACATAATTAAATGTAATGGGGCAGATTTATATTAACTAGCACATCCCCAGGGATGCACCAGTTAACGTGCACCGCTGCTCTGCCACCCACGGTGTGCCGCATTTACAATCAGATAGGACAAAGCTGCATCAAAACCCTGCGCCTGCTTGAAGCAGGCATAGATCTTGACGCAGGTAGGCTGAAAGCTAAAGCAACAACTAAGTGTCGTGTGCAGAAGTTGCAAAAAAGGAAAAATGGTGTTTAAACCAGTAATGAGCCCATGCTAACTTAACACAGTGTAAAGATATCCAGGATCTACATCAGTTTGGGGTTCACGAACCTGGCAGGTACAAGGCACTGAGGCTTTGCACCGTGCATGTCTCATCCCAAATCATATGTTGTTTGTGAATGAAACAATTTCCCAGACCAAATGCTTTGGATTGGCTACTTCTAAAAAATTAAACACCCCTACTATCCCGGAGTTAGAGGAATATGATGGTTGGAGTAATTTTACTCGGTTGTCCATTAAAGATTTACAGGCCCTACTCCATAATTCTTCCTTTAACATTTCCAGTATAAATCCAAAAGGTTGGCTGCTTTGGCAACGTGCCTTATCCACGGTTTAATAACGCTGCCTTTTGCTTTATATAAGTTTTCAAATTGTATGAAATATATACCAATAGGTCGTTATGAACCTTTAGGTAGTGGTTTTCTTCATGAGGTCTGGTCACTTCCATACACACACAGATGTTTCAAAGATGATCAAGAAGTTTATCTGAATGGAGAGGAATGCACTGAGACGCCAGATCATTCACTAATGTGTAGGCACATACAGTTACACGGTTCATGCAACAAACACCGACCAAATATGGCTTGCGTGTTGCAAGGCACGCCAGTTCCTGCTATCATCCCCACGTTCAAGTTGTTGGAAAATGGTAGTTACTTGATGCTCAATAATGAAGAGTGTTCTGGGTTAATTAAAAGTATTCCTTTTATCGTAACAGTAAGTGAACTGGTTATTTGCTGCAGAAATGTTCTATTTCCTCCCACACATGAACATAGGGAGTTTTCAATCTGGCCACAAATACCAACCTTGGGAGCAGATTTCAACGGCATGGCAAGAATAAGAGCTCTTTTGTCTCAGAGAGAGGTGGCCTTGAGTTCGGCCCGTGAAACTTTCGTGCTTCACATAGCGAACACCCGTACAGAGGTGCAGACCCTTTTAAATACTGATTCGCCTTTGCATTTCAGCGACATGGTTCGGACTATCTTTAACGCGTCCTCCACAAAGGGCCTGGCGCAATTTTTTAAAGTTGTTACCAGTGGTCTCGTGACTTCATTTGAGAAAATCTTTGGAGTCATCCCTGCTTTCTTTCATTCTATTTTTTCCACTGTGCTTGGTGGATTCCCATTTTTACTTGCATTAGCAGCGGACGCTCTTGTGCTTTTTTACATTTTTAAATATGGATGTCCCTCCTGTGCAAGCTCCCGCCCTGCAGCTGCTGACGCTGTTCCGCAATCGCATGCTTGAATATTATGGCACAATGCCGTTGGCGATATTAAGCACGGCATATGGATTATCTTTTCGGTTCTCCTACTTCACCTGTGTCCAGCCTGTATTTCACTGCCTGACCTGTGATTTCGATTGGGCCATTGATTTGTGTCTCTGCGGACCGGTTTCTCCTGACGTCGACTTTAATCAGCTGATGAGTCCTATCATTACTCACGAGTTGGTTTGTCCTGGCGAAAGGATTATGGCTGTGGCATTGATGCATGGACTAATTGGTGCCTGGAATTTACTGGCGGCAACACAGTCTTTCTTGGAACAGAGCTTTCTTGAAAACCCACCGAGCTGTCCTCTGATGGTGATAGAGGATCCGGTGCTGGGAGAGCACGTATGTTCTTTTCCGCTTTTAAATTGGATGGCTGAACTCTTTTCAGATGAAGACGGTGACTTCCTATTGGAGGCTGTTGCAGCTTATTTTGCATACACAGTTATGTCATAGACCTTTTTCATGTTTGATATGCTGAGTACTAGCATTTCATTGACAATTCATTGACTTATTTGTCAAGTTTTTATTATTTAGCTTGCCTATTGGCTTAAGCCTCGATAAAGTAGTTGGCTGTTTTATTTTTCTTTAGCATTAAATTTTCCTAGTTTTTAATGTTTTACCTTGCGGACCGTCCACATATAAAGTTGCAATCTGCTCTCATGAGATGGCACTTCTATTATCTTATTCAGTTCGTTTCCGGATCATGGGGAGGTGTCATCTTGATCCTGGATATCTTTACACCGTGTTAAGTTAGCATGGGCTCATTACCGGTTTAAACGCCATTTTTCCTTTTTTGCAACTTCTGCACACGACACTTAGTTGTTGCTTTAGCTTTCAACCTAGTAGTTCATCGTGGTTTACATGAGAATAATATGTTATTGCTCTACTATCTGCTTTGCTTGTTAAACTATATCTGTACAGCGAGTGCTGAAGTTTCAAGAACAACATGATACAGAATTGTTATGAGGTCTGATCTCCACGACTTCATACTCATAACATAAGTGCAGCTTCTGCCAATTCTGGGCATGAGGCGGGTTTTATATTGCTTTGCCGAACACACATACACAACACTTGATGCGGTTTACATGAAGAGAGAGCTGGTGTATGCTGATGTGATTCCTTCAAATCTAAGACACTAAAGTATGGGCACGCCCTAAAGCAACACAAAGAGACCTTCTTAGCAAATAATATAATATGTGTATTAGGGAGGGTGAGATATAAGCAGCCGCGGGCCGTGGAGGGAGTTACGGTGGGGCAGGGAGGCGGGGAGGGGGAGGGGCAGGGTGGAGCCCTCTCCACCCTGCACCTCCCCCTCCCCGCCTCCCTGCCCCACCGTAACTCCCTCCATGGCCCGCGGCTGCTTATAAGTGTTGCTAACTCTTATTCATTTACAGCATGTTAACATACTGTCACCATTCCCTTTTTATGTACTAGTAACTATGCTGGTAATTTTGCTACTGATAATATGTGTACTTGTATTATCTAAGATACTACGCCTGAGAAGACGGCATTAGTAAATAAACATTTCAAATACACATGTGTTCTTCTTAACTCCATGTTCTGGTTTCTAAGAAATATATAACGACCGAGTGTTCATGAGTTCCACGTATCCTGAGGTACTATAAGTTCATATTCTGGATTGTCTAAACATTGAGAGTTTGTTATATCCAATGTGACACTGTACCTAGCTTGCTAAGGGGTTTTTGATTACTAAGGTGAGTTTTGGAACACCCTAATTCGCCGAGGTTCCAATCCTCTGTGCACAGTTCTGTGTGAGAACAGAAACCCTGCGACAGGGGCACCCCTGAGCCTTGCTGGAGCTTCATCACACTTGCGATACAACTCCAGCAATGCGCCACCTTTACGGCACAGATACGTCACGCATCTGTGCTGTTTTTGCCCCATGATGCGCCGCATTGAAAATGCAGCACACCATGGGTGTCGGAACAGCAGCGCAGGATGACTGGCACATCCCTGGTGATGCGCCAGTCATCATAAATCTATCCCTATGCTTCTTATCTTCTTAGAGATGAACCGCCATATGTATCATCAAAGTTTTTTGCATTTCCTAAATAGCGAACTTTAAGGAATAAATAGCGATTCTTTACCATTCCTAGTTTGCGATGAGCTATTTGCTAATTACAAATTACCCATTCATTTCCATGGAGCAGGAGGCCCATACGAATGAAGGTGCAATTTGCGATTAGCAATTACCTCATCGCAAATTACGAATTTTTCCGAGGGTGCAGGGGTGTCTCAAGAACACCCTGCTGCACCCCTGAAAAAGAAATTTGGGGGCATATGGCGCACATAAATTTTGAAAACATTCCTTTACCTCAAAAACGATTTTCAACTCATAATTTGAAAACACTCCACATGGGGAAATGACTTAAAATGTCCTTAAGACACATGAAAGCGTTTTTTGATTGCCTTTGCAGCATGTTTCGGTCACCTTTAACATGCCTATGTAACGCAAACATTCAAAATCTAAATTTGCCATGCACAGGTGGGAGCATATTTACAAGCAATTTGCTCCACAGGGAAGCGTCTTACATTAAAATGGGAAAAATAACATCAGAGACACTCAATTGCCTTATAAAGAAGCATACACCATTATGTCCTTGTCATAAGTATTAAAACCATTCCTTTTCCTCAAAAACGATTTACAAATCATAATTTGAAAACACTCCACAGCTCCTATGCACATAAAAACCCTGTCAGTACTAATACTTCACATTTTCTCCAATTACAATTTCTCAAAGAAACAAAATCTATTTGTAAAACACTTGAGACAAAGCAACATTTGAAAAACACAACTTTCTTCATAATTTTCTCTAAAGCACACTATTTTCTATCTAAATTAAAGAAATCTTTTCTCACCTTAGCAAATACTTTGAGTTTCAAAACAGTCTCAGAAACACACCAATTTGACTTCAGCAGAGCAAAAGGTATGCACTCCAGAGTCTGCAGCTATCAAAAGCACAGAAATGCTGTAATTCTTCACACATATCTCTCATGTCACCCAATCAAAACTCTTCCCTCACTTTTTTTCAAATCAAAACCCTTCCCCCCTCTACCCTCTCTGCTTTTTTGCATAGCAACCACCTCTTGCAAGACCTCTGGTGTTTGCAAGTTCACACAACAATGTTGCAATTGAACTCTGAACTCTCAGTGCACCTGCATATCCAGTGCATTCTTCCATTTAATGATTTTTTCTTCGCCACTCAAAATACATCTTTCAACGAACTCATCCATGCACCCTAACTTTCTGTTTTCAGCAATCAAAATCCACCAATCACTGTTACTGCTTCATTAACACAGAAACTCCACAGTTTTTTTCACTTTAAACTCTTATTTTTTCAACTGCCATTTCATTGCCACACTTCATCTGACTGCAGCAGAACCTTCTCTCGCCATGTTTTCTGTCTGGATTGTTGGACATAGTTACATCTATTGGGCTCAGAGGTACGCTGAAAACAGGAATTTACCTAACCTCAATTTACAAGATGTGGAAATTAAGTGGTTTGGCCACAGAGGATTAAAATGTCACCAATTGATACCATTGGTGAAAACCTTTATGCATTTGCCAAAACCTGACCTGTTAATTGTGCACTGTGGAGGTAATGACTTGGGCACTTTGACTGGGGTAGGTCTGGAAATGCTTTTAAAGGACACCTTTGAGCAATTGATGGCACTTTTTCCTCAGACTGCCTTGGTATATTCAAATATATGCCAAAGACAGAAATGGAGGTGGTCGAACCAATTTTGTCCACAAATTGAGAAGTCGAGGAAGCATGTAAACAAATCTGTTTCAGCTTACATGAGAGACCATGGAATGGGCTCCTTGTACAACAATAACTTGCGTTACTACATGCAAGATATCTACAGAGGAGATGGAGTTCACTTCTCAGATGAGGGCAACAGAATTTTCATTCTGAATTTAAGACTGTGCATTGGTACCTACTTATAAGTACCTAAATGTACCATAAACCCAAAAGCTCTTCTCAGAGCTACCCTACATCTGATCACTCACAATTATTATTTTACTCTAACTTTTTTCACTAATTTTCAAGAAAGTACGCTCCCCACAACGCTTTCCGGTTCGCGAACCGGGCGCTCCCCACGCAAAAGAACTAAAAAAACGATATTTTTTTTTTTTTGCCCTGCGAGGCCCTTTTAAAGCCTCCACATCAAACCTAGGGGGTCAGGGAGGATCTACTATGCCCCCTTATGGTCATTTGCCCCTTCGCTTTGGCCTCCTCTGGTCTCTCGATCCTACCGAGAGACAAGATGGCGGCCGCTACGGACTGTTTGGAATGTTTACAGACGCCGGAGAACCAATCAGCTTCGCTTCACAAAGCTCCGTAACGCGAAAAGTCCGCGAACCGGAGCGCTGTTACAGATATATATCTTTTTTTGAACGTTAATTTCTCAAAATCCACTGGAGCACATATATTAAGACCTAGCAAAGACACATCGGGCTACCAGTACCTACAATTTCCCCAAGTTTTGTGCAAATCCATTCAGCCGTTCGATTATTATTATTTTTATTTTTTTTTGCCCCGCGGGGCCCTTTTAAAACCTCCACATCAAACCTAGGGGGTCAGGGAGGATCTACTATGCCCCCTTATGGTCATTTGCCCCTTCGCTTTGGCCTCCTCTTGTCTCTCGATCCTACCGAGAGACAAGATGGCGGCCGCTACGGACTGTTTGGAATGTTTACAGACGCCGGAGAACCAATCAGCTTCGCTTCACAAAGCTCCGTAACGCGAAAAGTCCGCGAACCGGAGCGCTGCCCGGTCCGCTGTTACAGATATATATCTTTTTTTGAACGTTAATTTCTCAAAATCCACTGGAGCACATATATTGAGACCTACAAAAGGCACATCGGGCTACCAGTCCCTACAATTTTGCCAAGTTTCGTGCAAATCCATTCAGCCGTTCGGGCTAAAAGTGAGGCCAACCGCCCTATGGAAAACTCAATGTTAAAAACATGTTTTGGGACCCCCCTTTTTTCTCGGCCCCCCCTTAACGAATCCCCCCCAAATTTTCAAGGGCTGCTCAGAAACAAAATGTGCCATTTTCCTGAAAATTTCAGCCAATTCCGTCCACAAACGCCAAAGTTATTAGACATAGAATTTTCAAAAATCCCATAGAGAAAAAATCCTAACTATATATACCTACTGGCGACCGCCAGTAGGTAATATATATATATATATATATGTATATATATATATATATATATATGTATGTTTGATATTATGCCATTCAGGCAAAACAAACATTATTATTTAAAAAGAGAAATACATCTTTCTTGAAAACAAAACAAAAAACATACTTTCAACTGTTTTAAAACAACACAAGTCCTTTTAAGATAAGTAATTCACTTCTCCTCTTAAATCAATCATGTGCAATATCACATACAATACAGTAATTTAATAACAGCAATATTTCACGGAATATTCCTTCCTCTTCATTTAAAACTCATGCTTAAGATCCTACTGGTGTAGAAAACTCAAGAAGAGTATCTGTATTTTTCACTTTTGGGTCGACATTCGTGGTTGGTCATTTTACCTCCTCTCACTCCCTCTAGGTGGCTGAAGCCATTCCGCTTTTAATTTTGCAGGTGTTCAGCATTTGAAAGCTGACAACACAAATTTCACAGTGTATCTGTACTTATGTATAAAGTTTTATATGGCGCAAACTTGATCCAGAGGATCTGTTAAGCACACATAATAAACAATTTAGTCATCCTTGGATAAGGTTTCCACCAAAAACGGAAACGACAGTGACTGAAAAGTAGGCCTGGACAAGATTTTAATTACATCGAGTAATCTGAGTAATTTTGGTAATTTTATTACTCTTTTGACACAGAATTAGCGAAAATTATGTTCTTACATCCGTTTGTGTAAATATGGGTAAGTTGACTCAAATATAGGACTGCAAGCATAGTAACAACGAAGTTAGCGAGCGCGAGTGGCTACTGGCTGCTTCTGTTTGTATCCTGTTGCATTTAGTGCTTTTTTCTTAGCGCAAATGCATCATCAGGTCCATTTTGGACACAAGGGTGCATTTTGCGCTAAGAAATTACTGCTTAATGCTGGGTTAAGCTTTTCGCTTGTTTCTTGTGTAATCATGCTGTAATTGCATGTGAGTACACTACAGCAAATTACGCAAGTTATGCCCACCCCTACTGCAAAGTAGCATAGCAGTAGCATAGTTGTGTCTTTGCTCATATAGAGAGAGGATGAAAGTGGGTATAAACAACTATATCATCATAGTTGGACTCCACTGGTGACATGCAATTCACTCTCACCTTGACGTACTAGTGAGGTGTAAAGTGCAAAATAGGTGGTACAGATTGACATGTTTAGCCAATCATTGAAGTAGAAAAGTAGTTGTTATAGGTGAGCTCCTGTCACCAAAATACAGTGTGTGCTCTTATGATTTGCAGACATTTCACCGCGGGACAAACACCTTCACACTCCGGAGGCTGGTGTTTTCCCTGCAGCGTTTGCAGTTTTTTTCTTTTAATGATAGGGTGTGTCCCCCTTTACCTCTGCTGCTCTCCCCACTGTGCTCACAGGCATTTCACCACCTTCAACTGCAGTGCTGTTAAAGCGCTGCTGTGGGCGGTGAAATCTCCCTCAGTATAATAAATGAGGGCCAAAATCCTTCTCTTACACAACAATCAAAGCAATTCACTTGGGAAATCAGGGTCAGAGTGGGACAGAAAATAGACACAGGCACCAAAATAATAAATGTGTCCCCTTCAGTGAATCGGATAGCTCACAAAGTGACCCACATTTGCAAATGGAGGAAGTTCTGAACTGTAAAGACACACAGTATCAGTGTTTGGGTCAAACAGGGGGGTGCAGCACAGACCACAGACTACCTCACTAGGGGCCCGATGTAGGTAAATCCCATTTACCGATTTTGAAATACCGAATCCTACCGATTCGGTATTCAAAAATCGGTAAATGGGATGTAGGTCCCAACATCTGGATTCGTTACCGAATCCTTAACAATTCTTAAATTACCGATTTGGTAAATACCGAATCGGTAATGCCCATTCATTCCTATGGGCTTTGAAGCCCATAGGAATGATTAGGCATTACCGATTCGGTATTTACCGAATCGGTAATTAAAGAATTCACAAGGGTGCAGGGGGTGTCACTTTGACACCCTCTAGCACCCCCAAAACGGCCATGTGTGCAATGTGGCACACAGACATGCCCTAAGGGCACGTCTGTCTGTCACATGGCACATGTGTACATGCACAGATGTGCATGTACACAGGAATCAGTTTTTTACCATGGATTTGTATTCCATGGTAAAATACCGATTCTGTAAGCCATGTGCTGCCGGAACATAGGCTACCTACATTACATTTTCGGTAATTTTACCGAATCGTTATCATTACCGAATCGGTAAATATTACCGAGTCGGTAAATTTACCGATTCGGTAATGATAACGAATCGGTAAAATTACCGAAAATGTGCCCCTACATCTCCATAGCCCTTTACCGATCGGAAACGGCCGAAAATCGGTATTTTCGGCCGATTCCGATCGGTAAAGGGCTACCTACATCGGGCCCCATATATTTACCTCCAACCTTTCCCCCCACTCCCTCCCCTAAAGTTTCCCCCTTTAGCAACATTTAAAAAACCCCAAAACTTGCAACTTCTTAACCTTTCGTAACCTAGTTAACTATACAACCTTCCTGTTAGAACCGGGGTCTCTAGTTGGCAGGGGTATGCACCCTAGTCCAAGTAGGGACCACCGCTTCCGACCTGGTAGCTTGGCGCAGAGCAGCAAAGGCGTAACTTCAGAGGCAATGTGTAAAGTATTTGTGCAACACGCAGCAGCAGCAACGCAATAAGAAACACTCACAAAAAGGGACACCACACCAGTTTGTATATAAAAATATAAATATCTTTATCTAAGAATTATGAGAGATCAATCATCAGGTAAATGCAGTTGCAGGCAATATCAATAATTAGCCAATTCTAGCTTCCAGCCCAAATCAATGGTATAAATGAATCTAGTTGCCAGGCAAGATCAGCATTCAAAAATGGACCCAGTTTCCAGGTGAGTTCAATAAGAAAGGAAAAGTCACACACAAATCCTGGGTTCTCAGAGGGTTCTCTCTGTTGCCTGCGTCTATGTAAGTTGAGTGGTTTGGCAAATCACAAGTAATGTGGCAACCCAAGTCCGGTCCTCGGGGGCCTCCGTTCAGCTCAGGGGGGCGCTTGCACAATCCTTCCCAACGAGCCTCCCCCACGGTACTGCCGCGTGTGAGGGAGGGGAAATGCGGTATCCCTGAAATGCCCCCAATGCAGGTGCAACAGTCTGGTCGGCCCGCTGCCCTGAAGACAGCTCCCCGCAGCCCGCTCCCCCAGTGGAACAGTTTCCCAGGAGGCCTCCCGCCCAAGACGACAATAGGCGCGGGAGGCTCTGCACACACCCGGGCTTTACCTGGGAGCCAGACGGGGGCTGGCAGCAGTTCGGTTCCTCTCCCGCCTTCGGTGTGACCTTCCCTGTCCCGGCCGGAGCTGGGGAACCCTTGAGGCAGCTACCAATCCTAGCGCGGATCTCCAGTGACGTGAGGGGAATCCCTTGAGGCACATCCAATGAGGAAGCGGCAGGCTGATGACGCGACGGGGACTCCTGGCGATTGCAGCCAATCCCAGCACGGCCTGGGGCTAACGTCGCACCAATCCCTGCGCGGCTTCTCGGACGCTGGAGATGGCGCGCCCAGGGCTCCCGCCCACGGCGGTGATTACGGGGCCAGTATCCCGCTACGTTTAAATGCGGGCTCCAGTGAAGTGCGGACCTCGCGACCAGCGCCACGGGGTTGATTTAATTATGGCTCCCAGTCCGGCCCTGCGGCGGTGACTTCAGTGGGCCCGCGCATCACTTCCACAGCGTTTCCCAGTGCCCCAGGGGCCCGGCGGCAGGGGTGCTCTTCAGGATCACAGCGCTTCAATTCCTTTCACAGCGCTAAGTGGCACAGTTCAGTCCCGGGCAGCGGCGGTGACTTTGGGGGTGCTAGGTAAAAGGATTCCACACCCCCTGGGCGGCAGAGGCAATTTTTAAAGGTCCCAGGGCCAGCGATGCTGTCTGCAGGCACAGAGATGCAGGGACAAGTCCTTATGACAGTTGTTTTCCCCAAAGGCAGTCCTTAAAACGATGTGTCCAAAGAAAGGTAGTTCTCTTTAAGTTAAAAAGGGGGACAGTCCCAAAAAGGCAGTTCTTGTGAATATGGTGGAGACACTCTGGTGGTGTTTTCTTCAGTCTCCTCTTGCAGGGCAGGATCAGCAGGCAGTAGGGCAGCTCAGCAGGTTGGGGGCAGCAGTTCCTTGGAGCAGTCAGCCTCCTTCCCAATGGCAATCCTCCTGCGCAGCAGTCCTCACTCCAGCAGGGATTCTTCCAGGTCCAGCAGTGTAACAAGAATGTGAGGCCAGGACCCTCCCTTATATATCTTTTTAGTCTAGGGGCTAGAAAGTGGTGGAAGTCTCTGGAAGGGTCTGGGGGCAGGGGCTTCTGGAAGAGTCCAGGGAGTTCTGGTATGTTCCCTGCCTTCCCTGACCTAGCTGTCACAGTGACGAGAGACAGGCCGTTAAGGTTACAGTGGGCAGCCCATCACAGCTCATCCCAGGGAAGAAGGTGTGAATCACCACTCCCACCTCCCAACCCAGGCAGGCTATCAGTATGCAGAGGGGAGGGGGGAGTCTGCAGCCTAATCTAAGTGTAGGCAGGAAAAGGTCCCCTTTATAAAAGTGGGATCCCTTGCGTAGTAATGCCCAAACCCTATATATCATTGGAAAGGGTTCCCCGCCCCGAGTCCAACAAGACCAAACATGATAGACTTATTAGGTCCCTGTCAGAAGTTATTCCACAAGGGGAGGTTCCCAATGTTAGCCTTTGTAGGATTAAACCTTACTGCGGTAGCAGTGGCTTGTGGCAGATATGCCAGCCTCACAAGGTTTTAGGGAAGAGCACCTGCAACTCAGCACTGTTTAGCAGTGGTGAGGCGCCCAGAGTCCTAAGCCCAACGAACTGTAAGGTAAAAATGGGAGGCAAAAAGGGCAAAAATGTAGGGGAGACCACCCTAAGGCTGACAGGTCTAACACGTGTCCCCCCCAGCTGAAAGTGGGGAGAACTACCCAACCTCCAGGGAGTTCTCATCACTAAGGCGGAAAAACCGAGAGAGACCGTCAGCATTGGCGTGGTCTACTCCGGGTCTGTGTTCCACCCTGAAGTCCATCCCCTTTAGAGAAATGGACCACCTCAACAATTTGGGATTCTCGCCCCTCATTTGCATGAGCCACCTGAGGGGCCGGTGGTCAGTCTGAATCAGGAAGTGGGAGCCAAACAAGTATGGCCTCAGCTTCTTCACAGCCCAGACCACCGCAAAGGCTTCTCTCTCTATCGCACTCCACCGCTGTTCTCGGGGGAGCAGACTCCTGGAGATGAAGGCTACTGGTTGGTCCCTTCCCTCCTCATTGAGTTGCGAAAGTACCGCCCCTATGCCATGCTCTGACGCGTCCGTTTGGACAATGAACTCTTTGGAGAAGTCAGGGGCCCTGAGCACAGTAGCTGTGCACATGGCCTGCTTTAGAGAGTCAAAGGCTTTTTGGCAAGCCTCTGTCCAAATCACTTTTCTAGGGTACTTCTTAGAGGTTAACTCAGTCAAGGGGGCCACAATGGTTCCATAACCCTTGACAAATCTGCGGTAGTAACCTGTGAGGCCCAAGAATGCCCTGACCTCAGTCTGTGTTTTGGGAGGCTCCCAGGCCAGGATGGTTTCTATCTTGGCCTGTAGGGGCTGCACCTTGCCCCCGCCTACCAAGTGTCCTAGGTAGACTACCGACCCATGCCCTATCTGGCATTTGCTAGCTTTGATTGTCAGGCCTGCCTGCTGCAGAGCCTGAAGCACTTCCTGGAGGTGACCCAAATGGTCCTCCCAGCTGCTACTGAAGACAGCTATGTCGTCCAGGTAGGCAGCAGAGAAGGCCTCTAAACCGGAGAGGACCCGGTTCACCAGCCGCTGGAAGGTGGCAGGGGCGCTTTTCAGTCCAAAGGGCATCACTCTAAACTGGTAGTGGCCCTCTGGGGTGGAAAAGGCAGACCTCTCTTTAGCTCCATCTGTTAGGGCGATCTGCCAGTACCCTGACGTGAGGTCAAAGGTACTCAGGTATCGGGCAGCCCCCAGCCTGTCAATGAGCTCATCCGCCCTCGGGATAGGATGAACGTCAGTCTTGGTCACAGAGTTCAGTCCCCTCTAATCCACACAGAACCTAAGTTCTGGTGTGGTGCCCGGTGGGGCAGCTTTTGGTACCAGAACCACCGGACTGGATCAAGGGCTGTTGGAGGGCTCTATCACCCCCAACTCCAGCATCTTAGTGACCTCACTCTGGATGCTGGCCTTCACCTTATCTGACAACCTGTAAGACTTGGACTTGACATGGGGGCTGTCTCCTGTGTCCACATCATGGGTACACAGGTGGGTAATCCCAGGGATAAGGGAGAACACTGAGGAGAACTGCCCCAGGACCTGGCGGCAGTCCCTCTGTTGCTCAGGAGTCAAGGATGGGGAGAGGACCACTCCCTCCACCGATCCATCCTTCTCTTTGGAAGCAAAGAGGTCCGGGAGAGGTTCACTTTCCTCTTCCTCGGCCCCATCAGTTACCATCAGTAAGGTAAGCTCAGACCTCTCATGGTGGGGTTTGAGGCGGTTGGCGTGTAGCACCCTGTGGGGCTGCCTGGGGGTCTTATGGTCCACTAGGTAAGTGGCCCCGCCCTTCTTCTCCAATATCTCATAAGGGCCTGTCCAGCGATCCTGGAGGGCACTAAGCTCTCCAGGCTCCATGACCCACACCTTCTGTCCAGGTTTTAGCTCCACAGGGTGAGAGTTCTGGTTGTACCATTCCTTCATTACCGCCTGGCTGGCCTCTAAGTTGTCAGAAGCTTGTTTCCACAACTTAGCCATTTGGCTACGGAAGGCCAGCATGTAGCTCACTACATCCTGGGGAAGCCTCCTTGGAGTCTTCTCCCACCCATCCTTCACTAAACTGAGTGGTCCCCTAACAGGGTGACCGTACAAGAGCTCGAAGGGGCTGAAACCCACCCCCTTCTGCGGTACCTCCCTGTAGGAAAACAGCAAACAGGGCAAGAGGATGTCCCACTTTTTCCTCAGGCCCTCAGGCAGACTCCTGATCATGCCCTTTAGGGTCTTGTTAAATCTCTCCACCAGACCATTGGTCTGTGGGTGGTAAGGGGTGGAGAACTTATAAGTAACCCCACACTCCTTCCACATGGCTTGCATGTAGGCAGACATAAAATTGGCACCCCTGTCGGACACCACCTCTTTGGGGAAACCCACTCTGGTAAAAATACCCATCAGGGCCCGGGCCACTGTAGGTGCAGTGATGGTTCTCAGAGGAATAGCCTCTGGGTACCGGGTGGCGTGGTCCACCAGAACCAGGATAAACCTGTGACCAGAAGAAGTCGGTGGATCCATAGTTCCAACAATGTCGATGCCCACCCTCTCAAAGGGGGTGTTAACGACAGGCAGCGGTTCCAGGGGAGCCTTCAGCTTAGTCCCTGTTTTCCCACTAGCTTGGCAGGTCAGACAGGTCCTGCAGAATGTATCTGAGGAGATCCTCATCTGCGGCAAATAAAAATGTGGGACAAGCCTAGCAAAGGTCTTGTCTTGGCCCAAGTGTCCTGCAAATGGGATCTCATGAGCCAATTCCAAAAGAAAGGCCCTGTAGCACTGGGGGACCACTAAGGCCCTTGATGACACATGCACAGGAGCCTTGGGCTCACTGTAAAGGAGCCCATCCTCCCAGTAAATATGATACTTCGCGGAGGCATTGCCTGCTGCTTGGGCTTCGGCCTGTCGCCTCATGCCCTCAAGGGTGGGGCACTCCTTTTGTGCCCGGCAAAACTCCTCCCTGGTGGGCCCTCCTTCCACCTGCCACCCTGCAGCTGTGGGTAGGTCCCCCAAGGGAACAACATCCCCCTCTGTGGACTCCGGTTCGACCTCCTCAGGTGCCCCATCCATCTCACGGGGTGACTGCCCCGGGGCGGGCTTCCCACGCCCTCGGGCTCCTCCCTTCTTAGCAGCTGGCTGGGCCATTTTTCCAGGCTCCAGCCCTGGTTGACTCCCTTTCCGGGCAGCCATAGACCGTGTGGTAGCACAAATCCACTCCGGCAATCCCAACATCTCCACATGCGCTTTGAGCTCTACCTCCTTCCAGGCAGAATGCTCTAGGTCATTCCCTAACAGACAGTCCACTGGCATGGCAGGGCTCACAGCAACTCTTAAAAGGCCTGAAACCCCTCCCCACTCAAATGGAACCTGTGCTATGGGATAGTAACCCCCCCTGTTGTCAGCCATCACAACTGGATGGACTGCATCGGGAATTATTTGCTCTGGGGACACCAGCTGACTCCTTACCATAGTCATGCTGGCACCTGTGTCCCTCAGGGCCTCCACCCCCTGACCGTTGAGGGTGACCCACTGCCTATACTTAGTAGTATTGGAGGGCACATGGACCCTAGGAACCATCTCACTGTCTCCCAGAGACACTAGGACAAGCCCTGCCCCCTCACTCCCATCATCTAGGGACAGCTCTTCCCCAAGCGCTACACTAGCCACCCCGGGGTTTTTACCTCCAGTGGGCTGTGGTGCTCTCTTGCGACACTTGGGATCCCCCTTGTAGTGTCCAAGTTGACCACACTCATAGCACCGGACAATTCTGGGCTGCTGACCTTTGTCAGGATAGGTGGGCTTCTGGTGGCCAGATTGGGGCAGGGACCTAGACCCTTTCCCTTATGAATTATTTTGGGGGCCTTCGGAAAACTCTTTCTTTTTGTCTCCCCCCTCTTTCTTCTGGTAGGAACCCTGACCACCCCTTTGGGAGTCCCCCCCAGAACCCTTGTTGGACACCCTGGTACTGACCCAGGTGTCCGCCTCCTCCGCAAGCTTCCTAGGATTGGTCAACTTGCGGTCAACCAGGTGTTGGCGCAGCTCTGGAAAACATTTCTCTAGAAGGTGCTCTCTTAAAAACAAGTCATACAACCCTTCATAGTCATGCACATTGCTGCCTCACACCCAACCATCTAAAGCTTTACTAGCGTAGTCCAGGAAGTCTACCCAGTTCTGTGTGGGAAGTTTGTGGCTATTCCTAAACCTCTGCCTATACCTCTCAGGGGTAAGACCGAACCTCTTAAGCAATGCGGCTTTCATGACAGAATAGTTGGTCTGGTCTTCCTTCTCTAGGTAGAGGAGGGTGTCCCTAACATCTGGAGGTAGGTACTTATACAATCCACCCCCCCAATAACTCTCTGGGACCCCATGGGCTCTTAAAGACACCTCATAGGCGGCTAACCACTTATCAATATTATTCCCCACCTTAAAACTGGCCATCACATCTTTAGGCATAAAGACCCTGGACTCACGTGAAGCTTCCATAGGTACGCTGCCACCATTCTTGTTGCTGTTGGCCCCTACTTCTAGGGCCCGGATTTCCAGTTCCTTCAGGCTGAGCTCATGGGCAAGTTCTTTTTCCCGCATAGCCAGTCGCTTGTTCTCGCGATCCTGCTCCATGGCCCACCGTTCTCTTTCCCGCTCTCTCTCCAGCTTGGCAAGCTCCAACTTGAGCTGTCTCTCCTCCCTCCTGTCCTCCAGGTCCTCTGAGGACAGGCTCTTCACTGACACACTACTGCCTGCCCTGGAAGGTACCCTTGTACCTGGTAACAAATTACCATTTCCCGCCAAGTGCAGTAGGTCAAGGTTTCCTGTTGCGTCGTGCTCTGGTCCTTGCCCGTCCCCATCTCCTTCTGGGTGGGCTGTTACCCATGCTCTCAAGGCTTCCTGAAGCTCTGCCTTCTTGGCGCTTCGCTTGAAGGGCACCCCTTTCTCCTCGCAGAATTCCTTGAGTTGTGCCACTGTGTAAACTTCCAGATTGGCCAGCTCGAATTCCATATTGCTAGGTAGGGCCTCAGACGTTTGTACAGAGAACCAAATAGGACTTAGTCAAAAGGACTTTTAAAAAGAGCAGCCAGTCAGGGAGAATTAAAAAAAAATTCAAAAATGCCAATTGGAGAGGGTAGACAAAAATTCAGTAGAGTCAGGTGTAGGGTTGCGGTGTACACTGCATCGCTGCGTGGTGTTACATAAGCACAAGTCCTATCCCACCGCTCGATCACCAATGATAGAACCGGGGTCTCTAGTTGGCAGGGGTATGCACCCTAGTCCAAGTAGGGACCACCGCTTCCGATCTGGTAGCTTGGCGCAGAGCAGCAAAGGCGTAACTTCAGAGGCAATGTGTAGAGTATTTGTGCAACACGCAGCAGCAGCAACTCAATAAGAAACACTCACAAAAAGGGACACCACACCAGTTTGTATATAAAAATATAAATATCTTTATCTAAGAATTATGAGAGATCAATCATCAGGTAAATGCAGTTGCAGGCAATATCAATAATTAGCCAATTCTAGCTTCCAGCCCAAATCAATGGTATAAATGAATCTAGTTGCCAGGCAAGATCAGTATTCAAAAATGGACCCAGTTTCCAGGTGAGTTCAATAAGAAAGGAAAAGTCACACACAAATCCTGGGTTCTCAGAGGGTTCTCTCTGTTGCCTGCGTCTATGTAAGTTGAGTGGTTTGGCAAATCACAAGTAATGTGGCAACCCAAGTCCGGTCCTCGGGGGCCTCCGTTCAGCTCAGGGAGGCGCTTGTACAATCCTTCCCAACGAGCCTCCCCCACGGTACTGCCGCGTGTGAGGGAGGGGAAATGCGGTATCCCTGAAATGCCCCCAATGCAGGTGCAACAGTCTGGTCGGCCCGCTGCCCTGAAGACAGCTCCCCGCAGCCCGCTCCCCCAGTGGAACAGTTTCCCAGGAGGCCTCCTGCCCAAGACGACAATAGGCGCGGGAGGCTCTGCACACACCCGGGCTTTACCTGGGAGCCAGACGGGGGCTGGCAGCAGTTCGGTTCCTCTCCCGCCTTCGGAGTGACCTTCCCTGTCCCGGCCGAAGCTGGGGAACCCTTGAGGCAGCTACCAATCCTAGCGCGGACCTCCAGTGATGTGAGGGGAATCCCTCGAGGCACATCCAATGAGGAAGCGGCAGGCTGATGACGCGACGGGGACTCCTGGCGATTGCAGCCAATCCCAGCACGGCCTGGGGCTAACGTCGCACCAATCCCTGCACGGCTTCTCGGACGCTGGAGATGGCGCGCCCGGGGCTCCCGGCCACGGCGGTGATTACGGTGCCAGTATCCCGCTACGTTTAAATGCGGGCTCCAGTGAAGTGTGGACCTCGCGACCAGCGCCACGGGGTTGATTTAATTAAGGCTCCCAGTCCGGCCCTGCGGCGGTGACTTCAGTGGGCCCGCGCATCACTTCCACAGCGCTTCCCAGTGCCCTAGGGCCCAGGCGGCAGGGGTGCTCTTCAGGATCACAGCGCTTCAATTCCTTTCACAGCGCTAAGTGGCACAGTTCAGTCCCAGGCAGCGGTGGTGACTTTGGGGGTGCTAGGTAAAAGGATTCCACACCCCCTGGGCGGCAGAGGCAATTTTTAAAGGTCCCAGGGCCAGCGATGCTGTCTGCAGGCACAGAGATGCAGGGACAAGTCCTTATGACAGTTGTTTTCCCAAAGGCAGTCCTTAAAACGATGTGTCCAAAGAAAGGTAGTTCTCTTTAAGTTAAAAAGGGGGACCGTCCCAAAAAGGCAGTTCTTGTGAATATGGTGGAGACACTCTGGTGGTGTTTTCTTCAGTCTCCTCTTGCAGGGCAGGATCAGCAGGCAGTAGAGCAGCACAGCAGGTTAGGGGGCAGCAGTTCCTTGGAGCAGTCAGCCTCCTTCCCAATGGCAATCCTCCTGCGCAGCAGTCCTCACTCCAGCAGGGATTCTTCCAGGTCCAGCAGTGTAACAAGAATGTGAGGCCAGGACCCTCCCTTATATATCTTTTTAGTCTAGGGGCTAGAAAGTGGTGGAAGTCTCTGGAAGGGTCTGGGGGCAGGGGCTTCTGGAAGAGTCCAGGGAGTTCTGGTATGTTCCCTGCCTTCCCTGACCTAGCTGTCACAGTGACGAGGGACAGGCCGTTAAGGCTACAGTGGGCAGCCCATCACAGCTCATCCCAGGGAAGAAGGTGTGAATCACCACTCCCACCTCCCAACCCAGGCAGGCTATCAGTATGCAGAGGGGAGGGGGGAGTCTGCAGCCTAATCTAAGTGTAGGCAGGAAAAGGTCCCCTTTATAAAAGTGGGATCCCTAGCGTAGTAATGCCCAAACCCTATATATCATTGGAAAGGGTTCCCCGCCCCGAGTCCAACAAGACCAAATATGATAGACTTATTAGGTCCCTGTCTGAAGTTATTCCACAAGGGGAGGTTCCCAATGTTAGGATTAAACCTTACTGCGGTAGCAGTGGCTTGTGGCAGATATGCCAGCCTCACAAGGTTTTAGGGAGGAGCACCTGCACCTCAGCACTGTTTAGCAGTGGTGAGGCGCCCAGAGTCCTAAGTCCAACGAAATGTAAGGTAAAAATGGGAGGCAAAAAGGGCAAAAATGTAGGGGAGACCACCCTAAGGCTGACAGGTCTAACACTTCCTATGCTACTTCCCCTTCCTGCATGCTCCCAGTGACTTTTTTCAACCCATAAACTGTAACTGTAAACAGACATACCAACTATTACCCAGAAAAAGCGTCCCCAAATATCACAACAATTCAAATATAAAACCAGCACCTGCTTCAAGCGACAACAAAACATACATGTTTCCCCCCACCTGTTCCTAACAACACGACCACTGTCCTTGAAAATAATTCTTACACCAAGCCCGACTACTACCTGGTCGTTAACCCCTTACAAAAACAGGAGGGAGGGTTGCTTTCCTGCCCTATCCAGCCGGCTGTCGTGTCACTACCACCAAAATGGTGGCTAGTGCCACAAAATGGCCAGCTAAATAGCCCCCCAGCCCAACCCTAGCCCAAGTGAAGCCCAACAAGTCCAATTGGGCTCTGGGCTACACCCCTGGCCCAAAATCCCCCAGGAGGCGCAGGCCTTCCGGTGGTCGGCCGACCCCCCCCCCCCCAAGCTCTATTGGGCCAAACAGGGGGGTGCAGCACAGACTAGCTTGTTAGTGTGAAAAAGGTCGCTTTATTGAAGACAGGTGCACCTTACAAAACAATTCCTTGGCCTGTGCCGTACAAAACTAAACCTCACTAAATATTTACCTTCTACCTTAGCCCCCACCCCCTCCCCTAAAGTTTCCCCCTTTTACAACATTTAAAAAAAACTTGCAACTTCTTAACCTTTCATAACCTAGTTAACTATATAACCTTCCTATGCTACTTCCCCTTCCTGCGTGCTCCCAAAGTGACCTTTTCCAACCCATAAACTGTAACTGTAAACAGACCTACCAAATATCACCCAGAAAAAGCACCACTCAGAAAATTCTGGCCCCCAGACTTTTCTGACCCGCCCCCACTAGGGACCCTGTCACCGCAGATATCTCTGGATGTCCAACGCCCTGTCTAAAACTTCTTTGATCTGAATAATATACATTTCCATACTGTAGCATGACAAATGCACTCCATCCTCTCTAAAAAAGTATACTGCCGCATAACGCAGCTCGGGTGCTCGATTCTTCCAATACCTTCCCTGTCACAAAACAAAAGCATGTCACGGTTGATCTTCCTCCTTGCTTTGTCTATTGTGGCTGGCCGTTCCCCGTAAGACCCTGACCACTGCCATTTGATCTCTAAGAGGTCTCTTTTCATCTATTTTAAAAGGGCCAGCCTACACTGCACCAAGTCGTTCTCCCCCAGTGGATAAGAAGAACATCCAGGCAAATTCCACCTCTGACCGCCCCATTCAAAACAGAGAACAACTCATGCCATCTCATACCATTTTTACCCCGCCAATGGCACCGAAACAACTGTGGGTCCAAACCCAAATTCAAACCATTTCCTTTCCCATACTCATAACGTTCAGCCCTTTTCGCAAACAAGTGTCCTACGATGTATATAGACACCTCCGCCGACGCAGGCCCCACCACTGCACCTGCAAAGCCACATATATGAGGAAGGAAATGCACATTATGCTTCCCGCACCCCAGAGCACCTCAAACGGATGTAGGTTTTAGAGCAATCCAATTTCCAACACCACAAGCACATAAGCTCCTCCCTCCCCCATCCCTTCTTGGCTGCGTCTGTGGCCGCAACGATGCGGAAAGAATGAGTCTCAAAGAGCACGGGGTCTTCCCCCAATCCCTGGAGTGCCTGTCTCAAAACTCAAAGGAGCTGGAACTCTGATACCCTGCTATCACCTTTGTGCTGGAATACGTCCCTGTCATCCCGCTCCCACCCCCTAGCCAACTTCCCCCTCAGGCCACGGGGCACACTTCCTTGTCCACCACCGGACCCAAGACCACCCATGTCCCCAAACCCGGTTGGTCTGTCTTAGAACGTTTGAGCCGTACCGCCACCTCATCCCCCCCTCAGTTTCACCTCCCCCCACTGTACTCCCCTCCTCCACCTCGTGCCCAACTCCGAGACCTGAAAGGCTCCCAAGTACATCCACGACATTAACGTAGAGAACAAAACCACCTCTTCTGTATTGCAGCATATCATGGGCAAGACCCGAATTAAACAGTCCAGGATCCCGGCCAATAAGGGGTTCCTCTGTTGTGATCTGCTGCCTCTCTCCCTTGCCCACGTGAATACAAAAAGGTTGTGGGTCCAAAAACCTGGCCAGCCAGGACCTCAATAATTGCAAAAACAGAGAAAATGCGGCTGGTCAGATAGTTTACAATATCATTCAGGGCCCACACAGCCAATAAGTGCTGAGTGGTCAGGCCTTTTGTTAGCAAAATATTTATTCAGAATTTAAAAAAACAAATCTTCAAAATTGGTAAGAATATGACGTACAAGGAGACCCACCATCAGGACAGTCAAATCACAAAGCAAAAACAGGCAACTGTATACACCAAAATTGTAAAGTATACAAACATTGGAAAAATGAACAAATCAGTCTTTTTACATTAAATAGACACCAAAATATCACTTCGACTTCAATACAAACAATGCAAATCAATTGAAAAATCAGAAACATATAACATAAAGAATCAAAACAAAACCAGTCCTTTGACTGTACTACCAATGGACAGGCGGAATGCACGATGGAAAAAGGCTGCCTGCCTATCCACGAGACCTGTGACACTGTATTTTAAATGGTTGCAAACTAGGGCCCACTGCAGTGGGACAAATTAGTCCCAAGTCGCACACTTCCTTCTTGTCACAGGCTGGGGGTCTACGCGTTTCGAACCAACAAAGTTCTAGGTTCTCCTCAGGACAGGGACTGGAATAATCACTGTACAACGTGCACAGATGATCGCACGGGTGACAGCGAAGGCTGTAAACCAGGACAATAACTCTCTGGAGCAATTTAATCGATGTCAGAGGTGAAATGGCGTCCGCCCAGCGGTACACTGCTGTAAGGTTAGATCACACTCACATTCTTAGTATACTGAGTGCCGTCTTGATAAGGAATCAATTTAGGGGTTGTTTTGATCGTCGGTGGCGGGAGTAAATCTGCCGCAGTTCAGAAATGTTAACCGGAAAGCAAGTCCGTTGCCGAAGGCGTAGTGAAGGTCCTCTCCCTTGCCCAGCAGTCGAGTACCCAACTCCCCAGCCGACGGCGCAAAGCCCCACCACAGTTTCTCCATGAAGGCTATAGCCGACACTTTGCCTCCTATCGTCACCCTGGACAAACCCCTGTCAATCATGGACAATATGAATTGAACTACCTGCTCCTCCCGCACCCATTGCTGCCCCCCGCATCATGCCACCGTCTAGGAACTCTCACCATGCCTGTTCGTATGCCTTCCACGTGGATGGGGCCAGTGACTCTCTTACCAACTGAACGACCCTCTGTCTCCTACCGACTACATCCCCGCTGACACTGGCGTCCTGACCTCGTCCGCCTCCGTGGCTAGCCCATGGAAACTCTGATACTGTGAATGAGAAAAAGCGCCTGCAATGTCATTGTCCACTCCTGGCACATATCGGGCTTGAAACAGGATATCATGTACCAAACATTGCAGCACAAAAACCCTCAACAACTTGAGAACTTGCGCATACCTGGCTGATTGCCTGTTCACCACCTGCACAACTGACATATTGTCCACCTTTTCTCTGCGCTAAATCTCAACCTCAAAGTGTCACGGCCACCACCAAGGGAAAGAGTTTCAGAAAAGCGATGCTTCTCCCCCCATTTTTCCAATGTGTGGGCCATTCCTCTGCGCACCACCACCCCTGCCAGTAGAGGCCAAAACCTCCTGCCCCCGCCGCGTCCGAAGATATGGTAACATCCCATTCCCAGTCCACGGGAATTGCCATGAATATGCAGTTAAAGCATTCCAAAAAGGTCCGCCACATGCGCAGGTCCTCCTTAGTGCCAGCCGACACACGCATATGGTGATGCGGGAGTGTCAAACCAGTCAGAGACAAACCTAACCGCCTGCAAAACATCCGGCCCACACTCACAACCGTGCATGCAAAGTTCAGGTGCCCCAACAGGAACTGTACCTCTCTGACTGTCACCTTCCTTTTAGCCAGCAAGCTGTTGATCAACAACTGCATATGTACTTTCTTGTCCTCCGGCAAACGAGCTTCCATCGCTACTGAATCCAGTTCAATGCCAAGAAATGACAATAAGGTACTCGGACCTTGTGTCTTCTCTGGCACCAAGGGCACCCCCCGGTAGCCCATGAGCTCTTCAAAACTAGCCAGTTGCTTCTGGCAGTCCACCAACCGGGCAATACCACCAGAAAAAAGTCATTCAGATAGTGTGTCACCGTCACTTTGCCCATGCGCCATGAAAACGCCCAGTGCAAGAATGTGCTGAGGCGCTCAAACAAAGCACACTATATGGAACAGCCCATGGGTAGAACCTTTTCTATGAAGACAGACCCATCAAACTGGATTCCCAACAACTGGTAATCCTCCGGATGTACAGGGAGCAACTGAAATGCAGACTTTATGTCGCATTTTGCCATAAGGGCGTCGGCCCCTACCGTCGTGACCAACTGCATCTCCGCGTCCACTTAGGAGTAGGATACAGAAGACAACTCGGACGATATGAAATCATTCACCAAAGCCCCCTCCGGCCATGACAGGTGCTGAATCAACCGGTACTGCCCCGGTTCCTTCTTAGGCACCACCCCAATTGGCGAGATGATCAAATCCCGAATAGGGCTACTCCTAAAAGGACCCGCCATGCGCCCTTCGTGGTCCTCTTTCAACAGTTTGTCCCGCACCACTGTACCGTGCAACTTTGTGGACTTCAGGTTCTCCGCCCACCTGGCCACCATCGGACCCTCATAGCCCAGCCTGAACCCTTCTCGAAAACCCTATTGCAACATCGCGGCATCCTCAAATCGTGGATAGGACCCCAAAAGTTCTTCCAGACATCCTTGTTTAATGGGAGTAAGAGCCTTTGTCCAAAGTCCCTTGTCCACCTCATCTTCCCCTCTCCTCCCCCCGTCGGCTGTTGCCCAACCTGGTTGGACTTCTGTCCTTGTCCCCCGCCACCTGTCCCCCAGCATTGCACCACAGGGTGTTTCCCTGCACACTTCGAACATTCATGCCTAAACTTGCAATATTGCCTGGCGCATGATCCCAGCACACTCCCACTGTGCCCTTAGGGCTGCTCCCTGCTGCCCCCACCCCCGGCGGGTGGGGCGGTTCGGAAAGGGGCGAGGGGGTAGAGGGAGACCGCTTGCCGTATATATCGTTTTTCTGAACTTGGCTCCCCCATGGTCTGTTGGTACAGGTCCGAGTCTATCTCCCCACATTTTGTCTCCGGGTCCGAGGCCAAATGCAGCCCGAAACTCCTTGTCGTAATGTGACCATGCGTACCAGCCGTACGTGACCTGCACCCACCTGACCACGTCCATGTACTTGAAGAATGCCACTGATCTCTCGGGGTACATTTCGCAGTACACACTTGCGAATATCAAAAACGCAGCCGACCAATACTCAATGGTCATAGGCTCTCTTGGCCAGCTCTATCTCTTCCTCCTTGGACCCTTCCTTCGCTGTGAGCTCTCTATGTAGCAACCGCAGCATGTCAACGTATTCGCCCTTCCAAATTTTCTCTTTCGTGGCCAGCCTGAGATGTGCCCCCAGAGGCTTCATTATTCCCATGTACGGTAATCTAACTGGCACCTCTCTTCTTTCTTCGCCATCCCTCGTCCTTCCCACCCCTGGTGGCTACCCCCGACGATGATTGCCCCCCCGAGGCCCCAACCGCTGGTGCCCCGTCAGGGTCACCCCCTTGCCCCAGTGGGTCTGTCCCTTAACATACGCTCCCTTCTGTAGGTGCACGTCCCCCTCCTCCCCCTTCCCCTTGCGTATGTGCCCACCAAC
This sequence comes from Lissotriton helveticus, assembly GCF_964261635.1. Lineage (NCBI taxonomy): Eukaryota > Metazoa > Chordata > Amphibia > Caudata > Salamandridae > Lissotriton > Lissotriton helveticus. Next base: position 1,124,565,526 of record NC_136068.1, on the reverse strand, counting down.
ACCCTGGCCTTCAATCTCGCACCTGCCGGCTCCCCTTCTGTCCCAACTCTCCTCTTCCCCCCGGCTCGTACTCCCATACCTTACCTGGCATCAAGGTCAGTGTCCTGGCCAGATCCCCCGCCTAACCAGTTGTGAAGGGGGGGCTGCCACGCTGTCCACCTTGTTCCACCCAGCCGGACCTCTATGCAAGAGACTAGATACAACATTACTCGCCTATCCCTCTCTCCCACCTGACCCTGCCCCTCACCCACAATCTCCCCCTCCTCCACACTCTCTATATCATAGTCCAGCAGCAAAGGGCCGTCGACCTCGGACTCCAGCCCGGACACCCATGTACCTTCCCCGTCTGCTAGGCTTGGCAAAAAACGCCCTCCATGGACTCCAGCTTGCTCCAGCCTGCCCGCTCTCTGCATGTACGAAGTAGCTCCCCTAAATCAATGCTTCCATTTTGCTGCCCCGCCCGCTGATTGCCTATGTCCCTGGATGTACCAGGGTTAACTAGAACCTGCCCCATTAGGCCGCATCAACCCACCGGTGCCGGAGCACCGGCGACCAGTCCCACTCCACCTGCTCGCAACCTCCTGTACGTCCCTCATGGGAGCACGGCTGCGCACATGAGGCAGAGCCAGCCCATCCTCTCGGTGGGGTGGAGCCGCATGCAACTCTCCCGAGCACCTCGTCTGCCGCCCCTGCCAAAAGAAAGTGGAGTCGGGGTTAATTCTACCCGCCGACCCCCCAAATCCTGAGTCCCCGACTCACTGACCATTCGACACTCGACCCACACCCGACGTACCTGAAGAATGACCCCCTGCTGAGAAGGTGCACCCCCCCGGGACCCTGACCCATCCCCCCGTTGTATCTCCCCATGCCACCCCGATAAACCAAAGTCCTCCCCCTCCCCGTCGCTCAACTCCAATGCGTCCACCTCCCTCCTCCTTGCACCACTGCCCCACGCCCCTCCAACCTGTGCCAGGACTCCCCGAAAGCCACCGCCCTCCATGCCCCTCCCTGCCCCTGGGGCCCCCACCCCTCCCGCTCTGTCCACCTTCTCCTGAGCCCCTCCGGTGCCCTCTCAAAACATCCTCTGATCTCCGGGGACGGCATCGGACCCCACCGAAGGCCCCAATTTTCCGTGTCCTTTGCCTCCTGAAAATCCCCCTGCCTCCTCGCTGTAACGCCGCCTGCTAGCTGCTGGCTGTGAACCCGCCCCTCCCCCAACTGTCCACCTTCACCCCCTCCACACCTCCCCGTCCATGATGCCGCTCTGGCCCGGCCCCCGAGCCCCCTGCATCCCCAGAGCACTCACTCTCCCCCTCCCCCGCCGGGTCTTCCTCGTCACTGCTATCTAGCAATAGAGGGGAGACAGTGCCGCTGCCCAAATCAGTGTGGGAGCCCCCCCACTGTGGCCTTGCGGGCGCGCCCCCCTCCCACATGCACCTGCGCGGCCACCGTAGGCATGCGGCCACGCTCCCCTATTTTCTTCAGAGTCGGGCCGCCGTATCAGTGCAGCCGCGCTTCCCTACTTGGCCCGAAGGTAGCAGGGCGCACCCCCCTCACCCTCCCCCCAAGCTCGAAACCTGGGCATTAATTACGTCAAGGCTGGACTACGGAAATGTGTTGTACTTGGGCTCAAATAAAGACGTAACCCACAGACTACAGATGGTGCAAAATTCAGCAGTCAGGCTCCTGTGCGGGGTCCCAAGTGCCACCTCCATTTCCGTCCATCAACGAAATTTGCACTGGCTCAGGGTGGAGAACCGAGTGAAGTTCAAAGCCCGGAGCTACATGCACAAAATCAAAAGAGGATATGCTCTGCAATATCTTCAATCCCTGGTCTGTCCCTACTATCCACGCGAAACCTTCGCTCCTCCACGCAGGAGGGGTTTATCGTTCCTAAAATCAAACTATCCCAGATGGGTGGAAGGTCCTTTTCCTATCTAGGCCCCTCACTGTGGAACGCACTGCCTACAGCACTACGTAATGAAACTATGTTCAATTTCGCAAAATCTTAAAGGCGTGGCTTTTTGATAAATAACTTGCCAGCATTGTTTTCACCTTCCTTGGATCTGCTTCCTGTGCCAGGAAACCGTTTTTGGGTAGCTGTTGCACATTATAAATTCAAATAATAAATAAATAGCAGTGCGGGCGGGCCCCCCATCTGTCCACCCAACTCCACGAGAGGCGCCGTCGCCTTAGCAGTGCGGTCACATCCCACCGCCTCCACCCCAGTCCCTGCTGCCTTAGCAGTGCGGCCGTGTCCCTCTTCCATCTCCGATCAGCGCTTACAGATCTGCGGGGGCAAACAAGCCAGCACCTCCGCCACGACACCGCTCGCAGCCCGCCTGGGGGGTCTCACCTCGATCATGGGCCGCAGCATGTCCATGCGGGCCACTTCCGCCAAAGGACGAAGTGCCTCCGCCACACGTGGATCCTACGCTGACATTGCTGATCCACCAGTGAAATGCTGAGCACACAAATGAACACTTTGCACTGCCTACTCCGCACCATGCAGAAACAACACCACAACCAGGTAAGCCACAGGTTAACCATGCAATAAAATTGCTCTCCTGCCCTACCCAGCCAGCTGTTGTGTCACTACCACCGAAATGGTGGCTAGTGCCACAAAATGGCCGGCTAAATAGTCCCCCAGCCCAACCCTAGCTCAAGTGAAGCCCAACTAGCCCAAATGGGCTCTGGGCTTCACCCCGGCCGCAAATCCCCGGGAGGGGCAGGCCACCCGGTGGTCGGCCGCCCCCCCACCCCTCCGCCAGCCCTATTTTCAAGGTAGGGTAGACTAAATGCATTAGTGCGTTCTGCAGACCATGTTTGTGGTAATATCAGGGAGATCAATAGTAAAAACTAGCCTACCAGACCAAAAAACAATTCCACACCCCTAAATAACTGGCCCACGCATCTTTGGTCACTACCAGATTGCTCTTTAGGTCAGCCTGACCCTGCACATATTGGCAAAAGCAAATACATTCTCATCGCAGACCCAAGGTCATGAAGGGGTTGTATCTCATTAACCAACTGAATAGATGCAAGTCCATGATTCGAGTACGGTGAAAGAATTAGTACTGTTATCTTGTGGTTCTATTGTAGCGCCTGCTGTGTGATGCAAATGTCTCACAAACTTGCTGTGAATCCTCATTTCAATACTATGGGACATATCTGTCATTCTGTGGTTTTGATATGGAGTAAGGCAAGGCAGCAAAATCACCACATTGCCTTACTCTGTGCTCGGGAGGCGTTCCATGGGCTTTGCAGTGTTTATTCCCTTCCTGCGCAAAAACAATCCTGCCGACAACACAGGCACTCTTGCACCATGGTGCAAGTGTGCTTGCATTGGCGTTAGGCTGCCGAAATGGCACCAGCACAGGGGAAAAGGACAGGAATGCACCGTATTTTATAAATACGATACATTCCTAACCTTTCACTTTGGCGTAGGACAGCGCAGCAGGGTGACTTGCTGCACTGCCCTACACCAAAACCCCATAGATTAGGGTCTTAGAGTTTCTCAATTGAGGGCATCTCCTTCTGTTAGTTCATGCCTGATGTCCCAGACAACATCTGAGGCATGCTTCTGTGACGGCGATCCAGCAGAAGTACTGAAGCATGCTTGAAGTTCATTATTTTCACTACAAAGCTGCAGATACTAGTGCTGACACCAGAACTATTTTGTTTGCAACTTTCGTGGCACACCCTTTGCACACTAGTTCTATCCACTTTGGTTATCTCTCGTCATCATTTTAACCACAAATATTCCATCAGAATTAGAAACAATATCAAGGAAAGTCTATCAACAATATTACCCTGGCCTCTCTTGGACTGAGTCTGCTGCGAGAGACCCTAGGTTTTAAAGGACTTTATAGGCATTTCTGTGAAACCAAATCTGTTCTTCATTAAAGATAGCTTCCAATAAGGGGAGGACTCTAAAATAATTAGTAATTTGGATGAGCTGACAGAATTCACATCCTTGTGCAACATTGAAGAACTAGTCACACCTCTGAGTGTCTGGCGGATTTCAATAATAATTTTTGCAGATGATACCATCTTGAACTCGCAGACAACAAGGGGACTTCAAAATTTACTTAATAGTTTTCACCCTTATTGCGCTAAAAAAGGACTGGAAAGGAACACAAATGAGAGCAAGGACATGACACCAAATCCTCATAGGTCCTTTAGTGAAAAACATCACAGCGGGGAGCAAAAACTGGAGCACAAATCCAATTTACAGTATCTGGGTGCAACATTAGACTCTAGATTATTGTGGGAGACCCAAATAAGCTATGCAAAGATGCTCCTTATCCAGAGTTCATGGCCAATTTAGTAAATATAATAAGTCCATTACCAAGGCAATAATACCAGCCTTGGAGATTTATAAACACAAGGCTCAAGCAGCAGCACTATATGGGTCTGAGTTATGGGGTTCAGGTAAAGTCAAATTGCTCTCCGTTGGAGAAAATAAGTTCATGAAAGGGCTGTTAGGCCTCCCAGTGGGAGCACCGCTAATACCTATGTATTACGATTTAAACAGCAAACAAACAGAACATGTTGAAGCACAGAGACATATTCTTTATTGGATTAGAATATGTATAACTGAGGAATTGGGTCATTACAGGGAAGGTCTGAAGGAAATACTGGAATTGGAAAAACACCAAACCTTCCCGTTTGGGCGCCATGTTAAGACATGGCTTGTTAAACTTGGCTTACCCTCATTTTGGAGTGCGCCACAAACGTTATCAAGTAGCTCCAAGAAACTTCTTAAGCCAATATACTGGGAACATGTTGCAAACAACTACCTCAACAATCTAAATTTAGGTCGATTGCCATCAAAGTTTCTTATGATCAAGCAAATCCAGTTTTCAAAGACTTTTTTGATGTAATTAACCCCGACGAGGTAAAAATATTGTATATAAAATTTCACTATGACATCCTCCATAATTAGAACATTTACTTCCAAATGGAAGCCGGATATTAAGGTTGAGAATACAATTTGCACTTTAGGTCAGCCAGAAAATATTGCACACATCTTGTTTTTTGCAGTTTACAATAAGAATAGGAAAAAATGGATTCACCCACTTTGCAGGAATATTTGAATTTGAATTTTAAAATATTTCTAAAGCGCTCTTATACCGAATCGGTTTCATGGCGCTAGATAGCCGAGGGTCAGTGGGAGACGGGTTAAGCTGCAGCGGATCTGGAGAATAAGAAGGTCTTCAGTTGCTTACGGAATTCCAGATAGGAGGGAGACATCCTAAGAGCAGGGGGAAGTGAGTTCCAAAAGGATGGAGCCAGCACTGCAAATCTGGCCCCCCCGGCCTTCTGTTTCCTGAAGCGAGGAACTGACAGGAGGGCCAGGTGGGTGGAGCAAAGTTCTCTGGACGGGAGATAGGGAGAGATGGCTTCGCACAAGAAGACGGGGGCGGTCCCAGATCTAGCCTGGTATGTGATGCATCCCAGCTTGAAGAGCGCCCTCTCCCTCACAGGGAGCCAGTGGAGGGACTGCAGCAAGGGGGTCGTGCGATTGAACCTAGGGAGCCCGAAGATCAGGCGAGCCGCCTGATTTTGAATAAGTTGGAGTCGGCGGATAAGGTATGCCGGTGCACCGTTGAAGATAACATTCCCATAGTCAAGGCGCGACAGCACCATGGCCATGAGAATGATTTTTAGTGCGGCAGCAGAAAAAAAACGTGAGACCCTCCGGATAATCCGGAGGGAAAAAAAACAAGCAGACACAACAGCACTGGTCTGAGTATGGAGGGTGAGCAGTGGATTAATGAAAATACCCAAAGTTTTGACTTTGGGAGCTGGAAGGGGGGGAGGACCAAGTGAGGAAGGCCAGAAGGAAGGGGACCAGGGACTGCAACCACCCCCCGTCAGGACCAGTTCGGTCTTGTCTGGGTTTAATTTGAGGTGGTTGCAGTTCATCCACCCTTGGATGAAGAGCATAACCTTCTGGAAGTTGGAAGACGAGGAAGGGGAAGATGAAAGGTTAAAGATAATGGCTTTTGAAAATTTGAGGAAGCCATAAGAGCACTGAAAAGCGACACATCACCTCATATAATTTTTGGTCTTAGAAGATATTTACTTGCAGTGGGATTCAAATGTAAGAAGATGGGCCTGCACTGCAATTTTAACAGACTAAATTGTTCATGAGAAATGCCCTGTGCATCTGGTATAAAAAGCACTATGGGCCAGATGTACGACCCATTTTTTCATGCGCAAACGGGTTTGCGAACCCGTTTGCGCATGCAATAACATCATGGGCCATGAACAAAGCCTATTTAGCGAGTCGCAATTTATTTGCGACTCGCTAAACAGGTTTAGTGACTCGCTATTTGGAAGGAGCGTTCCCTTCCAAATAGTGAGTCTCAAAACCATGTACTAAAGTTTTGCGACCACAATTGCGGTCGCAAAACACTCGCAATTACCACCTACTTCAAGTAAGTAGTAATGCATTCACAAATGGGAAGGGGTCCCCAGGCAGCCCCTTCCCCTTTGCAAATGAAGGGAAAAATATGTTTTAAGGGCAGCCAGTAGTCCCAGGAACCACTGCCTGCCCTAAAGAATGAAACAAAAACGTTTCTTTTAATTTTTATAAAATGCAGCCCGTTTCCTTTAAGGGCTGCATTTTAAAAAAACTGCTTTATTTCAAAGCAGTCCCAGACATGCAGGTCTGCTGAGCCCAGCAGGCCACCATCCCTGGGAGTGCCTGTCATTCCCAATGGACTTGCAAATTGCGAGATGCTCATTAATATTAGTGAGCCTCGCAATTTGCGACCCCATTGGTAATCGCAAACAGTGTTAAACCCACTGTTGTACATTTTATTTTGTGACTCGCAATTAGTCGCATATTGCGAGGGGGCAAAATAAAATGGTCGTACATCTGGCTCTATGTCTGCTGTTTGAAAGTGATTTTATGTTCATGGGTAGCCTATGAGTGCTTAAAAAGGCAGCTGTAACTGTTTAGTTATTGATCATGTCCTGCTTCTTAGCCAAATAAGCCAGTTTATTGCTATAAAATTCCTATCTGATTTAGCCCCAAGTCTGCCTTTAGAGAATGCAGTGGTGTCACTAGGGGGTGCAGGGGGTGGGGGGGCGGTCCGCACCGGGTGACACCATCACATGGGGTGATACCAATCTGATTGGTTATGCTGTGTAACACAGCTCTGCAGCCTCGCCTCTGCTCTGCTGTGCAAGCGCACCTGCTTACAAGCAACAAATACTGCAGTGCACGCCACGCATGCACCACCTACTAGCATAGTGGTGATGGTGTGATGCGCGGCGGCGGCATACCCAGTTTGTGGGTCCCAGGGCCGTCAATCTTATAGCGCTACCAATGACGGCCTTGAGCCAGCCTCCGCACTGTGCTCCTCTGACGCACGCCACCACCACGCACTTAGACTGAGTCAGCGGAGACAGTCTTGGCAGGGGAGTGCTGCTTGGGGATTTGCAGACACCCTACGGTAGGGGGGGGGGAGCCACCACCACAGTGGAGTCTATAGAAAAGGAGAGCCTGGTGCCCACGCGTAAGTGTTTTTGCTAAACTTTCTTTTTCAGCAAAGCTGTTGTTCCCACGGATACAGTTTCCGTAAATGTGTTTTATGGTCGTGTGCGGCACTCACTAGCACAATAATTCTTCGAGGGGGGGGGCTTACGCGGATTTGTATGTATTTACTGCCGCTTACCCGCACCGGGTGACCCCAACCCTAGTGACGCCACTCTGAGAGAATGCTCATGCTCTATCTTGCTATCACGCAACAAACTGATGTGTCCGTCAAATAATTGTGCGCGCTTTGTGTTGAAACATTGTATTTACAGATACGATATAAGGCGGTATTATGAATGCATGTTGTTTCTTTGAAAAACATATTTTAATTTCATCCTAAGCAAAATATATTACATTATCCAAGACTTTTAATGTTAGGGCTCTTAAGTACACATTCAGGGAGCACTGATGTTTATGTTTTTTAGCCAGCGCATGTAAAACTTTGTTACAGAGTTAAGGTTTATTTGAAGCTACAAATGCACATATTATTTTTGAGCATGTTCATCTGCTCAGTCTGCTTGGGAATTTACGGTTTTGGCTTTGGTATAAGGTTATGTTGAGGAAAATGGTACCTGTTGTTGGTGTTTAGATGTGCCTTATTTTAGTTATATTATGCACTAGTGCACAGAGGGGTACTCAACTCTAATTTAAGTTTTGACTTTTAAGCTTCAGGAAACTGAAGCCGTCTGAAGAGATAGCATTGATGGAATTTTATGTTAAAGGGATGTATGAGAACTAAAGTTAGGGCTTGGGTATACTTTGTCAAAATGGCCACAAAATTGTCCCTTAAATCAGGGCGAGAACTTTCTCTTCAAGAAGGGATCCAGATTTGTTTGAGTGAATTATAAAAGTCAATGCCTTGCTGTTGTTTTTAGGGGATTATGTTGAAAGTGATGCTGGTACAAGCAATGACAGGAACGTGGCTCTGTAGGAAAACAACCTTTAATCTAAAATCACACCTATGTCCTCTGAGGCCCTGTGCAATGACTTTGTGGAGTTGTTTGACAAAAAATGTAAAGGCATGGACATTTTCCTGCCTGCTGCCATCGCTGACAATATAAAAAAGATAATTTAATTAGCAAAACCCAGCTTCCCTGGTCTTTTCTTGTCCCAGTTTCAGAGTCAGACTTATTGTAGAGCATAACTAAGTTGAATACATCAACTCACATTTCTGACGGTCCCTGGTTCTATCAGCAAAGATCTTGCCACACAGCTTCTCCTCTTTTGGTCAACTCTTCCCTCGTATGAGGTAGTTCTCAAAGCTGTCTAAAAATTAGGCAAATCTCTTCTATTTTAAAAACAGTAACTGAATTCCAATAAACTAAGCAACTTCCATCCACACTTCACCGTTCTCTTGTTAGGAAAGGTGATAGAAAGTTGCGTGTCATCTCACATCCATCCAGATAAGCTCCTAGACACTGTCCAATCTGGCTTCAGGCATGGTTAGAGTATCAACACTGCAATTCTGCATATCGTTGATGACTCACTCCACATCCTTAACACTGGAAATGCATGTCCTCCTCAATCTTTCAGCAGTCTTTGATACAGTCAACCACCACTCTTTAGTCAGCATGCTGAGAAACCGAATGAGCATTGAAGGTGTAGCTGATTGGTTTGCCTCCTACCTGACAAACCATTCACATGTAGTGAAAATTGTGAGCTCGATCTCAAATTGTCAGCCTGCAACTTGTTGCTCATGGCTAGAGCCTTTTTACCAGCCTATTTAACCTCTGTTTGAAATTGGGTTACTGCCCACCAAAGGGTTGGAAAACCGAGTAATTTTTAAATAAATAAACAATACCAAAATGGCAAAAATCCAGTTAGTAGAACTGGAGATATTCAATTCTAAATAATTCAGTAAAAATAGGTGCAAACTGTGGATATCTGTTCGCACATGATCGGGACAAAGTCACAGGTTTAGGCTGACTGCTGTGGAACATGTGTCGGGCTAATGGGACCCAGTTAGGCCTGCTGAACAAAGTACCTTACATCGGGTTTGCGGAGTGTTGCGAGGATTCGCGTCCAAGATGTGTCAAGCAGCTGAAGTGATGCTTCGTTTCGAGATGCAGCAAGGCTGAGATATTATGTGAGGGCTTGTATCATCGTCAAGGATCCCAGTGATGGGGCTTGCGATGTGAAGTCTGACGTTGAGTACGTGGAGCGCAGTGGGGCAATTTGTCTGTTCTGAAGAGTGTGTGTCTACGATGAGGAGTGCAACGTCATCGTCTTGGCTGCCCATCAATGGGGCATGTGAGGGCTTGCATGATGATGTGTACTGCAACCAGAGAGATGTAGCAATTCTGAAGAGCTGCTCTGGTATGCAGGTCTTTGCAACGGGCCCAATCTACACAGCAGCCATAATGCATCAAGTCAATTCTGTTAGGGTTTGCACCATGCAGCAGAGGAGATGCTTTAGTTCTGCTGGATCTACAGAGGCTGGAAAGAACCTTAAACTCACTTCCAAAGGTTCAGGACTGGGGTGGCACCACTTGGCAGGGTAAACACACAGATGGCAGAGTCCAGGTGCAAGGTTGTTGGAAGCTTGCTATGTCCCTGAGGCTTGAGATCAGGAGGCCAGTCAACTAGCCTTTGGAGTCACTCTGGGTTCTCGGTTTATGAGATGCAGGTCCAGTCCTTCTCAGTCAGGCAAGAGGGCAGCAGGCCAGTACAACAAAGCAGCAGCATAGCATGCAGTAGTTCAGCAGAGTGCAGCACAGCAGAGTGGCAGTCCTTCAGAAGCACTGTAGTCCTTCTTCCTGGCACAGTATACACAGGTCCAGAATGGTACTCAAGAGTTGATATCTGAGGTCCAGTATTTATACCCAGTTGTCCCTTAGAAGTGGGGGAGGTTCTAGAGCAGGGGTACTCATAGTACGGCCCGCGGGCCGATGGCGGCCCGGCAAGCCTACCCTAGCGGCACGCGGACCTTGCAGACATCATATTCGAGTTTAAAAAACTTTTAAGAGTGTCTGCAACCAGAGTGTGACTCAGACTCTGCTGCTCTGTGGGGGCTGGGCGAGGGAGGGAGGGAGAGCGAGGGAGAGCAAGTGAGTGAGGGAGAGCAAACGAGGGAGCGAGGGAGGGAGGGAGAGCAAACGAGGGAGCGAGGGAGGGAGGGAAAGCAAGCGAGAGAGAGCAAGCGAGGGAGGGAGAGCAAGCGAGGGAGAGTGAGGGAGGGAGAGTGAGGAAGGGAGGGAGAGCGAGGGAGGGAGAGGGAGGGAGAGCGAGGAAGGGAGGGAGAGCGAGGGAGGGAGGTAAGGAGGGAGAGCAAGCGAGGGGGAGCAAGGGAGAGTGAGGGGGGAGGGGGAGCGAGGGAGAGCGATGGAGGGAGAGAGGGAGAGAAAGCGAGGGAGAGCGAGGGAGGGAGAGGGAGCGTGAGGGAGGGTGAGGGAGGGAGAGCGAGAGAGAGGGAGCGAGGGAGAGCGAGGGAAGGAGAGCGAGGGAGGGAGAGGGAGAGCGAGGGAGGGAGGGAGGGAGAGGGAGAGCGAGGGAGGGAGAGGGAGAGCGAGGGAGGGAGGAAGGGAGAGGGAGAGCGGGGGAGGGAGAGCAAGCGAGGGAGAGCGAGAGAGAGAGAGCGAGGGAGGGAGAGCAAGGGAGGGAGGGAGAGCGAGGGGAGGGAGGGAGAGCGAGGGAACTGGAGGGAGAGCGAGGGAAAAGGAGGGAGAGCGAGGGAAAAGGAGGGAGAGCGAGGGAACGAGAGCAAGAGAGGGAGGGAGTGCGAGGGAGGGAGCGAGAGCGAGGGAGGGAGGGAGAGCGAGGGAGTGAGGGAGAGAGGGAGTGAGGGAGAGCGAGAGAGAGGGAGCGAGGGAGGGAGAGGGAGAACGAGGGAGGGAGAGCAAGGGAGGGAGAGCGAGGGAGGGAGAGCGAGGGAGTGAGAGCGAGGGAGGAAGAGCGAGGGAGGGTGAGCGAGGGAGGGTGAGCGAGGGAGGGAGGGAGAGCAAGGGAGGGAGGGAGAGGGAGCGTGAGGGAGGCAGAGCGAGGGAGGGAGAGGGAGGAAGAGAGAGCAAGCGAGGGAGTGAGGGAGAGCGAGAGAGAGAGAGCGAGGGAGGGAGAGGGAGTGCGAGGGAGGGAGAGCGAGGGAGGATGAGCGAGGGAGGGAGGGAGAACAAGGGAGGCAGGGAGAGCGAGTGAGGGAGGGAGAGCGAGGGAGGGAGAGAGAGCAAGAGAGTGAGGGAGGGAGAGGGAGGGAGAGGGAAGGAGAGCGAGGGAGGGAGGGAGAGCGAGGGAGAGCAAGCGACGGAGGGAGGGAGGGAGAGCGAGGGAGAGAAAGAAAGGGAAGGAGATGGAGGGAGGGAGGAAGAGCAAGCGAGGGAGAGCAAGTGAGGGAGGAAGGGCGAGGGAGGGAGAGCGAGGAAGGGAGGGAGAGCAAGCGAGGGAGGGAGGGAGAGCGAGGGAGGGAGAGCGAGGGGGAGTGAGGGAGAGCGAGGGAGGGAGGCAGGGCGAGGGAGGGAGGGAGAGCAATCAAGGGAGAACAATGGAGGGAGAGCAGGAGAGGGAGGGAGAGGGAGCGCGAGGGAGGGAGAGCGAGGGAGGGAGAGCAAGGGAGGGTGAGCGAGGGAGGATGGGAGAGCAAGAGAGAGCAAGGGAGGGAGAGCGAGGGAGAGCAAGGGAGGGAGAGGGAGAGCGAGAGAGGGAGAGGGAGAGTGAGGGAGGGAGAGCACGTGAGGGAGTGAGGGAGAGCGAGAGAGAGGGAGCGAGGGAGGGTGAGGTAGGGAGAGCAAGGGAGGGAGGGAGAGCAAGCGAGGGAGTGAGGGAGAGCGAGAGAGAGGGAGCGAGGGAGAGGGAGCGAGGGAGGGAGAGGGAGCGTGAGGGAGGAGGCGAGGGAGGGAGAGCGAGGGAGGGAGGGAGAGGGAGCACAAGGGAGAGCGAGGGAGGGAGAGGGAGGGACGGAGAGCGAGGGAGGGAGAGGGAGGGGGTGGGAGGGAGAGGGAGCGAGGGAGAGCGAGAGAGAGAGTGAGGGAGGGAGAGCGTGGAAGGGAGAGCAAGGGAGGGAGGGAGAGCGAGGAAGGGAGAGGAAGGGAGAGCAAGGGAGGGAGGGAGAGCGAGGGAACGGGAGGGAGAGCTTGGGAACGAGAGCAAGAGAGGGAGGGAGTGCGAGGGAGGGAGGGAGACGGAGGGAGGGAGAGAGAGAGAGCAAGAGAGGGAGGGAGGGAGAGCGAGGGAGGGAGAGCGAGGGAGGGAGAGGGAGGGAGGGAGGGAGGGAGAGCAAGCGAGGGAGGGAGACTGAGGGAGGGAGAGCAAGGGAGGGAGAGCGAGGGAGACAGAAGGAGAGAGAGGGAGACTTAAGGAGAGGGAGACCTCAGAGTGAGGGGGAGGGAACGAGAGAGAGGGAGACCCCAGAGTGAGGGAGACAGAGGGAAGGAGAGAGAGGGAGACCTCAGAGGGAGGAAGACAGATGGAGGGAGACCTCAGAGTGAGGGAGAGGGAAGGAGAGAGAGGGAGACCTCAGAGAGAGGGAGAGATCAGAGTGACGGGGGAGGGAAGGAGAGAGAGGGAGAACTCAGAGTGAGGGAGAGGGAAGGAGAGAGAGGGAGACCTCAGAGTGAGGGAGACCTCAGAGTGAGGGAGACCTCAAAGTGAGGGAGAGGGAAGGAGAGAGAGGGAGGCAGAGGGAATGAGGGAGAGGGAAGGAGAGAGAGGAAGACATAGGGAAGGAGGGAGAGGGAAGGAGAGGGAGGGAAATAGAGTGAGGGAGAGGGAAATAGAGTGAGGGAGAGGGAAATAGAGTAAAGGAGAGGGAAATAGAGTGAGGGAGAAGGAAACCGAGAGAGAGGGAGATAAAGGGAATGAGGGAGAGGGAAGGAGAGAGAGGGAGACAGAGGGAAGGAGAGAGAGGGAAATAGAGTGAGGGAAAGGGAAATAGAGTGAGGGAGAGGAAAATAGAGTGAGAGAGAGGAAAATAGAGTGAGAGAGAAGGAAACAGAGAGAGAGGGAGAGAGAGAGAGAGTGAGACAGTCAGGGTGAGTGAGACAGAGGAAGAGAGGGAGTGAGACAGTCAGAGTGAATGAGACAGAGGGAGAGATGGAGAGAGGGAGTGAGAGAGTCAGAGTGAGGGAGACAGAGAGACAAAGGGAGAGAGGGAGGGAGGGAGAGGGAGGAGGGAAAAAGAGAGGGAGGGAGAAAGATATGTGTGTATGCCGGGTCTGGTGGCTCAGTGGACGAAGGCATCCGCTGCAGGGACCTGTGATCAACCTTAGGGTCAAAGGTTATTTTTGCTCCAGCCCCGCCCCCTTCCCTACTGACTCCGCCCCCACCAGTGCAGCCCTCAGACACAAACCACACTGTAAAGTTGGCCCCCGAGAGAACGTTTGTGAGTACCCATGTTCTAGAGGTTCCCTTTGAAGTCCCCAAACATCCTACCTCCCTTGTTCCTGCTTCAGACTAACTACAAGGGTATTGGGCCCTTTGTGTGGCAGCAGGACACAGCCTTTTCAGGTGTATGTGGGGCTGTGCCCAGCTACTCCCTCCCATCCGGCCAGTGATGGCCCATCCAGAGACACCTAAGCTAACTATTGTTTGTGGCTTTCTAGGAGGAAGACACAAAGCTCAATTGTCAGATATTCTATGCTATTTTATTCGTGGTGATAAAGTGGTCATAAAGTGAATGGCTTCCCAAGGGCTTCCTAGTGCTAACAGCCTGAATAAGTGCAACAATCTGTGATACCTTCAGCCCGGCTAATCTCAATGTTTACTTAATGAACTACCATACTTCTAATTGCTGCCTAAAGTTATCCTTATTTCTGATTTTACGGATCCTAACAGCTTTGGAACAAGGTATGAAAATGACCAGTCGTCAGCCCTTGTTTTAAGAATTCTTGGATTAAGAATTACATTGCATTGGCCGACCTTAACACCCTGCTAGGGATATGAGACTGTATTAGGAGGTGAAGCAGTTGTGGACACTTTTGTGGTTTATCCTTAGAGCAATGAAGAGGGACTTGAATGTTATTGCCTTCTCAATTGGAAGCCAATGGAGTGAGGCCAAAGCGCTCATGGCTGAGGAACTTTTAGCAATAGGCACTCAGCAGCATTTTGAACTGTCTGCAGTCTTTTTGTCACATAATGTGGAAAACCCAGGTAAAGGGAGTTTCCTTAGTCCAGTCGTGAGAGTACAAGTGCTTGTACAGCCATCTTTGTGGTGGGGAGCGGGAGGAGGTCTAATATTTTCCTCAACATCCTAATTATACCGAAGATGTTTGCTGTAACTTTCCATGCCTGTGTGTCAAAAGTAAGGGAACTGTCAAACCAGATGCCCAGGTTGTTTATTGAGAATTTGGGAGACGGAGCACCTCCTAATAAGTCTGGACTGTTGACTTGACACCAAGCATTAGTGTTATATCCCACCACCATAACTTTATTTTTTTCACTGTTAAGTTTGAGGCAGCAGTGTGTCATCCAGTCAGCTGCTTGCTTTAAGCATGGCCCCAGTTGTGATTGTGTTGTAGATATGTTTATCTTATTAATGGGTTGGTCTTTTCTTTGTGTTTCCTACCTAGAATCCTAGCTATGTATGGGGTTCTGAGGTTCTACACTGAGTTCTTGGTCAGACAGTTGGAGCTTGGTCTGATGGTGGCTTGTCCACTCGTTTTCTGTTCTGTGATTAAACTCTACCTTTGCCTAGAAACTCACCCGTCTCAAGCAGCTTTCATTTACTACATTTTGGCGACGAGGAACAGTTAAACAATTTATTTTCCTTTTATTTACCTTTGGCATTCAAGGGAGGGAGATGTGTTGTAGATATGTTTATCTTATTAATGGATTGGTCTTTTCTTTGTGTTGCCTACTTAGAATCCTAGCTATGTATGGGGTTCTGAGGTTCTACACTGAGTTCTTGGTCAGACAGTTGGAGCTTGGTCTGATGGTGGCTTGTCCACTCCTTTACTGTGCTGTGATTAAACTCTACCTTTTGCCTAGAAACTCACCCGTCTCAAGCAGCTTTCATTTACTACAGATTGTTTACCCTGCTTAACCAGAGTAAGTGACAGCATCAATTTTGTGTCATCTACATAGTTAACAATCTAGAGGTGAAAAGATTGTACTATGTCCGCCAATTGGTGTACATAGACATTAAACAATGTGAGGCTCAGGGAAGAGAGCCCTGAGGGGCCCCACTTTTCAAAGTAAAGACCTCAAAATAGTAGGGGCTATCACACAGCTGAAAACTCTTGTCCTCTAAGAAAGAGGAGATCCAGTCCAGTGTGATGCTACTTATTCCTGCACTTTTCAATCTCTGTCTGAGAGCTGAGTGGGCTACGGTGTCAAATACCACTCTTAAGTCCAGTAATATAACTGCCACTGAACCCCATTGGTCCAAGACCCTTTTGAATTCTTCTGCAACTACCAGCACCTCAGTCTCCATGCTATGATGCGGTCTTAAGCCAGCTTGCGGTGAAAGCTGGATTTCATTATTTCAGGGAATCGTCTTAGGTGAAGATACACATGTTTTTATAGTATCTTACATGCACTGAGTAGCAAAGAGATTGGTCTATAGTTCTCGTTTTCCAGTGGGTCTAAGATGGGTTTGCTTCCAAAGTTGTGCTACAATCCCACTTCTCAGTTATAGATTAAGCATCTCGAGAAACTCAGGAGAGATCTCACTCATCCCTTGCTTTAGCACATGTGATGGGGCAGGGTCCAAATGGGATCCTGACTTTACCTTATCAGACAGCGACAGAAGAGCTTCATCACCAATGGATGGAAAAGACACAAGGTGCTCTATAATGGCCTTTGCTTGTCTGGAGGTGTTGGATCCGTTAGAGTCCCTACTTCCTATGGATAAGGCAGTACGTATCTTGGTAACCTTATCCAGGAAAAACATAGCTAACGCTTTGCTTTGTGCTACCAAAGGAGCTGGAAGCAGATACAATAGAAGGGAGTTTGTGAGAGATTTAACTATTTGAAATGTCTTTCAGGAGGAGTTTGCTGCCTTCTCAATTCTCAAAGCAAATAGATGGTTTTAACAATCTTAACCTCATCATGATATTTCTTTATCATTTTCTTATATTTAGCTTTGCTTTCCTCATTACAGGATTGTCTTCATTTCATTTCTTTTCTCTTGCATTCCCTTTTTAGGTGCAGGAAAAGTGTATTTACCATGGGGACTTCTTTTGTTGCTTTGTTTGTTTCAGATTTTTTAAAGGGATGTTCTGGTCAAGGGAAATCAAGATCCAGTAAGTGAATTCCCTAGATGCAACGCTAATGTCATTTACAATCTCTGACCTGGCATTCCTAAGCGTTACTTCCCACTTTTTAGGTTCAAGTTAGCAGTCTATCTTTGATATCTGTGTTGGTCTGCAGTCATTTGTCTGCACATGCAGAGTAAGTGTTATCATTTGATGATCTGAACACAAAATGGGAAGGGGATCTAGAACTGATAAGTTTGGGATGTTGGAAATGACGGGATCCAGGAGATGTACTTTGTTACGCATAGGGCCTGAAAACCGTTATTGAGGTTATGAATTAGATTAATTGCTCCTGAATCATTGGGGTCATCAAAGTGAATACTAAAGTGTCCCAAAAGGGTAAAATCAGGTTTATTGAGTTCCAGACTAGCCACGGCCAATGAGACACCATGAAGGAAGTGGGAAGAGGAGCCTGATGGTCGATAGATAACTGCCCCCGAGAGGTTAAAAATGGCGGTAAACTTTATCTTGAAGGCAATGCTTTCCCTGTTGTGTAATGAAAAAGGAGACATAGTGTATTTTATTGACTCTTTATGAACAATGGCGCTCCCAACCCCAGGAGTGTCTAGTCTGTCATTCCTGCTATTTGTTTATCCTGGAGGTAGAATGCGAATTTCATCAGGGAGGAAACCATTTGGTAACCAAGTTTCTGTAAGAAACATAACGTTCTGTTGTCTTTCACTGATACGCATGTAGATATCCAATGCAACATGGAGTGATCTGCAGTTTAGGCACAACATCAGCCATTTATTATTTTCTTTAATGGTTACGCTGTTGGAAGAAGCCTCATTTCTTATTGCAAAATTACAGGTTGTACATTTGGTTAATAAAATATTAGGGTGTAGAGATGGAAGTCATACTTCCTCTACCCTTGTGGAGAAGCGTGGCTCAGTGGTTAGAGGCGGCAGACCCGGAAGCTGAGATCGACCGTGGACCAGGGTTCGATTCCCTGCCTCGGCGGGTCTTGGGCTCAAAATTCCACAGACTCGACAATTCTCGCTCTGGTGCCTACTCAACTCACGGGGTCACACTCTGCGACTCTGGGCAATAGCTTGCTTAATCTCCACTACGGCCCCTCGCGGCGGGATGCCTGGCTTTCACCTTGTGGACACCCTGCCGGGGTTTCTCACAGGGGAATACCAGGACGGGTTCCCTAAGCAAGCGCCGGGACGCTCACGGGCAGCTGTGCGCTTTACAAGTCCAGCACATTTACATTACATTACATTACATTTACATTTACCCTTAATTGAAGGGTTATCAGGTTTCCATATAAATAGGTTATTATTGTTTGGGGAAGAGAAGCCGGGGTTCTGGACCCTGGTTCCGGCTGGGACCAGAGGCCCAGTCATGGGACACGAGACAGGCTAGAGGAACAAAAGGGCTAAGGCAAGAAAATGACAACTTTCTAAAAGTGGTATTTTTAGAATTGCACTTTACAATCCGATTTCACCATAAGCTAGGATTTTAAATTGTGATTCCAGAGACACCAAACATGAATTGTTCCTCTCTTTCCATTTGTAGATTACACTTATAAAATTTAATAAGGCACTTCCAATATTATCCTATAGGAGAGGTACCCTTGAAGTAGTGAAAAATGAATTTAATAGTTTTTCACTATCAGGACACGTAAAACTTCAAAGTACATGTCCAACATTTTTCATACACTAAATCCTGCCCTCTGAGCAGTCCGGGGCCTACCTTAGGGGTGACATATGTGTTTTGAAAAGGAAGGTTTAGGTCTGGCAAAAGGGTTATTTTGACAAGTCGAAAAAGGTAGTTTACACTGCACACACAGGCTGTGATGGCCTGTTTGGAAGGCTACTTAAATGGGTGGCACTATCAGTGCTACAGGTCCACTAGTAGCATTTAATTTGCCGGCCCTGGGCACCTGTAGTGCCACTTTACTAGGGACTTACAAATATATTAAATATTCCAATTGGGGATAAGCCAATGTTACCACAGTTTAAACAATGAGTCCATGTGCTTTAGTACTGGTTAGCAATTGTAAGTGTACAGAGTACTAAGGCCAGCAAAAATAAGAGGAGCAAAAAATTGAGAAGTAAAGCAAAAAGTTGGGGGGGAAGACCACCCTTAATCTGGCAGGTCTTACAACCTCTATTTTGAGCCACTTAGTGAGATTCTTAGGAATGCTGGGAGCCTCTTTCACCTGCAGGCTGAAAATACCCAAATCTACTTGAACGTATTTCTTTCTTTCATTTCTTTCTTTATTGGTTTATGTATGCATTTTTTTATAGTGTGCTCTTTACTCAGAGATGTCAGAGCACTTTACAATAGGACGAAGTACAATACATGAGGGATTCAGAGTATTGAAATCAAAAAAGGTACATGAATCACATATAAGATATGAGACAGGTACATGAGTCTAAAAACAAAAAGTGTAAACTAACAGTGTAGATATAATCTGCCAATATTTGCGGGATGTGAGCACAAAGAGTATTAGCGGGAAATGAGCACAAAGAATATAAACAGCATAACATGATATGTGGGTACATGTCGATAATGCAAACCAAAAATATAAAAAGACATATGTCTGCATAGAATCGACAAGAGATAACTTGGTAGGAACATAGGATTAGTACCATAGGCATCATCCCAGGACGGCGTTGTTCTTCCCAGTAGCACCGTGGAAAATATTCAAACATGGATGTCAACTCACTACCTTTAACTAAACCCTTGGAAAACAGAATTCCTTCTTATATCTCAGATGAAATCCAACCTACCTGTGCAAGAATGGACAGTATCCTTCTCTGCCCTGCAGTGCCAACTGACCATTATTCAGAATGCCAATTCACTTAGCTTCATCCTCGATAATCGTCCCAATATTCAAAGTCCAATTGCAGCCATAGACAAGAGCATCTGATTCCAACAAAGGCTGATCTGGGGTTTCAGACAGCGCATTGCAGCATAGAACTTAAAATCACTGTTCATGCATTGGTACTTTCCAGACTAGACTATGGGAACTCACTCATCTCTCAGGCATCCTCAAAGCACACTTAGCTCCACTCAGATCAGTTCTACATGCTACAGCCTGCTTTGCTACGAGACACAAGAAATTTGATCACTTGAGTGCTGGGAAACATGACAGCTACACGTTAGCCGCTAGCGCCCTGTGCTCTGCCCTAGCCATCATGGAACTGAGTGTGTGAAAGCAGCTCGGAACTAATCAAGGGAGGAGCAGGAGGAGCTGTTATCTGTTTGTTGATTTGCGCCATTGGAGTGCGCCCTTTTTGTTTTTCTGTTGTTTGGGCCATTTGAGCTGGTGTCTGTGTTTTGGTGTTGGCCGCTCTTCCGGCGAAGCAAGCGGGAATGCCGCTGAGCTGCTGAACCGCTGTTACACTGCATTTGCCGGTGGATGCACCTGGAGGTCTCTTTAGGTTTCGCCTGGCGTCCACTGCGCAGCAGTGTTCGCGCAGGCGAAATCTTTTGTTTAGCAGTACGGGGCTTTGTCCCGCCTCTCTCTTCCATTGGCTAGCTCCATAAATGGAGGCTAGCTATTGGAAGAGAGATGGGTCACTCTTTCTGGGAGCAGATTCGTGGGCGTTCAGGTGATTTTTTTCTCTCTCTGCCCCTTTTAGAACGTCATGAAGACGTGGGCCACTGTGGGCGTGTACTTTTTTTTTTCCTCATTGCTAAGGTCGTCCTGGTCCCGCTTGGTTGTATCCCGCTGTCCGTCCCCCCTCCCGCTGTCTGTATCTTTGTTCCGCCCCCCCCAACCCCCGCGCTGTCCGTGTCTCTGTTTACAAGTGATCAAAGGTTGCAGGGAGCTCCAAGCGGTGACCGAGCAGGGGCTGCGGTGGAGCTGCGGGCATCTTTTCCCGGTGAAGGAAGTTTTCTTGTTGGAGCCATGCACGCTGGGCTGAGGTCGCTTGGGTTTTGCGCCGGTATTTAGAGTAAACGTTTGTCGCGACAGTATGATTTTATTTATTAAATACTCGTTTCGTTACCCTGAGTCACTCGTAAATATCGATAGATGAGGCATAATGGGAACTACAGAGAACGTCACCATAGTCTGTTCTCAGTGTCCACCATGGGAGGGAGCTTCATACGTAGCGATGCCCGGAAGTATTGGCACGGCGTTCTGAACTCGCAGTGATAGCGTTTCAGCGCAGTATTAAGCCGATTTAGAGGTAAGCCCTGATGCACGTAGAAAGTGCGTATCCGATACTTTAGACCGAATCTCCGTCTTTTAATGAGAGATTTATGCGGGCGTCTTTCTTTGCAGACCGTTTGCCGATGATTATTCAGCGCAAACTTCTAAACATTCATTTAGTCCATACTGACGGCCCGACTACTCTGCCTCGCTTTGTGTAAATTACCCAGCGAGTTATATTCCTAGCCCCACGGCCATGCATGCCAGGCCATTTTTCAGATACTTTATAATAACTTTGGTAGAAACAGCTTTGGCAGTGCTAGAATGTATAAGATTAAGCATTGTCGTATAGAGTTGTTGAAAATTACATGGTTTAGCGGTTTGTTGATATAAGTCCCTGAAAATGATGGAATTGAAACACATTACATTATTTGATTGTCCCTGTACAGAGACGTGGATTAGATATTTTACTGTGATTCAGCATGGCCGAGGCTCACACAATGCCACGTATGCCGCTCTTATAGATTACCAGCCTCTGTCCATTGCAGAGCCTTTATTCTTCTATCACGAAGCCCCGTCCCCGCTCTTGCGGCACGGTAAGCATCTAAAGAACTAGCCTAGAAAACAGCTTACTCACCGTCACAGTTACTCCCCATGCTTGAAGCTGCTCCTCGAGGCTGGCTGTTTCTGCGGCCTCAATAACAAGAACAAATGTTTTTTAATGAACTGCATTTGTAACACGTTGCCAGGACTTCAACCCCGCTTCTATTTTTGGGCAGTTTTAAATAACGCGAAAGTAGGTATTGGAGTGCTTTACATGAGCACCAACTACATTACACAAGTACATTAGGTAATGTTATTCTTTCTGTGCTTTGGCATTTCTGAAGTAGCGTCCAAACCTGGGCCTGTGGTGTTCCTGGATCCAAGGATTACAAGACACATACAAAGCACAGTGGTATGCAGTAGTGTACGAGGTTGTTATTCCTCCACTATAGTTGTACGCAGTCTTCTTCCCAGTTAAGTGGTATTTGTCCCTCGTAGTTATAATTGCAGCCTCTCTCGTGTAGTCAGGACATAATGCTTCTACTTATGAGGTTTCATTTAGCTATTTCAGGTATTCTGGGAGTTGTTTTCGTTTGAGTGGCAGGCCGGATACCAATGGTTTGTTCAGAATAGCCAAGCACTGGAAACATGGCTGTGCTTGCTTCCCTGCCCCCTGGCTGTGCTTGCTTCCCTGCCCGTGCTTGCTTCTCTGCCCCCTGGCTGTGCTTGCTTCCCCGCCCCCTGGCTGTGCTTGCTCCCCGCCCCCTGCTTCCCCTTCCCCTGGCTGTGCTTGCTCCCCTGCAACCTGGCTGTGCTTGCTTCCCTGCCACCTGGCTGTGCTTGCTTCCCTGCCCCCTCGTTGTGCTTGCTTCCCTGCCCCCTCGCTGTGCTTGCTTCCCTGCCTCCTCGCTTTGCTTGCTTCCCTGCCCCCTCGCTGTGCTTGCTTCCCTGCCCCCTCGCTGTGCTTGCTTCCCTGCCCCCTCGCAGAGCTTGCTTCCCTGCCCCCTCGCAGTGCTTGCTTCCCTGCCCCCTCACTGTGCTTGCTCTCCTGAGTGTGTGTGTGGCTCTGGGTGGGTGTGTGTGGCTCTGGGTGGGTGTGTGTGGCTCTTGGTGGGTATGTGTGGCTCTGGGTGGGTGTGTGTGGCTCTGGGTGTGTGTGTGTGTGTGTGGCTCTGGGTGTGTGTTTGTGTGTGGCTCTGGGTGTGTGTGTGGCTCTGGGTGTGTGTGTGTGTGTGGCTTTGGGTGTGGGTGTGTGTGTGTGTGGCTCTGGGTATGTGTGTGTGTGTGTGTGTGTGTGTGTGTGTGTGTGGCTCTGGGTGTGTGTGGCTCTGGGTGTGTGTGTGTGTGTGTGTGGCTGTGTGTGTGTGTGTGTGTGTGTGTGTGTGTGTATGTGGCTCTGGGTGTGTGTGTGTGTGGCTCTGGGTGTGTGTGTGTGGCTGGCTCTGGGTGTGTGTGGCTGGCTCTGGGTGTGTGTATGTGGCTCTGGGTGTGTGTGTGGCTCTGGGTGTGTGTGTGTGGTAGTAATTGCTGTCTGCTGAGCTCGTCCATAGGTTACAATAGGTCTCACATTTGCGAGAGATTAAGCTAATAGCAATGTAAATGACAATGCCATTTATTTATCTGTTTTCAAAACCAACACATAAATACAAATTTTTTCATTTACAATGCCAATAGCTTTAACTTTTCCAAAGGTGAAACCATTGCATTGTAAATGCTTGTTTTGCTTTTTCCCAGCTTTGTACCGGTGTTCGCTGCCGAGGGTGCGATTATCTTGCGGCTCTCTTGCGGGGGCTGATGTGAGAGTCGTCGGACGCCGGGAAGTTGGGGAAGCAAGGGATGTGTAAAGAGAAGGCAGGGAACCGTTCTCCTATGTCCGCTTGCTGGAGGCTGCGCTGGAGCTCCAGAGAGGGCGCAGGGCTGCAGCGCGGGGTCTCCTTAGAGGGGGCAACAAAGCTGATATTACCGGCTTTCTTTTACGCGGGGAGGACTTTGACAACCGCTGCGAGAAGGACCAGAGACAGGAGCAGGAGGAGGAGGACGGAGTTAGTGGTAAGGTTAAAGCTGGTGGGGGAGAGGCTGCCGGTGATTTAAAGAGAAATAGTGAAGGTGTTTCAGCAAGTGTATTATCAAGTGTAAAGGGGTCAGCTCCCTTATCTGTGCAGTATTTTTTTAAACAACAGTCTCCTATTATTATTCAGGAAGCTGCTGTGTGCCCCCAAGGAGACGGGGGTGAAGCAAAAGAAGTCAATAAGAAGGGCTACAGGGGTGCCTAAGAAAGCTATCGTAAGGAGCAAAAAGAGCAGGAAAACCACCTCCAGGAAAACAAACACCGATAAATATCCCCTTGAGGCCTTGGTATCAAAAAACCTTGCTGAGCACTCTTCCTCCTGTGAATCCATAGCTGAAACATCTAAGCTCAACACCTTCGACGCTCATGACGAGCTCAGCTCGTCATGGCCCGTGGAACGCTCAGGTGCGGGGAGAATTCCCCTGCTGTGCTCAGCGTTCCATGGGAGTCAATACACCTGTGATGAGCTCAGCTCGTCATGAGCATCGGAGAGCCGTAGCTCATGACGAGCTGAGCTCATCATGAGCATGGGGGCGCGCCACCCTCCCCCCAGCACAGCGGGGGAATAACCCCTGCAGCGAAGGGGTTAATAGGGGTGATTCTGACTTTCAGGTCTACCAGGTAAAAGGGAAGTCCATTAAACCCAAGAAGCCCAAAAGTAAGGCAGTCAGCAGCACGGTCAAAGTTACTCCCTCACTACGCTCCTATTTTAGGTTGCAGCCAGAAGTGTTGGTTGTTGGTGCACGACCTGGATTTCTGGGTCAGTGTTCCGTAAGCTTAACTCCCTCCATACCATCACTTACACCAATGGATGTTACGGCGTCTGCTATAGAGATGGAACCAGTAGTTGAACTAGGGAAAGTAACAGATAAAGCTACACCATTCGCTGTAGTCCCTCAAGTAACAGGTTTAGTTCCCAAATGTAAGGATTCGGGGGTGCCTATAGGGAGTTTAAGCGCTCCTAGAGACGACCGTTGATTAGCGTTTCATGTCTAACTACGCCACTAACAGGAGCATCTCATAATAGCACTGTAGAGCACTAGAAGTACTAGAAGTACTAGAGAGTGGTCCTTTTCCAGCACAACCATCACAGCCAGCATTGCCTCTGTCTGTAGGTTTGGAGAGTCTTTTTGTTGCATTAACGGAGGATATAAAGAAAGGCTTTGCAGCATCTACAGTGAACCAAGGGGAGATCCGGAATTGCTGCAAATCATTGGAAAAGAAAGTTGATCTTATAGATTCCAGAACTGTGATTTTAGAGAATGCACTGGGGGCAATAAAAGAAGATTTGGGTCAGGCAAAGTCGGAAATCGGACTTTCAAAATCAGAGCACCAGGAACTTCGAGATAGGGTGGAGAGATTAGAGAACAACGCGTGTAGGAACAATTTATGTCTACTGAATATACCTGAAGGAAGAGAAGGATCGGACATTCAGGCTTACGCTGTCTCTCTACTTAAGACCTCCTTACAACTCGAACTCTCTGAGGAAGAACTCAGCCGGGATATTCTGAGAGTACATAGGGATCCTTTTCGGAGGAACCCTGATAGACCCAAACCTAGAAAGATCCTCATCAATTTCCTCACATTTGCCTTGAAGGACAAGATTTTAAACTTAGCATTAAAGTCCAAATCAGTGCGGGCGAAGGACTTCTCATTTGAGATTTGGTCAGACCTTTCAAAGTGTACTCTAGAGAGGCAATGGGAGCTGGGCAAAAGGTTGGAAGACTTTAAAAGGCTAGGCGCAATTAAGATTTCCGGCCTTTTTAAGGTGATGTATAATAACAAAATGTACAACATAAGGTCGGTACAGGAAGCGGATGAGATGCTGAGCAACATCAGTAAGGGAAGTTAATAGGGGGCCCAAAGTATAGGGTAGTCAGTGAGGTGATACCCCCACACAGGGAAATGTATAGCAATGAGATTTAAATTAGTGAGGCTGTGTGGTGTGGTGCGCCCTCTTTCTGGTTATGTTAGCATAATCATGGCCACTCTGGTTCTCTTCGGTCCCCTGTATCCTCTTTTTAGCTTTCAGGCGAGTTATGTTTATTAAGGTGGTGGCGGCGCAGATATCTCCGGGACGCATGCCTGGACCACATCTGTCCAGATAATTGGGTTATGGGTTACTAAGGAGGGGGGAGGGAGGGATGAGGGCACGGGGTAGGGGAAGGGGGTGGGTGTAGCAGGAAAACATTTTTTTTAATCCTCATTCGTCGTTCCTATTTTTTTTGCTAGATGTACTCATGTTAGGGGTTCGGAGCTGGGCTGGAATGATTGCTGGTATTGGTTATTGTGTATTCAAACCTCTGATCTTATGCTGTACTTTTTAATTGATATAATATGAGTTCTATACAGATTTTGTCATGGAACATTAATGGCCTGCGAACTAGACCTCGGAAAGATAGGATAGTGCAGTATCTCCAAGATTCTTCAGCTCAGGTCCTGTTACTTCAGGAAACACATCTGTTAAAAGAAGAAATATGTTCCCTTCTTTAAAATAAAAGATGGGTAGGTTCATATATATGCACGAACCAGACCGCTAGCGTTAGAGGAGTCGTCATAATATTTAAGAAATCATCCCAAGCTCAAGTTTTACAACAATTAGTTGACCCAGGTGGCAGATGGGACATCGTTTAAAGTTAAGATGATAGAGACCCTGTGTACGAAAGGGCCCAGTAGAAATTCTATACAGAGTATGGAAAGTGAAAGAGGACAAACTCTACGAAGAGAAAGAGAGAAGGTATTCAGCCCTCAGAAGGTCGACCAAAACGGCGGACATCTTGGAAAGTCCATTTTTTATCATTATAAGTTCATTATTAAGGCTTGCTACCAATTATATTTAAGAGAGCAATTTCTAGTGGAACATTGATGATTTTATTTGGAATAGGAAGCTATAACAAAAATTTCTGTTACAATCGCTAAAGATAATTTCTACTACTATATTTCTTAATAGAAGTGGGACTATTACCATTAGTATTTAAGGATAAGAGAATTTTTAATACCGCGAGACCTATTATACAACGCCAGCTATCACCACAAGATGGAAGACAATTACCTTGAACGTATAGGCATGAACGCCTACAACATACTATACCCTTCTTATCTCTCCAAAAATGCAGCCAAAAAATTTAAGCATAACCTCTTGAGGAGAAACCCTGACACATTGATCGCCGACACTTCTTTTTGTCAGGATAAAGGGATCATCTTAAAAGATATGATTTTCTTCACCAGAAGAAGGGCAAAATGGCGCAATACCTTCACAAACTTGCTACACATCATATCCACTACTAACATCCCACATGGAACAAAATTCATGACTAAGGCCTCACATAAACTCAGAGCGGACATGTGCATAACTATCTTTAAGAATGGTATGGTATTGTTACAAGCCTCTAATGACGACCTGGAAAAACTCGACAACATCTTCAATACTCTAAAGAGAAATGTGGAGAACGTAAACTCACTCCGTAACCAGAGTAGATCAGAAGACAACGCAGTCCTACCCGACACTCTCTCTACAAGCAGCTTAATAACCAGAGACCACCAGGAACCGGAGCAAGCCATACAAAGAAATGATGCAAGGAATGTTCAACACCAGAATCGGTTAACGGACAACACTTTCTCATCTGACAATAACCCTATAAGTAGTAGCCCAATCAACCCCATCCAGAAACAATTGAATGACACTGGGCTGGTCCAGAATACGCCAACAGACAACCCAAGCTCAGCCGACACCAACACTATAATCTTTACTCTAACCGGAGAACGACAGGAAATTGTACAAACCAACGTATCATCGACTATCCTACGGGATATAGTCTCTCAAGCAAGAGACCTAGACGAAATAGAAAATTCATTAATTGAGGACAATTCAGAGCGAGCACAAATCATATATAATAACAGTTATAATTGTGATTCAACAAAACAGGATAGTAAGACTAACCACAAAACCAATGAGAAAGATAAAAATCGGCCGAAAGGATATACCAAAAATCCAATGACACAATGCTACAAACGGAAACTCAGGAATAGAAATAGTGAAAATGGAAACCTACGAAAGATTATTCTCAATATGGCACCCAAGGTCATGAGAATTATCCGCAAGACCCAAACACAAATCAGCAATCTAGCAAAGGATATACAAAACTCCAAGATAGGGATAGAAAAACTCTATGATATTACAAAGAATACACAGAATGAAGTAAAACTTATCAGAGAACTAGTAAATACACCCACAGAGAAAAACAACTTGAGATCTCTACCTTTGGAAGACAGACAAAACAGACCAGATAAGATCAAAAACATACTAACAGAAGAAGACATAACAGCACTACTCCAGGAATACGAATCATCAGACCCTATGAGAGAACAGGAAATCAAAAGAGTAACGATAGACTCTAATAGAACAGCTACAAGGAAGGAAAGGAAATTAAACCTCAACAACCTTCATCAAATCCAAATAACCACGGAACCGGTAAACATAACCTCAACCAGAACGGAGAATTCTCTAAAATGTCTTTTACTCAACTGTCGATCGGCGGCAAAACATGCTTCGGACATAGCAGACATCATCATAAAGCAAGAAATAGACTTAACTATCCTGACTGAAACCTGGTTATCGGAATCTTCATCTCCAGTCTTAGACCTTCTAGTACCACCGCACTACAACATTCTAAGACTAGATAGACAGATAAAGACAGGAGGAGGTATTGCATGTATCTAATCTATAGATCGACTCTAGAAGTTGGCCAATTTCAATCCAACCCCCTCGAATCATGCGAATACCTAGGGCTTAACATAAGAGCGGCAAACAAACAAATCTGCAATCTACATGCCCTTTACCACCCACCAGGAAACAATATGAACTTCATTGACCAACTGATGGAGATCATCACTGTTAACACCAATTCTGACATTAATAATATATTCTAAGGTGACTTCAATCTTCGTTGGAATGACAACAATGACAAACAGGTCAACGCCTTTAAAGAATTTTTAAATGATATGAAACTATCCCAAGCATGTCTTCAACCTACTCACTCAAAAGGAGCCACACTGGACTGGATTCTCTCGAAAACTAAGGACATCACAATCCTCTCCATTGATCAATGTGACTGGTCTGATCACCACGCTATAACCTTCCAAATACCTACACGTGAGAAAATAAAAACAACTCAATCTACCAAAATGAAAAGATGGATTAGAGATACCAGGGATTCAAATCTGGATTTGCTAACGGAATGTTGCAAGAGAGACTTAAACCCACCTGAAAACTTGAATGATGTGAATGATCTAACGAACCACTACTACAACACAGTAACGGAAATAGTCAATGCCACTATACCTCTCAAATGTAAAAGAGTGACGGAAAAGAATAAAAATCCATGGTTCAACGGGATACTGAATGAAGAAAGACGCAATTTGAGAAGAGCAGAAAGAAAATGGAGACAACACCCTTCCTCCCCTACACTGAAATCTCTTAGAAAAATCAGAAAGGAATATAACAAGAAGATCATCAACACAAAGAAGGAATTCATCAGAACAGAATTGGATAACGCCAAAAACAGACCACGTAAATTATTCGAAATCATAAAACAACAATCCAACAAGTTGGCTAAATCTGTCCAAGAGGTCACCAAAACACAACTAAGTTGTGATGAATTTTCTACTTTCTTCATTAACAAAGCCAATAAGCTGGAAGAAGATCTTAAGACCGCCGCAGATAATATCAAAGACAACATGCCATCAGCATTATTTGACCCGAACCATGCAAACAATTCGACTAAAAACAAGGCACACTGGAGCACCTTCAAATTACTAGATCATAAGTAACTTGCTAACACACTTGCGACCACGAAACCCAACAACCATTATAACGACCCACTACCATCGAAATGCCAGAAAGAAATCAGCCATACTATGATCCCAATATGGGCAGAGATCATAAACGCCTCACTATCACAGGGGTGCCTGCCAGATTGCATGAAGACTGGACAAGTAGTCCCGATCATCAAAAAACCCACAGCGGACCCAACAGATCCAAACAACTATCGCCCAGTGACCAACATCCCTTTTCTTGCTAAACTCATAGAAAAATGTGTACAGAATCAGTTGAGTCAACATATCGACAACTTCGCACTGCTAGATGACTGCCAATCGGGATTCAGAGCAAATCATAGTACTGAAACAGCAATCCTAAACATTGTCGATGATGCTCTTCAAGCTCTAGATCGCAATCAATCCTGTCTACTCATCCTCCTAGACTTGTCAGCAGCATTTGACACAGTTAACCATGGAAAATTACTGAACAGACTGCAAGATAGGATGGGAATATCTGGCACAGTACTGAAATGGTTCGAATCATTTTTAAAGAACAGAACGCAGAGATTCCTAGTAAACCAAGCACTTTCGCCATCTTGCCCTAACACACTCGGAGTACCGCAAGGATCCACCTTATCTCCATCACTGTTTAACTTATACATCGAACCTCTCACAGAAATTCTGCGGAATTCGAAAATATCCTACCACATGTACGCAGATGACACGCAACTTTACATCAAGATTGCTAGCCTGGAAGACATAACCACAATGAACGACGCCCTCAAAATTTCGCTAAAATGGTTAACTAACAATCATCTCAAGCTCAACGCTGACAAAACAGAATTCTTACTCATCACACCTCAAAAAAATAATTCATTAGTGAAAGAATGGTCTAAAATGATTACCGCATTAAATTGCATCCCAACTCTAGTAGATTCAGCAAAATCTCTCGGAATCACATTGGATGAGAACCTCAATATGAAAACACATATTAAATCTATGGCAAAAAACGCCCGCTTCCATTTGAACTATCTAAGGAAGATGAAATCCTTTTTAACGGAGACAGACTTGAAACTAGCTGTACAATCTCTGGTTGTCTCTAGGATAGAATATGGGTGTACTACACTTGCTGGCCTTCCAAAAATCTCAACAGCACCTCTAAAAGCTTGCCTCAATTCAGCGGCAAGGCTTATTACTGGATCCAGGAAATTTGATCATATCTCGCCTCACCTGAAGACCTTAAATTGGTTACCATACGAAGCTAGAGTACAGATGAAAATGGCATGTATCACCCATACATCGATTCATCACAACACACCTAAATATCTAGCCCACAAAATAGAAATCTCAGGAAGAAAAAGACCTGTTAGGAGTGCAAATTATCTACTCCTGAAACCACCTATTTTTAAGAAGAAAAAAACTTATGAGAGGACATTCTCAGGAGTAGCTCCAAGGATATGGAACACCCTTCCTGCAAACATCAGAAAAATCAAAAACACGATAACATTCAAGAAAGAAATTAAGAATTTTCTTATGAGCAAGTTCCTCCCATAACAAAACATACGCTACTGAAGACGTGCCGCGGATTGTTTGACAGTATACCTTATATGGGAGTAGGATTTGACTGACTGATCTTTGAAGAAATACTATCTCAGAATAGTGCAATTAAATCACAATCAATTCCATCACATTGGTATTTTCCACGATATCAAACGTTTACGATCTAAATTGATATATATATTATGTTTGTAACTTGATCACAGAATGTTAAGCGCTCTGATACCCACGGGTCATGTTCGCGCTATAGAAAACTGTAAAATAAATAAATAAATAAATACGCTGGTCGGCTATTATGGACCTAACCAAGATGATCCCTCAATACTTAAGTCCATCTTTTCCCATTTACTAGACTTTCCTGAGCCAATAATTATGTCCGGAGATTTTAATGTAGTCTTAAACCCGGACTTGGACAAAACTCCAAACAGCAAAGCAGTAGTCCCTTTAAAATCGCGTGTTTTCCTGTTAGAGTCGACTCAGCAGTATGGTCTTTCAGACATATGGAGAGAAAGATCAGGCTTGCAACAGGGGGTGTCATTAAAAAACTATAAGTATCGACATCAATCTAGAATTGATTATATCTTGATAAGTAATTAGCTTAGGGATAGTGTTAATAACATCACCTATTTGGCTAACCATCTTTCTGACCACTCAGGGGTACTTCTATGCCTGGATGCTCTACCTGCAGTGTCCATTCGCACATGGTCGTTTGATCGATCTCTACTTTTGATGGAGGAAGAAAAAGTCTTTCTGCTACAAGAAACCGATTCGTTCTTTGAAACAAACTTGAAATCAACATCAATATTAAAT
This sequence comes from Lissotriton helveticus, assembly GCF_964261635.1. NCBI lineage: Eukaryota > Metazoa > Chordata > Amphibia > Caudata > Salamandridae > Lissotriton > Lissotriton helveticus. The sequence goes on along the minus strand of NC_136068.1, from coordinate 1,124,533,886 downwards.
GTGTGGGACTCTTTTAAGGCCTTCTTGCGGGGTCAGATCACTAGCAGGGCAAGCATCAGGAGTAAGAAATACAAGGAAGAGGTATCTTCCCTTGAGGGGAAGCTGAAAGACCTAGAAGCCAATACATTCCCGTTGGCTTCCTTGAATGCTTACCAAGAGTGGAAAGTTAAAAGGGATCATTTAAAAGGGTAACTAGAAAGTGTACATCATTCCAGGCTTATACATAGATGGGAGGCCAGTAAAATCGCCCATTTTGAATATGGTGAAGGTGCGGGCAAACTCCTTGCCTGGAAGGCTAAGTCTGATAGGGCAAGGAATCAGATTAATGAGATCATCAGTGAAGAGGAGACTTTTAGTACTGATCGGGGTATTAGTCAGGCCTTTCAGAGGAATTTTCAACACATATACTGTGATGACAAGAATGTGGATGTTGCTAGTGTTCAAAACTGGTTAAGGGACATTCCACTTCTGTCTCTAGAACAGGATCTACAACAACATTTAGACCAAGCCTTTACTCAAACAGAAGTTAGAGAAGTCATCCGACGTTCTAAGTCGGGGAAAGCGTCAGGCCCTGATGGCCTCCCAGCAATAATGTATAAGATGTTGGCAGAAAAGATGATTCCCGTCTTGACACAGTTGTTCAATCATGTGCTAAAGGCTAATGTAGCGCTCACAGGATCATGGAATGATGCTCTAATAATTCTGATACTACAACCAGGGAAGCCTTTGTCAAGTTGTGGGTCATATAGATCGATCTCGCTTTTAAATATTGATTATAAAATGTTCACTTCTATTTTGGCAAAAAGATTGGGTCTTATTGTGGGAGATGTCCTTCATTTAGATCAGAAAGGTTGTGTAAGGAACAGGCATTTCTCTGATCTAACGTATAATCTTATTGGTGCCATCAATCTCGCCTCTACGTATTCTCTTCCATTGGCTGCAATGACGTTGGATGCTACCAAGGCCTTTGACAGAGTAAATTGGATTTACCTGTTGGAGGCCTTGAAGAAGTTCAATATTGGGGGAAAGGTTTCTCCATATGGTTCAGCTGATCTACCAGAATCCCACAGCTAGGCTGTTGGTTAACTGGAATGTTACTGATTCTTTTAAGATCACAAGAGGAACCAGACAGGGCTGCCCCCTCTACCCTCTTCTATTTAATCTCTACATCGAGCCATTTGCTCAATGGCTCAGGGCAGACTCCAACATAGTTTATGTATGAGGAGTGGGAGAGGAAGGTCGCCCTGTATGCCGATGATATCTTGGTTTATTTGGCGGACTTGCGGTCAGCTTTCCCAGCGATCATTAGCTTAGCCCGGGAGTTTGGCGCTGTCTCTATATATGAGATCAACGCTACAAAAACTGAAATTATGACATGGAATATGTCGGAGTCGCTGCAGGGTTACCAGCCCAGCTCCAAAATGAGATTCTTGGGAGTGCAGGTGGTTCAGGATGTTACAAAGTTAGCCGAGATTTATTTAATCATGTTGGCAAGGGAATATAGAACACTTTTGAAATCTTGGGCCTCTCTCCCATTATCAATCTTGGGAAGAACCAATTTGGTTAAAATGACCTTACTCCCAAAAATCTCTTTTCTTTCTAATTGTATCCCCCTTTTTTCTTTAAAGATCCATGATCGCGAAACTTCAGAGTGACATCAATTCTTTTATTTGGGCATCTAGCGCACCTCGGATTGCTTGGAAGAAGCTGAGGCGGAAAAGAGAAAAGGGTGGTTTAGCCCTACCAGATCTCCAGCTATATGCTTGGGCCTTCAAACATTCACACTCACAAATGCTATTGAAGATGTCCGTTGATACCGGGGCTGGAGGGATGTTTTTGGCCATGCTGAGGGCGGTTAAATTGCCAGAGTCCGGATTTTTGTTTAAATTCAGAGATTCAACGTTTTTTTTTTAAATCAGGCTGAACGTTCTTCAGGGGTAGCTAAGACTTGGGCCAAAATTAGGGGGGCAGTGGGGCTAGACTATTTTTCCAGCTTAGCTCCCTTTTGGAACTTGCCTGGCACCCCAGAATGTTTAAGGGATAGTTTAGCAAAACCCTTGAGTGATGCAGGGCTCTTGGTTTGGGGAGATGTTTTAGTGGGAGGCACCCTCATCCCTTGGGAACATCTTCAAGATAGGGTTGGGGGAGGTCTCGCCCGGTTTAAGTATTATCAACTTGCAAGCTGGGTGCATTCTCACCCATGGAAGCAGGCCTTGGGTTGTGGTAGCATTTTAGAACACCAGCTTGTAACTAAGCCCCAGTGAAGAAAGAAGTTTCCTTTTGGTACCAAACCCTGTTGGAAGAAGTAGATGGCGAATTTAAGCTAGCTGAGGAATTGTCGGGGGGGGCGTTTGCCCACACAGGATTGTACCAAGTTATGGCAGAAATCATGTAAGATTTTATATGAAGATGTGAAACCCGCATGGCTGCAAAGAAATCACCTGTTTACCATCCACAGGGCCTACTTTACTCCACATAAACTGACAAAAATTTTAGATGGGCCACCAGTCAGCTGTAAAAAATGTGGTTTGGTTTCCGCCTCTGACATTTATATGTTTTTGGAATGCCCTTCTCTTATTACTTTCTGGCAGGAGGTTGGAGACTTTTTGACAAGTGTTATAGGATGTGCTATTAACTTAGACTTGTCCTTAATAATATTTGGTCTCGCAGAAAACATCATAGGGCCTGCTGGAACACTGCTTTTCTACTCTGTGTTGTTAGCCAGGAGGCAAATTTGCATAAAGTGGACGGAATCTAGTCCTCCTACTTTCGGGACAGTCAGTCATCACTTCTTGCAGTCTCTAAATTAGACTCAGTTAGACAAGGAAGCAGCAAAAGAAAGGCATTCTGGAAGCTTTTGCAACTTAGATGGGGCTCTTAGATGACAAGGAGAAATCATGTATTTTTTTTTCTCCCTTTGTCCCATGATTATGCTGTTAATACTCTTCTGGCTAAGCCATATGAAGTCGGATATTATGGTCAATTATCGGCAAATTCAACAAGCCTTTGAGCTTGGTAGAAGAGGTATCTCAGTGGTTCCTTCATTTGATACCCAGGGTAGATCTGGTACTAGCAGGCGAGGCTCAATTCCAACTGCCTGCTTCCCCCATTTTTGAGAGTGAGTACAGACGCCCAGGGTAGACATTGAAGAGATATAGACGGCGAATGAGGACAAAGAAAAAAAAGAAATGTGATCACTTCCTGCTATCCTTCCAATGTTTATTTACTGAAACCATCCTGCTATTCCCTCTAATTGCTTCTTATTGGAGTTTAACACCTTCAAACAAGAACAATACATAAACCAATCATTCTTGGGAAGCGATTAAAGTATTTTGAACTCCGTTCCTGAAACTCTTCCTATGACCCCATGCCACGTTACATTTAAAAAGAACTTATTAAGGCTTGTCTCTTTAAAAGAGACTCGGGTTAAATCTATGATCGCCTACACATTTTTGAATGTCTCTTTTTCAATTTTCCTGTCCTGCATCTCAAATATAGATTTTGTGTTGTAAGTTCTTACTCTTTTAATGTTAAGTATGCTTTTTTATTTATTTGGTAATATGTTTTAAAATCAATTTTTATTTGTGGAATATTTTAAGGGAGGTTATTGAGTTAATATAGGAATAGGTATTTTTATATTTTAATTGATTATACATTTTATATTAGTTTACATTTTTAATTAGATAATTATATTTAGGTACGTACTAGATTATTGTAAACATATGGTAAGATTTTTTTATATCTTAAATGGTTATCAGAAAACTGAATTGGGTTAATTATGTAATTCTCTTCAGCAAATTGACTATTAATGAATTTTTTGGATACTAATTCATTATTTCTTACTATAACAGATTTAATTTTGCTTTGTGGTTGTTGGACTTCTATTGTAAAATGATGGGGAGTATTTTAAATACATTTTTTAATGTTTTAATTGTTGAACATTTTTAATATCATTATGTATATAATTGTATGTGTTAATGTACAGTTTTCAGATTTTAATAATTTATATAAATTAAACAATGTTAAAAAAAATGTAATATGTTTATGGAGATATATTTTACATGTATTTTATTTCTATATGTAATTTTTTTTGTATTAATATAGGCTAATGAAAATTTTATCTCAGCATTTTAATCTTGAAAAATGTTCCTACTTTTGCCTAAGCAGCAGTGGGAATGGTAGTTTTGACCCTTCCAAAGCCCAACACTTTCTTATTGTTGGTTATGATGGAATGATTTCAGTAAATATAATCGCTCCACAAGTAGATTTTCTACTCAAGAAGCAGATTTCGCAACACAAGGGGCAATTTTCTCAATGCAAGCAGTAGCGACCTGCTGCAACTGCACGCATTGAAAATCTCGCCGGGAGCTGGTCTGGCATTTGTTTTTTAACGCTCACACTTGCCAACTTAAAGTTGGTGAGCCACATGAGAGAAAAAGTCTGCCAAGCAGCGGTTGGCAGAGTTTTTTGATGGAGCGTTGAGTGGGCAAACTCTGCCAGCAGAGCAGAATTTACCATCCTCCCCTAACCTAATGTTGCTCCGGTAGGAATGGGAATAGTAAATCTGACCTATCCTGAATTCAACACTTTCTTACTTTGCTCAGGATTGAGTGGGAGTAGTGACTGTAACCCCTGAAAGTCTATGCTTAGCTGCTTTTTTAAAATTGTTTTAATGTATTTTTTTTCTAAAAGATAGCTCAATTTAAAAAAAATACAATACTTATGTATGTAGTAATATTTTATCCGTTATTGATGCTGATGCTTTCTTGTTGCAAGATTGAAAAAATGCCTACAACACAGCATTTCCACTGTACCCCACTTATACCGCAGGGCCTAGCATCTGTGACAGGAACGGATCAGGCCTGAGACCATGCGAAAACCATATTGACTTCTTATGGTCACAGATTTCATACGTTCCTGTTGGACCTGTATTAGGTGGGAGCACAGCCTAATGCCTGGGTGGGTCACCCAACCCCCTCTTCTATGTTTGACCATTTTTCCTGGGCTTCCAGTGGGACAGATTGATGGAACTCCTATCTTACCCTGGTGGGGAGGGGCAGAAAGACTGCTGGAACAAGTATGGGGAAGGGCACAGCCCAATGCCTGAGTGGGCCATGTCCACCTCATCATTTTTTGCCCTGTGCCTAGTGGGATTTCTGCCCTCCTCCAGAACAGATTGGGGATTTACCCCACCCCCCTCAACCTGCTGCCTTGGGTCAAGGGAGAGAAAGAAAGACTGCACTGCCACTTTATTGTGCCCAATGAATCCTTGGTGTCCTTTCGGCTTTCTGCCCTTTTCTCAACATTCAGATTTGGGGTAAACAGTACACCCTGAATCTGCCTTCCGGTGGCCAAAGAGACTGAATGTTGGAGGACCCACATCCACCCTTTATTTATTTTTTCTGGGTGTCCAGTGGGGTATTTGCCTTCCCTGGAGGTGGATCTTGGGAATTACCTATGAAGGCAGAAAGACTGTATTCTTTTTTGGGGGATGGCGGCATGGCCCAATAACCCCCACACTCTGCCCTACTCCCACAGTGATTCCCATTACCTTTTCTTTGTACTTCCCCTCCCGCCAAGAAAGCCACTACACTTCTTGTCTTTGGGGTGGTCATTTGTTGGCCGCAGTTTATTAGGGTTACAAGGAAACAGGTATATCTTGCATTTGCATGTTATGTCATGATACATTTCCTTGCTCTTGTCTCTTGCTCTCTTGGCCATCCCTTCTGGGTGGGGTGCCGCTGTTGTTGGTAAGGGCTCTCTGTGTGCTGTGCCGGGTGCTGCCGCCAATGACCTTACACCAAACTTGTCCGCTGTGGCACGTGGTGGCGGGGTGCAGCCACTGTGTTTACGCACCAAAGCAAAGTCCCAAACAACAGAAAAAATTCCCTGCTCTGCCAATGCTTGTTGGTCTTATTTCTTTGTCCTGTTGCCTTCCTCCTCCACTACAGGGCTCCCGCCGCTGCTGAACTCGTGCTCCCCGGATACAGAGGGGCACTCTTCTCCTAATCGATGGTGCTGCTGGGCGGGCTCTACGCTTTCCTCACGTTCTCTCCCAGTGCCTTGGAGCGAGGTAAGGTGCGGGGAAACGGGGGGTGTTGTTCCTGCTCGGGATCGATTCCCCGGGCTTCCGTCAGTCCCTGCACACGCCGGGTGGGCTCCGGTCGTGACGGTTGTGTGCTGCCGCTTCCCGCCCACACCGGGTGGGCTCTGGTTGGTTCGGGGGGTCTCTCCCTGGTCATGATGCACCGGGTGGGCTCCGGTCACGTTTCCTGTTGCCCGTACGCTTCCGGCTGTTAGTAAGGCACCAGGTGGGCTTCGGTCACCTTCTCGGGGGAGATTCAGTTGCGCCGCGGAGTCGGCTCACACCGGACGTTGTCTCCGCTGTCCCCCATCCGCTTGGACGCACCAGGTGGGCTCCAGTTGCATTCTTCCCGCTGTCAGTGCGCCGCGGAGTAGGCTCCCGCCGGGCGCTTTGTACAGGAGCTGCAGGCACCGGGTGGGCTCCGGTCACTCTCTTGAGGGGGCCCTGGGTGCTCCGATCAGCTGGGAGCACCGGGTGGGCTCCGGTCGCTCTCCCAAGGGGGCCCTGATGCTCCGATCAGCTGGGTGCACCGGGTGGGCTCCGGTTGCGCTCTCCCTTAGCTGGTCTTCCACGTGGGGCTGCACGGTGTCGCGTTGTCGTCCACTGCTTCCCGTCCACAAGATTCTTCATGCGCCGTGCTGCTCCCCCCGCTCCTGTAGATAGGAGCATACCTGGGAGAGCGGCGCTTATATGCCCGCCCGGACTGTACTCGGGCTACGAGACTCCCCCTCATTGGGGGGATTGAATGTCGCCTGGCTCCCCACATTGGCCGCGATGCGAAAAAAAGGGGGGGCTTGAGCCGGGCACCTTTCGGGGTTTCCCTTGCTTGCTGGGGCGACCCCGTTTTTGCGACAAATTGGCGTCTCCTGTGCCGTCTCCTGCCCCCGCCTAGCTGCACTCAGGGCTCGCCTCAGGGTTATGGCGACGGCTCCTCAGCCACCTATGGTGGCCCGCCTCTGCAATACCAGAGTGTGCCTCGACACCCCTTTTTTTCCCCACTTTCCTTGGTGTCCAGAGGTTACTCTCCCCCAAGATGTATTCCTGCGTGTCTAGTGCGTGAATCTCTGCTTAGGGAATTTGGTCTTGGCGGGGTCCCTGTGTGCTGTTCCCTTTCAAACGATACCTGTCCTGCTCAGATTGGTGCTCATTCGACAGAGCTATGCCTCCCGAGCACTGATCAAGTGAAAGCATACCACGTCTTATGGTGCAGTCTGCTTTCACTTATCTTTACTATGACAGCAGCGCACTGTGTACCATGTACCACAGTAAACAAAAAGAAACGAGACTCAGCAAGTGAGGGAACCTTTTCTATCTCATCTAGATTATATTTTCCCAAAGATTGCAGAGGACGACCCCTTGACGTCCACCGAGCTATCTCCAGCTCACTTTCTCACGAGCACCCTGAGCAGCAGGACTCTCTCCCGAGCACTTCCTCAGAAACTCTTTTGGTCGGTGTTCCTCCTGTGACTACCCCTGCACTACGCCTTTTGTATACTTATGCAGCAGAGCTGTATTGTCTACCCTTCATCCCAGCCACCTTGTCCAGGTATCTCCCCTGCACTTCCTCCCAGACACCTTGCACAGCAGAGGGCACCTTGAACAGCAGAGCCATCTCGTGCATTCCCTTGCATTTCATGCCAGACACCTTGGCCAGACTGGCACAGCGCCACCCAGTCAAGAGCAGCTGCTCCCCCCGTGGAAAAATAAATCCCCGTCGAGAACACAAAGCCCTGGCAGGGATCAGAAACGAAACTTGCAATTATCTCCCTGGGAGACATCAAAGGAGGTTTCTATTAGTTCATGGCATTTTCCCTGAGTTCTAATTTACTATTATCAGTTTCGGGGCGTAGTAAAGTTTTTCTTTTACTCCCTTTCAGACTAGCGACATCCAATTGGCTGGTGTTTAACAGCGACTGGCTTTCTCCGAGGCCGTGGGGTGATGCCGACGCCTCAGGCGCGGAGTCCAGGAATCTTCTTGGCGGGCACATCACATTAAAAATAGAGATGCGCAAGTTTTATGGCCGCCTCGGAGGAGGGGAGGATAGTCTGATTTTGTTTTCACGCATTGGTAATTAGCATATACGCTGGTAAGTGTGGAACACACGCGATTAGTCTAAACATTGCATTTTGACACAGCTGGCTGTGTGTAGAGTTCAGGTGCTGCCCTCCCCACCCTCAGCTGATCAGGCCACCCACCGAAGGTGATTTATTGCATAATAGTTAGGAATGCGCCTTCTTTGGAAAGCTCTGCACAAACAACACCCAAATACAGTTTGTGAAATAATATTCAAATGGAAAAGGGTGACGGAAGTTGAAGACATTTAATAAAAAGTTTAGCCAAGTTGTAAAATCATCCTACATCGCAAAGTTGCAAATTATTTTTGAACCCTGCAAAGCTGGTCGAAGTCGAAAAAATATATATATATATATATTTGCGAGATAAAAGAGAAGGTGCCTTGAAGCATGTCTTTTCTCTCTCCACAGTACACAATGTCGTCAGCACGATGTTCAGCAGCCACCTTTCCTCCTGCGCTATGTTGTCTCATCTCCTTTCCTCTTGTCCCTGCAGCCAGATGTCGCTCCATGTTACTCGGGGCATTCAGTTGCAGGAAATGTGAGGAGGGCGCATGAAAACTAGTGAAACTTGGTACTTATTTGAAACGTGAGCAATTCCATGATCTCGCCCGACTACACTGGAGAAATTAAATCTTCCACCATCCCTAATCCGAATCTAGCTTTTTGTGCATGGAGTTATGAGAACAACCAGCCATTTTATGTAGCAGACTATGCACATTGTGCCACCCGCCTCAAATGCCAATACCGCAGCATTCAGGATCAACTTCAAATTGGTCACAACTGTGCAACTGGGTGGTTGAAGGGAACCGTGATACAAACTCAGTTTTCCAACTTTGGCTAGGGCATAGTTTCAGTTTGCCAACCCCATCTCTAAAGGCAAAGCCTTGCCCGCATGGATGGGGAAGCGGGTTTCTTGTGACCTGAGTGGCAGCCGGTGAACATAATATGAACTACAGAGCAGCCATGTCATCTCCTTTCCCATCTAATACATTTTCACCATGGGACTATGGGCAGCAGGAAATGGAGGCAGATGAGGAATCTTTGAAGACACTGGTAAGAATCTACGAAGCAAGGCACTCGTGGTGTGCACAACAGCAGATGTAATGCAAGCCATCGTTTACATTTTTTGTTAGAACTTCTCCAGCTTAGAACATTTCAAAAATGAAAAAAAATCTGCAAGTTGAGAGGTCTAGTACCTCCCAAATTTACACAGCCCACATATAGGCAAGCAGACCACCCACCCCCTGAAATATCTAAACATGCAAACAATAAAGGCAACCTAAGCTCTATAAACATGGACCTCGCAGATCTGGCGTGTAGTGATGCACATAGTGGGTTGTGCCATGGTCGCAGTCCACAAGAAGGGAACATGCTTCCCATGAGAACAAGAATAATACAGAAACATATGTTTTGCCTTTCCTATATTCATCGTGTACCTACAGTAAACACACACGCACCTTTTCCCCTCTTCTATCCCTCTGCTATCCTTCTCAAGCCAAATAACTGACTAATATATCCACCACTCAAATAACTTTCATATTTCACTATACCAATTCACCACTAAACCTTTATGGGTTCCGGAGTAGCATGCTACTCACTGAAAAAACGCTTCAACACCCCATCAGGGGTAGCAAGCGCTATATAAATGCAAAACTTTTCCATCTTCTATCCCTCCACTATTGTTCTTATTATAAATAACTGACTAACATATCCACCACTCAAATTACTTTCATATTTCACTATACTAGTTCACCACTAATCCTTTATGGGTTCCAGAGTAGCATGCTACTCGCCAAAAATGCGATTCGGTGCCTCGTCAGACGTAGAAAGTACTATATAAATGCATTTCCAATGCAATACATTATATATATTTAACAGGTTTTCTGATTTGGGATGTCAAGTAACATCATAGTCCTTCCATTTCCTTTCAAATTGTGCTACCTTTTAGCTAAACTTGTTAGAGTATTTATCTTTCCTAGGGGTATATGTATACAGTGCTGTTTTGTAAAATGATAAGTGCTGGTGCCCAAATCGCTGCTCAGACACCAAAGGCCGGTGCTATAAAATGTCACGGTGCAGAATACCAATGGTGCTTAGTCCTGAATCCAACTCCGGCCTCTTTATTTTGCTGCCAGGTACTCCCTGCCCTATTATCTCACTCTTACAGATTTCTGCTTCCTCCCTTGGTGGCGGATTTTCTGTCTTTCTCTTCCTCTTTGTCTTTTCCTTTTGTGTTTTTTTCTCTCTCTTGCTCTAGATACGTGTAATGAGGAAAAATAAGAGCTGGTCCCCAAAACTAAATGCCAGTGGCCCTTATCAGCAACCATCAGCTCAAATTAAGCACTTCATTTATACATATATTTCTGAAATCATCTTAAGTACCAAACCTGTACAATAGTTTACTCAGCAAGAGCACAAAAGAGCTGGATGTAAAGAACTTTCAGGGTGTAGTGCGGGTTTGCTGAGTGAGGGGAACATTGATGCAAAAAAATAATTTTGTTTGTTGAGGCTGTACATGATTCAGAAGAGGGTGGTTTCCATGAAATTTGAGCAGGGAAAATCCTTTCTGACATATTATAACATTGGAATGTTGAGAGACCCATTGAAGGCAATGGAGAGGCTATAAGCCTTCTGCTCCAACATTCCAAAGTCTGTCTTTTGTTTCTCCCATTTTAATGTAGAATATTCTGCCTTTAGCAGGGTGGAATATTCTAATCGCCCTACAGCCCTTTTTCCTCGGGTCATACCAGCTGTTAAAGGCCCTAACCCTTGCCAACGGCTCAGTCCTATAACAAGAGTTCAGGTCCTTTAACAACCGGTAAAGCCCTCGGAAGTGGGCTGTAAGGCTCTATCAGATCGTAAGTGTGAAGGGCAAAGAGTAAAGATAACCAATACATACCTTCACACTACAGGCATACCAACACAGGCACACGTGATGGAGGATGGTCACAATTCCCACTATCCAACTGGGAGTTGACCTAGCAAAACACAAGAAGATGAAGCACATTACAGCATCCACTGACCACGCTTACAGAGGGATCCACCTGCTGGCGGGTCTCTGCAGTAGAAAGACCCATAAAGAAGCCCTAATGACTTGCACATGACCAACTGAACACATTTACATGGGTGTTGGATGAGGTCGCATGACACGCTACCCTATGAAGCTTCCATCTTATAGATTCCAACAACCTGCACATAACGTTGTACATAATGCAATCCGTACCCATTGATTACAGTGGCCTTGTAAATGGGAGGTGCTGTTGCGTGTAATGTCTATAGTTACATAGAATTAACGCTTATGTACACGTCCTCTCCCTGTGTGGCTTGTATGAGGCAACTCGTCTGCAAAGTCTTTCCTCATTATAATTGTCTATAACTGTGAAAGTCTTTTTTTCATTAGGATAGCCACGTCATGCAGAGGGGTACAAAAAACGCTAATATGGCTCATAACTCGCATCTCTGGCAGCGAGTGCCTTTAGTAAAAGTGGGTGGCGAACTTGGAGCACCTTGCTCTGGAACAGATGGCGCACTATTTACACAGACATGTCTTTTTAAGAAACTGAAGAGTTTATTTTCCTGCTTTTCCGAGGTTGGGTCCAAAAACTGCCTGAAACTGACGTCTGGATGACATGTAGGAATCAGGCGGCAGGTCTCCTGATCTTCCACGCGGCCACTTTTGCTTCAATAACCGCCTCCCTATCTCTCTGACCATCTTAGCTCAATAAACACACGGGTGATTGACGCGCTAAAATGTTTAGTTTAGTGCGTGCTGATATAAACCAATTTCAGTTTTCTGGTGTGAGGAGCGCGGTGAAAGGCAAACAAACAATATTTTCCCGACCCAAGACATGCGCTAACAAAACAGTGCCTTTTCCCTCCTTTTATTTGTTGACGTTGCAATAATGCTGGATGGGCAGTTGAAATTGCACCGTTTGCGGCACCTTCTGGAAAATGAAGCTCTGAACCCCATCGAGACTCTCTATTTCCCTACAGATTGCAAGATCTGTGGGGTCTATTGCGTCCCCAGCTCTACCATTAAACTGTTTTTCTTCAATGGAGTTAGGGTATGGCTTAAACCTAGATGCTCCTGTCTGCAAGAATAAAGACACAAACTGACCAGTTCTTCAGACACTCAGCCCTGATTCTAAGCATGTTAGATAATCACAAACCCCTGTTCATAAAGGGATCGGATTTATAAATTAAGCAGAGTTTACCAGTTCTGATAATTAGTGTGTCTAAAGTATCCTGCATGCCCATAAGTTTCCTCAGATACATGTGGGAAGGCATAAAGAGACATGTGACTTTTCAAACATAACATTAAAAGAAATCCACGTTATGCCCCATTTTGAAGAACAAAGCTTGTAACTAGAGGTAATTATTGCATACTAATGAATTGAGGAACTCAGGGTATTGGATTTTACTGGGTGCAAAATTAACTCACCCCCCTCCAAGACACACGTGGCTGGGGCCTTTCAGAACAGCTGAACCACATTTGGTTTCGGTCACCAAGGGACTTATTTACAAGCCATTGCACTGCCTCTGTGTCACTTTTAATATGGGAAAAATTGGTGTACTGGCGGCGCAAGGGGCTTCTAAATAAGCCCACGTTTCTAGTCATATACTTTTATGAAGCTACTGCATCCACTGTCAAAAGGATTATCTTGGTTTACTTCCCACAAACAAATTCAATGGTACAGCGAGGGTGCCTCATACTGAATGCAAGCAAGGAAAATAAACAATACTACCTCCTGGTTCATTAATAATAAGCATTAATTGGATTAATGCACCAAGAACTAGTTTAATAAGGGAGACCTGAGAGCACAATTGACACTTACATCCATTGTTGTACTCTTATGGCAATTTTGGTTTTCAGAATGAATTACAGCTGATTAGAGTGTCAATAAATTCATTTTGCAGGTGCCAAGTTTGCTTCTGCATGATGCCAAGGGAGTGGTCCCTCATGTTTAGGTCAAGTCTACCAGACAGCACAGATGTCTGGTTGAAAAATACATACTATCAGCTTCCTGGGTTTGAAGCCGACCAATTACTTACCTCGGTTGACTTTATTGTTGCGGTCATTTACTTCCTTCTTATTCAATGGCTTGCTTGTGTATTTTGTATTTGTCTTTCCCTTGGAGAAAAACCTCTTCCCTTGGAGCAAAACCTCTTTACCTCTTCAACTGAATATGCTTAGGGAACTATGTTTTAGGATTTGCTTTCAGACAGTGCTTGCACTGTCCGCTGGGGAAATCTTTTGTAGACTAAAAGCTTAAAGGGTGCTTAGACCATGCCCATTACTTACCATTGGCTGGCTTGAACATCACTCTTGTTTCCTTGCTTCTTGTTGGTCAGCTGCGCTGTGCTTCCTCCTGGGCTTTGAGTTTCTTCCCCCCGCAGTTGAGCATGGCTGCATGCTTCCCGCTGTACTTTTTAATAACTTTTAGACATGCACTCCCATGCGATCCCAGACATCGCAGAGAGAACATTTGTCTCGTGATTTTCCCTCCAGGCTGCATGGAACTTCTGACTACCAGCTCAGCCGTCAGTCCTACCCCGTCTCCCCAGCCAATCAATATGCTGCTCCCTTGCTGTTTATGTTAGGATACAGCATTAGCGCAGCACATTGATTGGCTCGGTAAAGCACTGCCAACACTCCTTAGGAGACTTGGGGGCTGTGGCAGCGAGATCCAGGACTCCTACATAGTTTAGGTGGGCGAGGGTTTAAGTGCACATGTTGGGTTGTACGAAGCAAGGCACTCGTCCAACCCAACATGCACACTTCACCCCAAGGAGCCTGTCAATCTCCTAGTCGACCCCCTCCACTCATGTTTTTCTGCTGCACTATTAAATGTAAACTTTATTCGAGCATTCGGCGTGCATGCATGGCTATATTTCTTTTTAGGAAAACAAATTCAGTCAGTAAAGCCTTTAATATGGGGTTTGCTCACCGTCCACTGGCAAAAATACAAACAGGCGGGCGACTCCCCATGCTCCAATAAAGAAACCGCCACTGGATAGACTCTCTACTTTGGTTGGTTTAAGTTATGACGTTTTGAACATGACATGAAAATTTGATTTAACTCTTATATACATTGACTGTCTCTTGTTTACATAACTATTGTCTCCCTTAAACCAGTAGGGCACATCCTGAGGACTTCTAGAGAACCTCTGCTATGCCAGCAAAGTGAGAATCTTATCAGAAACAGGATCCTAAATCTTTATGTTTACCAAGGGCCTAGAAAAGGGCTCTAGGAAACGGCCTACTGCTGTGACCTGCCCTGGAAGAAGAGGAAGAATCGTGTGCATAGAAAGAAGTTGACAAATGATTATAAGGACACAAAGCAACGCTATGCTAACTAAAGCCAGTTTCAAGGTCATTCAAAGGATGTGAGTCAACCTGGAGCCAGAAGAATCCTTCAGCCCCTCTGCTTGGAACTCTACAGAAGTAATCTGCTGTTCAGGATGGACAAAAACCTGTAGGAAAAAAAAACAATCAAAATACAACCAGGTGTGGTGAGCCCATGTCACCATTAATCATGTTGTTCCATTCCTTGACTTTGTGGAAGCTTATATCATCACCTCATTTCCATTACCACATTGACACACGTTTTAGCCTTTATTGACACACATGTTCAGGCTTTATCTTTAGGCTTTACACTGTGTTCCTTTGGGTAATGATGATCTATTGGTTTCATGTTTAAATATCGATGTAAAAAATATAGTTTACAAAAATATTGAAGTAAAAATATTGATTACAAAAATATCGACTTTCCCATACTTAAACAGGTAAGTACAATAATAATGAATCAAAGATATTGAAGTAAAAAATATAGATGTTAAAATATCGACTTAAAAAATATGTATAACTTAAACAAAATATATTAAATAATATTAATATTTTTAACAAAATAAATTACATTTAATATATATTTTTAACTAAATATGACAAATACACTTAATTTAACAAATATAAACACAAAAATGGGTACATACACATATATTTACTTAACTATTATCTTCATTTAATTTATAATTGTTTTTATTATATACAAATAAATTATATACATATAGCATACAGGTTTTTGTATTACTGGGTGCTTGGGCTGGGTCCGGGGATTTCCAGATGCTCTCCCACCGAGACTATGGGTGATTCTCCAGGGGCGGTGCCTGTTAGTGGCTCCATGAGGATTCTTAGCTGGAATGTCAGGGGCATGCTGGACAAGATTAAAAGGGGGGCGGTGCTGCGCTGGGGTAAGAGGGACTCGGCAGATGTCATGTTACTGCAAGAAACACATATGTTAGGAACGAAGGTGCTGAGTCTACAACGTTTTGGTTATACCCAGGTGTTCCATGCAGGTTTTACCAGGGGGTCGAGAGGGGCGGCTGTCCTCATTCATCGACGCTTATCTTATGTTCACGAGCGCCATTGGCTTGATCCCCAGGGCCGGTTTGTGTTTGTCAAGGGCATGATTGGTGTGGAACCTGTGGTGTTCGGCAGTGTGTATGCTCCCCCTCCCCTGCAGTGGTCTCTAGCGGAGCGCCTGTTTGAATTGTGGGCCGATATTCCTGACTGCCTGGCTGTCATAGGGGGTGACTGGAATGATGTGATGGATGTGAATCTAGACAGGCAGAGACTGCAAGTGGCCGCGGGGGCGCCTGCCCCTACTCGTCTGAGAGCTATGAGTGATGGGCTCGGTTGGGTGGATGCATGGCGACATCTGCATGCCAGGGCGCGTGAGTACACGTTTGTGTCGGCGGTGCATGGCTCCTTTTCCCGTTTAGACTGTGTGTTTGTATCCGGGGCCTTCCTCGATAGGGTGCAGCAGGCCGTGATCCAGCCCCGTGGATTGTCGGATCATTCCCCGGTCGCAGTATGGATTGCACTATGTAAACCCCGTCAGCCGTTCCGTTGGCGGATGTCTTCGTGGCATCTCCAACGGGCGGAATATACGGCCCACTTGCGCGGTGCGATAGCCCGATATTGGCGGGAGAATTTGACCGACGGCATGGACAGTGTGACGGTCTGGGAGGCCATGAAACCCACGCTACGGGGCGTAGACATCGCCTGGTGTGCTGCCGCCCGTCGGGGGCGTCAAGAGGCCACTGTGGCGGCTGCGGCTGCGGTGAGAACTTTGGAGGGGCAGTGTGGTGACAATGCAGGGGACGTGGCGCTTCGGCTACTTCTCCAGGCGCAGCGTTCCTATGCTTCGATCCTGCTGGACGAGGCTCGTCAGGCCTGGCTGGCCACGCGTAGTAGGGTGTATCAGTGGGGTGACAAATCGTGCTCTATGCTTCACCGCCTGTGTCAGCGAACTCTACAGCCGATCTCTCTGCCGGGCCTTACGGATAGGGAGGGGATTGCTATGACGGACCCTGCTGCGCTTGCGGCGAGTTTTGCCGACTATTATAGGGTACAATACGCTTCGCGTGAGTGTCTCCCACCGGAGGCGATCGACAAATTCATAGCTGACCTACCCCCCCGGGCATTATCGGATGAGGCCAGGACAGCCCTTGACCTTCCCCTGTCGGCGGAGGAACTGGGCGATGCGCTGGGACAGCTTAACACAGGCAAGGCGCCGGGACCGAGTGGCTTCCCTAGCGAATTTTACAAGACATTTCATTTGCAGCTGGGACCGCACTATCGGAAGGCTTTGGAGGCGGCGCGAGAGGGTGGTTGCTTGCCGGTCGACTGGCGTCAGGCTGAAATAGTGGTGTTCCTGAAACCGGGTAGGCCCCCTGACAGGCACGAGTCGTATCGCCCGATTTCTCTTATTAATTTTGAGGCCAAATTATTGGCTAAGGCGTTGGCAAATCGCCTTCTCCCATATGTGACGGATCTGGTCCACCCGGATCAGGCGGGATTTATGCCGGGCAGGGCGACAAGACACAACATCAGACGGGCACAGGTGGCGGTTAGTGCGATGGGGGCGACTGGGGAGCGGGCGGCGCTCTTACTGGCGGACATCGACAGGGCGTTTGATTCTGTCAGTTGGACATACCTCTTTGCTCTGTTGCCGCGCCTCAACTTAGGCCCAGTTTTTATCTCGTACGTCCGACTGCTGTACACCGACATCACAGCCTCGGTGCGTGTCTCGGGCGCCATTTCGGAGAAATTCCCGATTGCTAGGGGGACCCGGCAGGGGTGCCCCCTGTCCCCGTATCTCTTTGCGCTAGCCATGGAGCCGCTGGCGGCCTGGGTGCGCATTGATGCACAGCTTCGTGGCTTTGTGTGGGGTGCGAGCCTCACGGACAGAATCGCACTGTATGCGGATGATGTTCTTTTCTTTTTGACAGACCTGGATCGTTCAGGACCGCGTATATTGGAGATAATGCGTGTGTTCGGGGAAGTCTCGGGACTATACCTTAACCCACGCAAATCGACCCTCTGGTTGTTGGGGGGCCGGCGCGAGGTGTCTCCTTGGGCAGTGGATCTGCAGGTGGCGGTTGGTGGCCTGAAGTATCTCGGAGTCTTCCTGTCGGAGTCTGCCGCTGTTGCCTGGGAGCGTAATGTACAACCGGTGTGGGACAGGGTTCAATCCGACGTTAAGACATGGTCACGCATGCCTCTGAACATCTATGGCAGATCTGCCATTTTTAAGATGGTGGCCCTCCCTAGACTACTCTACCAACTACAGAACCATCCGTACAGAGTAGACCCGCAGTGGTTCCGGCGTGTGAACTCCCTATTAGGCCGGTTTTTGTGGGCTGGGGGTGCCTCTAGGGTGGCACTGCGGACCTGCTTTTTGTCCACGTACTGTGGAGGCCTCGCGACGTCAGACATATTGTCCTACTATCAAGCCTCTCATTTGCTGGTCTTGAATGAGTGGTGGTACGGGGGCCGCGACGACCCGGCGTATGCCCTGGAACATTCTCTGATGGGAGGTGCCACGCTCCATACCCTCTTGTATTCTGCGGGGCGGCGGAAGTTGCTGCCGCATGCGACACAAGTGGTCTTCCTGATTTGGAGGCAGGCACTACGTCGGATGGGTTGGTGGGGACGGCTGACGGCCGAAACTCCGCTGTGGCACAACGGGCGACTCCCGGCGCTGGCTTCTTTGCAAGGGTTTGGTGGCTGGGACTCCATAGGGATCTCGTCGCTTGGTCACGTACTTACCGGGACTACCTTTAAGTCCTTTGAAGTGCTCAGCGGTGAGTTTGCGATGCCCAAGACCCAGTTTTTTAAGTACCTACAGCTTCGTCATGCGCTGGCGCCGAGCCTAGTGGAGCTGGACCAGCTTCCGGACTTCAGCCCCGTTGAAGCTAAGCTGTTCATGGGAGACCTAGGGGATAAAAAAGTCTCGAAAATCTACCAATCGTTGGTCACTCACTGCTCCTCATCCCTGGTGTCGTTGAAGGCCGCTTGGGAGATGGATGTTGGACCGCTGGATGAGGATGACTGGAGAGAGGCGCTGGAATCCCCCCGGGGTGCGGCTATTGCAGTACGGTTGAGATTCATACAATTTAAATACCTACATCGGGCCTATTACACCAGGGAGAGACTGTGGAGGGCGGGCCTTATTGCTTCCCCAGATTGCCTGCGCTGTGGGGCAGAGAGGGGCACATTAGTGCATACTGTGTGGTCATGTGTGGGCCTGGTCCGGTTCTGGGGTGGGGTGTGGGACTGCCTGTCGGAAGTGCTGGGGTGGGAGCTACCTCGTACACCTAGGTTGGGTCTTCTTCATATCCTGGATCAAGTGGGTGGTAACGTCTATAAGCGCCATCTCCTGCTGTTGGGCCTTGTTGTGGCCAAGAGAGACCTGGCGAGGGCCTGGAAGAGTGACCGTGCCCCCCCACTTGGCGCCTGGAAGGCGGGCTTGGACTTCCTCATGGGGCTGGAACAGCCGGTGTTTGAGGCCAGGGGCTGCCCTAGGAAACATTACAAGATCTGGAAGCGGTGGGCGGACTACAGGGACCTGATATTAGATCCTCCCATTGTACCGGATGATGGTCTGTCTGATGATTGAAGCCTCGGGGCCCGGATAGCTCCAAGACACTTAGTGTGTTTTCTCTTGTCTTCTGCAGCTAATTGTGATCACGTGCATCGGGTTAGGGTGGGATAAGGGGTGGGTAGTTGGTACTGTTGGGATTGTGGGGGGGATACGGGGGCGGGTGGGGGTTAATCGAAAGTTTGAGCCATACGTATTTTCTACTGTACTTTGCATATTGTCGTGTTCCCCTGCTCTTGGGGTGCTGTACACTTGATCTGCTTGAACTTTTAATAAATACGGTTTTGAAAAAAAAAAAAAAAAAAAAAAACATCCTATAATTAATTAACACATTAAATTATATTAAAAAAACATACATTTCACAACACAATAATTACAATAGCAGGGAAAATGTTGGATGGGGAGAGGTAAAAATTACTATTCCCACTTCAGTTAGTGCAACAGCAGGGAAAGTGTTGGATAGCGGAGGGGTAAAAATTACTATTCCCACTCCAGTGAGTGCAAAGAGAGGGAAAGTGTTGGATAGCGGAGGGGTAAAAATTACTATTCCCACTCCAGTGAGTGCAACAGTAGAGAAAGTGCTGTATAGCTGCATGGTAGAAATGACTATTCCCACTCCAGTGAATACAACAGTAGGGAGAGTATTGGATAGCGGAGGGGTAAAAATGAGTATTCCCACTCCAGTGAGTGCAACAGTAGGGAAAGTGTTAAATAGCGGAGGGGGGAAATTACTATTCACACTCCAGTGGTTTCATGTTTAAATATCAATGTAAAAAATATAGTTTACAAAAATATCGAAGAAAAAATATTGATTACAAAAATATTGACTTCCCATAGGTAAGTACAATAATAATGAATCAAAGATATCGAAGTAAAAAATATAGATGTAAAAAATATCGACTTAAAAAATATGTATAACTTAAACAAAATATAATAAATAATATTAATATTTTTAACAAAATATATTACATTTAATATATATTTTTACCTAAATATGACAAATACACTTAATTAAAAAATATATAAACACAAAAATGTGTACATACACATATATTTACTTAACTATTATCTTCATTTAATTTATACATTTTTTAATTATATACAAATAAAATATATACATATATCAAAACTTTAAAATAAAATAAAACATCATATAATCAATTAACACATTGAATTATATTAAAAAAACATACATTTCACAACACAATAATTACAATAGCAGGGAAAGTGTTGGATCGGGGAGGGGTAAAAATTACTATTCCCACTCCAGTGAGGGCAAAGAGAGGGGAATTGTTGGATAGCAGACGGGTAAAAATTACTATTCTCACTACAGAGAGTGCAACAGTAGGGAAAGTGCTGTATAGCGGCGGGGTAGAAATTACTATTCCCACTCAAGTGAATACAACAGCAGGGAGAGTGTTGGATAGCGGAGGGGTAAAAATTCCTATTCCCACTCCCGTGAGTGCAACAGTAGGGAAAGTGTTCAATAGCGGAGGGGGAAAATTACTATTCCCACTCCAGTGAGTGCAACATTTGGGAAAGTGCTGGATACCACACCAATAAAAACAAACTTTAACATTTTTATTAAATTAAATTTCCATCATTAACATAAATAAAATTAAAATTAAAATATATTATTATTAAAAAAGATAATAAACATTCATTCATTACACATTGTTTAACACAAGAATTTCCACAACACACACCTAAATTTAATGACAAAATTATAATTACTAATTAATTAATACAAATGGAATTAATAAAATAATGAATAATTCATCAATATAAAATTAATTACTTCCCACTGTTCCCATCATTTACACCTATAAACACCACAACACACACCTACAATTAATTAAACAATTACCATAATTAATTAATAATTAATTAATTAATTAAAATTTATTAACAACTAATTATCAAACAATAATTAATAAACGAATGTACACATTCAACTCAATAACATCACAACTATACAATTACGAATAAATATAAATTACTAAATACATTTAATATAATTAAATTACTTCCCACCCTATTGCCCTATAAACCCACAACCCGTTACAGAACTAAAACGCAAAATTAAATTTTAACAAGTGTATTTACTATAAATAATAAATAAAATCAATCAAATTAAATTACTTCCCACCCTATACCCCTATAACCTCACAACCCACAATGGAACTAGAAACGTAAAATTGTATAAAAAAAAAATTATTAACTACTAAAATATTAATACATTTACTAAAATTACAAACAATTCTCATACAAAATACTAAAATACATAACATTAATAATAATTCGATATTTTTGCCAACTATATTTTTGTAAACGATATTTAACACTTCGATATTTTTGCAATCACAATCGATATTCTTGACCACAATATTTTTTCCATCGATATTTCTATCCCATGATATTTTTACCTCAATACTTCTGTACATCGATATTTATACATCGATATTCTAGCTCTGTACCGATCTATTTGCTTACATTACTATATTAGTACATGATCTATCTTTTTGCCCTTATGGTGCAGATAAAGTCAGTTTAAAGGTGTTGCTGGATCCTTTCTCAAGTTCCCAGTGCCTCAGTTGTGTTTGGTACCAAAATATGGAGGTTTTTTTTATTGACTAACACATAAATAGACTCCACAATATTGACTTACACGATGATCTTGGTAGTAGATGTCGAGTTAAAATCGCAAATTTGTACTTCCCTGTCTATGCTTACTTTGGCAATATAGTTGTAGTTGATATTTTGAAATCAATGTATGTGAAGGTCTATATTTCTGTTCTCAATATGTTGTCACACTTAGTAAAGGCAGGAGGCGAGATACAGACAATTCATAAGGTTCTTGTGACTAGTTGTTCAAGTAATATGTTTACTTATATATGTGTGTTATCCCATTTCTAACACTACACTAGTACCTCCCTAGATGATCTTGGTAACAAGTTAGTTGCCGGAGAAACTGAGTTACTGTTAATCAGTGTCTGGTGCCATTTTTGCACCCAAGCACTACATCTGTATGATGAAAAAGGGTTCAGGCAGATCAGGTCGTTTTACCCCTTTTTCTAGGTTTGCCCGGCGTTAGCCGCTTCTCACCCAACTCACGATTACCAAATAAAGAGGCAGGCGCTGGAGACTGGAAGGCAGGAAACAGGAGTTTATTTCCGACGGAACAGAACATGTCAAATCAGACAACAGGGTATCTTCTCGAGGTGCTCTCCCCGCATCTCTGAGGCCTGGCCTCTTATACACAGTTTTATGGCTTTATTACATTTGTGACATCCGTGGTATTGCTTTGAAGTACGGAAAAGGCATCTTTGGAATCCCCGGTTCAGGCCCGTTCCCACACATATCTACAGTAGGAGTCCCCACCCCTAATCTCAGCATGATGGCTATCGCGCAGCTGGACATTCCGCTGGGAACAGGAATGCGGGTAATCGATTGGATCTGGGGTGTGAGGGCATTGATTAATCCCCGCTCCTATGAAGTGAGGCGAGGTCCTACTGTAGGGGCAATAAACTGCATCTGCTGGGCTAAGTGATGGCCTGGGATCAGGCCGAACAATCGGGCAAGGAGGAAGAGGTTATCAAAGGGCCTGTTTTATGAATGAGATGAAAGGGTGAGGGGGTGTTCAGCACGGGATGTGGCTCGGAGGCAGGGTCGCGCTGGAGGTGCGTCTAGGGCCCAAGCAGGAGAGACCGGGGGCTGTCAAAGGGGGGGGTGTGTGCTTGCGCGGCCGGGGAGTGAGGGGGAGAGAGAGACGCTGGCTATCGGGAGTGGGCAGAGAGGCCATGGCAATCAAAAATGGTTGCTGTTTACGCGCACGTATGGATCTGAAAAGGACAAGATGGCGCCGATAATGTTTACGCCACAATCCAGATTTTAACAGTCTTCCCTTTTCAACATATCTAGCCAGCTTGTCAATTTATGTCTATCCCCATTATATTACGTATTTCAATATCATACAAAGTGTTCATACGTTCAGTGTCGAGATTCAGAGTCTTAGGGCACATGCAGTTGGCGATGAGCGAGCACAAAGGTGGCAAGCATTGAATACCTAGGCAACACCCACACAGTACCACGACCGGTATCAATATAAATGTAAACAACCTCCATCCCCAGTCCTTCAAAGTACCCCAAAACCAGCTCCCAAGCGACCATCCTTCTTGCTCCTGGTGAACCTCTGAGGAAAGTCTGTGGAGGTGTTCGATGGCTTTGTAGACTGAGGGCGAGTTATCTGGCACGTAGGTGCAACAGCTGGATCCGATGATGCGGCATGCTCCTCCAAGGTCAGCTAGAACCACATCTAGAACAAGGCGGTTTTGAAGAGCCACCAGGCGGACTGCCTGAAGCTCGGCTGTATTTTTAGTGAGGATGCCAGCCGTGATGTTCATGGTCGTTTCTACTGCCTGGGTCAGGTGTCGGATGGCGCGGCTGTTTGCCATTGGGCCCCACAGAGGAACAAGTCCCTTCACTGCATCCAGGAACTGTGCTCCGGTGGAGTCGGCTTGTTCAATGTCTCTTGCGCGCTTCTGCCGGTGATGGTTTGCCGGAGCCACGTACGTAGGAGGGAGAACGAAGGCGACGTAGCAGGTACCCCCCCAACTTTTTGGAAGCCAAGTGTAAGCTTTGGTGCCACAAACAAAGTACATATTCGGAGAAGCAACAAAGGAGGGGGGATCGATGGAGTCCAATTTTCTGGTGATGTGGCAGGAACTGTGACCCACCGGCTGTGTTCCCAAGCCTTCGAGGCACACGAGGCCCGTGACATTGATAACAGACAGAGCCACCGTCAGAGTGGCAGCAGTTCGTTTCCGTAAGTAGGAGAAGGTGGGTCTGGCTGGATTATGGAACACCTGCATTTCGACTCGCTCCTTGGCAGGGATATCCATCTGGAAGGAGGAGCCAGAGGTCAAAGGACAAAAGGGAGCAGAAGTCCTTCCGGTTTTGTTCAGCCAGAACCCGTGGTAGAAGTGCGACACTGTTTGACCAGAAGTGGCGTTGTCCTTGTAGCTCTCTTGCAAGAGGGTCAACCAGGCAAGGCAAGAACCGTGAACCGAGAAAGGGGAAGGGATGAAAGGGATGGAGTGTCCAGTGGCATGCGGGAGCAACCCGCAGATCCAGCAGTTTGTGGCATTGGCGGCAAGGTTGTGCTGGTGCAACAGTTGTACGAAGGAATTGTTCCAGAACTCCTTACGCCTTTCTCGGAGCTGAGGCGAAAGGGAGATCAGGTGATGTTCTTTCATAGTGGTTGGCTGTGCAGTGGTCAGCAATATCTGATGAGCGGGTGCGCTCTCTTCCATGATCCAGAAGGAAGTCATGAGGAGGAGGCAAAAGAGGAGGACAATGAAAAGAGCAATTGTCTTTGATTTGTGTATACTGTCAGTCTTTGGGTTTCGATAACGGGTATTTCCTGTTGCTTCCGTCGTCTTCTTATCTGGCGCTTCCATCATCTTCTTATCTGGCGCTTCCATCATCTTCAAGGTGCTCGGTAGTGGGCAGAACCGCTGACTTCGTTTAGCCTCTCTTTGGGTAACCCTTGGTTGTGTTTAGGCTACCGTTCTGAGATTCAACTTAGTCTGCGGTCTACTTAGCCGAAGCTCCCTCCTTTCGACGCAGGAAATACCCTTCCCTGGATGGCACAGTGAGATCAGAGAATTTTGCAAGTTCGAGTGCCTCGGTATCAGGATAACAGTTCAATGATGGCCGGTCTTTGTTCAGCAGTTCTTCTTGGGTGCTGACGTTTTCTGTCGTGGTCAGGGTCGAGGAGACCTTCTTACAGTGGTGTGCGTGTAGCCAGTGTCGCTTCCCCTCCACTCGAAGAGCCGTTCGGGTGGTAATCAGTACTTGCCAGGGGCCCGTCCACCGGGGTTCCAGACTCTTTGTCCGTTGGAAATTCCAAATCAGCACATAATCTCCCGGTTGGATATCGTGACCCGGACCCCTGGAAGCATCGGGGATGGCCTGCTGCACCTGCTGATGAATGACAGACAACGTTTTAGTCAATTTGCACAAGTAATCAGACAGTAGGACGTCCGGGACGTCGTGAATGGAGGTCGGTTTAGGGGCAGTCCAGAGGTTCATCGGTCGCCCAAATACAACCTCGTAGGGGGTCAAATGGTGCTTAGTGGGAGTGGAGCGCATCGATAGCAATGCCAGTGGGAGGGCATCTGGCCATTTAAGTCCTGTGGTGGCCACTATCTTTAACAGTTTTAGTTTCAGTGTGGCGTTGTGTTGCTCAACTAAGCCAGCAGATTGGGGGTGAAAAACTGCATGAAACCTTTGTTTTACACCCAACCCTTTCAAGATTAGTTGGATAACTTCAGCTATGAAGTGGGGGCCGTTGTCGCTCCATAGAATTCGACAAAGACCGTAGCGAGGGAAAAACTCTTTCAGCAGTACCTTGGCAGTGGTCATGGCAGTGTTATCACGGGTTGGATAGGCTTCTACCCATTTGCTGAAAGCACACACAATGACTAATACATACTTCAGGCTTTGGCATCTTTCTAGTTGGATGTAGTCCATCTGGAGGACCTCAAAAGGATGGTCGGGGACCCCAAACCCTCCCCGGGGTACCACAGTTCCTTTCCCAGGGTTGTGTTGCAAACAGATAAGGCATTGCTGGACCAGGCGTCTGGCTGAGTCGGGGATTTTGTCGTTGTGCCAGACCTTGGAGATGAGTTCGATCATGGGGGCTGATCCTATGTGCGCAGGGGAGTGAGCCATAGTCAGTATGGGGATCAGGTATGAATTGGGTAGCAACCATTTGTTTGTGTCCTTTGTCCGCCAGCAGCCTTCCTCGTCTTTCAATCCCACCCGTGCCCATTCAGTCAATTCGTGTGGTGAGCTGGCCATCTGGATGTCCCTAATCGTTTCCCTAGCGTCAGTCCATTTTTCTGCCTGTGACCTGGTCACATACATGCGGGTCGTCGTCCTATTCTCAGCTGTGGTTCGGGCAGTGATGTCGGCCAGCGCGTTTCCCTGACCGACTAAGTCTGTCACCTTCTTGTGTGCCTGACATTTGATTACCGCTAATCGTTTGGGAAGGAGAACTGCTTCAATCAGGGCGGAGACTAGATCTCCGTGGAGGATGGGCGTGCCGTGGGACGTCAAGAATCCCCTTTCCCTCCATAAGAGTCCAAAATGGTGAACCACTCCGAAGTCGTACTGGCTGTCAGTGTAAATGTTTGCAGTAGTCCCTGTCGCTATAATACATGCTCGTGTGAGGGCAATCAGTTCTGCCGCCTGTGCGGATCGCTGCGCGATGCGGGCAGTTTCAACTACGGTTTGGGTTGTGGTAACTGCATAGGCAGCTGAAGTGGTGCCGTCGGGGAGTTTTATGCAAGAACCGTCTACCCATAGCTCTCCGTCAGGGTCCGTGAAGGCGGTGTCCCGGAGGTCAACTCTACTCCTAGTCTGTTCGTCTGTGAGGGTCACACAGTCATGTATAGGGGGGACGTTCGGGTCGTTTTCGGTGGCTGGGTTCAGTGTGGTGCATCTTTTCAGCGTAATGTGGGGTGCAAGCAGGGTTAGTTCGTACCCGGTCAGTCGTGCGCTGGTCAGGTGTTGCGTCTTAGTCTGGTTTAGGAGGGTGTCAACAGCATGGGGCACTAATACCGTGAGGGAATTTGAGAGTACGATCCCCTCACTTTGTCGGATAGAGACAGCAGCGGCAGCTACGGCTCGAAGGCAGGCAGGTAAGGCTCTCGCTACGGGATCAAGGGTGGCAGAGAAATAGGCACATGGTCGTTGCTTGGGGCCAATAGTTTGCGTCAGGACAGACAAAGCGCACCCCTCCCTTTCGTGAGTGTAGAGAGAGAAGGGTTTGGTGTAATCGGGGGTTCCTAGGACTGGCGCAGAGCAAAGGGCGTCTCGAAGCTCTTTGAAGGAGGATTGGCATTCGGGGGTCCAAGGGAGTGGGAAGGGGACATCTTTGGCTAGTAGGGAAAGTAGTGGCTTTACAATGAGGCTGAAATTCGGCAACCACTGCCGGCAGAAGGAGGTGAGGCCTTTCAGGGAGCGTACTTGTTTCTGGGTCTTTGGGACGGGGGTTTCTAGAATGGCCTGAATTCGATCGGGTGTAAGCTTTCTCCCGTCTTTGGACAAGAGGTGGCCTAGGTAGGTGACCTGGGGTTGGCAGAATTGCAACTTCTTTTTGGAGACCTTGTGGCCATTTTCCGCAAGGAAGTGCAGGAGTTGGATGGTGGCTGTGACTGCAAGTGGAGTGGTGTCGGCCGCCAATAGGATGTCATCGACGTACTGTATCAACACCACTCCCTCCGGTAGCTGAACGGCGTCCAGCTGTCTCTTGAGGGCCTGGCTATAGATGCTGGGACTTTCTGTGTAGCCTTGGGGAGCTCTACAAAATCTATATGAGCGGGATTTTAACGTGAAGCCGAAAAGGTAGCGGCTGTCCGGGTGGATGGGGATGGAGAAGAAAGCGTTTTTGAGGTCTATTACAGTGAAGGTGGTGGCTGTGGAAGGAATCAGGGTCAGAATGGTGGCGATATCTGAGACTACGGGGTACTGAGGTACAACTACCTTGTTGACCTCTCGAAGGTCGATGATGAAGCGGTACACTTTCTCATCTCCTTCGCCCTGCTTCTTCACAATGGGTAGGATAGGGCTGTTGCAAATATTGCTGACTACTTCCTCTACCACTCCTGCCTCTACCAGGGACTGGATAATCATTACCAGTGCCTTCTCACCTTCGGGCGATATCCAATATTGTGGGAGTTTTGGGAGTATCGCATCTTGGCGGACAGTTATGCGCACGGGGTCGATCATCATTCGTCCTACATCAGCGTCAGTTTTAGCCCAAAGATACAAAGGTAGAGAGTCAAGTAAGGATGCATCAGTGTCAGAGATGGAGAGCATATGTCGTGCGTGATGAGGTCTGAGCAGAGTCGGGTTATCGTAAAGAATGACTCGAACTCCGTCCTGTGAACACCTGATAGTAGCTCGGAAATGCTTTAGTAAATCAAGTCCCATAATGGCATCGGGGGTGTTGGAGGAAAGCAGAAACGTCGTGTCAGTGGGGTTACTGTCCAAGTCGAAGGAAACCGGTGCGGATAAAGGGTTAGTGGAGGGCGTTCCATCAAAGCCTATTGATGTTATGTGTGAGCCAGACAAGGGTGCCCTTGGAATCAGTCGTTTAGATAACGCACTACGCGTCACGCCAGTGTCTACCAGAAATGGAGACTTCGTACCTAGGAACTTAGCGGTGACGTAAGGACCTTGCTGGTCAACATAGAGCTCGACTGGATCCCTCCCTTGCCCTTGGCAGTCCTATGCAAAGTCGTGAGTGTTGTCGCAGTCAGACTGTTGGCACTGATTCTGTCGGGGGCGGTCAAATGTGTTCGGTCTGCCAGGTCTGTCATTGTTGGTGTCGTGGGTGTGCCCTCGTCCCTGACCTCTAGTCTTGGGGCCATTTGCCATGTCCCTTGTCTCTTTATTTTTAATCATTTCCAGGAGGACCGGGCATTGAGACTTCCAATGGCCAAATCCTTTGCAAAACGCACACTGGTTCTCATCGAGGTCTGTTTGTGGAGCGCCGGGTGTGGGTGTGCGGTCTCTAGGGGGTGCATTTGGTTGGTAGTTTCCTCTATACCGTTCCCTTCCTGTCGTCACTCCCTGCAATTGAGCAATCATCACTCGTTCTTTCAAGTCCTTTTTCTTTTTCTCAGTCACCCTCTCGTTCTCGTTCTTTTGGTGTTCGTAATACTGAGCCATCTGAAGGATAGCTGCAGGTTTGGAGGCCCCCCAACTACTCTCGCTCGTCTGTAACTTTTGGGAGACCTCTTGCGATAGACCCTTTACGTAGTTTTGCACGAATAGGTGTTGTCCGGTTTGCAGTGGTCATGTCTTGGCCACTGTAGTCGGAGAACACCGTCTCAAATCGGGAGAAGTATTCTGATACGTCTTCCTGGGGTTTCCGACGGCAAGCCGTGACTACCGACCAGTCTACCTTCTTCTCTGGGATCAATGTCTTTAGCTTCTGAACTATTTTGTCCGGGAGTTCCAATATGTCTTTTACAGGTTTCTTTCCGGGCTCCCGTTGCCTATCTAGTTCACTGAGTTGATTCCAGGTATGTCCGAACAGATCTGTGTGGTCGGTACTCCGGATTTGCTTCCACACGTCAGCCGGCAGACATAACCCGAAAAACAAGTCAATGTCCGCTAGAGTCATGATGGTTGAGCCCAAGGCTGTACCTAGTTCGGTATAAAATGCTGTCGGGTCTTTCTTAAATCGGGTAGGGTTTGCCTAAAAGTTAAAATATCTTGCCGATCCCATGGTTGATAAACCCAGTTGTACACAACCCTCCCCTTTGCATCTGCATGGTTGATATTGTCGTTCGTTCCCTGACCTCGTGGGGGAACCCAGTAGGGGGCGGCTTCTCTGATAGGCATCATAGTGTTGCCTACTTCTGATGAGGACCCAGTCGTCTCGGGAACTGTACTCTTAACTTCTGGTTTCTGTTCCGTGAGGTGGCGGAAAACCTCAAGCGTTTGCATGAAGAGGTCCGCCGCGTCACGCTCGGCCTCGTCTCCAATATCGACTTTTCTATATAACGCTGTCAGTTTAGCAGGACCCCGATTCTGATACCTATCCTCATATGCGTTCAGAGTGTGGTAACTAAACCGTAAAATGAAATGCCGTCTGTGGCTACCGGCATGTGAATTGTGCATATCCATCGTGTATTCTTCGCTCTCCTTCCGGTCTACCAGTACCTTTACTATCTTGTCAATTCCCTCCCGTTCATCTTTGCTCAATCTATTCGGTCTAGCCGGTGGCTGCTTGTTAGTCTCGGGTTCATCTGATGTTGTTACTAATGCGGCCGGGGCGGAGGCCGTGAGGGCTGGGGCACTAGCTTCAAGGTTATTCTCATTTGCACTCGGAGCTGGCAAGTGCTGTACTAGGGGTTGGGAGGGGGCATATGGGGGGGCACATAGATGATCGGAGGACCTAGAAGCAGCTCATCGTTCGCCCGTTGTTTGGAGGTCAGCTCAGGGTAGAGCGTAGAGGGGGTCCTAACAGGACACTGGCCTGTCGACTCAGATTCCTGTTTTTGTCTGGCTTCCTCCCTTTCTTTTATCTCTTCTTCTAGTTTCTTAGCGGCCAGGTGGGCTGCCTTTCGTAACTCTTTTCCTATTCTCGCTTCTTCTCTTTTCTTTCATTGCTCTGCTTCTTTGCGCCACATGCCGAAACTATCAAGCATAGTGGGCGTGGTTTTATTGTTACAAAGGGCTGTTTCCAGCACGCTTATTTTTGTGTCATCGAAGGATCCTATCAGTGGCCACTGACTTTCCTGATCCTTTTTAGTATATTTATTCCATAACTTACTATAAGCTACCGCGACTAGTCCATATTTTAAAAACATATCCTTATTAGGGGTGCCTTCCAGAGGAGCCGGATGATCCACCTCTAATAAGCGGTCCGGGCTGAACCAACTACTGACCAATGGGGAGAAGATAGGCATGACGGGTTAAAACGGGGACAAAAGTCTGCACTACCTATCCTTCACTACTTTGTGAAGACTGGACAGAGTATTCTATTCTGCAGTATTCGCAAATAGGGAATACCCAAAGAGAGAACCAATATCGAACAATTAATGTCCGTTCAATCAAACAATCAGTGGCGAGAAAGAAATAGGCACGAAGGGTTACAATGGGGGCAAAAGCCTGCGTTACCTATTCTTCACTATCTGCAAAGGAGGACGGAATACTTTTATCCTTCCCCGTTTGTAGACAGAGAATTCTCGAGAAAACAATCCTCGAACAAACAATGTTCGGGCAAACAATCAATCAGTGGGGGAGAAAGATAGGCACAACGGATTACAACGGGGGCAAAAGCCTGCGTTACCTACCCTTCACTACCTGCAAAGGAAGAGAGAATACTTCTATCCCTCTCAGTTTGCAGACAGAGAATCTCCAAGAGAACCAACAATTCGGAGAGTAATACTAGTATTTTCCAATCAAACAATCAAATATTTCCCAGTTTGTCGTGTTACACGACCTTACCCGGACCGTATGGACAGTTTCTCGTCTTCCGCTTTCAGCGCCCGATCATCCTCTATTCTCCGTAATTGCTGTGGCACTCCTGATGGTTCCCAGTCAGGACCGTAGATCACTCGAGAGAGGTCTGCTCGGAACCAGTGAAGTTCGGATGATCGGCTGCCAGACGAGGGTCTATCGGGCAGGTGCACTTCCCGATCGTTGCAGTCGTTCACTCCGTCGTCGGGACCTCTCCCACTGGATCCTCGTGTCGCTGATGGGCCCCACGTTTGGGACGCCAATTGATGAAAAAGGGTTCAGGCAGATCAGGTCGTTTTACCCCTTTTTCTAGGTTTTCCCGGCGTTAGCCGCTTCTCACCCAACTCACGATTACCAAATAAAGAGGCAGGCACTGGAGACTGGAAGGCAGGAAACAGGAGTTTATTTCCGACGGAACAGAACACGTCAAATCAGACAACAGGGTATCTTCTCGAGGTGCTCTCCCCGCATATCTGAGGCCTGGCCTCTTATACACAGTTTTATGGCTTTATTACATTTGTGACATCCGTGGTATTGCTTTGAAGTACGGAAAAGGCATCTTTGGAATCTCCGGTTCAGGCCCGTTCCCACACATATCTACAGTAGGAGTCCCCACCCCTAATCTCAGCATGATGGCTATCGCGCAGCTGGACATTCCGCTGGGAACAGGAATGCGGGTAATCGATCGGATCTGGGGTGTGAGGGCATTGATTAATCCCCGCTCCTTTGAAGTGAGGCGAGGTCCTACTGTAGGGGCAATAAACTGCATCTGCTGGGCTAAGTGATGGCCTGGGATCAGGCCGAACAATCGGGCAAGGAGGAAGAGGTTATCAAAGGGCCTGTTTTATGAATGAGATGAAAGGGTGTGGGGGTGTTCAGCACGGGATGTGGCTCGGAGGCAGGGTCGCGCTGGAGGTGCGTCTAGGGCCCAAGCAGGAGAGACCGGGGGCTGTCAAAGGGGGGGGGTGTGTGCTTGCGCGGCAGGGGAGTGAGGGGGAGAGAGAGACGCTGACTATCGGGAGTGGGCAGAGAGGCCATGGCAATCAAAAATGGTTGCTGTTTACGCGCACGTATGGATCTGAAAAGGACAAGATGGCGCCGATAATGTTTACGCCACAATCCAGATTTTAACATGTATGCTGGTAGACAGGACACTGGACACATGTACCCAGATTGTTGCCCAGTTATTTGGCACTCTAAAGTAATCGTTTTCTGTGGAT
This sequence comes from Lissotriton helveticus, assembly GCF_964261635.1. Lineage (NCBI taxonomy): Eukaryota > Metazoa > Chordata > Amphibia > Caudata > Salamandridae > Lissotriton > Lissotriton helveticus. The sequence continues at coordinate 1,124,501,517 of NC_136068.1, read as the reverse complement.
GAGAATCCCAGTGTACTTTAGATTGATGAGTTTTAGGGTTTAAAACTTTTTGTCTTTTATAGCATTTATGGCAGATGTTCAGCTATGCGGCCTCAAACCAACTGTGTTGCCCTTGGTTGTGCCCAACAGCACTGAGAAACTCATACAAAAGCAGATATATAATTTGCACATTCAAATAATCTATATGGAATTTTTTGTTTCATTGACAGTGGGTTGTACATCAATCCATAGGAATACAAACGAAATCTAAATGTTTCCGAAGACCACTAACATGTCACAAACCTACCCAACATGAAAACTTTCTACATAAACACCAATGTCATCTCTGATATTGTGCTTTACCATTTAATGATCAGCATATCTGAGTCTCAGCACTTCCTAGAACTGTCTAGTTGGTTTTGTGCTTCATCACACATTTTCTTCTTGACTAACACCATTTCACTTTAAAAGATGCAGCTCATATTCAGAATTGAAGTTTGTGTCTATTTGCTTTGTAATGATATATCAGAAGGCAAACGTATCTACACATTCTAGAGCAGCTCTTGGCCGCCTCCCCAAGCTACATTTGGAGAGTCAAACATATGAAGGTAACAGTCTAGTTATCCAACTGAGTGCAGTCGATCCTGAGACCCTGTGATAACTTAAGTTAACAACAGTAACCCTCTTGGTAAATGACCAGTGACCACCGAGTGCGTTAGAATGCAGAGAAATGTTCTCCCCGGAACGTTTGCTGATCTAGGTCCTGGTAACAATGATTTGTACCAGAAGAATCCAGGACTACAAACGTGAGTCTTTTTAACAACGAGTAAGGTGGCTACACAACTTGCAGTTTTTCTTCGCTAAGATAAATACCGGACAACCCTAGGAAAAGGACCCAAAAGTGATGTTTTCACTAAGGGATTTTATATATAGTAAACTACAAAAATATTGATAAGAAAACAAATACAATGAGTAAAGCACTTGAAACAACCATGCAAGATCTGCCAAAAGGTGCCAAATATGGATATGAAAATACTTTATGGTGAAAACGTCTTTCCAATCAAGTTCCTAGTCAACCTGCAGGACAGCATGTCAAATGTTTACATGCGGTAATGCTGCGTTCATCTGAGTAGACAGAGTTTTTCATTGATACTGCCATGAGTATAAAACTGCAACCAATTTCCATATCAGGTATGGCATTGGTATTCAGTCTTCCTTGGATTTCCCATGAAATGGTCCTGCAGCGAACTCTGGGACATTTACTTTCCCTTTCCTCAGAATTAACGCATTGCACAAGTCCCAGTATGCAAAGTGCGACCTGTTCAAGATTGGTCCTTTTGTCCGCTATTCTACCGGGCCCCGTGCTACGACATTTCAGATACACCTTGCCCACGCTCAGACAGTCCGCAACAGTCCAGAGCCAAGTTTATATAATGAGAAAGGACAATGACACGAATCTTCTCTCGCTCTTCACTGAAGGAAATGATGTACGTAATCCAGAATCCAAAGCAGGCCATGTGCACTGTTATATTAAAAATACAAATATAAAGGGGCAGATCTACAATAAACTAACGCAGTGAGGTGCAGCAAGACATTTTGCTGTGCTGCACTGCGTTCGTTTCGAAGCACAGAGATGCAACATATTTACAACAATATGTCGCCTTCCCCTGCACTTGTGCACAAACTCCTGCTATGCGCCAACACAGGCACCTTTGCCCCACCGTGCAAGGATGCCTGCGTCACAGGCATGATTGTTTATGTGCAGGAAGGGACATCTTACTATACATAAAGAATTGACAGAAGTGATTTCCTCTTTCTATGCATGCTGCTGAATGCAGCATGCATAGAAAGGGGAAAAAAACTGGGAGAAATTAATGCATTTCTCCTTGCTGTGACTCACTACGTCTCCTCTGGGGAGCCGAAGCCTTCAGACGCATTTCCAGATTTACGATTTCTTGTAAATCTGGAAGTGTCAGGTTCCATGGGTGTTGCGTGGGAACACCCACAGCAACACCCATGAAACGCCCCTTTCACCAAAGTGCTATGTGTAAAGGGGCCGTATTTCAAAGGACAGAAAAGGTCACGCAGTGTGGCTTTTTCTGCCTGTGTAAATATAGTGTAGCAAAATCTGCTGTTTGTGTGTCACAAAAAGTGACGCACCAGTGGCGCAAGGGGCTTGTAAATCTGCCCCAAAGAGTTTCTGAGATGAGACTTTTCTCCATGGCCTTAGGCATTAACAACAACCATACCATACTGTATAACAGAGAGAAAAAAACTGCATTTTCATTTATTGAACCTCACCCAAGAGAGTTTTCTTTCCTTAAATTATGTACATTAAATTACGATGTACCGAAGATACCATCACTAAACGCATTCACCGCTGTTTTCTGTTTTGTTAGCTGCACTGCTTCTTTGTAAGTATTTTTCTTCTTTCATGAAATTAGTAGATTTATTTTTGAAGGCTGTTGAAATAATGAACTGTCACCTGGGATGATTATTGTTAACGAAGGACAACAGCACAAGGGCACCTATCTTGCCTCCCTCCTCACTAATTTCCAATACCGCAACCAATCCCGGCCTGGACGGGACCTGGTGCACACAAGACCCAAGGTCAGGCACCACGCCCCCCCCCCCCTTGCGATGAAGGTCATTCAGTGCAGCTGCGGGCTCCCCCATCACGCATCGTGCAGACGTGCATAGGACCACAGCCGCCTGCCTCCTCCAGATTTCTTCTCAAACGGGTAACATGTTATTAAGCAGCACTGGTTCTCTTTAAGGAGCACCGGGTAATTTAAAGGATGACAAGATTTGCGTTTCAGAATGCAAAGGATAGGATAGAGGGGTCTTCGGTCCTGTGGAGGCCACCATCCCTTTGTTCATATCACATAGCCAGTAACACGGGGTTGCACATATTAGACCTGCTCAATTAATATTCATTAGACAGGTTGTACTGCGACCTCCTGCCAGTGGGAATGTTGCAAGGCAAAATATTACTACAAACTACAGATGGCTCACAAACAGTCGGCATTCATTCTGCACCCAATATTTGTGGACTATTTGCTAGTACATCGGGCGCAAAGATTTGAGTGCGAATTTTGATTCATATATATAGGTTTAAGTCGTGCTACTCACCTCCCCTGTTTTATTTACGAGTTACTTAACGCATTGTGGCCACGAGGACTGCGGAGGGTGTCTGCTCGGACAAGTACATACAAATCCCTTTAAAAGTAATCAGACAGTGGCACACAATATATTGCATCAGATCTGCAACAGACCGAAAAAATATAAACTCGAGAAAGTACTTATACGACCTGAATCTCAAAGACTCGGGTTTTTTTTGCACCCAAAGACTTTTGACTAAAATCGAATTTTGGGACACATTTTTCATTACCAACACTGATAATTTCATGTCTCCAAATATTATGTTTTTAGATGGAAAAGTAACTAATAGTGTATGCTGCCTCTGCCTCTGTACCGCCCCTCTCGACTCCTCACACGCTTCTCCTGCCAAAACCAAATAAACTCCCACCACCGCGGAGGCGAGTAGAGCTTAGGGAATATGTTTGCCGCCAGTAATGAGGCCGCCGCATGCCACACACACTCCCATCAATGTTCAATTCACAATCGTCTCTTTGGCTGGCAACTAACTGCACCCTTTGTCATCGGACCGCAGGAGCTGAAATCAAGATATATAACTCTTGGGTTAGCGGCAACGTCACATGGAGGGTTTACCATGAGGTCTCAATGCGCTTCTGTGCTGCTAAGGGCGGGTTTACAGTGTTGGCCATTGCTTGTCCAAAGCGAGCAAGTGGGCTACCACAAGGAATGTCGGGAGACCCCCTCTAAGCCTGTGACGTTACAGGCTGCTGGATCGCGTGCTCCTCCGACTTACAAGGCACATAGGCACATCATGCCGCGCGCACCTGTCTTTTGCATCCTGCGATGGATAAGGCATCGTCTCACCAATCTCTAGAAGTGCATCCTGACAATAGTTATTGTACTGTATTTCAGCCACACACAGGGCAAAACATGAAGCAGTACCTGACACAATCAGTAACACTAAGTTTGAGGAAGTGGTTTGTGCATAGATCACCTATGTACGTGACAGAGGCGGTAGTAGAGTGTGAAGCATATTGTACAGCATTGAGCTGTCACAACTGTGCACAGTGAGAGTCACTGTGGCATCAAAGGCGAGGGGAGTGCCATTACACCACTGTCTTCTACTCCCAGCGAGAAGGTGCTTCCCTAGAATGCTGGGAAGAGTAGCAGCAGAAGCAACGGTCTTAGTAGTAGCAGGAATATGACGAGATACGCATAGTAAAGAGTGCGCATGTTCTGAAAATAGTAGTATTCATATTAATAGTAGGAGCAGCACTAGCATTAAATGAATGAATACATTTATATAGCACAAAAAAGCTGCTCCAGAAAGGAGAGTCCCAGCACTAGTTACTAGGAAGACGCAACTGGCGGAAGCTGAAATGGGTGGGGCCAACCAAATTAGGTCTCTCTATGAAGGGGGTTCCTCAGAAAACTCTTGAAAGTATCATTTGAAGTAGCGCTTCTACTATGTTCAGGTAATAGATTCCAGAGCTTCGGGGTCAGGTAAGAGGTGGAGCGCCCACCTGCTCAGGTCTTGTTAATCTTGGGGATGCCTAGCAAATTGTGGTGGCTGAGCGCAATGATCTGTGAGGAAGGTCTCTTTTGATTTTCTCACGGATATACGTCGGGCCTTTCAGTTGAGTGGTCCTAAATGTTATCGTCCGAGCTGTAAACTTAATTCTTTGGGGAGCCAGTTGAGGCTTTTCAAGCCATTCCGTATTGATTTCCTTTTAGGAATATTCAGCATCAATTTGGCTGCCCACATTCTAAACCTGCTGCAATCTGCTTAACAATGCTTGGGAAATCCCCAAAAAATTCGTAGGAGAGCCTTGTTCTAGGCTCCTCTGCTTCTGACTTATGATAATATCATTGCTGCCATAGACCTTTAAATTCTCAGATGGCACATGATTGGAATTTGGCTGGGTAATCCTGACTCCTGTTTTTGCAGCACGAGGAAAGCCCAGTGAATTTTAGTTCTATGTAAAAAATACAGTGACCCTACACTGGGCTGGGCCTGTTTAAGGATCAGAGGAGAACTTTGTTTTTTATCAATTATGCGTAAAGAAAAAAGGAGACTCTCTAACCATAAATTATTTCAACCATATAATGCATTTGCAATATAAAAGCAGGATGGACATTTTTCAGAGTACATGCAAACAAGTGGTATCAGTGAAAAAAGGCTCAATCTCTCTGATAAATATAAATTCACTTGATACACTCTTGTGATCAGCTGCGGTTCATGCAGGTAACATCGGTGGGACGGTGGGTCCGGGTAAGGGGTTATTTCACGGGACGATGCAGAGGAAAATGAATTATTTATTTAATTTTACCTCTGCATCATCCCTCGAAATCCCCCCTTACCTGGCCCCACCGCTCCTCTGCTATTACCTGCAAGGGCTGCGGCTGCTTGTGATGCAAAACTGTATGTTTGTTTGACATCTTTTACTAGTTCATTCAAAATGGTTATTAGTTGGACCGAACATTGTGAAAGATGCAGGGGTAAGGGGAGACCTATGTATGTTAGTTATTGCAGTAGTTTCCAAGGGCCTCCATGGTTATTGGAAAATTCTGTCCTGTTAGGGTGTCTCTGAGTGAGAGAAAATAGAGAACAAATGTACATAGGTGATCATAGTCTATCTAGATTCAATGAGTGGTGAGAGGTGATGATTCTCCTTTAACGAATCTATGTGTTTTGACCCCGGGGCCATGTCCTTGGGTCTTCACAAGAATGGGGGGTGCATGATTAATAATGCTTTTTCCTATGGTTTACCTATAGACACATATGGCCCTTCCATTCAGATGAAGGCCCATATACCCAGTCCAAGGGTTGAAACATGTGGACACTTTGAAGGAGGAAGCCCACCTCTCACTGTTCACTGGATCTAGAGAGGAAATGATGAACTCTATTTATTGTGTCACAGTTTTCTCTGCTCATCAGCCCTCTTCATGGACTGAAATTCTCAAAATCATTAAGATCCTCTAAAACTATCATAATAACCAACATATAGAAGGCTACCCTTTCTCCTTGTGTGTTTTGACATTCCAGCTACTACTGTATATTAACTAGAAATCGATGTCAAACAAACATTCAACTTTCTATCACAGGAGTATTTTACATGTGCTAATATTTATCTCAGTAAAGGATTTTGTTCTTACAAATATCTATTTAAATGTACTCTAAAAAATGTCTTTCTTGCCTTCTATTGGCAATGCATTTTGTGGTTGAAATACATTTTTTAAAACATTCTTTCAAATAATACGTGATTTTTCCAATTGAAGCAGTGACTAATCTGTGTTCCTTGGATGAATAATCTATTTCTGAATTGATGGTTAGAGGGGTTTTCGTTTTTGGAGTTTGTAAAAAATACAGCATAAAGTACAAGAAAAATCTCATAATCTTGCCCATTCCAGAAATGTTTAATATTTTGTTGGCATAGGAATGTCCCTCCATGGTTTAACAAATGTGCACCTCTGCTCTGATTAAACCCAACTACAGTTTTCACTGGTATTTTGACTTTTTTGTATCCATTGTCCACAACAATTATGAATGCAAGACTATGATAAAAGCTGAGATACCCAGAGCGTGGCTTTGTGGTCCAGCAGGGTTCTCAAAGCTCAGTCCAGGAGGGCTGGATCCTTGCCAGATTTGTAAGATAGCTACATTTATTTAAATGTAGATATACTAAAAATCTGGCATGGATCCGGCCCTCCAGGTCCGACATTGGAGAACCTTGCTCTAGAGGAGCACACCAAGCAGGCTTCCTAGGACATCGGAATAATATTTATTTTAGATGTATAATCATGAAGACATGTTGTCAGCACACTGTTTTCTGATGTGTGCTACAAGTATTTATATATGTATGCATATGTATACTGCCTACTGGTGATCACCAGTAGGTAGTTCTAGTTAGGGCCTAGTTTCCATAGGATTTAGTTTTCTCTTTTGCAAATAGCTTTGGCTCCGTTGGACGACTGCTCATGACATTTTCAAAACTTGTGTGCCAGTCATTTCAGCTGATGTCTGGAAAGTTTTGGGGTGAATCCCCAAGCAGGGGCCCAGAAAAAAAGGGGGGGTCTCAAAACACATTTTCCCCATGCAATTTCCCCTAGGAATTTGAGACATAACTACAGTTCGAACAGCTCAACAAAATTACACCAAATTTGACAGAAAGCTATATCTTGGTCCAGAAAAAAATGCTCTTTATTTGGTGTAAATCTGTTTAGCAGTTTTGGACTTGTTAAAGAAAAAAGATTTATGTATATCTATGGACATGATTGGTACACGTATCTATGCTCCAACAGCAATGCTGTGACTGGCTGGCTGCAACCTGAGAGAAAAGTTTCCGGTGCCATTTTGTGAATCCGGACACAGTTCCCAGGAGAGGGAAATAAAGTGGATTTGGATATACGAGGTTAGGGCAGAGGTATCCTGACTCCATGGGACGGATGGAGGGGTCTGTGAGGGACCCCTTCTGGGGAAGAAATTATGGGAAAATGTTTTTTTGAGTGTGCAAGGATCCACAGATCTACAGAGGTGCTCAGCACGCTCATCGTGTAAATCAGCGGTGGACCCACAGATCCAAACCCCAATAAAAAAATACCCCCACTAACACAATCACTCACACATCCACACAACAACTCACATACCTGTACAGCCACTCACACACCCACTCAAAGACCCAGAAAACCACCAACACACTCAACTACTCACTCATGCACCCAATTACACTCTCATACAGCCACTCACAAGCCCACTCAGAGACCCAAAGATCCACTCATACACCTACACAGCCACTCAAACACCCATACACAGCCCCACACAGCCATTGACATACTCTCTCACAGACCCACACAGTCAATATAACACTCACTGACACACCCATAACACACTCACACACCCACTGACACACCCATGCAACCACTCACACAACTAGGTTACAGGGACGTTATAGTTAGGAAATAGCATAAAAAAATAGTTTGTTAATAAAAAAAAACAAAGGTTACAGGGACATTATAGTTAGGTTCAGATTTTACACACACAAAAACATAGAAATTCAGCAGTTTTAGTTATAGTTATCTCAAGTTACTACAACTCATGCCCAAGGTTTTTATAACTGTGCCCCCGCCATGAACTACTAAATAACACCCTTATTACATTACTCATGACATCTTCTATGACATCATTGATAACATCACTGCAACATTTGCAGTGTAATTATTGATGAAAAAACTGAGCATGGCTAGGACACGAGTTTTAGTTAACTTAGGGCACAAATCATATAGTTATTTGAGATAACTGTAACTACTGAATTTCTATGTTTAATTACTTGAAAACAACTGATAGATTTACACCAAATTACAAAAAGAGATCTTGCTGGACCCATATCTAGCTTTCTGCGAAATTTGGTGTAATTCCGTTCAGCGGTTCTGGTAGAAGTTGTGTCTTAAATCCCGATGGGAAATGTCATGGTGTAAACGAGTTTTGGGACCCTCCCTTTTTCTGGGCCCCTGCTTGACGAATCACCCCAAAACTTTCCAAACAGCAGCTGAAGTAATATTAATAATGATGAGAGTTATACAGCGCATAGTTACTTCAGATGAAGTGTTCCAACCCTGAGTATCTAGCTCCAGAGGTAAAAAAAGCACAACAAAACCAAAAAGAGTCAGGGTCAAGCCAACCTTGATAACCAGGTCTTTCAGTGTTTACGAAGCAATGCTTATGTTTTAGCCTCTCTTAAACGAAGGGGAAGGGAGTTTCACAACTTGGGTGCTAAAAAGCTGAAAGAGAAGGCTCCAAAGCACACTTTCTTCACAATGGGGACACAGGCCAACAGAGCCCCCGTAGATCTGAGGCACCTGGATGGAGAGCAAGGCTTGATGAGGAGGTGCAGATAGGTGTCTCCCTTGTTCATACAAGCCCTGTAGCAGTAGCACAGGGATTTGAAAGAATGTAGCTTCTTCAAGGAAGCCACTGCAATTTAGAGAGTGCAGAGCACATGAGGGCTCACCTCAGAAGGTTCAACAACAGATGCGCTGTAGAGTTCTGTACACACTGAAGTCTCATCAAGTGAGATTGAGATACTCTTAGGTATAAGATGTTGCAGTAGTCCAGCCTGGCAGATTCAGGCAAGAGGCAAATTATGTGATCTGGATGTCGAATGTAAGCGTTTCATCAAACCAAATGCCTAGGGTTTTAACTCTAGTCTTTGACAAAGTTAGTGGTCCAAGTGAATCTGGTCACCAGGCAGGGGATCATAATGAGGGACAACCTCTGTTTTCCCTGCATTTAGTTTCAGGAAACTGAGGTCCATCCACTGAGTGACCTCCGACAAATAGGTCCTCAGTGAGACAGCCATACTGGCTGCATTCTGTGAGAGAATTATTTTAAGCTGAGTATCATTGGCGTACGATATGATATCAAAGCTGTGATGCTCAATGATGTCAGCCGTGGAGCACAAATATAGACTTAACAGTGTAGGGCTCACTGAAGAGCAATGAGACAATCCCTGCTACAACAGTAAAACCTTAGATTGAAAAGGATTTTATAGCACCTGAAAGGAGCTTTTCTGAGAAAAGGAGGCAAACCATTGTAGGAACTTGTACCCGACACCGCAACTCCACAACCATGTAAGTGGGAGGCTGTGGGATACCGTGTTGAATGCCACAATCAGGTCCAACATCCGTAGTGCAGCAGTGTCACCCCTGTGTTAAGAATTTTACGAATGGACCCTGAGACAAGCAACTGGGCACACTCTGTACTATAGGAGAGGGCGAAAGCCTGACTGTGACCTATGCAGAAGTTTCTTAGCTTTGACAACCATCGAAAGCTGCCGGCTAACTTATGTTTTTGCAACCTTTGAAGAAAAAGGGAAGAGCAAGATTGACCTGTAGTTCTCAGGCTTAGTTGGATCTAGTAAGGGTTCTTTAAGGAGAGGGACTACCGTATCATGCTTCCAGCAAAGCGGAACCTGGGTCCCAACGAAAAAACTATTAAGTAATTCACAAAGCAGGGGCGTGGCTTGGCTGCCGAGCGGAATGGCTGCCTGAAAGCGCAGCTCCGCCGATCGAGCGAATTAATCCGCCATTAATCCGCTCTTACTGTCACTGAGGCTCGGACCCCGTACCCCTTACAACCTGCGGAGTATCCCCACCTCGCTTTGCGACAACTTTGCTGCAGTGGGCACCAGTATTAGGAGAGACCTGGCAACCTACTCTGAAGACGCTGTGAGGCCCGCTGGGACGCTGAGCGCCGGGAGCTCGCGCTGACGCTGAGCGACCAGAAGTAGCTGTCTACCCGGCAGCGCGTGAACAGATTGTGCTGCATGGTGGTTCGTCGGAGGGGGCATTGACCGCGCCATTCGACCGGCGGACACCTCAGGGCGGGATCTGTCTGCGGCGGCGGCGTAAGCCTCCGATCCGGACACTCGGACCGAGGCGGCCGAGAGGTGTGTTGCGAGCCACCGGAGAGTGCACAGCCGAGAACTCGCGATCGCGGCGGAGGACATAGAGAGGCCTCACGAACACCTGCAAACAGTGAGTGGACATTTGAGGACGCTGCCTGACCGCTGCTAGCTCTGCTGCAAGATACGTTCCCAGAACCACGAAAACGAAAAGCGATACCAGAAGCGAGCAGGGGGGGAATAGGCGCGAACCGCCATTTTGTCCGGGTGCCTGAGACTGCAGCTGAAGCGGGTAGAAGCATTAATTGGGGCGAGGCATATAGGCCAGATTAACTAAAGTGGCAGTTTGGATGGTCAACAGGGTCATTACTGTTGAACTGTGTGGTACTACTCGCCGAGACACCTTGGAGTCGGCCGTTGAGGCGTTGGAGAAGATTGCACGGTCCACTAAGAGACACGCTTGCTGACTGAGGAGGTCTATAGTGAAGCCCTATAACATTGTCTCAGGCACGAACGGTAAAGTGCTACACTAGGGTCCAACGCTGCGGCCACTGCCTAACAGCATAACCTGATTGACTGGTACAGACGGCAGAGAGGTGAACCCGGGCAGCTGTAGGTGAACGCAGCGGAACCGGACAACGCCATGGGTAAACCAGACACACGCCAGCCCAGACTCATGTTTGACAAGACGACTAAGAAACCACCGAGCCAGGACGCACCGGAGCAGGAGTCGTCAGGTGAGGCCCGAACTGTGCTGCCGGCGGATGACATCAAAGCCATGTTCCAGGATTTGAAATCGAGTCTGCAAGGCATAGATGGCAAAATGGACGCATTGGCTGCGAGGATGGATAGCATGACGAGAAGGATGGACAAACAAGATGGGGTGGTTGGGGTATTGGAAACGCGTGTAACAGAAACGGAGGAATGCCAGACAGAACTAGACAAGAAGCTGCGAGGAATGGACAAAGTGCTGTCCCTGATACAAATGAAGAATGAGGATTTGGAAGCAAGATCCAGACGAAATAACGATCGCATCACGGGCGTGGCAGAATCGACAGCCATTGCGAATATGGAACGCTACATTGAACAGATGATGAAAGATCTATTTGGAGATGGACTGTCCACAATGTTCCTGGTGGAAAGAGCACATCGCACGTTGGGGCCAGTGCCCAAACCCGGAGCCCCACCACGGCCCATACTGGCCCGCATTCTGAATTATAGGGACAGAGACTCAATACTGAGATTGGCACGCAACATGGTGGATTTGAAATACAAAGGAAACCGGATAGCCATGTACCCTGACTTCACTCTCCAAGTACAGGCGGCCAGGCGGGAGTTTTTGCCCGCGAAAAAGGTGTTCCAGCAGACCGGCACGAAATACTCCTTAATATACCCGGCAAAACTGAGGCTGCAAGGTCCGGGTAAACCCACTTTCTTCACAGACGCGAAAGCGGCCTTGAAATTTGCCAAGCAGCTTGCTAAGGACCAGAAAGGACAATTGGAGGCAGAGGAGCGGGGGGCCACTGAGCAGCTAAGTGATGTTGAATAATGCTCTGTATTATTGATTATAGCACTGTTAGTAACGTAAATGTACGCAGACTGCTTGAGTGGGGGGATACAGTACTAAATGTTCACTATCTTAGATCCCCGATCACAGGTAAATGCTTCTTCATTTGGTTTGAGGTTCGGGGGGTCCTGGAGCGCACAGGGACAGATTCGCGCTCGATCGCCCAGTCAAAAGTACAGGGTTAGATGGCACATACCTGCGTACCCCGAGGGATGACTCCCAAAGCATGGTTAGCCCATCTACTATTGATGTTATTTGGTTCTGATGGTGCGGACAGAGGGGGGGTAAATGCACAACCTAGTTGGGGGGTTGGAGCGGGTGGCAGGGGAGGGGCGGGGCTAAGTTATGTTTGGTTTACAATGTTAACCTATGAAGGCGCTATGTTGCAACTGTCACCGAGGATTGCTCGAATGGGGGTCACTGACACTGACGCGATATACTCGAGGAGGGGGTGGTTGTGGGTACTCTTACTATTGACTGAGGACTTGGGGCCTCTGTGCCACCGTTGGATTACATTATACACTTTGATGATCCGCTTGCTATGCACCTTCACTGTTTGGTATTGTTATGGAGGCTAGGGACGGCTTAGAATCTGGTGATACTACAAACCCTGGTGTGTATGCTGCAATGTCAACGATAAAGTGCCTATCATGAAATGTGAGAGGAATGAATGACAGGAGGAAAGCAAGACTGGTACATGCCTATTTGTCGAGGAAACAAGTGGATATTTGTATGCTACAAGAAACACATTTGCATACCAAAGATGCCACGCAGCTCAAACACACTAGATGGGGGAGATAGTACATGCCCCCTACTCGAATTTTGCCAGAGGCGTGGCTGTCCTGATCCGGAGAGGCCTGCACTGGGTGACACACCAGGTGTGGAGAGATGAGGATGGTAGATACATACTAATACTGGGAGTCCTGTGTGGTGTCCAGATGTTGCTGGTGAATGTTTATGGCCCGAACAGCGACGATCCTGAATTTTATGAGAAACTGTGGGATAAAATGCGTCCGCTTGGAAATGCGGCGATATTGTGGGCGGGTGATTTCAATGTAGTGTTGTGTGACGCTGTGGATCGACAGGGCACTGCCCGGGAACACCACCCGAAGGCGGCTGAGGCACTGGGGGGCATTATCACGGAAGCATCCCTGGTTGACTCCTGGAGGCTGCTACACCCGAATACTTAGGCGGGAACTTGCATCACGGCACACAGGGCTGCATGGTCGAGACTTGATTACTGGCTGCTGTCCAGGGACCTTCATGCTTCGGTCTTAGAAGCTGTACACTTGCCAAGATCGCTGTCAGACCACGCCCCGGTGGGAGTGACAATTGCCACCCCCTCACAATACATACAGCCGTGTAGCTGGAGATTCCCGTCGCAGGCCTTACTAGATCAGGTCTTTAAGGAAGAGATGAGAGATAAACTAGAGGAGTTCTTTACACTCAACGAAGGGACTGTAGAATCGCCTGGAACGCTTTGGGAGGCTTGCAAGGTGGTAACCAGGGGCACTGTATGGCGCTCAAAACGGGAGTGCTGCGATCCATTAGAAACACGCTAGAAGTGCTTGAGAAAGAATTGGCGGCTCTGGAAGTTGTTTTAACCAGATCGCCTACTGCTGGGGCCCGAGCAGATTTCAGGGCGAAACTCACCCAGTATCAAGAGGAAGCTGAGAGAGAAGTGAAATTCTTGCATAAATACGCTCAGGCTAGGTGCTATGGGGAGGGAGACCGCTCTGGAAGGACGCTAGCCGCTATGCTTAGGAAACCTAGCGGTGCGGAATATATTTTGGAACTGACCTCTGAGACTGGTGAATCTATCCGGAAGTCGAGTGATATATTGCACACTATGGAAGCTTATTACAAGAAGCTGTACACCTCCAAAGTGCAGCCGGAGGACAAGGTAATCACGGACTACCTGGACACGATAGCACTAGCGTGGTTCAACAACGGGGCGCGCGAGTACATGGATCTACCAATAACGCAGGAAGATATACGTGGGACCATAGCTGGCATGCCCTCGGGTAAGGCGCCTGGACCTGATGGTCTCACGGCATCATTCTATAAGGAATACGCAGACATCCTTGTCCCCAGGTTACACAAGGTATACATGGAAGCGATTGAGGCGGGGAGCCTTCCCCCGTCGCTTCGTGAAGCCATGATCATTACACTCTTAAAACCAAACAAAGACCCTACGTGTCCGGACTCGTACAGGCCATTGTCCCTGATAAATCTTGACGCCAAGATATATGCTAAGCTTCTGGCGGAACGACTGAAACCAATGCTACCCCAAATAGCACTGTCGGATCAGTCGGGATTCGTGACAGGCAGATCCACCTCGCATAACCTGCGCACCCTGTTTGGATTGCTACATTACTGTCAGGTTCCAAGGCGCAGGACGATCACGGGCCGCCATAAACTACAATTCCCGGCATGCAGTGCGTACGTCACGCACCAACATGAGCGGCGCGCGCATGCCAGGAAATAAAGGGCTGAGTCGGACGGCGGTGAGACGCCGATAATTCCGTCTTTGCGGTGGCGTTTCCTGGAATTCGAGGTTGGTAGCGGTAAGAGGCGGCTGAAGTACCCAAGTACGCCAGAACCGCGAGTAGCCAGAAGTCGTGGGGGTGTGTGGCGTTGGTAGTTCCGATCCCAACAACACACCCACAGCCTGTTTGGTTTCTTGGGAGTTTCACTCGGAGGAGTGGTACTCGGAAGTTCGTGGACTTCATGACAGTGTTTTCTACTAGGTGGCTTTACGTATGGTCGCTTTGGGAATAAGTCCAGCGGCTTGTTTGAGCCGTACTAAGCCGACCTGGTAACTTTGTACATATTGTAAATACGTGCATGCAGGCACAGTGGCGATAGGACTCACCTGAACCTTATTGAGCCTCGTTACTGTAAGCCCCCTCATAGTACTGTACTTCATTCATTTCGAGGGCTCTAACTAAAGAAGATAGCGTTACAGAGTGAGTTTAACTCTGAGAACCATCTGCGAAGATTTTTCTACCATTGGGTCTTAATGAGGAGAATCTGAGGATTGCAGTGTTCATACTTGTTTTCTTTATCCCGCTCTAACAGGAGACAGGAGGGGTAGTGGACGCCAATAAGGGAACTGTGGTATCACCCATATAAAGACTATCAAGCATTGTTCAGGGTATGTGTGTACCCACTATAGCGCACAGCACACGTCTGTACCTAGCACTCTGAACAGAGGGAATTGAATCGTGTTCATATTTTGTTTTCACAGTTGGGCACAGTTCTGCAAACCTCACCCTACCCCTGTCTCCATTGGATTAAGTCGTTGTGTATTTTTCTTTACAGGTAACGAGTGGGGGCAGTGGAGGGGGTTTTGGGTTGAGGAAAGTAGAACACACTGTTGTAGGTCAGGGAGGTAGGGTGTTCTAATATCGTGTTCTTTGTCGTTACAGATCTCCCTCCCTGCTGTTCCCTTCCTTTCCCGCGCCCCGCTGTATTACCTTAGTTGTTCGTTTCTTAGTATCGGAACACTGAGGTTGTTCGGTTGGGCCGGGATTAGGACTCTCATCACAGCCCCGAGGAAGTTGGGAGCCGAGCCTGATAGAATTATCGGCCCACGGATTTTACCTCCTCTTGGCTGTGCTGGGAGTCAACCATGACTACCTTAGAGGACGTCATGGCTGCTTTGGCCTTAGTGCAGGTAGAGCTGGCAGCTTCCAATAGAGAGGTAGCGGCTGCAAGGGCTGAAAACGCACAGTTACGAGCCAGGTTTGACAGATTGCCCACTACTACCACATCAACCGGGGCTTCTAGTAGCACTTCCCCTACCACGTCCGTGGTGGTGGAAATGCCCGCACAAATCCCTCTCGCACCACCAGAACGATACTATGGGGACATAAAAAAGATTCAAGTGTTTATGACACAGGTACAGATGCACTTTATGTGCAAACCCAAGATGTTTTCCACACACCAAGCGAGGGTAGCTTTCCTTATCTCTTATCTAGGGGGGGAAGCTGCACAGTGGGCTGTTCCCATAGTCAAAAGGGATGACCCACTCCTGTACCACTGGGACGATTTCAAGGAAGAGTTCGAAAAAACCTTTGATAGGAGGGCAGAGACCCTCACGGCAGACAGAGAGTTGTTGAAGCTAAAACAGGGAGATGCAGATCTTGTCACATATCTCAACAACTTCCGGAGACTTGTGGCCGAAACCGATTGGCCAGAAGCAAAAAGAACAGCCTTATTTTATCAAGGCCTTAGCGAAGACATGAAGGACGTATTAGCCCAGATAGACCCCCAGCCCCGTACTTGTTCTGCTTTAATTGACCTTACCTTGTGCTTAGACCATCGCATGAAGGAAAGGAAAGGAGAGCATAAGAAAAAGGATAAAGCAGTGATGCCTTATGAACAAGCCAGTAGTAGTGACAAGCCGGCTCCTGCTTCTGATGCAATGGAGATAGGGGCGGTGCGAGCCTCCTTAACCGCCAGCGAAAGAGAACACAGACGCAAACAAGGACTGTGTCTCTATTGTGGGAAGAAAGGCCATTTCCTACGTGAGTGCCCGGTTAAGCCAAAACTCAACCGGGTTCGGGGAGGACAGAGCCTTGCAGGAGCGGCAGCAAAGGAGTCGGAAAACTACACGGCTTGAAGGTGAACGAAGGGAAACCCTCAGGCATCCACATCATCCCTTCACTTACCCCGAATACGTTGGACGAGCGGAACCACCTTTTTTTGAAAATGACCTTGCACATAAACAACAAACACCATGAAGTGCAAGTGATGGTTGATTCTGGGGTTACAGGATGTTTTATGGACTGTTCTATGGCTCGTCGTTTGGGAGTGAAACTGGTCTCTAAGGACAGACCCGAAACAGTCTACGCTGTTGATGGCAACGAACTACAAGCAGGCCCAATAACCTACCAAACGAGGGAGTATGAAGCCGTTTGTTCTCCATCCCATCATGAACGTCTGGTCTTCAACATCATTGAAGCCCCACAATATGGAATCATCCTGGGTCTCCCATGGTTGCAAAAACATGACCCTGACATAAGGTGGACTACCAAAACGATCCGGTTCCTTTCCCATTATTGCCGCGACCACTGTTTCTCAAGGATAAGGAATCCGGCACAGACTGAAGAGCCTACGTACTCGATAGCCACAGCTGCAGAAAAAGACGTAACTCTGCCTTCATGTTACGCTGAGTACAGGGCGGTGTTCAGTGATAAAGAGGCTGAGGTGCTGCCACCACACCGAACATATGACTGCCGCATTGATCTCATCCCCGGTTCTGAAATCCCCAACGGGAGGATTTATGCTCTAACACTACCTGAAAGAGATACGCTACGAGACTATCTCGACAAATACCTTGCATTAGGTTATATCCGACCATCCAGATCCCCTGCAGCATCTCCTTTGTTTTTTATTCCCAAGGCAAATGGTGAAAAAAGATGCTGCATAGACTACAGAGCGTTAAACGCCATCACCGTGAAGAACCAGTATCCGTTGCCTTTGATCCCGGTGCTGCTGGAACAGGTCCGGGCGGCACATATCTACACGAAGCTGGATTTGCGCGGAGCCTATCACCTTGTTCGCATCAGACGGGGTGACGAGTGGAAGACAGCCTTTAAAACGCGGTACGGACTCTATGAGTACTTGGTGATGCCCTTTGGGCTCTGCAATGCCCCGGCCGCATTTCAGTTTTTCCTAAACGAAGTTCTTCGCGAATACCTGGATCGACATGTGGTCGTTTATATAGATGACATCCTCATTTATTCGAATTCAACAGAGGAACACATCACGCACGTAAAAACAGTGTTACGAGCGCTCCAAGAACATCACCTCTTTTGCAAAATCACCAAATGTGAATTTCACGTCACCACGGTGGAGTTCCTAGGTGTTATGCTTACTCCTTCAGGACAGGTGATGGCAGAGAGGAAGGTCCAAGCGATTGTAGAGTGGCCCCGCCCCTCCAACATCAAAGACATTCAGAGCCTGTTGGGGTTCGCCAACTTCTACAGGCGATTCATATCTGGCTTCTCCGGAATGGTATCATCACTCACGAGGCTTACGAAAAAGAACACCCCGTTCGTGTGGGATGATGAAGCCCAACAAGCATTTGACAACCTCAAAACAGCGTTCTCATCCGCGCCTGTATTGACACATGCCGATCCGGACCTCCCGTTCATTGTAGAGGCGGATGCCTCTGAAATAGCACTGGGGGCAGTGTTGTCACAAAAAGAAGAAGCAACCGGCACCCTGCACCCGATTGAATACATGTCTAGGAAGCTCAGCTCTGCGGAAATCAACTATACCATCGGGGAGAAAGAGCTACTTGCCATTCGAGATGCCTTTATGGAATGGCGACACTGGTTAATGGGGGCTCGACACCAGATTACGGTTTATACTGATCATCGAAACCTTCAGTTTTTACGGGCCGCTAGACACCTTTCTCCCAGGCAATTAAGATGGATAATGTTTTTTGAAGAGTTTCGTTTTGTGGTTACGTTCCGGCCTGGTACCAACAACAGGAAGGCGGATGCTTTAACACGGAGAGAGAACCTCTTGATACCATCGGAGAAACCCGTGCGGTCCATCATAGAACCTGCAAAAGTCATAGGAGTAACCCATACAGATGACTTTTTGTCCCGTGTTAGGAGGGGTGTACAAACATGTGTGTGGCGCACTTGGCTCAGGCATCACCCAGAATGGAAACCAAGACATGGCGTGCCGATGAGAGGAAAACAGGTCCTGGTACCCACAAACGTTCTACGAAAAACAGTGTTCTCTTGGTGTCATGAGGTTCTGTGTGCCGGTCACATGGGGTTCGTCAAGACGTTGGAAAAAACCCAGCGACAATTCTGGTGGCCTTCCATCAGATTGGATTTGCGCAGATGGGTGACGGAGTGTGCCACTTGTAGTCAAATGAAAACGGACAGACAGAAACCTCAGGGATTGCTACAACCTCTGCCCACTCCAGAGAATCCGTGGGAGAGGTTCTCAGTCGACTTCATTGTGGGGCTTCCGAAAGACCAGGGCAAGACGGCCATTATAGTGGTAGTGGATTTTTTGACAAAAATGGGCCATTTCATTGCCTGTGCCCAGGTACCCACAGCAGGACAATTGGCACATCTACTCCTGGTGAACATAGTACAACTGCATGGCCTTCCCCGAGACATCGTGTCCGATCGAGGGGCACAGTTCACTGCGAGATTTTGGAAAACTTGGTGTTCAGCTTTACACATGACCTCGTCTGTGTCCACCAGTTTCCATCCACAAACGGACGGACAGACGGAGAGACTGAACCAATCCTTAAAACAGTATCTCCGATGTTATGTGCAAGAAAGCAGCGATTCCTGGGTTGATTGGTTGTGGGTGGCGGAAATAGCCTATAACAACACTCAACACGCATCCACTCAACACACACCTTTCTTTTGTTCCTATGGGCACCATCCCAGGTTCACCCCCATGTTGTTGCCTTCTGATAATGTGAAGCTGCCTGAGGTGAGGGAACGGATGTTGCGGGTGCGCAAAATCCTTTTGAACGCACGCAAGAACCTTGTGAAGGCCAAAGCCAGTTACAAACGCCAGGCAGACAAGCACCGTAGACCAAATCCGGTGTATCGGAAGGGTGATCTAGTCTGGTTATCTACCAAGCACATTAGATTCAAGAAACACAGCGTGTTTAACCCGCGGTTCATAGGACCCTATCGGGTGGTTGAGCATGTGAATCCGGTGGCTGGGCGCCTGCGATTGCCTGCGCAGCTTCGCATTCATCCTGTGTTCCACGTTTCCCTCCTGAAACCCTCCAGGTGTCCGGTTCGTAGGTCCCCTTTGCCTCTCTGGGTGCAACAGGATCAGGAGTATGAGGTGAGGTGCATTCGGGACTCTAGAAGGGTGAGGGGTCGCTTGCAATACCTTCTCTCCTGGAAGGGGTTTGGTCCGGAGGAGGATTCTTGGGAACCGGCGACAGCTGTTCGGGCCCCCCGCTTGGTGGCCCGGTTTCACCGCTTGTTTCCTGGAAAGCCGGGGGGGTGTTGGCCCCTTTGTGAGGGGGGGTGTACTGTCAGGTTCCAAGGCGCAGGACGATCACGGGTCGCCATAAACTACAATTCCCGGCATGCAGTGCGTACGTCACGCACCAACGTGAGCGGCGCGCGCATGCCAGGAAATAAAGGGCTGAGTCGGACGGCGGTGAGACGCCGATAATTCCGTCTTTGCGGTGGCGTTTCCTGGAATTCGAGGTTGGTAGCGGTAAGAGGCGGCTGAAGTACCCAAGTACGCCAGAACCGTGAGTAGCCAGAAGTCGTGGGGGTGTGTGGCGTTGGTAGTTCCGATCCCAACAACACACCCACAGCCTGTTTGGTTTCTTGGGAGTTTCACTCGGAGGAGTGGTACTCGGAAGTTCGTGGACTTCATGACAGTGTTTTCTACTAGGTGGCTTTACGTATGGTCGCTTTGGGAATAAGTCCAGCGGCTTGTTTGAGCCGTACTAAGCAGACCTGGTAACTTTGTACATATTGTAAATACGTGCATGCAGGCACAGTGGCGATAGGACTCACCTGAACCTTATTGAGCCTCGTTACTGTAAGCCCCCTCATAGTACTGTACTTCATTCATTTCGAGGGCTCTAACTAAAGAAGATAGCGTTACAGAGTGAGTTTAACTCTGAGAACCATCTGCGAAGATTTTTCTACCATTGGGTCTTAATGAGGAGAATCTGAGGATTGCAGTGTTCATACTTGTTTTCTTTATCCCGCTCTAACAGGAGACAGGAGGGGTAGTGGACGCAATAAGGGAACTGTGGTATCACCCATATAAAGACTATCAAGCATTGTTCAGGGTATGTGTGTACCCACTATAGCGCACAGCACACGTCTGTACCTAGCACTCTGAACAGAGGGAATTGAATCGTGTTCATATTTTGTTTTCACAGTTGGGCACAGTTCTGCAAACCTCACCCTACCCCTGTCTCCATTGGATTAAGTCGTTGTGTATTTTTCTTTACAGGTAACGAGTGGGGGCAGTGGAGGGGGTTTTGGGTTGAGGAAAGTAGAACACACTGTTGTAGGTCAGGGAGGTAGGGTGTTCTAATATCGTGTTCTTTGTCGTTACAGATCTCCCTCCCTGCTGTTCCCTTCCTTTCCCGCGCCCCGCTGTATTACCTTAGTTGTTTGTTTCTTAGTATCGGAACACTGAGGTTGTTCGGTTGGGCCGGGATTAGGACTCTCATCACAGCCCCGAGGAAGTTGGGAGCCGAGCCTGATAATTACCTAGACCCAAAGGTCCAGGCCGCAGCTGCCTTGTTGGATGCCACTAAGGCTTTCGATTCTCTTGAAAGGAAGTTTCTACAGGCGCTGTTCACGAGAATGGGGTTCAGCAGGTTATTCATTCAGAAAATGTGCATCCTTTACAATTGCCCCACGGCCAGAGTAAAGGTAAATGGGCAGGTTTCGCAGCCAATACAGATCACTAGGGGGACCAGGCAGGGCTGCCCCTTATCGCCGCTGTTATTTGCCATCGCCACGGAACCGCTAGCGGCAAGACTAAGACAACATAACACCCAACGAAGTATTGGCTTCACCTCCAGGGGGCTATTAGTGTCGCTATACGCAGACGATATAACAATATTTATGCAGAACCCAGCGGAAAATGTTTACCCTCTCATGAGGGAACTAGTGCGATATAGCGGCTTGACGGGCATAAACATCAACTGGTCCAAATCCACAATGCTACCACTGACAGACGGCACGGCTAAATGTCACACCGAATTCCCCATCACTTGGGTAAAAGACGAGGTGAAATACCTGGGAATGCACGTAAGTCGCTCGATACAGGACCTGTGGCTTTTGAACTATGGCACTGCGGTGGAATGGCTCGAGACCAAGGTAAAAAAGTGGGTGACCCTGCCGCTATCCCTGATGGGGTGAATAGCCATAACAAAAATGGTTATATTGCCGAAATTTTTATACTTGTTTGCGAACATTCTCCTGCCGCTCACACTTTCCTTCTTTAAACGCATACGCTCCGCACTTCGGGAACTGGTATGGGCAGGCAAACAGCCTAGAGTTAAGTGGAAGGTGCTAACGCTGCTTTTCCGTCAAGGAGGCCTAGCGGCCCCAGACTTTGAGCTATATGCTTACTGCGCCCAGGCCCAATACCTGCACTACTGGCAGCACCCGATCCCATATCAACCACACGTGGCGATCGAGAGGGATGTATCGGCACCCATCCCCTTGACTACGACGCTCTATCGTAAATTCAAGCGTTCACCGGAGGATGTGGACACGGTGGAAACAGTGCGGTGGGCCTGGCAAAATATAGCGAAGCGGGCAGAAATTACTGAATTATACGCCCCATCTATGCCGCTGGGCGGCAATCCGCTGCTAGGGCCCTTGCAGGACGCGGCAATATCAGAGAGAGCGCGCAGATGTGGTTTGTCGGTTGCAAGTGACCTTTACCCAGACGACACATTCGTGGCGCTGGAGAATATCTGCGAATCAGACGTGCCTACGGCTTCTGAGTTGCTCCTCTACTACCAACTGCGAGCGGCATGTAAGGCCAGATACCCGATGTTTCCGGCGGTGCCATCATCGCTTGCGGCGCTGGAGGACATATTAATTAATAGCTCTTCGAGCAAACTGATTACCCGGATCTATAAAATAACACAGGACATGGCGCCGTGGATACGACCTAGTTCGAAATCGCAATGGGAGGCAGAGGCGGGAATAAGCATATCAGACAAACAATGGACGTTCTGCTGCACACAACTTGAAAACTTGTCACCTAATTACAGGCTGAGATTAATTCACTTCAACTTCCTGCATAGAGCGTACCGTACTCCTGCGCAACTCTTTAAAATGGGGTTACTAGCTGAGTCTAGGTATTGGAGATGTGGTGCTGAGGACGCAGACTTCTTTCACCTCACATGGACATGCACGCCCGTACAGCACTATTGGGTAGAGGTGTTTTCGAAACTGGGACAAATATTAGGGGAACAGCTGGTTCCCGATCCGCTAATGGCCCTACTGGGTTTTGTGGCCAGCATACCCAGTGCTTCAAGAAAATTAGCCGCACTGTTGCTCTTACTGGCGAAAAGGCAGATTGCACTACATTGGAAGAAGGGGACTCATCCAAACACTGTGGGCTGGATTAATTCTGCGCTATACTGTCGAGATCAACTGACCACTTATTGGGAACTCCTACCTCTGAGATCTAGACCTGCTGATATCTGGCAGCCCCTGACGACCTGGCTGACTGGGGAGGAGGTGGACGAGTGAAGCGGCGGGTGAAGTGGAATAAGAACCTGAGGCTAGAAAACAGACGGGAAGCATGAGGGTTAGAGCGCTGCGTGTGGTGGAACAAGGGGGGGCGAATGGATGATATGGCGATTGAGGGAGGATGGGAGTTGGCAACGAGTCTGCGTGAAGACGGCTGGGTGGGGTAGGTGATGCAAGGATACCTGATGGACTGGTTTCCCCCCCCCCCTAGTTGAAAGATACCGAGAGACAATCATGTGGTGGTGACATTTTACTCTTCGAATTGACAATTGTTCATGAAAATGCACAAAGCGCGTTTGGTTTGGTTGAATAGGTTCTTATAAAACTCATGCTAAACGATATGTACAAGTGTATAAAAACGCGACCACATGGTGTGGTCCCAATGATACTATTGATGCTGCCTGCCTCCGGGTTGTTGGCTAAATAGCGGTGTAACAACTTGCATCACTCAATAAAGTTTTTTTTGAAAATTAAAAAAAATAAAAAAAAAAGTAGTTCACAAAGCACAGGTAGTACCACAGGGTTAAGCAGACAGCCATACTTAAAACAACATCTGGGAAAACAGTTCATCTGGTTCGATGAGTTTGAACTGTAGCAGCCTCGTGCTGTCAGCTAAATGATTCGAACCATAGCCTCAGCCAAGGGCATTCCTAGGAGTAAATGGAAGCAACTTTATCAAAAAGTGTTGAGCAAAAGCATTCCAGCCTTTCTCTGATGGCGGGGTAGAGGCTGAGACTTGGTCCAACGCAGTGGTTGGAGTGGGGGAAAAAAGTAGCGGAACTGTGGGCAGAGAATCAGAGGGCGGAAATGACCTGAGGTTTGGTTCAGTGGGCGGAGTCAGAGGTGTGGCCAGAAAGACCAAAACAAAGTATTTGGCATTTCACTGAGCAGTTACAGCATATTATGTTATTTAAATCAACCAATGGATAAACATGTTTATTTAAGGTTTAATATGAGTTATTGACATTAAAATACATTCACAAGTGGGATATGTTTCCAATCACAGAATGTCCCAAATATGCTTAATAGTGGAATCCCACACCATTTGTCTCCGAGCCATGCAGTTTCTGTCATCAGCACTTCTCCCTTTTTCCACAAGAGCAGTTCAAACATGAATGTCAAAATAGCCTAGTTTGCAAATGTTTTCCACATAAATATGGCTCTGCCAAATTTCACATAACACATCATCAACTGCATAATCTGACGATTTTAACAACCAAATTGCTTGTAGCTCAAACGGATCAGAAGTTACTAAAAATGTGATGTGTTGCTGCAAATTGGAGGACCCTTTGCAAAGGTTGACTGGTCACCTTTCTCACTGCTGCATTTGCATATTACACTGGTACTAATGAGACAAAATATTTGCAGAGACTATTGGTATGTGTAATAATGTAAAAATAATAAAGTATCATAAAATGTACTGCATTTAGCTGCAGCCTTTGTTTTGTTGCATAATTTAGTCAACACTGCGACATAATTTAATTTTGCCCTCCATTGCTGCATTATTGCAGTGCCCCAAAGTAGGCAGCATATATATATTAAAAGTGCTTGTGCATGAAGCAGAGAGACCATGACATTCACAAACTTAGTTTAGTGTGCATTCAAATCCTGCATTGGGGATCTCTGGTGAGTTGCACTACTATTGCTGAAACAAGGCCTTGGAGTTACCAATGAGTGGACTTGCCTCAAGGGTCCTCTGACCTCAGTGACAGAGTCACTGTCGCTCTAGGATGTGCTGCTTTGTAGGCCCGCCCGCAAGACTGGAGGTGAACTTCTGTACAGGCCTTCAGGACTAACCTACACTTGCCACCGCTAGGGTCAACCTGTTGGTGTAAAGACACCAGGGCTTCTAAATCCAGTGGGGCCTTCTAAGGTCTAGCATCGGAATGTGCTCCCTCAGATGAGTGTCCTGGTGGACTGATCAGCTCTGGCCACATAGTGCCACTTCCTGTCCCCCACAGACCACCATACTGCCCCACTGAGAGAAACTCTCACTGCCTTCAGCTACAACCTGATTGTGCCCCGCTATAAACACCTGGATGAGACTCAATACAATTATGCACTAGACAAGAGTAATATGCTGCCTTAAAAAAGCCATAACATCCTGGAAAAAGCAAACATTCACGCGGAATGCAAGATTAAATAAAGCATGTGAAATGTAAGCAGGAACCACATGGTTACCTTAACACTTTTACACTCATTATTCAGAAATCAATGAGTGTTTTTGCATGAAAAGTTAAGGACATGACTACAGAGCTCGGAAAGGACCCATTTCAATGTGCATTGCTCATATCCTTACAAAATGTAAGCAGTATGGTTTAAAAAGACCACATCCCTGCATTCAGAGCTGCAGTACATATTTTATAAACTATAACCAGGTAAACAGCTGATTAGGATCACATTAAAGTTTTCCACTCCACAGCAACCAGGTATTGCAATATCTCCCAGAACAGTTCACTTCCCCATCCAGGGAAAACAATACTGTTCAAAGACAAGAAAACGAAAGTAACACTTCACAGGCAAATTCAGCAAAATGACACTAATGTGTTTGGGTGTGAGTAAAACCAATCTGGACACTTTGTGACCACTCAGTTTTTCTTTGTTTAGTAACTTATTTATTTTTCGTATTTTAAACCTTTTTTTGCTCTCCGTAATGAGGCTGTACTTTGAGATAGCAACATTTCACAATTAGACATTTCCTGTGTAAGTGTTTCTTTCTTTGTTTAATCCATTTCACAGGGGAACGAATAAGGGAAAGAAAAGGAATGAGAGGGTAAGAGCTGTCTGTTGAAGTTATGTTTTTTATTCAACAAGCGAGGAAGAGCAAGACAGAGACAGAAAGAGAGGTAATAAGAGGAAGAAAGAGATGGGGTCAGCTGACAGTGGCAGAGCAAGGGAAGGGGACACTGTTTTTGTTTTCTCCCGGCAACAAGGACAGGATGGAGTCCTTTTCCTTCTTTCGCGTCCCCGAAGAGCCAAGCCTTATCTGTAGGCCTTGGCTATTTCTGCCATCCTTAGACACATTTTATAAATGAAAAAAGTTGGGGAACAGATTCTATTAAATTGAAAAAATAGGAGCACGCTGTGTCCTGCCGATCCCACCCACTTTGACCACTGGTCCAATGAGGATAAGGACTTAACAATTCTAGAAGATTTCCCGGGATGAAATAGTAGCGGTCACAATTTTATTGGCATAAAAATCGGAACGAATATGCCTGATGCGACTGTGGTATGCCTTAAGAGCGGAGGGATAATTAGCCTTGCTGGCAGTGTCGACATCTCTGTGCCATACACATTCCAGCTGCTTGCAGTTCTTTTTAAGTGCAAGAAGTTTGTCACTGAACCAATTAGATGTAGGCTTAGTTCTTCGTGTTAATCTATCTGCCAATGGTGCAATTTGATCCAGCTCCCTAGATATCTAACCTTCAGTTGCACGTTAGCTGTGTCAACACAACTGTCTAGGATAGTGCGATTAGCAGACAAGGCCTGAGGGAAACAATTAGGAGTCACCTTAATCCATGTCCGTGTCCTGACTATCTGTCCAGAACCAGGGACAGTTGAAGATTTAAGAATAGGAATATGAAATGGAATAGCCAGGTGATCAGACTTTAGGAGTGGGAGAGGAGAGTCAACAGCTAGATTAGTCAAGTTAGAAAAAATAGGAATGAGAGTGTACTCAAGCCTATGTGTGGGGGAGGAGATTAATTGAAAAAGCTGAAAACCTTCCAAGTCCGTAACCAAGATGGCTGCCATGGAGCATACCTAGTGCAATCAAAAAGGAGATTTTTTGCCAGATGCATCAAAGGGTTTTGCCCATTCTTAGTCTGTGGGAAAATGTGTTCAGGCTGAGGAAAGTCAGGAAAATGGTCAGGCGATTTAGTCGATGTTTCTTAAGTTTGCCCGGCGTTTAAACGCCTCTAATATCATACGAAGTTATCAAATAAAGAGGCAGGCGCTGGAGACAGGAAGACAGGAAACAAGTTTTATTCCGACGGAGCAGAACACATCAGATCGGACAACAAGGTATCGTCTCGAGGTGCTCTCTAACAGCCTCTCTGAGACCTGGCCTTTTATACACTGGTTTACGACATGTGACCGCTCTTTATTATAATAAAGACATTGTGAAGTAATGGAAAAATGACATCCCCGGTACCCCCCCAGTTCCGGCTCAATCCAACACGTGGCTACAGTAGAGGTCCTCACCCCCCATACAATAGGAGGGGGCTATCACGCAGCTGAGTGTTCCGCCGATTCCTTTGGAATGTGTGCGCCTGATCGAATCTCAGGGGGTGGGGAAGTCATGATCAATAGTAGCTCCTTTGAAGAGGGGCGAGTGCATACAGTAGTGGGCAATAAACTGTATCCTCAGGCCAAGGGATGACCAGCGGTCCGTGCAGACAATCGGGCTCAGAGGAAGGGGTCATCAAAGGAGAGATATTCCATGAAAGAAGGGATCGGTGTGGACAGTCGAGCATAGAGGAAGGGTTTATCAAAAGAGGGGTATTCATGGGAGGAAAGGAGGTGTTGGTCAGGCGCGGGGTGTAATTCCCGGGGCAGAGTCATGCGGAAGAGGAGGGTTCATGACTCGTGCATGTGAGCGCGGGGGCAGCCAGGGTGCATGGGGGATGCTTGCAGGGTCAGGGAAGTGCGCTGATGATCGATCGTGAACAGGGAGACCATGGTACCTAAAATGGCTGTCGTGTATGTTCATACGCGAGTCTGAGGAATGGGCAAGATGGCGCAGATGATGTTCAGTTCACGAACTAAAATTCCACAGTCCTCCCTTTTAACATGTCTCGCCAGCTTGTCAATTCGGATCTATCCCCATAAGACCACGTATTTCTATCTCATAGAGGGGACTCATGTGCTCAGTTCTAAAGTCCAAAGTCTTAGGGCACATACAGTTAGGAATGAGTGAACACAAAGGTGGCAAACATTGAATACCTAAGCAACACCCACACAGTATCATGACTGGTATCAGTATAAATGTAAACAACCTCCATCCCCAGTCCTTCAAAGTGTCCCAAAACCAGCTTCCAAGCGACCATCCTTCTTGCTCCTGGTGAACCTCTGAGGATAGTCTGTGGAGGTGTTCGATTGCTTTGTAGACTGAAGGCGAGTTATCTGGCACGTAGGTGCAACAGCTGGAGCCGATGATGCGGCAAGCTCCTCCACGGTCGGCCAGAACCACATCTAGAACAAGGCGGTTCTGAAGAGCCACTAGGCGGACTGCCTGAAGCTCAGCCGTGTTGTTAGCGAGGATGCCAGCCGTGATGTTAATGGTTGTTTCTACTGCCTGAGTCAGATGTCGGATAGCGCGGCTATTTACCATTGGGCCCCACAGAGGAACAAGTCCTTTCACCGCATCCAGGAACTGTGCTCCGGTGGAGTCGGCTTGTCCAATGTCTCCGGCACGCTTTTGCCGGTGATGGTAGGCTGGGGCCACATACGTGGGGGGAAGAATGAAGGCGATGTAGCACGTACCCCTCCAACCTTTCGGGAGCCAAGTGTAAGCTTTGATGCCACAAACAAAGTACATATTCGGAGAAGCAACAAAGGAGGGGGGATCAACTGAGACCAATGTTCTGGTGATACGGCAGGAACTGTGACCCACCAGCTGTGTTCCCTGGCCTTCGAGGCACACGAGACCTGTGACATTAATGACGGACAGGGCCACAGTGAGAGTGGCAGCCGATCGCTTCCGCAGGTGGGAGAAGGTGGGTCTAGCTGGATTATGGAGCACTTGCATCTCGACTCGTTCTTTGGCAGGGATGTTCATATGAAAGGCGGAACCTGAGGTCACAGGACAAAAGGGGGCAGACGTCCTTCCTGTTTTGTTCAGCCAGAACCCATAATAGAAGTGTGACACTGTTTGACCAGAAGCGGCGTTGTCCTTGTGGCTTTCATGCAGGAGGATCAACCAGGTGAGGCAGGAGCCGTGAACTGAGAAAGGAGAAGGGATGAAGGGGATGGAGTGTCCAGTGGCATGCGGGAGCAACCCGCAGATCCAGCAGTTTGTGGCATTTGCAGCAAGGTTGTGCTGGTGCAATAATTGCACGAAGGAATTGTTCCAGAACTCTTTACGCCTTTCTCGGAGCTGAGGCGAAAGGGAGATCAGGTGATGCTCTTTCATGGTGGTTGGCTGTGCAGTGGTCAGCAATATCTGATGAGCGGGTGTGCTGTCCTCCAAGATCCAGAAGGAAGTCATGAGGAGGAGGCAAAGGAGGAAGAGAATGAAGAAGGCGATTGTCTTTGATTTGTGCAAATTGTCAGTCTTTGGGTTCCTGTAGTGGGTATTTCCGGTTGCGTCCATCATCTTCTTGTCTGGCGCTTCCATCATCTTCTTATCTGGCGCTTCCATCATCTTCAAGGTGCTCGGTAGTGGGCAGAACCACAGACTTTGTTTAGCTTCTCTCCGGGTAACCCTTGGTTGTTTTAGGTCACCTGTTCTGAGATTTTAACTTAGTCCGTGGTCTACTTAGCCGAAGCTCCCTCCTTTCGACGCAGGAAATACCCTTCCTGGGATGGCACAATGGGATCAGAGAACTTTGCAAGTTCAAGTGCCTCGGTATCAGGATAGCAGTTCAGTGATGGCCGGTCTTTGTTCAGGAGCTCTTCTTGGGTGTCGACGTTTTCTGTCGTGGCCAGGGTCGAGGAGACCTTCTTGCAGTGGTGGGCGTGCAGCCAGTGCCTTTTTCCCTCTACTCGAAGAGCCGTCCGAGTGGTGATCAGTACTTGCCAGGGACCCGTCCACCGGGGTTCCAGACTCTTTGCCCGTTGAAAATTCCGGACTAGAACATAATCTCCCGGTTGGATATCGTGACCGGGACCCCTGGAAGCATCGGGGATGGCCTGCTGCACCTGTTGATGAATGACAGACAACGTTTTAGTTAATTTGCACAAATAATCTGACAGCAGGACGTCGGGGACGTCGTGAATGGATGTTGGTTTGGGGGCAGTCCAGAGGTTCATTGGTCGCCCGAACTACAACCTCGTAGGGGGTCAAGTGGTGCTTAGTGGGAGTGGAGCGCATAGATAGCAATGCCAGTGGGAGGGCATCTGGCCACTTAAGTCCTGTGGTGGCCACTATTTTTGACAGTTTTAGTTTCAGTGTAGCATTGTGTCGCTCAACTAGGCCAGCGGATTGGGGGTTGAAGACCGCATGGAACCTCTGTTTTACCCCCAGCCCCTTCAAGATTAGTTGGATAACTTCAGCTATGAAGTGGGGGCCATTGTCGCTCCCTAAAATTCGACAAAGGCCGTAGCGAGGGAAAAACTCTTTCAGTAGTACTTTGGCAGTAGTCATGGCAGTGTTATCACGGGTTGGATAGGCTTCCACCCATTTGCTGAAGGCGCATACAATGACTAATACGTACTTCAAGCCTTGGCATCTCTCCAGCTGGATGTAATCCATCTGGAGGACCTCAAAGGGGTGATCGGGGATCCCAAACCCTCCCCGGGGTACCACAGTTCCTTTCCCGGGGTTGTGTTGTAGGCAGATAAGGCACTGCTGGACCAGGCGTTTGGCTGAGTCGGGGATTTTGTTGTTGTGCCAGACTTTGGAAATGAGTTCAATCATGGGGGCAGAACCTATGTGTGCAGGGGAGTGTGCCATAGTTAGTATGGGGATCAAGTATGAGTCAGGCAGCAACCATTTGTTTGTGTCTTTTGTCCGCCAGCAGCCTTCATCATCCTTTAGACCCACCCGTGCCCACTCGGTCAGTTCGTGAGGTGTGCTGGCCGACTGGATGTCCCTAATCGTTTCCCTAGCGTCAGTCCATTTTTCTGCTTGTGACCTGGTCACATATATGTGTGTCGTCGTCCTATTCTCAGCTGTGGTTCGGGCAGTGATGTCGGCCAGTGCATTTCCCTGTCCAACTAAGTCCGTCACCTTCTTGTGTGCCTGGCATTTGATCACTGCTAATCGTTTGGGGAGGAGGACTGCTTCAATCAGGGCGGAGACTAGATCTCCGTGAAGGATGGGCGTGCCGTGGGACGTCAGGAATCCCCTTTCCCTCCACAAGAGCCCAAAATGATGAACCACCCCGAAGGCATACTGGCTGTCCGTGTAAATGTTTGTCGTGGTTCCTGCTGCTATGATACATGCTCGTGTGAGGGCAATTAGCTCTGCCGCCTGTGCCGATCGTTGCGTGATGCGGGCTGTTTCAACTACTGTTAGGGCTGTCGTCACCGCATAGGCAGCTGAAGTGGTGCCGTCTGGGAGTTTGATACAAGAGCCGTCTACCCATAGCTCTCCATCAGGGTCTGTAAAAGCAATGTCTCGGAGGTCAATTCTACTCCTGGTCTGTTCGTCCGTGAGGGTCACACAGTCGTGTATAGGGGGCACATCGGGGTCATTTTCAGGCAAGGGCAACAGTGTGGCAGGATTCAAAGTTGTGCATCTCTTCAGAGTGATGTGGGGTGCAAGTAGAGTCAATTCGTACCCCGTCAGTCGTGCACTAGTCAGGTGTTGGGTCTTGGTCTGGTTCAAAAGGGTGTCAACTGCATGGGGTACCAACACCGTGAGAGAGTTCGAAAGTACAATTCCCTCACTCTGTCGGATAGAGACAGCAGCGGCGGCTACTGCTCGAAGGCAGGCAGGTAAAGCTCTGGCGACTGGGTCAAGAGTGGCAGAGAAGTAGGCACAAGGGCGTTGTTTGGAGCCAATGGGCTGAGTTAGAACAGACAATGCGCATCCCTCCCTTTCGTGAGTGAAGAGGGAGAAGGGCTTGGAGTAATCTGGTGTTCCTAGGACGGGTGCCGAGCAAAGGGCATCCCGCAACTCCTTAAAGGACGCTTGGCATTCGGGGGTCCAAGGGAGTGGGAAGGGAACATCTTTGGCCAACAGGGAAAGTAGGGGCTTTATAATGAGACTGAAATTTGGTAACCATTGTCGGCAAAAAGAGGTAAGGCCCACCAATGAACGGACTTGCTTCTGTGTTCTTGGGATGGGGGTGTCTAGGATGGTTTGGATTCGGTCGGGCGTAAGTTTCCTCCCTTCTTTGGACAGGAGATGGCCTAGGTATGTCACTTGAGGCTGGCAGAACTGCAGTTTCTTTTTGGAGACTTTGTGGCCATTCTCCGCAAGAAAGTGCAAGAGTTGGATAGTGGCCGTGATTGCAAGTGGAGTGGTGTCGGCCGCCAAAAGGATATCATCGACATATTGGATCAACACCACTCCATCTGGTAGCTGGATGGCGTCCAGCTGTCTTTTGAGAGCCTGGCTGTAAATGCTGGGACTTTCAGTGTAGCCCTGGGGAGCTCTACAAAATTGGTACAAACGTTTTTTTAAGGTGAAGCCGAAGAGATAACGGCTGTCTGGATGGATGGGGATAGAGAAAAATGCATTCTTGAGATCAATAACGGTGAAGGTGGTGGCAGTGGACGGGATGAGGGTCAGAATGGTGGTGATGTCTGAGACTACGGGGTACTGTGGCACCACCACTTTGTTGACTTCTCGCAGGTCGATGATGAAGCGGTACGCTTTCTCATCTCCCTCACCTTGCTTCTTAACAATGGGTAGGATAGGGCTGTTGCAGACATTACTAACCACTTCCTCTACCACTCCTGCATCTACCAGGGACTGAATAATCGCTACCAATGCCTTCTCGCCTTCGGGCGATATCCGGTACTGTGGGAGTTTCGGGAGTATTGCGTCTGGTCGAACAGTTATGTGCACAGGGTCGATCATCATTCGTCCTACATCCGAGTCGTTTCTGGCCCATAGGTACAGGGGTAGGGCGTCGAGCAAGGTCAGGTCAGCATCAGTCATAGAGTACATATGTCGTGCGGGGCGGGATCTGGACATGCTCGGGTTGTCGTATAGGATGACTCGGACTCCATCTGGGAAACACCTAATAGTAGCTCGGAAATGTTTTAGTAAATCAATACCCATAATGGCGTCAGGGGAGTTGGAGGAGAGCAGAAATGCTGTGTCAGTGGGGTTGTTTCCTAGGTCAAAGGAGATAGGTACAGACAGGGGATTTGTGGAGGGCGTTCCATCGAAACTTATCGATGTAATGTGTGAGCCAGACAAGGGTGCCCTTGGAATCAGTCGCTTTGATAATACACTACGTGTCGCTCCAGTGTCTACAAAGAATGGAGACTTTGTACCCAGGACCTTAGCGGTGACGTAAGGACCTTGCTGGTCAACACAGAGCTCGACTGGATCCCTCCCTTGCCCCTGGCAGTCCTATGCGAAGTCGGGGGTGTTCTCACTGTCAGATAGTTGGTACTGGTTCTGTCGGGGACGGTCAAATGTGTTCGATCTTCCTGGTCTGTCGCTGTTGGTGTCGTTTGTGTACCCCCGTCCCTGTCCTGGGACCATTCGTCATGTCCCTCGTTTCTTTATTTTTAATTAGTTCCAGAAGAGCCGGACATTGAGACTTCCAATGCCCGAATCCTCTGCAAAATGCACACTGATTATCTTCTATGTCCCTACGTCCAGAGTAGGGAGTGGATGTGCGGTCCTTTGGGGGTGGATTTCTAGGGGCGATCGATTGGTAGCTCCCCCTGTGTAGTTCTTTCCCGACTGCCACCCCTTGTATCTGGGCTATCATCACCCTTTCTTTCAAATCTTTCTTCTTTCTCTAGGTTGCCCTCTCATTCTCATTCTTTTGGTGTTCGTAGTACTGAGCCATTTGGAGGATAGCGGCGGGTTTGGAGGCCCCCCAACTACTCTCGCTCGTTTGTAACTTTTGGGAAACCTCTTGTGACAGACCCTTTACGTAGTTTTGCACAAATAGGTGTTGTCCGGTTGCGGTGGTCATGTCCTGGCCACTGTAGTCGGAGAACACCGTTTCAAATCGGGAGAAGTATTCTGATACGTATTCCTGAGGTTTCTGACGGCAAGCCGTGACTATTGACCAATCTACCTTTTTCTCTGGGATCAAGGTTTTTAGCTTCTGAACTATTTTGTCCGGAAGTTCCAGTATGTCTTTTATCGGTTTTCTTCCGGGCTCTCGTCGCCTATCTAGCTCACTGAGTTGATTCCAGGTATGTCCGAACAGATCTGTGTGTTTGGCTTTCCGGATTCGCTTCCACAAGTCAGCCGGCAGACATAACCCGAAAAACAAATCAATGTCAGCTAGAGTCATTATCGTTGAGCCCAAGGCTGTGCCTAATTCGGTGTAAAATGCTGTCGGGTTCTTCCTTAAATCAGGCAGGGTTTGCCTAAAGGTTAAAATATCTTGTCGATCCCATGGTTGGTAAACCCAATTGTACACAACCCTTCCTTTTGCGTCTGCGTGGTTGATATCGTCGTTTGTTCCCTGACCTCTTGGGGGAACCCAGTAGGGGGCGGCTTCTCTGATAGGCATCATAGTGTTGGCTACTTCTAATGGGGACTCAGCCGTTTCAGGGACTGTGATCTTAACCTCTGGTTTCTGTTCCGTAAGGTGGCGGAAGACTTCAAGCGTTTGCGTGAAGAGGTCCGTCACATCACGCTCAGTCCCATCTCAAACATCGACCTTTCTATATAGAGCCGTCAGTTTAGCAGGACCCTTATTTTGATACCTATCCTCATATGCGTTCAGGGTGTGGTAACTGAAGCGCAAAATGAAATGAATGAAATGCCGTCTGTGGCTACCGGCATGTGAATTGTGCATATCCATCGTATATTCTTCGCTCTCTTTCCGTTCTACCAATGTCTTTGCTATCTTGTCAATCCCATCCCGCTCGTCTTTGCTCAACCTATTTGGTCTGGTGGTTAGCTGCTTGCTAGTCTCGAGTTCATCTGATGTTGTTACCAATGTGGCTGGTGCGAAGGCCGTAAGAGCCGGGGCACTAGCGCTAGAGTCACCCTCGCCCGCACTCAGAACTGGTAGGTGCTGTGCCAGTGGCTGTCAGGGGGCATAAGGAGGGGGCATGTAGATAATAGGAGGACCTAGCAGTAACTCGTCGTTTGCCCGTTGTTTGGAGGGCATCTCCGGGTAGAGCGTAGAGGGGGTCCTAACAGGGCATTGGCCTGCCGACCCTGATTCTTGCGTTTGTCTAACTTCCTCTCTCCTTCTTATTTCTTCATCTAGTTCCTTCGCTGCCAGGTGGGCTGCCTTTCGTAACTCTTTCCCTATTCTTGCTTCTTCTCTTTTCCTTCGTTGCTCTGCTTCTTTGCGCCACATGCCGATACTATCGAGCATGGTGGGTGTTGCCTTATTTATTCTAACAGCTGCTTCTAGCGCTTTTATTTTATGTTCATCAAAGGAACCTAGCAGTGGCCACTGACTTTCGGGATCCTTTTTTGTATATTTATGCCATAACTTACTATAAGCTATAGCGACTAGTCCTTGTTTAGTGAACATGTCCTTATTAGGGGTGCCTTCCAATGGAGCTGGATGGTTCATCTCTAATAAGCGGTCCGGGTTGTTCCAACTACCAATCAGTGGGGAGAAGACAGGCATGACAGATTACAACGGGGGACAAAGGTCCGCACTACCTATCTCTCACTGTTTGCAAAGACTAGACAGAATATGGCTATGCTACATTATTTGCAAGCAGAGAACCTCAAAAGAACTATACTCTAAACAATCTATGTTCGGACAATCAATCAATGGGGAGAAAAATAGGTACGACAGATTACAATGGGGGACAAAAGTCCGCATTACCTACCCTTCACTATCCGCAAAGGGAGATAGAATATTCCTATTCCACCCCGTTTGCAGGCAGCGAATATCTCAAAGAGCGACAATGCAAATACTAGTATTTCAATCAATCAAACAATCAATCAATTCGCAATTCGTCGTGTGTCACGACCTTACCCGGACCGCATGGACAGTTTCTTGTCTTCCGCTTCCAGCGCCCGATCGTCCTCTACTCTCTGCTGCTACCGTGGCACTCCTGATGGTTCCCAGTCAGGACCGTAGATCACTTGGGAGAGGACTGCTTGGAACCAGTGAAGTTCGGATGATCGGCTGTCAGACGAGGGTCTATCGGACAGGAGCTCTTCCGATCGTTGCAGTCGTTCACTCTGTCGTCGGGACCTCTCCCACTGGATCCACGTGTCGCTGATGGGCCCCACACTTGGGACGCCAATTGAGGAAAGTCAGGAAAATGGTCAGGCGATTTAGTCGATGTTTCTTAAGTTTGCCCGGCGTTTAAACGCCTCTAATACCATACGAAGTTATCAAATAAAGAGGCAGGCGCTGGAGACAGGAAGACAGGAAACAAGTTTTATTCCGACGGAGCAGAACACATCAGATCGGACAACAAGGTATCGTCTCGAGGTGCTCTCTAACAGCCTCTCTGAGACCTGGCCTTTTATACACTGGTTTACGACATGTGACCGCTCTTTATTATAATAAAGACATTGTGAAGTAATGGAAAAATGACATCCCCGGTACCCCCCAGTTCCGGCTCATTCCAACACGTGGCTACAGTAGAGGTCCTCACCCCCCAAACAATAGGAGGGGGCTATCACGCAGCTGAGTGTTCCGCCGATTCCTTTGGAATGTGTGCGCCTGATCGAATCTCAGGGGGTGGGGAAGTCATGATCAATAGTAGCTCCTTTGAAGAGGGGCGAGTGCATACAGTAGTGGGCAATAAACTGTATCCTCAGGCCAAGGGATGACCAGCGGTCCGTGCAGACAATCGGGCTCAGAGGAAGGGGTCATCAAAGGAGAGATATTCCATGAAAGAAGGGATCGGTGTGGAAAGTGTTTATCAAAAGAGGGGTATTCATGGGAGGAAAGGAGGTGTTGGTCAGGCGCGGGGTGTAATTCCCGGAGACAGAGTCATGCGGAAGAGGAGGGTTCATGACTCGTGCATGTGAGCGGGGGGGCAGCCAGGGTGCATGGGGGATGCTTGCAGGGTCAGGGAAGTGCGCTGATGATCGATCGTGAACAGGGAGACCATGGTACCTAAAATGGCTGTCGTGTATGTTCATACGCGAGTCTGAGGAATGGGCAAGATGGCGCAGATGATGTTCAGTTCACGAACTAAAATTCCACAAGGCATATCACCCTAAGATCTCTGGTGACTGGAATATTTCAGTAGCACAAGACGTGTGGTTGCAAAGTGTCGGCCAACAATGTAATAAAGTGGTATGCCGGTTCTGGAGGGCAATAAATCCAAATCCCAGAAATGTAAAAATTGCTGGAAAAGATTAAGGAGAAAAATGCCAACTTAGTGACGTAGCTAGACGTCCTGCCACCTGGGGCAGCCCCTAAGTTTGCCGCCCAGGTTCAGTAAGAGTGGGGGAGTGGCAAAAGCCGATGGATTATTTATTCTGGGGGGGTTAGCGGGCAACGGATGAATTATGCTTGGAACATAGGGGATGGTGGTAGTTGGCAGACACGACTCCCGCAGCCCCCAAAAAATGTGTCACCTCCACCCCTCCTAGCTATGGCATTGGACCACCTCACAACCTGTGATTGTTAATTCCGTGAATGTACATAGCAAAGACGGTTTAAAGATAATACTGGAGGTGTAGCCTAGGAGGGAATGTAGTAGGACGCGTTTCGCCTGCTCTCTGGCTCCCCATAGCCCTTCAAACACCATCAACCACACCGGGGAAGCCTAATGGGTGCCCTATAGATATGAGGCATGCCTACTCTCCTGCTGCAGCTGTGGAGGGACTGCTTCCCCCACTGATGATGACGCCGACCACTGCATGGCAGAGGGTCGCCACCGCGTCCGGGAGCACCCACCTCCATTTTGCCTGGCCTACCTTCACTTCACCTGACCCAGTGCAGACGGGGAAGCCTGAACCATCGACCTGCTTCTGAACTGGCGCCCGAGCAGTGTGCAGCTGCACCCGTGGGACCACTGCTCCAAGTCCCCTAGAACACCTGGCAGTGCTTCAAGAGACTGCAACCAAATGGAGGGATGCCGAGTGCCGAGTCTACTTGCCGGCGGCTGCTGCTCATCTGGCATGCCTGGCCCGGCCCACCTACTACAGGCCTGCGGTGCGGCCTGCCGGCATGCCCATCCCTGTGGAAGGCGAGGGGAGCTGCAAGAGATCATGGAGACTGAGTACACCACCCCGCTGCTGACCATCTTGTGGAGCTGGGAGCTGCCTGGGGAGGCTGCACGGCGGCCTGACGCTTTGGAGTATTAGTGTTCCCGTGGTGGGATCTTCTGACCTGGGGCCACTACGGATGGGTGTACCTGGCTGCAACGGCTTGCCCTGGGCTGACATTGCGCTCCCTCGATGCAACGTCAAACCAACAAATTATTCCCCCTCGCTCAATCACTTAAGTATTTTTTAGGGACCAAATAAACATAAACGTTAAATTTGGTCCGGTATCTTTATTTATACCTTTTTTTTAAACTGATTATTTCGAAAAATATTTAGTATGGCAGATGAAGAATACAACATACACAATTATTTACAATTAACACTAAACTACATTAACACAATACCACTAACACACTCTGTGTAAAGAAAATTTCAAATGTAACATCCCACAAATAATACAATGCTAAACTATAAACATCACAACTAAACAATTTTGTACAGACAAATCAAAAATACAGACAAATCAAAAATACGTAGAAAGAGCCAATTCAATACAAGAGAAAAAGCGTAAGGCAGATATGATTCTTAATACACATTCAATGTATATAATTAACTCTTGCTGGATTGCCGACGCGTTTCAAGTTTGGGCATGGAGTTTCCAAACTATCATCAGGGCTCTTGTGATTATTCTGTTGGAATGTAAAAAACAAACCGTTTTAATACAACCAAATGGCCTCTTCTGAAAAAGAAGAACCGTTTGAATGGAATTAAAAGTACCTGAATGTTAGTATATGGTTGGCCTGTATGGGTTTCTATTATTGGACCAAATCCTTTATTCAGGACACAACCAGGATAACTTCAGTGGCAGCACCAACCTGGAAAAAGAGGTGTTGCCTTTGTTTAACATGTGGTCTCTTGGGTGTAGAATATATCCTGCATTATCTTTACTAAACGGGGATAATATTGAAAAGATTATTTTCATACCTTTAATGGTTCGAATTTGTAGCCAAAAAGGAGTATGGGGGGCGGAGGATTATCTCTTCTTAGATTCCTGTATGGGAAATATGTACCCATTTGTCATAAAAGGAATACTTCCGTGATTGCGTAAAAGTATCTTTTTTTAGAAACAAAATATCGTGTTGTCATACCTTTCACGCTCTTCTGCTGGAAGGCGGCAGGAGTTTCTACCCTGTGCCTGTAAGAGCAATGAACTGAATAAATATGCGCTTTTGGTTTTTAACGAAGCTACACGTAGCGTAATGGCACACTTCATGACGTTTGGTGCGCCAGAATAGAATGTACCTTGGAATGTTGCTGTTGGCGGCACCCCGCGCCCCCAGTCAGCGGCCCCAGCCGGGGCTGTCGGGGAACACAGTGACTTGATTCCGCTCGGCGCTTTGCAGTCACGTACCGTCGTGATCTGAAAAGACGCACGGGAGGTTAGTCAGCGGAAGGCACAACCAGTGTGGGACTCTTGGCGGATAGACATGACTCTTAGTTACGCTTACCTCTAAAATCTTTTCTTTGCACGACTTGGAAACGATGCTTCTCACTCACTGATAGCTAGAAGTGGCGGCGGCCATTTCTACATACTTAAAGTAACACCGCATGGAAGCATTGGGCGGACACTCCTGGGACCAAGGTGCATTCTGGGATTTGAAGTACATTTTGATGTACTAGGGCCAATCAGAGGTTGGTTTTATGGCAAACATTAATAAGCGAATTTAGTTTGTAAGAGGCTACAGGGTACATAATTTCCACATATATTATTCATGTAAGGAGCAAAATAGTGACAACACCCGCAGTATGACACGAAGTCTCAGATTCTTGACAGTTCAGACATGTTGTTAAGGCCAGTCATGATACAATTAAATTTCAAAATTAGATATGCTTCTTTTGTAAGTAGCATTTTATCAATGTCCGCAGGGCGCTGCACGTTGCTCATGGTGTGTAGAACAGTCCACTTGAAATCATTTTCATTGTGGGACATTTCGATGAAATGCTCTACCACTGGGGCTGCTAGTATTCTTTTTTTAATTCTTGATCTGTGCTGTCCTATTCGGAGATTTACCTGCTGGTTTGTCTTCCCTATATATAACCTGGGGCAGGGGCAGATAAGAGCGTAAATAACATTTTTGGTTTTACAATTTGAAAACCCCAAATGTTTCCATTTGGTTCCTTGATGCTCGAACTCGCTACCCTCAATGGTGCTGCTGCACGAGACACAGTTCCCGCACCTATGGTGTCCCTCTATCGGTTTCATATCCCATAGGGCTCGGAGATCATTTTTGGGTAGGGGCTTAGGGAGATCTGCTCGCACAATGTGTTGACCCAAACTGCGGTTCTTTCTGTATGCGAAAATTGGGCGTTGGAAGGGGCATTCTAGGTCCTCCAGCAGGTGCCAGTTCTTGAGGACTGCCTGCCTCAACTTATGGGTATCCGGCCCAAAGGTGGTCACGCATACCAACCTGTCCAATTCCCTTTTCTCATTGGTTTGTAATAGGGTTTCACGTGGGGTACAGCGTGCCCTCTTAAATGAATTCCTAAGAAGCTTCCTAGGGTAGCCTCTATGGATAATTTCGTTACAAAATGTCTGTGCATGATGATCATAA
This sequence comes from Lissotriton helveticus, assembly GCF_964261635.1. Taxonomy (NCBI): domain Eukaryota; kingdom Metazoa; phylum Chordata; class Amphibia; order Caudata; family Salamandridae; genus Lissotriton; species Lissotriton helveticus. The sequence goes on along the minus strand of NC_136068.1, from coordinate 1,124,460,652 downwards.
TCGCCAAGCTCCGAGCAATTCCTTCGGATGCGTAGCATTTGCCCGTAGGGCAAATTGGCCTTCAGACTTCTTGGGTGGTAGCTTTTGTGGTGGAGGATGGTATTCTTATCAGTCGCTTTTTTAAACAGTGATGTTTTAAGTTTACCCTCCTCACAGGTTACCTCGACGTCCAAAAACGTCATTTTTGTGGTGCTTGTTTCGATGGAGAATTTAATGTCCAGGTGTCTGTTGTTGATCCATTCGTGGAACTCTAGAAGTTCGATCTGGCTCCCCTGCCACAGGAGCCAGATATCATCAATGTATCGCCACCATTGAAGGATATTCTCCTTATAAGGGTTGTTATTGTCTACGAACAGAGTCTCATATTGTGCCATGTAGAGCACTGCCATTTCTGGGGCATAAGGACACCCCATGGCAGTGCCCTTGATTTGCATATAAAACTGGCCATTGAATGTAAAGAAATTCTTCTGTAGAACAATAGCTGCAAGTCTAAGGATAAATGCAGTAGGCACCCTGTGGGGCCTTTCTCTTCTGTCCAAAACTAATTCGATGACCTCCAGCGCCTCCTCCCCTCGATGCAACGTAGCAACCTGGCGGTGAGGAGCGGCCATGGGGGTGGAGTGCAGCACTTGCAGTAGAGGAGGTACCTGAGGCCTATCATTCCCCAGCTTGGCTAAGGTGACTGGAGGTGCAAACCCACCTCTGGTCTGGTGCTTGGGTGCCTGCTCTGGCAGTGCTTTTGCAGGGCCACGTTACTGGAAGACAACCTCCCTTGCAACCTTCCTTTGGGGATCTCACCTGTCTGCTCCCGATCGGGGACTTGAGATCCTGTCTCCCGGGGACCAGTTGGAGCAATGTGAGTCGCGGCAGCAGCATGGACTGTGAGTAGGTGCTGAAACCCTGCCTGGGAGACTTTGAGCCTGTATGCCGCCGGCATTCCCAGGAGGCAGTGGACCTGCATTCTATTAGGGCACCTTGCAGAGAAACACCCATGCCCATCAGGAGTGGACAGAAAGGTGTCATGGTGGGACTTTTGGGTCCATTATTGTGCAGTGGGCCCAAACTTGAGCACCTGGATCTCATTCAATCTCCCACCCTGAACAATCCTTGCTCATCCTTTTGGTTGGACGAAACCTTGCTGCAGCCTCACCTAGCTCCCCACTACTGCTTCTTCCACCGGATGCCATTCACCATCTATGCCGCTGCTTAGGCCGCCTCCAGGGGAGACACAGCGATACGGCCATGGGTGGCCCAGCGTATCTTAACCTGTCTCTTGCACTCACCTTGCGGTCATGCCACTCTCCAAAACGTAAAGCACAATTCAGTGATATCCCTCTCGTCCAAAGCTGCACCTGCAGATTCAGCGGTGTCACCTCCCTCTTTGACCTCGGAGAAGACCCTGCGGCTACAGCCCCTATCATGCAAGGATACATGGACCACTTACTGCAGGTGATACACTCTGACATTGGCTCCCTTAAAGATGAGTTCCAATCCTGCCTACGAGACCTCCAGAATTACGTCTCTGATATAGGCGAATGAGTGGACGACCTTGAGCACACGGTGGATGCTAGATCGGAAGATCAAGATATGTTATGGTGGCCGCTAATGGCACTGGAAAAGCAGAACATCGATTTGCAAACCAAGCAAGAGGGTTTGTATGTAGGGATTTCTACCTGGTGTGGGACCCTGTTCTGGATCATAGTGGTCCCACATTACAAAATGCGGGGGAAATGTCCTCTATCCTCAAGTGTGATATTGAAATCCTGGGCTTGGTGGATGTGTGGCGCTATAAACACCCAGACATGCAGGATTACTCTTTTTACTCACACATACATACCTCCTACTCCTGCACCAACTATGCCTGAGTGACACACTCCCTCTTCTGACACCTGGACACCATAGAGCTTTCAGACATATCTATCTCTGATCATGCACATTTCGAGTTTACGTGGGCAGGCAACACCTTGTTTACGAAGAGCGTGACGCCTTGGCACTTGTCCCCTCATCTCCTATGGGACACATAGGATGTGGCTGAGATACTAAAGTGCATCACCGACTACTTCTCCCTAAATGCTCTTCCCGAAACCCCCCTATACACACTTTAGAACTGGCTTATGAGAATAGATGAAACTGTACCCCGGATGGTTACTCCATCCGGGGTACAATTCCATCTATTCTCATTGCGAAGGGATGAGAGGCAAGACTTGTAAACTTTAAATTAACAGTGGAAATTAAAAAATTAGAGCACTTGGATAAGGCCACACCCTTCCATCGCACCAAATGGTAGCTTTCTATGCTGCGTGGCCAACTTCGTGCACACCGAACAGGGAGGGCAGAGCGTGATTACCGGCACTGAAACAACATTATTATGACTGAGGCAACAAGGTGGGAAAACTCCTAGCTTGCAGACTTTGTCAGGAACATGCCAGGACACATATTGCCAAGTTGCAAACGGAGGAAGGGGGATGGGCGATAACAGAATGGGGCAAACTCCAAGCCATTCACGATTATTATCAAATGTTATATTCCCGGGACGATCCACCTCCTGAGAAGATCAAAGCCTACCTAGACATCTGCAAAGGGGAACCCTTACATTCACACCATGCGGATCTCCTTGATGAACCGATTACTCTTGAAGAACTTCTTGCAGCAGTCAGGGCTCTACTCCTAAGTAGACTCCACGGCCTGATGGCCTTCTGGCTTTGTTTTATCAACTCTTTTTTCCTGCCCTACAAGCTCACCTAGTGCAGCTATTCAGTTCCTACGTGTAGGAAACAGGCTTAACCCCCACGATGGTTTCTGCTGACATCTCACTTAAACAGAAGGCAGGCAAAGATCTGACCTTGTGCTCTTCCTATCGCCCCATTGCCTTACCTAACACAGATGCAAAACTGTTTAGCAAAATGTTGGCCTTGAGACTCAAACCCTATCTCCCAGGCCTTGTCCACCTGGATCAGGTCAGTTTTATTCGACATAGACAGGATGCTGCCAACGTCCGACCTGACACTTGGCCTATCCTTAATGTAAAAATCACAACATTATGATATTCCAGCATGCCTTCTCTCGTTAGAGACAGAGAAGACCTGTGATAGAGTAAAGTGGTCCTTCCTCTGCTCTGTGATAGTAATTATTGGGCTGGTGCCGGGTTAGCTCTCTAAGATAATGGCCTCCTACATGGCACTGGCAGCCACTGAATGGGTAAAATGGACAATATACATGGCCGGTAACTATCCTTCGAGTAACATGTCAGGGGTGCCCACTGTCATCCTTACTATTTGTCTTAGCGTTCAACCCTCTTGCCATCACAATCCGTGATGTCGACACAGTGAAAGGCATTCCCTTTGCTGGCCAAAAACACAAGATCAACCTCTTTGCAGATGACCTCCTTCTCACACTCTCTCAGCCTGACGTCTCCCTCCCAAGCGTTGTGGCCTGCTTACAGGCCTATGAGGCAGTCTTGGGCTACCAAATTGATATGGCCAAGTCATCGATGCTTAACTTGACTGTCCCAGCTCAGGCTCTTCCAGCCCTGCAGCGCCTTGTGCCTTTTCAGAGCTCCCAAGATGCCATCAGGTACTTAGGCTGTAACATCACTCACACACTTTCCACTTGGACTCGCCCTAATTGGCTTCAACTTCGCTTCTCCATTCTGGCTGACTTTAAAAAATGGAAGCCTCTTCACATCTCCTGGATGGAGCAAGTGAATGTTATAAAAATGAATGTGCTCTTGTGGGCCCTTTACCTCTTCCAGACCCTGCCCATGCCAATCCCGCAAGAGGACATTGAACGCCTACAATGAGATATCCGAACACAATGACCCTGGGTAGGTCATTCACTGTTGATGCTCACCGAACAGAGGAGGCTTGGTGTGTCATAACCTTCTTGAGTATTATTGGGAATCCCACCTGCGTCACATTTTGGAGTGGGTGGTCCGCGAGTGTGAGAAGCACTGGTTCCACATGGACTCAGTGGTAGTGTGCATGCCATGGTACTTGGCTTGGCTACTCAAGCATGCTCAGCTGCATAGTGCCTACATCGCCACCCCCACTCGAACGATCCTTAATATCTGGGACCAAGTGACCCTTAAGAAATTTCTGACCACCTTTCCCTCTCCACACACGCCGCTTGCGCGGTACTCAGACTCCCCTTCAGTGCTTTCACCCCTTTCATTCCGCCCATGGAGCGATGGGGAATGTCGGACACGTTGTGATCTCTTCACAGGAGATGTAATGAAGTCCTTTCACAAGTGCCGAGTGGTCTACAAACTAACGGAAGGCTCACCGCTCCAATATTGCCAATTGCAGAACTCGGCCTACACACCTCCGTTTACCCTGCGGCCATTCATCCCTACACGCCCTTCCAGAAGCTTGACCGAGCCTATACTGGTTCGATAGGCCACCTATCCAATACTTATTTTGTGCTTCAGCACTCACCGACACTGTGCACCCGTGCTATCAGTCCACATGGCACAATACTTCACAGGAAGATATCATGCCCAAACAATGGTAAACACTATGGCGAGACATACCTAAAACCTAGCGCAGTCTCTCCCTCAGAGAAACAGCATATACATTAATGTTTCAATGGTACCATACACCTGCCCGTCTCGCCACTATTTACCCAGGTACTTCCCCTCTTTGCTAGAGTTGTAAGGGGGACACAGGAGACTTCCTCCATATCTGGTGTTCCTGCAAAGTAATTGCTACATAGTGGAAAGAGATACTGGGATATATGAAAGACATGGTGGGCTTTCCACTCCTTGCCTCTTATCTTACAATCATATTGGACATTACACCACCGGCCTTATTCGCGATGATGCATGCAGACTGAAAGCTTATCAGCTACCGGCTCCTAGCGGCACGACAACTTATTGCACTCATGTGAAGACATGTAGCCGCTCCCTCAATGGCGTAATGGTTTGGTCACATATGGCACATCTTAGCAATGGAACGGATATCAGATAATCTAGCTAGGACAGAGACAAAGTTCTAACACCTGTGGAAGCCCCTAATTTGCGATCTCCCACGCATAGAATGAATCTGCTTCAGCCCCGTAAAACTCCAGATGCTTCCGCTTTATGACAAAAGCCGGCCTTTACACCTCATATCACTGTATCAGTGGAGGAGAGTGCCATGACCCCTTTCCCCACAGAAGGTACCGTTACCCCTCCTCATACCCTTCCTGCAGCGAACATCGACCTAAACTTACCCTACTTGTTCTGATCCCTTTAAGTTTATATGCAAATTACTTTCATTCCTTCATTTTGTTTGTTACTTTCAGAGCATTCAGTTTTGAGGTGTCATTAGATGACCTTTTGTGCATTTGATACATGCTATTTCATTGTGATGTACTGTAATTAGTGCATATCTGGTGCTATTTCATTGATGCATAACTACTTGTGCAGATTTGACTTCTACTATTATATTGATCTAACAGAATTCTGTAATATTTTCTTTGCACCAACCCTGACACCGTGTATGGTTTGTCCTTTTGACATTCATTAAAAATATTCTGATTAAAGATAATGGCAACTCCACCCCCGCTTTTAGATAGCCTATCCAGCTCCGCAATCGCAAAGCCTGGGGAAATGGTTGAGAGAATATCTGGCGCAGAATTTTCAATAAGCCAAGTGTCCGACAAAAAAAAGTGCTTGTGCATGGTCTACAAGAAAGTTGTACATTCCAATTTATCCTCGGATCCTATGCGCCACATATTCTCCCACCTGAGCCTTTTGGCCCTACCATAAGCACTAGATCCAGAGAGCCTGTTACAATACCTTTCACAGCAGAGGTTCTTCTATTTTTTAGGTCTCGCCTGAGCCAGCGCATGCGCTGCTCTAGCAAGACATTTAGTAACTGGGTTTTAAAAGTGCTACCCACAGCCGGCCACCAGCCGTGCACAGCTATGCCTCTCCCTATTTCGAACGCACCACTCGCGTTTCTTTTAGTGCAAGCGCTCGCACACACAAAACTCACGGGCTCTGTTCCTTGCACGTGGCCAATGCTTGTTCTTCAAGAATGTACGTTCACTTAAAACCACCTCACCTTTGGAGTGAAAAAAGACGCATTCTTTTAAACAATTTACTCTGGCTGTGCCCCGTATGGGAAAAATGACTTTCTTGAGACTAGAAATTCCTTTTTAGGTGAATCAGCAGGTTTTCAGCAATTCAGCGGGTCTCAAGGGTGTCGTGGAGCGCGACCACTGAAGTGTTTACTTTTTCAATCTGCGCATCGTTGGTATGTAATTAAGACCACCCAATTCGACAACTAGACAGCGAACAGAATACAAAGCCACGTCATTTATGGTGTGGTTACGTCAATGGAACGTTCTGTTACAAAGTGCTGTACCCCACTAGCCCTCGCTTAACAGATGCCCATGGCTCCACCAAGGAACGCACCAACAGGTGGAAGGCGGATGTGTCTTACAGAGACTATTGCAGATGCTTCAATATTAAAGAAAGAAGGTGGCTTACTACTGAGCTCATAAACCTATACGTGCGAAACGTGTACGGTTCCGAACATATTAACTATGGATGCACTTTAGACAAGTTGAAAAATTAATTAAAATATCAAAACCGATTCCGAGGGCCCTTGAGCACGCCCACTTACCACCCTCCGATGTACGGGACCTGACGTGTCCTCGGCATGGTAGTCTTTAGTTTTTACCCTTCACTTTCCGTCGGGGCAGCATTGCAGGTTCTGAATGGCCCACGCTTTCTGTGCTGCCATTGGTCGCAGCTGAAATAGTACTTTCATTGGGCAGTTCAGTCTAAGAGTGGCTGCACTTCTGACAGCTGAGCCTGTACATTATGCTGCTCTGCAAACAAATCGTGTGTCGTTTGCTTTCTTGTACATCATGCTAGCAGCCATGGGACATTGGAGAAGCTCGAGAGACCATTGGAACGTTTTCATTTTGATAAAGTGCTTCAATAGAGCTCTTAATGCTACGCGTTACGAAGCACCCGTGGATATCATACGGAGAAAGGCGACTTCACGGAGGCATACCTACCAGCTCACAAGAGAAAATGAGCTGAAAACGAATGTAACAAGCATTGCCATGGCCAAATGTCTTCCAGCCCTCCGAGTCTTTACTCAGCTCTACTTCTGCCCCCTCCTGCTGCTGAACTCACCTTTTCCCACACCTGACTTCCCATTCCCTCCTCTCGGGCGTCAGTCTCATGCGCGGCTTCCTTCTCGTTTGCTTCTTTGCTCTCTGTCATTCTTTCTTCCTTCCTCTCTTCATCGCAGCCCTGACCCCCCTTCTCAGCTGCCTCTCATCCTCAGACCCCACCTCCTTTCTTTTCCTTGTTCCCTCTCCTGCTATTCGATGTTTACCTTTCCGTTACACCCCTCCTCGTTCTTTTCATTTTTATCCCTACGATCTTACCACACCACCTCCATCTTTCCCTTCATTTTCTCTTACATGCTTCTATCATCTCGCTGACCCCACCCCTCCTCCATTCTCCCCTACGTCCCTTTCTGCTCTCTCTTCACTCACCTCGCCAGGGCGCCACTCGCTCGTGACAGCAGCTGTTCCAGCAAAGTTGATATGTTTTAAACCACTCCATCGGGTTTCATCACTTCCTCTTTCTGAGTCAGAAAACGTGAATCCGCCCTCACCCAGTCTGGGACACCGTCACAGGCCCACCCCTTTGACACAAGACAATGGGCCTGAAGTAACAGCCTTAAAATAGCCTTCTGCCAATAAATGACCCGGAGCCTGGGGAATAAGACATCCCTATCCAAATATGTGACCCGGAGCCTGGGGAATAACATATCCCTATCCAGATACACTCAGCGCCATCACAGCATCACTCAGGGCCACCACAGCAACACTCAGGGCCACCACAGCAACACTCAGCGCCACCACAGCATCACTCAGCGCCACCACAGCATCACTCAGCAACACCACAGCATCACTCATGGCCAACACATCATCACTCATGGCCAACACAGCATCACTCAACACCAACACAGCATCACTCAGCACTACCACAGCATCATTCAGCACTACCACAGCATCACTCAGGGTCACCACAGCATCACTCGGCGCCACCACAGCATCACTCAGTACCACCACAGCATTTATTTATTTATTTATTTTATTTGTTTATTTTATAAAGCGCACAGCGACCCCAACGGGGCATCCCGGCGCTAAAAAAGACTCTGACAACATGAGGAATCAGGAGGGAAACCAGACTAGGAAGAAAAGAGAAGGGTTTTCAGGGATTTACGAAATACGGGTTCTGCTTGGGAGGAGCGAAGAGCTAGGGGAAGCTGGTTCCAGTGCTGAGAGGCGCAAACCGCAAAGGTTTTTCCACCTGCACGGGAACGTTTAAATCAGGGGGTTTCCAGCAATAATAGGGCGTTGGAGCGTAGTAGCCTGGATTTGACGTAAGGGCGCAGGGTGGTCTTCAGATGGGCTGACCCAGTGCCTCTAGATGCACGAAAGGCCAGCGTCATTGCCTTGAAGACACACCTTTTCACAATAGGTAGCCAGTGAAGTTTACGGAGATGTGGAGAGATGTGGTGTCTGGTGGGGATTCTCTCCACGAGCCGAGCAGCGGCATTTTGGACCGTCTGTAGTTTGTGACACAGGCCAGCTGTGATACAAAGGTAAAGGTCATTGGCATAATCAAGATGGGAAATGATTAGTGCCTGGATCACAGTCTTACGGCAGTCCTCCGGCAGATAGTTTATAACCCGTTTGATTGTTCTAATTTTAGCGAAGCAAGAGGCTGCTACGGTCTGTACCTGGGTGTTGAAGCTGAGATTATTATCCCAGCCTATTCCTAGATTTCTCACAGAGTCTTTGGGCGTGGGGGCTTGGCACAGGTCTAGGAGCCACCACAGACTGGAGTCAAGGGGAGAAGGAGATTTAAAAAACAGGATCTCCGTTTTGCCTGCGTTGAGACGGAGGGAATTGGCGTCCATCCAGTTAGAAATGTCTCTAAGGCAGGACTTCAATGGCTCGAAGGCAGAGGCAGAAGGGGTATCAAACGTGAAAAGTAGCTGAATGTCATCAGCATAGGATATGGACTTAATCCCAGTCTGAGCAATCAGCTTAGCCAAAGGGGTAAAATAAACATTAAACAAAAGCGGACTAAGGGAGGAACCCTGTGGGACTCCCCATCTGAGCGGTCTTGCAGTGGAAGTGAAGGGAGGGGTGAAAACTTGCTGTGTACGGTCGGACAGATAGGAAGCCAACCACCTCAGGACAGTGCCCCCCATTCCTAGCATCCCAGCATCACTCAGCACCACCACAACATCACTCAACACCACATCAGTATCACTCAGCATTGCCTTTGCAATAGTACACCACCACATCATTATCACTCAGCAAGACCTAAGTATCATTCAGCATCACCTCAGCATCGTCTCAGCACCAGTCACCACCACAACCACCACCACCACTACCACCTCAACATCACTTAACACCACCTCAGCCTGCTCTCGGAATCCACCATCTGTTGATTCTCCCCTAGCATCTGGCCGCTCCTAGTGTTATAATACAGGTACTAATTCACAACCTTCAACCTCCAATTGTTTATGCCACCTCAAAAAAAAACTTTAACAAGCATTGCAAGAGCTAAAGAAAAATGAGCGAATTTTTTATTGTACATACATTTTTTAAATATGGTCGTTCTGTTGGACACAATGCCTTCTTGGTCATATATACGGGAACAAAAATGCTTCTGGCACTTTTTTATTACAACTTTTCAGCATGCTGCACAGCAGCCAAACTTCTCCACAGCACAGCTTAAACACATTGGCAAAGTCAATAGCTCTGTGTAAACACGTATAAAGCCCCAAAGGCAAGACCTATTGGCTATGCCAATACTTGTTTCATGCTCATTCTGAGGTAACACTTGAGGTTACACCTACTGCACATTTATTTGGGGTGATCTTTGCATCCAAAGGTTGCTCCCTTGTGACCTTTTCTCCCTACTCCAGACTTCTGTCAGGTTTAACTCAATTTACCCCTAGGATACTTGACTATTGATCAGACCTCGTTTTATAGCATCCATAATGTCACGCTACTTTTTTGCCATATCCTTACCGTCCTTCCCACCATAATAGTGCACCAACTTTCTTGGATCCTTTTGACCCTGATCATAGATTTACTTAATTCGTAGATTATTTAGGCCCTTAGTTATGGCTAATAATGAGAGCCATTGCTCCCTGGGCACCCTGTCCATGCTGACAGTTCGCAAACTGAAGCTCTTTTCGCAGCACAACAAGTAAGAGGCAGCGTGTGCCTTTTAGACTAGGCTTGAGCTCGACTCTCACAGAGCATAGCACAAATCTACCATGATGTGAGACCAGTCTTGCTCATTCTCGAAGCTCACATTTTTGATCGCGTTGGTTTCTCCCTTTTCCTCCCCCCCGAAGTATTGATTTTTTCCCCTTTTTCACTCGGTTTTGTGTAAACCCTCACACCCATCCTAATCCATTATTTAAGGCCTCTCCACACCACGATATACGTGAGCACCCACTCAGGCCA